>NC_071571.1:9256033-10456033 GCF_024509145.1 Vidua macroura
TTTAAAAGGAATTCTTGAAAATCAGCAAGAATGGAAAAACCCTTATATTTCAGAAACACAGGCCAAATATTTTTTGAAGAATATAAACTTTCATCATTTCATAAAAATCCATTATTTTTATCCTTGGGTAGGTGAAGTGCAAAATAAGGAAGATAAATGCTTGCCTACAGAGATAACTGTGTCCTAAATGCATTTACAGGATTTGAATGTGCCTGTGTCTGCAGGTATGCACATTTGATGGGAATGAGGAGAAGCATATAACAGGAGAGATCTGAGTGTGTGAAGGATGGCTGCTTTGCAGTACTCAAAACATTATGATTATTACAACCTCCCCTACAATGCTGTTCATGGCCAGAATCACTGTGCCAAAGGCACTGTGCAAACATGCTACTAAAAGGTGGTTCCTATGCAAAAAAGCTTATATCTACCAAATGAGTGGAGACAGTAATTGGTGGCAGAGGAGTAGAGATAACAAGGAATGGATATTAGGCAAGAGAACAGCAGAATGCCAAAGGTGCCTCCATCCACACATTCTTTCTTTTATTTTTTGGCATGGCAAGTGATGTGCTCAGCTAAGCCTTATAAATCCTTTACAAGCTGCAGCACTTTCACTGTTTCACTGTTAGGGGCAGAAGAGACTTATTGGCAGGGTTTAAAATAAGGAGAAATGGCAGGAAAGGACACTCTGATCAGCTCTCCCAGAAGTGCTGGAAGCAAAGGCAAAGCTTTCCCATTCTCTAAATGATGTGATGGAGAGGTCTCTCCTTTGTGGTAGGTTTAACCCAGTGCTCACTGGAATGAGTTTCTGCTGGCACCATGGAAGCATTTTTTAGGACATCCCTTCAAAGTGTAGAAAAGGCTACCTGGGCTGTGCCACTCCCCATGGTGCCAGTTCCATCTGAGCAGGTTAAAAATCTGATTATAAACCTCTCATTGGGCAAAATGCTGTTCTGTGTCCCAGACCTCTGTGCACTTTGTGTGAGAATCCTATATCCCAAAAGCAAAGCATTTTGTCATGCTGTGTTTTTAAAAAGAAATCACAAGCAACTGCAGAAACAAGCTTCAAGCTAAAGAAGACATGTGAATTGACAGTGAGAGGCTGTGGACTAATGCTGTGAATCAGGAGTCTGCCCTGCTAAAACTGTTCACTGTCCATCAAAATGCCAGCTACACCCTCTTATGAGTAGCACCTTATCCTTTGTATTTTCAAAATGTGCATCATTAGCAAAAAATCTGCTATTTAAACTAGTTGGGCCTACTTGGTAAATTTTGGCAGACATGGTTTAGAGAGTGACCACAGGAGCAGTTCCACCAGCCAACACAGGACAGCAGTAACCTCTCTCAAGGGTATGATAACCCCTTTCATTAGCACTGATACATTCAGAAGGAGACAATGGCCCACAGCCTTTTTAAGACTGTCAGACTTGTATGGATTATGCAATTTAACACATAGGAATCATAACTGCATACAATTTTTGAGAAATGTAAATGAAATGCCTATCTGCTTTATGCATACACGGGCACAGGTCACTATTAGAGTGCCAGCAATTTCAAGCAATTTCTGCATGCTATTTTTGGAAAAAAAAAATTAGCACAATAGTATTCTTATGGGGTGAAAATCTATAGGAGAGTTAAAAGCTCAGTGAAACATTTTCTGACTTCTGTCTGACTGCTGTGTTTGTCAGGCAGACACTGTCCTACCAAGACAGGCTGTAAAGTACCCCTAAGACTGTGAATAAAGCCCTGCTTTCTCCTCCCTGACACTGTGGCCATAGCACAGGTTTGTTTCCAAGGTTTCCCCTTCATGGAAATATATGGAAACTAGACTTAAAAGAAATATTTGCTACTGAAAAAGAAAAGTGGGTATTGCAAGAGCAGTATAGATAATGACTTCCTTGGGAAATAATAGTGTGTGAAAGTGGTTTGCATATTTCCTGACCCTTTTGCTTTTGTAGACTGCTGGACCCATAATGATTTCTAAAGGAGAGCATGCAGTTGTGAAGGTATTTTAAAATTCCTTTATAAATCTATATCTCATATATATATATATATATATATATATATATATCCCTATAGATCCATATTACATGCCAGAGCCCTGTACTTTATAAATCTACACATAATCTACAATCTACAATAATCTACACATACACACATAACATGCATGTCTCCATATAAGATGCAAACATATAGCTTATTCCGCACTCTACTGTTCAAAAAGGAATACAGAACTGTAGTATAAACATAAATTAAGTATGAGGTATACATCTCCACCCATCAAGATTAATATATATTATTATCCCTTGACCCCTTCTTAATGTTCCATTTTACCATGTTTCTAAAATATTTATACCATACAGGGTGTTAAATTATAGCAATTAAGACCATAGTATGGTTTTATTAATATTTCATCAGGAATGTTTCATAATTTGAATTTCCTTGGTGCCCTTCTGTTGCTTTGCTGAACACAGGGAATGAAGGGCATTTCTGTCTTGTTCTTCATCTTTGCAGAACTTTACCAGCATTTTGCTTTATTTAGCCAGATGCAGAGCTTTGCAGCTACTGCCTTTTTACCTGGTGACTGATTCATGTAACAGTTTCAGGTTTGTTAATGGCCAGTTCGGTGTCTCCAACAAAATAAAGACATCAGCAAACCAGAGATGATCCAGAGATGGGCCAATAAAGGGACTGAAACATGAATTCAAGGAGAGGCTCAGCCTGGGGTTTGTCCAGCAAAGACTTCACAGAAGTCTAAATGGAAATTTAACTGTTGCTGCCTGCTGCTCGGGCAGGATTATAAAAAAGATGGAGCCAGAATTTTGCAGAGACTCACACCAAAAGGACTTGAGGCGAATTGCTACAAAGGAAATTCTGATTGGACAGAAGGAAAAAATTATTTTCTTAGTAAGTGATGACTTAGCACTGGGACAGGCTGCCAGAAGAAGCTGTAGAATTCATTGATATTTTCACAATTCAAGTGGAGCAGGGCCCCAAGAACACAAATTTCAAATTTGGCACTGCTTTAGACTAGTTGTTGGACCCAATGACCTCCAGAGGTCCCTTCTGACTCCAGTTTTTCTGTGATTATAAATATATACATATAAAAAACCACTAAAGACAATAATCTTCACAAGAAAATATTATTTAATCCCAACATTTCTGAAGTACTGACAAACCCTTCCTTGAAATAGGTACTACATGTTTTTATGAGGAAAGGCTGTTGTTCTCAAAAGTACCATCATCTGTCAGACCTGGAATCAGCAAAGCAGTTTTATTTCTGGATCAGTTTGTTCTTATGCAGCCAGCCACTTTAAGACATGTTCAGCTGATGAATCACAACCCAAAAGCACTAGAGTAAAGAAGAGAAAGTGAAAAATTTGGGAAAATTCAAAACCAACTAACATTTGGAGCATGCAAATCTTCATGGTCATCACAATAGGGCTGAATTAGATTATGAGAGCAAAACTGGAGAAACTGCAAGGATTAAAAATTGGAACATTATGTGAATAGTGAAAAAAAAAAAGGCAGGATATTTAGAGAAAAGAAAGGTCTCTTCTTGAAGCAGTGTGATGTCACTGCATAAATGGCAGGTGGTTAAAGGACACAGTGAGTTTTATCTCAGCCAAATCATGAGGCAAACAGACACCAAGGGAGAGGAGAAAGAGAGAGGGAGCCATGGAAACACAGAGGGATGGGGACAAGGAAAAAAACTACTCAGGACTTCAGATTAGGTTTGGCTACTCCCTACACTTTCCAATCTGTAATTCAAAGGCAGTTTCCAAATGTAGTTTTAGATATCTGAAAATTAGGCATTTAGTTAAAGTTTCTTTGCTAATTCCCTTATAGCTGATAGAGAGAAGCACTTCCAAAGAGTGCTTCATCCTCTCTGAGAAAGACATAATTCACATACAAATACAATGTCACCATCCATTTGACATGCAGCCATGATGCCTCAAAAGCAGTTGGGAGTTGATGCAAAGAATCCAGGAGCTGACTTTCATGATACAGAAGAAGGTAGGTGATCCTTCAAGGAAGGGGGATATCAAATTAATGGGTAGAAAATCAACATGGGAAGAAGGAGAAATCTCTCCTAACCACAGGCTGAGTCATCCAGACTACAAAAAAACACTCTTAACATTTTAGGGTGGTGTTTTCCTGTGATTCTGAAAGTGCAATTTAAAATGCAAAAGTAATTTTGGACTTTCTCCTAAAAAAACAGAAACCAAACCATTCATATATTTTTTAAATTTTATACAATCCAGAAAATAACACAGTACTGAGTAATACTAACATAGAATGATAACATTGACCTAGAAAAATTCGAAGTGAGAGAATAGAAAACTTAAAATGACAGCTGTAAAACATTTCATTAATTTTAAAATATCAAGAATGGTTTTTACTAAGTACAGACTACAGCATCTTATTTTTGTTTTCTGAATGATTAAAGTGCTTTTTTGTACAGCAATTATGTTACAAAATATTTTAATATATGAATTCTTTCATTCACTACTCGCAGCCTGTTTTGAAACTAATTGAATGTTAAAGTTTTTTGTATTTCCACTGTGGGTAAAAAAAAAACCAAACAGAATTATGTGAACTACAAGATTCAATTTTGATTGATAAGATGTACAAAAAACTTCCTATCCCATAAAATTTGCTGAACAGACAACGTTGACAAATCATCAGTTGGAACAAGTACCTCCAGGGTTATGCTGAAAAGATTTGGTTGATGTGGGAATTCATATAAATGGGGGTCCCAGCAAAAGAGCAATCTCTATATTACATTGTCACACTGCAGGAAGGCTTGATGCTCCTTCAGGTAACAGTGTGCCAAATATAAAAAATGAGCAATTGCAAGCAATTAGTTGCACCAAAGGTTGAATGAGAAGCTGAATGTCCTGCTGCCTTATAAGTGGGGATAGGAAGGAGAAAGGAGGGTTGTTTTTCACTTGAAGGATGGGTGAGGAGATGAAGGCAGGATAATTTACAGGTTGCTCCATCTCTTTTTGATGGCTAACTTAATTAGATGTTCTGTAATTTTGTATCTGGATAATTCCTTGGGTCAAGTTAGAAACACAAATCCTAAAAAAACTCATCTTTAATGGATAAAAACACCAAGGTCCTGTAAATACAGATAAATATAGGATGGAATTATATGCAAGGTGTATGTGTTTTGTGTGTATGATGTATGGTGCTGCAATAGGACTTGCATATATTTGAATATTCATTAGATCTTCAATATCTTGGGAAAAAATGCAATAAAGGCAGAAAGAGAAACAGAGATAACAGGGAGAAGATGCATCTCTTTCATTTCCCTAATTTCACAGTGTATAATGATCTACCCATCTATTTTCTTATTTAAAAATATCAACAAGATGTTTGGTATTATAAATTACATTAAATAATAGACATTAATAATGCATTATACTCTTGAATCAATTACAATCTTTAAATTAAATCCAAATATATTAATACTTAAATAATAATTAATATAAAATTAACTTTTAAATATAGCACTGTATTACTTGGTAGGAATTATATTAGTAGTTAGAATACTTTAAGGACATAAGCCTATCTAAATCAAATTACAGGCACTGCTGACAATTCATTAAAAGGAATTAGAATATACCATCTATTAGATAACTGCAACATATAATTCCATTATTATATAGATCATAGTATGGCATCTACCTCATTCTTTTAAACTGCCACACTATTACTTGTTCAATTTTACTATGTACTATGCCACACTCTAAAATTATTTCAACAGCAGTAGTACTAAAGGAAAACAGCAATTTTATAGAGCCTAATACATCTGAAGGGGAAAGCACTCACAGTATCTAAATATGTTTTCTATGCACAGTTTGAACTCCAGTTGTTCAAAGTGAAGCCTTGCCTTTGGTGTGGAGCATGAAGTACTTGGGAGAGAAGAGCAGAGCAGCATCAAAGGAGGCCCCACCATCTGATGGCACAGAATGCATGTATTGATTTCAGATTTTGAAAGGCTTCCTTTACCTTGAATAGTTCACAGATCCAATGAAAGTCTGAACAGACCCCAATGAATTTAAATGCTGCTCTAACTAAAATGTAGTATTTGAGAAGGACATACAAGTTATTCTATTATTAGGCTTGTTATCAGCAAGCATGGTAGTAATACAGAGACAAATATATGACACGTTGGGCTTTTGGACCAGAGAGATTACAAAAACTACAAATATTACTTGTATTTATAATTGTCAGTAGACTGTGAAGAAGAAGCTAAGCTACCTTTTATAAGGTAGGCAGAGGTTGCTTTTTTAACAACAATTAAGTTAAAATAATTAAATAGCATATTTTTTTGACAAGTTAATATTATACAACATGTTTTCAGCCTTCAACAAGTCACAAAGCAATTAAAGTGACTTTTGGATTTGACTTTGGCATTAGGTCTTTTTCATACACATACAGCTTTTAATTTCACATACTGTTTAGTTTAATTAATAAATATTGACTTTCAAAAGGACCATGATTACAATTTTTTTACTTGTAGCAGAATCAAGAGATTCTTGTCGTATTCAAGATGCTGATCCCATTTTAAACCTGGGTGCTAGATAATGCCACATGTGAAGATGCTCCCAATAAGGGAGGGAACATTGCACATATGTTAAACAAAATTTTTTTGAGAACCAGGGAAAGTGCTTTTATGAAAAGTGAAAACAAAATAAGTAGATAACTGTCTTTTACTTCCATTATTAGGTTTTGCTTCAAAATTGTTTTAAAGTACCTGTTTCTAATGGGAAAGAATACCTGTTCTGTGGGAAGAACACAATTCTTCCCACTGCTCATGTAATCAGCATCTGACCCACAGTCAAGCTCCCTGGCACAGTCTAGAGCACATACTTGGGGGAACCTAAGATGTTGCTAATAAAAGTTGAAGCTGGTATTCCTCTCACAGAAATTACAACTCTAGAGCAGAATCTGTGTTTGTGTCTGGGCTGCCAAGGTGGAATGCTGCATCTTGGCACACTCTGCCCTCCCCGGGCCTGGCAGTGACAAGGGACAGCTGGACACATGCCCCAGTCTGTTGAGCTGCCATGGCAATGATAGCCCTTGGCAAAATGAACGAGTAGGAGCCATACCTAACATTTCCCATTTTGCAGCCAAAGCTATCAGAGCATGTCTGCCTCAGTCCCGTAGCTGAAGCCATCCCTGTGCATCCCTGCATCTCAATGCAGCCCAATTAATCTCAATTTATTAAGAATTCAACTCTGAAAAAAGCATATATTCCCTACTGAGCTTGTATTTTTTTTTCCTGTTTTGCAGTTTTATTTGAGCACTCATGAACTAGGCACAGTGTTGGTTACTTGGCTGATGATAGCAAAGGTGTCTGAAAAATTTTTTTGCTCTAGTCATAGTATAAAACAGTCATAGTATAAAATATAGAAATACGAATTCATATAAAATTATTTTATGTGTTTTCAAGTTGTCTCAAACATCTTGATCTTATGGCTTTGTCAGACTTAATTTGAAGAACAGTTTTCTGTGCATAACTCTTAGGCCATAACTCAGGAGTTCACCCAGGGCTGAAACTTGGGGTGAGCTCGTAACCACCTCACTGATTTCACTGCCGTGCTCCGTACAGGTACTGTCAAGGGGGAACCTTATCCTGTTGATTTTATAGGGTCACACTTTCATGGGCAGTTGGTTCAACTCCCTCAAAATATAACTGCTGTGCATCAATTTCAGCTAGACATAAAAGTCATAGCAAGCTGCTTCTGCTTTGTGACTGGAAAGAGATTGCATAATATGGACATATCCACTTTATACAGTAATACCTGCATCAGTAAAAACCTTTGTCTTCCATATAAGACAGGAAAGTTGTGAAAGAGTGAGATAAAAGTGATTTGTGTAAGTCACCAAGCAGCCTACTGCCCAAACCAGAACCCCTCAGTGTCCTGTCAACTGTGAAAAAATATAATATTTCTAAAAATACTCATAGTTTAACACATCCTCTCCAACACGGAACCTGTAATCAAACACTACCAGGGGTACAGGATAAAAATAAATAAGTGAAAGCAAAATAAAATTATAGAGCTAAAGAAATCAGCTGGGCTAAATATTTTTTCTCATTTTTACCCTCAGCCTTTTTCCAAAGAAAGGTAAGGAAATTTTCTGGGGGAAAAAGAGAAACCACGACTGGGAAAACAGCAGCAATCAGTGCACAATAAAATAACAGATTAAGTGAAAGATGCTTTATTATAAATACATCTAACAATTCATTGTACTTGATACTTTGGCCCATTTAAAAATGAGCTGATAAAGCAACATTATTTCTAAGACTGATAACCAGCTTATTGGATTTCAGAGGGGTCAGAGGCTACCTTGTTTATTTAGCTGAAGTAGTCTTTTAGCTCTCTGATCTCCTCAGTCTGTCGTTATTATTAGTCTTCCCTGAGTTCTGCTTTTCAAATACCTTGTCTCCAGCTCACTTTGCATTTCCTATTCAGCAATTTAACCCTACAGACAGTTTATAAAACAAGATAAAAATCCATAAATTAGGCATCCAAGGGTGCCTGTGCCCTATATCTTTGTCAAGGATGATCACAATCAAATGCTTGTTTCTCGAGACAGCCTGTCAGCGAGCACAATTACAGGTTTTCAACTTGCCCTGCCATAGCACAAGGCAGGAGTCTTGTGTAGGGTAATAGCTTCATATCATTCTTCAACTGTCTCTTTTCTGTCTCTTATCTTATTTCTACTTATTTTCTTTACAGATTGTCATTAATACTTCTTTGAGAAACCAAGACTTTATTAACTATGCAATATTATTTATTTATATTCTTAAATGGGCACAGTTATCTCTGAGACAGTGTAAAAAAAGGGAGTTTGGCAGCTGTGCCATGTCACCACAACAGTGAGGGGAGGCCAATGAGAGGCATAGGTCCAAGATGCCACAGCTAAACTGTGAGCATCACCCCCAGTAGTGCAAACCCTTTGAAACACTGACTTCCTCAAGATCCTTTATTTCTAGAGCTAAAGGGAAAATCCTCACACCATTGTGTAGGGCAGAAATTTTGCCACAGACTTCACTGAAATCCTAATTGTGTAAAGGTTTTTTTTCTTTTTTCGTTATTTTACAATTGAGGAAGATATGTTAAGGACTGAGAATGTGACTTAAAAGTATGACTCCTGGCCCTTGGATAGTAGGAATAGTGTATTCAGAAACATCTTTCCTGTGAGTAGTGGCAATTTTTGGATTAATGCTGTGGACTACTCATTATCTGAAACAGTACCTTTTACAACAAACTCCAAATTGTGCTCTGTTGAGCAAGGAAAGATAATAATGATGTATTAAAACCCGTACACCTGCAATGGTTTTGGAACTCCCTGGTTTAGTGACCCGACTGAAACTGTGCTCCCAGTTGTTTGCTCCCCCCTTCCCTTCTCTCTGTCCCCTGCAGTGGGATGTGGAGGAGAACTGGAGGCACAAAAGGTAAAGATCATGGGTTGAGTAAGGACAATTTACTGGAAACAGCAATAAGATAAGAAAAAACAAACAGCAACAGCAACAGTGTTAATAACAAAAGTTGAGAGAGAGAGAGAAACAGAGAGAAAGAGAGAAAGAGAGAGGATGTGGGTGTGGATGTGTAGGTGTGTGGGTGTGTACAAAGTTTAACCCTGTCCTGGCCAGAACCAGGACAACATCACACGTCATTATGATGAAGTTTAGTGTCAGGATAGAAAATTTTTAGATTTCTGAGAAAAAGTGGATACATATTTAAAGATTCATCCTGAAGTGAGCCTTAGTACATTGCTGTAAGGAAAAATAGGATGATGCTGTATTAGTTTAGTGTCTTTTCCTCTTAAATTCCTCTAGGAACCATGATATATTAGGAAATTCTGCCATGGTCTGAGGGCTTCCCTATGCCTCAGAGCCTCCTCCAGGATGGTTCCATTTTGGAGCTCCACCAGGAGTACCCACATCACATCACATCATACTTTGCTCCTGTCCCTGCTGTGTCTGTCTCATAACCCTCATCCTAATATGGTCCCCAAGGAACACTCACTGGCCAGGCTTGAAAGTCTCCCATCAGAGTCACCATGCCAAGAATTTCTAGGTACATCTGCATATTTAAGACAACTTAACTTCTCTCTCTGCATGAGGCAAAGAACTCAATAATGCAATAAGACTCCCACCTTAATTTTCTATTTCTTTCCTAGAGGGAGCAGATCTGTTATCCTAAATATGAGCAAGCATCTAGACAGCCAGGCACAGCACTGACACAGTGGTACATCTCAGCCACTAATTCCAATGCTGTCTCCTGGCTGCCACATTTTCTGCTTTTCTAGCAAATATTGCCACTTGCACAAATGTTATTCCACTCATAACAAGCCTCCAGGCAGATTACAAACAATTAATTAGTTCCCTTTGATTCCAACAATTCAGGCAGCTTTTCACCTTTGTACTAATACACTCATTGAGACTGAAATGTCTGAACTTAAATTCATGGAAGCTACAGGAGATCACATCAAAAGTATTGTTTAGGTTAAAATAGATAACAGCCACTCTTTTCTGGTTATCCACAGAGCTTGTCATTTCCTTGCAGAAGGCAATGAGGTTGGTCAGACATGGTTAGCCCATGATTAATTCATGCTATCTAGTCCCAGTCATCATCCTGTCCTTCATGCGCCCAGTAATAGCTTCCACTCCATAATTTTCTCAGGGTTCAAAGTGAGGCTGACCAGCCTCTGATTCCTGGAGTGTTTCTTCTTACTTTTTCTGAATATGTGTGCAATACTGGCTTTTCTGCAGCCTTATACCCCAGTTTTCACAATTTTCAAAGAATATAGAGTGACATCAGCCACCTTTTTGAGATCATTGTATGCACCTGTCTTGACCCATGGACTTTCCTGTGTCAAGATTTCATAAGAGCTCTTTGACTCAACTGTCTTCTATTATTGCAGATTGCAATTTCTCTCCTTAAAAATTCTGTCTGCATGTATTGACTTGGGAGACTTTATTTTTGCTGCAGGTCACAATGATCATACTGAGCAGTTCTGTCTATTCTGCATTTGCCTATTTGTACCACCTGCCCCATTCAGAAGCAGGCCTTTTTTCTTCTTTTTTTTTTCTTTTTTTTTTCTTTTTTTTTTTTATTTCTTTTTCTTTTTCTTTTTCTTTTTCTTTTTCTTTTTTTTTTTTTTTTCTGTTATTTTTAACACAGTGGTAGAAGCTCTGCTTGTTAGCGTGTCCTTCCTGTATACACCCTTTTTGCTCTGGAACTCAGTCCTTACTTCCCAAGCCAGTTTCCTGGTACATCTCATTTTCCAGAGTACCAGGAAAGATCATTCTTGAGCTTTCTGTCTTAGATAACTGCCAACTCTCCTGAGCTGTTTTTTTCTTTAGAGTTCCCTCTCACAGGATCTTGCCTACCAGTCCTGAGAAGCCAAAGCCCAACCTTCTGACTTTTAGGGCCTGGTACACGTTTTCTTCATTGCCCTCAGTCTTGAACTCCCTTTTTTTCTAGGACACTAATTAGCATAAGTTTAATACAATTATATATGTTGAGATGAGTGCAGAAATATAACTTATCACATTCTATATGGATTGTTACTTTTACTTCTTGATTCAAATTGTGTTTGGACTGGATTCAGGGAACCTGTGCCTAGGAAGGACCATGAGGTTTAGGTATGAGGTTCCCCATGTAACTTATTTACATTGTACAAGGGTACAGGTC
Organism: Vidua macroura; assembly: GCF_024509145.1. Lineage (NCBI taxonomy): Eukaryota > Metazoa > Chordata > Aves > Passeriformes > Viduidae > Vidua > Vidua macroura. The sequence continues at coordinate 9,267,751 of NC_071571.1, forward strand.
TGAGATAGCCTCCTTAAAAACACCCTGCTTGTGAACATATTCCTTAACTCTGACTGCACTCCCTCTTTGGTTCAATGTTCAGTGTTTGGTCTCATTCATTGCAGTAGTCCACACCTGGGCACACATGGTGTCATTTACGGTTTCTGCAAGGTATTTGCCTTTAAATCATACCAACTGCACAGCTATAAATTAATTAGATGTGAGGCAGGAGAGGATCAAATCAATGAAATACAATGCTATCACAACTGGTGGTGTCTACATTTCAGAAAGTCTGTTTTTTCCTGGTGAGGCTGAATCTCTTCAGAACTGCTCACTGTTTCACTGCTTTAGTGATTTTCCTTCTTGCCTTTCTAAAGAGCTTTAAATAAATTTCTGTAGTTCACCATAGTTGGGTTACCATGGACTTTATTCTCCCTAACTTAAAGTTATCCCTTGTGAGGATTTTAAGATTTTTAAGTTCAGTATCCTCTAAATTAATCCAGGCAAATAACCCAAAGAAAGCCAAGGCAACAATGTCTGGGGTGTCAGACCTCTTCTGGTCTTAAAGCATTGTATCATCTCGCAGCATTTCAAAGTCTTCAAACAAATATTCAGTCCAACTGAAAAATCCTGTGGTTTCCAGGAACCAAAGCCCTAGGGTTTTTCATCTCAACTCTTTAAATCCTTAAAGACTTTAGATTTGGCAACTCCTTCTCTTTTGATGGACCTTATTACTAGAACATGCAAGGTCAGAATCTAAGATTGCTTTTTCTCATTTTGAATAACTTTATCTGCTTATTTATTTATTACAATTACTTATGGTTTCTTTGGTTCTAAGGACATCAAGGAACTGCAGAAGTGTTACTCTTTTGGTCTTTCATTACGTGAAGCTTGCCAAGAGTTCATTAAAGCATTTCAAATAAATAACTGTATCATTACAGTTATCAGCATATGACCCTTGATGTTCTAGCAGTTGCTGTAGCCTTTTCATCAGATAAGAATAAATATTTTGAGAACTGTTGAATAAGGAGCTGCTCAAAAAAGACAGATAAATGACCTTTAAGACAAGCTAAGTGGTTTTTTTTGTTTGTTTGTTTGTTTTTGTTTTAATTTAAAAATTTAAACCTGCAAAATAAACAGTAAGGAATTCTAATCTCCTGAATGTAAAGCACTGAAGAAGGAAAATATATGGACTCCTCCCTATGGATCAAGCAGGAATTGTCCCATGTTCATCTTCTGCTGTGACTTTATAAGCACCAATCCCCTTCAGAGCTTGCTTCCATCTCACAGTGCTGCTGGTTAATGGATCTGTTCCTGACTGTGAGCCAGAAGGGGAAGAAGCAAATGGCAATGTCAAGCTGCCAATGAAGGACCATGAGGTTGGTTTGGGAAAGGAGAACCTTTGCTAGTGATCTGAAAGATACAAGTAAGTATGAAGAGGAATTATCAAAAAAATCTATAGAGATTTCTGTACAGTCTTGGGGTGGAATTCAGATAAGTAGCTTTAAGTTCAAGGGAAAAAAAAAAGATCCTAAACGTGAGATCTATTGGATTATGGAATAGTCTCCTGCTAAAAGTAGTGAGAGCAGAATGGTTTGAGTTACATGATTCAAATGATTCACATGGTATCATATTTACACTGTCAACAGAAAGCATTTCCATTAAAAAAAATTGCTGCTATATATGTGTGTCAAGCACTCTACACTTAGAAAAGCAAAAGAGGAGACTATTCACTTTTTTACTTCTTCTATGTTTCTTGTTATTATTTTCTTACTATTGGGAACACTTGTATTGCTTTTTGTATGTTTTTTCGTTTTGTTTTGTTTTGTTTTTATGCAGGTGGCAGACAGAAGAATTGGAAAATGCAGAGTGTTCATAATGTGGAGTTTCAGAGGTGTTTTTTTCATCCTTCAGAGAGTAAAGATCAGAATGAAATTGTCTTTAGCAATTTGAATGTTTTATTTTTCCTGAATGGAAGAACACCTGAAGTGCTGAGGTGTAATTTGGTGCAGAATATGCACTGCTACATTGCCAGGAATATATTTCTCAAGGACTTATTCTCCTCTTATGGCAGATAGAAGGACACTAATGACAACAGAAATTACACCTGCCACAGGAGACTGACAGTGGTTCTTGCCCTGACACAGCCATTTGGCTACACTGGTATTTCAAACACTCCCTATCTTGTACTAACCACAGGACAGTTCATAAACACCATTTTTACTCACCAAAAATATACACATATGGAAACACAGACATTTAACATTGTTGCATACCAATGCCTAGACTTTAATAGCATAATTCCTAAGGGGAAAATGACTGTGTGTATATATAAAAACACACTCAATATAAAATTGGACTGAAAATCAACAGGCCCTTCAAAGCATGCATCTGTTTGAGCAGGGATGTATCATTCCCAATATACAGCTCCAGGACAGCTGAGGCCTTTGGTGAACCAGAAGTGTTCCAGAGAAACCAAGAACAGAAAACCAAGTGTAGTTCAGCTCCCTCTGCCAGTCTGGCTCCCCGTGGCTGCTCAAGGGCCCCAGCAGCACTTTGGTGGTACCTGGTAGCCCAGATGATTTCTCACAGCAAATTTGGCAGCAGAGATATATCTTTCAACAGGCTACATTTTGTAGCCAAACCGCTTAACCTGGCAGTTTGCCTGGACTAATTAGTCCTGCAGAGAAGATGGGCAAACCAGTTCATAACACCATAATGCAACCAGCCTGCTCCTTGAACCAGAGCTGGCTATGAAATGTTACCTGAGGCTTCTGTTCAGGGTGCAGCAATCATGGGATATTACTTAGGGATGTATCCAAAGTCATCAGCCCACAGATGAGGGGACAAATTAAACGAGCTAATGGGAATGCACAAAAAGAAGTAAGAAACTAATTTTATTTTATTGTGTTTAGTCTCTCAAAAATATCATTCTCTTTAAGTGGATCCTCCTGACAGGACAACCCTATTTTCAAATCTTAGGGTTATATAAAGGCGAAGTAGTGCAAGAAGTTCTATGAATACATATCATGGTAATGTAAATGACTTATCCCAGAAAATCACTAGAGCTATTTCAAAAATATCCATAGGTCATACATTTTCAGGTACATCAGTCTTGCCTTAGCACCATTGCTAGCTTTTCTTGGCTTATAATGCTGCATTTTTTTTTTCAAATTCACACAGAAAACTGGCCAGCAAATGGAGAAAAAAATATTGTAGAAATTGAATAAAAATCAGAAATCTCTTTAGCTAATTCACTTTCTACAAATGGAGTTCAATTGTACTATAAGAGAATGGGCTGGGCATAAATGATTTTGAAGCCACAGCGAAGTCAATGATGAGCACAAAACAGAAAAGATATCACTTTAAAGTTGAAAAACACAGTTAGTACCATAAATACTAACTCTAGTTCTAAAACCATAGAAGGGAAGAGGCACTAAAAGTGTACTTCTAGGACATTAACTTTGTTTTATAAAATGCAAGCATCCTATGTGATACTGCTAGGAGAGAAACATGGAATTGGAGATGGCTGTAAATGGTAAAGTTGTCCTGCTCCAATCTTATGCTAAATTATCCCAGCAATTCTTTGCTTTCTTTCTCCATTTGCCATAATAACTATTCCTTTAAAAAATGCTGGAACTTGTAAGATTCTTTGGTTTAACTTAATGTTTGATTCATAGTCATAGAAAATATCAACTTAGAATGCTGGGTCACTCAGCAATTTGTAAGAACAATGTAACTTAGCACATGACGAAATTATTATTTCTTATTGGTTACTTTTGTATCTGTTCATTATTTTAAAAATCCAACTACTCTGGTAATTTGTCCACGTTTTTTCGTTGCATGGATGACAACCATTTTGTTGTATGGATGAAAACCACGTCTTACAAAGATCGTCTAACACTTCCTAAATGCTTTCGTGGTTTTACTGCTGCTACTCCAACTCAAAATACAACAATTTGCTTGGAACAGTATTTAATTTGTGCACAGTCTTTAATTCTTTGCTTCAAAGAATGTTCTTGTATCAGAAGATAAATCCTATGGCTCTCTAAAGGATTCCCCAAAAACAAAGCTTTATACCTCAAACAACAAGGTCTCATAGTAGCACTTTCCTTGCTAGCACTAGCACGCATGCACACATGAGTACAACATGTTGCACTCTCCAAACACAGAAGATGGAAATGTCAAGAAATCTTTGGCATATCAGAGATTAGGGCTTTCCATGGATCACCTGTGACTCAAACTTTTGCATGAGTTATGTTTGGGACTACCCTGGCTCTGAGCAGAAGTGTGGCGTGGCAAAAGGAGAAACCGCACAGTGGTCAAAGCAAGCACATTTATATCCTGATTGCAAGTTTCTTGCCAAGGAGTGGGACATGAAGAGACCACATGTGAAAACTGGCCCTAAGTAATAACTATGGCTGACATTTTAAATTTAGTTGTTTTCTACTGTTTCATTCCTTTCTTAGAAAAAAGATACTGCCACCACCATCTATTTCTACTGCACTTGGATCCAACATCCTATTGTGCCAAGTTATGCAAAGACAAAAAGAACCAAACCTCTAACTTTAAAAGCTGAATCATGAATTCACAATAAACCACAGTTCAAAAGATGGATGTTCAAGCCCACACTTTATCATCTGTGTAAAGACATATGTAGATCTAGGAGGAAAAGCTCTGAAATATCCTGGATACCTATCAGAAAAGAAAACAAACAGAGGTATCTAACTCTCTGTACAGACTACAAGGGCATATAAAGTGACTAACTCTGACTTACATGTCTAACTTTTGATGTGTAGATTAGGGCAGATAAATGTGCTCCATACTGTGAAAGAAAAAAGTGATTTAGAAGAATGGAGCAGAGTACAATCAAATAGATGCATCATTATTTTTTATTACTATATAAGAAGAATTATAAACACCATCTATATTCATCTCTCTCCAACCTGCCCACTGGTAAGTGATTTATGTTGACACATATTATGAGACAAGATCTGTAAAAGACGGCAACAGCTTTAATTCAATAGATCATATAGTTGGGGTTTTTTCAGCTACAAGACTGGGCCCAAGAAAAGTATTTTCATCATTAGAATTCTTCCTCCTCTCACATCCCTAAGGATCAGAACTGTAGGACTATTACAACACAGAGAAGATGTATGATAGCAGAAAAATCATTTGAAGAAGAAAATACTAGCTAGTGGGTCAGTTCTAGGAGACCCAAGTCTCAAGTTAGCCAAAGAAAAGAGTTATTTTTATTAAAAAATAGAAAATTATAAAATCAGAGCCATTACAAAATAACAGGTAAGGATAAACACTGATTATACAACCTTGTAAGAATGATTTGCATTCTAGCACATGCACACAGTAAATTAGAGATTGGGGTGCTATCAAACACAAACTCCTAAGAGGAATCATTGCATTTGCTGGTTTTCATCAAGTATTCAATCAGTGCAGAGTTCGAATCAAGCCAAGTCTTGACACAAAAATATATTGTTAGTCTATTACCGAAACGGCTCAAGCGAAGGTTGACCTTCTGGGAGTTGCACCTCCAGTCATCATGGCAATCTCAGCCGGAATCGGAGTTAACCAGACAAATCATAACATCCACTCTGAATAGTCATGCACCACTTCCCTATCTCTGCAATCAGCAGAGCAATCCCTTCTGTATTTCTTCCTGTGGGACGCATGAAAAAAATGCACTTCTGCATGCCCTTGTAACAACCTGCATTTGTTAGAACTACAGAGTCCAATAAGCTTCAGTGCAGACAAAAAAGCCAATAAAAATACTGATTAAAGTGAAAGAAATGGCTTTGCCAGTAAAGCACACAGGAGAACCAGCACTTCAGTCCTTGTGTGGCTGATTGCCACATGTCTGATAGAATCGTGCTTCATCATTGGCTTCTTTATTGTAAAAACATAGAGAAAGGATAAGAGAAAACAGCTGGGACTTTGATAAGAAATCTAATATGTAAGAAAAATTGGAGCACAAAATCAAAAATAGTGACATTCAGAAAAAACTCTCTGAACCTGGGGAAGGTACTGGGTTGTGGGGTTTTTGGCTCCCAGAGTAAACTGAAAAGAAGAGGATAAATTCATCTGCTTTAGAACAGAAAGATGGTTGTGAAAAATGGAGATGACAATAAAAAGGTCCTTCAGCATTTCCTGGAGAAGGAGTGTGTTAAGTTTTCAAGGCCAGGTTTTGGTGGAGGGGGTCTACAGTGCTACAGGGTACCTACAGGCTTCTTGAGAACCTGCTGGAAGATTCCTCCACGTCCAGCAGGGCCAATCCCAGCCCTGCAGGATGGACACACCACTGGCAAAGGCTGGACCAATCAGAAATTATGGTAATACTTCTGCGCTAACATATTTAAGAGGAAAAAAAATTAACTACTGCGCAGATGTAATTGCAACCAAAGAAGAGCAGAGTGAGAACATGTGAGAGGAACAATTCTGCCAAGGTCACTGGAGAAGGAGGGGCAGGAGGTGCTTCAGGTACCAGAGCTGAGGTTCCTCTGCAGCCCATGGTGCCGACCATGGTAAGGCAGCTGTGCCCCTGCAGACCACAGAGGTCCCTGGGGATGCAGAGATCCACCTGCAGCCCATGGAGGAGACCATGCAGAGGAGGCTGTGACCCTGTGGGAGGCCTGAGCAGGAGCAGGGTCTTGGCAGGGACCAGCAGACCCATGCAGAGAGGAGCCCATGTGGTTTAATGGTAGGACATTGACCCTGTGGAGGACCCATGCTGGAGCAGGCTGGGCCTGAAGAACTGCACCCCATGGAAGAGTGACCCACGTTGGAGCAGTTCATGGAGAGCTGTCTCCTGAGGGAGGCACCCACACTGGAGCAGCAGCAGAATTTACTTGTGACGTACTGGCTGTAACCCCCATTCCCCATCTCCTGAGGGTCAGCGTGGGGAATGGAGAGCCCGGGGAGGAGGGAGGGGTGGGGAAAAATGTGTTTGAAAGATTTATTTTACTTCTCATTATTGCGCTCTGATTTTGTTAGAAATAAATTCAATTAATATCCCCAAGCTGAGTTGGTTTTGCCTGTGGTGGTACATGGTGGGTGACCTCTCCCAGTCCTTATCTCAACCCATGAACCCCTTGTTGTATTACCTCTTCCCTGTCCAGCTGCAGAGGGGAGTGATAGAGCAGCTTTGGTCAGTGCATGACCAAGTCAGGAACCTGGATGGGTTGGGGGTGGGAATGGGGTGGGAATCGCTTACAGGGACCAGAAGCAGCAGTGGTGGCTGTGCTCTGCTGGCTGTTGGTGACCCATGGGACACTTCCATCACCAACACCTGGCTGCCATGTACCCGCTTTTCAGTGACTTGCACTAGTGCTGCTGAGGAACAGCACTTTCTGCACTCTCCAGTGGGTTATACAATTTTATGCTTCATCCCCCTACCTCACATCCCAGAGATGACATCCCCCAGAGAACACAAAAGCAGATAAATGTGAAAAAAGTTCCTGTATGAGGTTTGAGAGAAGAGTTTTTTCCACTAGTGTCAAGTTAAAAGAGGTTCCAGGTGAGAGGAAGCCAGCTGTGGCTGCCAGGATAAAAAGGCAGCTATTTGAACCTAATTTGATATTTTAATTCCAGCAGCCTAAAAAGCTTTCACTTAACTAAAGGCCAAGTGATTCTCAGCAGAGGAAAATTAAAAAAAAAAATTCTGTACAGAGCGAAGGACGCTTTTTAGTCCCTCTAAAGTGAAATGCTGTGAACCATACAATTCCAATTTCAACCTCCCACTTAAGTATTCATGTGGATATCCTTTGCACTGCAGTGGGAGTAAAGGCACTCCCAAAGTCACACTACTACAGCTCTTTTTCATGGCAATATACTTCAAAGGAATGGGTTTACAGATCTACTTACAGGTGCTTAGGATCGATTTGAAAATGTGTGAGGCATTAAGGCTCATCTGACCTCACAGATTAAACATGATAATGTCATTTATACAATAACTTGCAAAATCTTCCCATGGATGCTCTCGTCCCCATAAATCTTGGGGTTAGCTAACTGAAGAGTGAACAGGAACTTCTGTTTGCCACTCTGTAGCATATTTGATCATCAGGGATCTGCAAAGTCTTTCACAAAACCATTATAACAACTGCCAGCAATGCAAAAGAAGAGAACAAATATGGAAACCTGAACTGAGGAAGCACTGGTTTTTTTGGGTTTTTTTTGGGTTTTTTTTTGTTTGTTTTTTTTTGTTTGTTTGTTTTTTTTTTTTTTTTTGTTGGTTTTTTTGGTTTTTTTTTAAGCAGTCAGATCTATTAAAAATATATATTTGTGATCTAAGAGAATGAGGTTGGGAAAGATGGACAGAATAGGAAAGAAAGGTCCAGAATTAGCAACGTTATGGTATTATGTTCTATAGTTTATGACATTTCTCACAGGTAAGTAGAAGGTAAAAATATTTACACAATCTAGAATTTAAAATGACTTAAAATATTTACTTTAACAGTATGAAAAGTATTACTCTGTAACTTTATTAGTCTCCTTGAAACATGTTTTTAGGCATATGAAGAAGAAGGACATGGATAAGTCAAGAGGAATTCACCAAAATTATAACATGCCTCACCAACCTCACTGCCTTCTACAATAAAATAAATGGATTTGTGTATGTGTTTCTTACTTTTAAGTGCATCATCACCAATAAAGTGAATACACTTAGAAATAATAGGTATCTTCAAATTGTTGGGTATAATTTACCTTCAGATTTCAGCATCTGTGAGATATTGTAGCAAGAAGCTCTGCTTCAGGGCTCATGTAGCGATCCAAAACTTTGATACATGTCACCAGGATGATGCTATTGCACAAAGTACATTTCGTTCTGAAACACAAAACCCTGTTTATATTTTTCCTTTCATGAACACTAATATTAAGGAACTTTGATGGTTGGACTGGATGATCCTGAAGGTCTCTTCCAAAATCGATGAGTCTATGATTCATGATTCTATGAATGTGAGTGGCTCTACCCTCCGCTTAAGGCAGGCCCTCCTTTTCCCTGGGCTGTGCAAAACTTTAGGTATTGCCTCATCACTCTCCAAAATGCGATTTTGGATTGTATGAAACATATTGTTCAATCATTTATAGCCTTCAAGAATTGTCATTTCATCCTAGACAAGGCATTAGTCATATATATGAGCCTATTGAGTTAGTCACCTCTTGGCTTGGCTGTTTTGATTTCCTGGGTCTGAAACAGAACGTGAACGTACGACAGTGCTCTTTGAGAATTAGAAAGGTATTCAATCACACATCAGCTTCTAATATATTATTTTAAATACAGAGTATTTATAGGATAAAAAAAGCAGTAATTGAAGGAATAGAATGGAATCACCAAGAAATGCTGATTATTTTGCACTGTGAGGGTAAAGCAAAGCAAAGTGTCCACCATTTAAACACCTTTGTCTTCTGCAGAACAGTATGGTGCAGGAGCCTTGACAGAAACACAAATGTATAATTTACATAAATGTTCATTTACCCAGTGTAGTTGGTATTATTTTTTTAGAGATATACAAGATAACACAAATTAAGAAAAACAATTTTTATTCTACATTTGTCAAAATTCCTCAATATTATTGTAACACATGCTGACCTTGTAAAGACTAAAAGCTGTAAAGAGCAGCTTTGCTGAAGTAACAAGAGCTACAATATTGTGAAAATTAACTGAATGGAAGATAAAAAATAGTCTCAAACTATTAGCATGAGAATATACTCTTTCTGGTGATAAGGAAAATAAAATTTAAAGGAACAAATAACTCTGACTTCCTGTCACTATTAATGAAATTTCATTTACCTTTTCTATTTAGCAGCTATCAGTCTTCATATATCAAATTTAATTTTGCAGTTATATATTATTTTTCAGTTGTATCAAGAAATTAACCTCATGGATTGTAAAGCCAGATGGGACCACTATGAGCATCTAATCTGACCTCATAAACCAAAGAACATTTTTCTTGATTAAGTTCAAGCTCAGTGTGTGTGTATGCACATATACATATATATGCATATTTTTTAAATTGAATGTCTGCAATTATAACTCCAGTCCTAATCTAAACCTAAATCTGCTTAAACCACTGGATTATGGATAAAAGCCTTAAGGCTGACACTTCCAAAAAATAAAAATGGGTTTCCTTTTCTTTTTTTTTTGTTATTTGATTGCCAGATTGGAAAGACGGTGTCACTTGCCTTTTAGCATTCAACAAATGCATTTCATTGTGGGAAAATAATCAACGTTTTAAAATTAAAATTCATCGTTACCTTTTACTTACAGCATCTGAATAATTGTTAAAAACAACTAATTACCTGCATACCAGAAAGCACATTTAATTAGCTGCTCATAAACAGAATACATTTAGAAAGCCCTCCAGGGGGATAGGTGCAGAAATTACATTAACCAAAGTTGTGTGTGAATTTGAGCACTTCGAAAATATACTCTGGAGACCACTTTTATGCATATTAGTTTTTCTCTTCAAAGTACTTTCCCCTCTTCCATGTGTGCATGAATGAGAAGTTCTGTCCACCTACAGGGGTATGGGGTTTTATGAATGAAGGAACAGTGGGGTTTTTGCCTTTTGTAACAGAGGGAAACAAAACCGATGTCGAGGGTCTTTTCTTTTACAGACTCAGAGAAAAGTTATGGAAATTACATCAATAGAGAATGGGAAATTTATATGCAAGAAATGAGTTTCATTCAGAGAGGGACAGAGTTGGCAGTCACTGGGTGTCTGGCTTTGCCAGGCAGCCGTGTCATGGAGCATGAGTCATTCAGAACCTTCTCTTCAGTTTTGCTACGCTATTAAGACAAGAGCAGGATAGTGGAAAAACATCACCCCCCTCTTGCCCTAACAATATTACGGCCGCTGGGAGCTGCACACAGACACACACCCCTGCACCATCTCTCACATGCATTCAGTCCATCCAATTTTCTCTTCTCTCCAGCCCAAAACGAAGCTGCAGCCAACTTATTGAAGCTAACAAATGCATGGTCTCTTTCTCTTTTAAAAGGAACAAGTTATCTGGGTTCCCTCTTGATGAGGTAATGTCAATCCTTGTCTAACTTATTTCTTTACTGCAGAAATTGTCACCTTCAAAATTAATGGTCCTTTCCAGAGAAGAGTGCCTATCGCAAAGCATTTATCTGATTGAGCTGGCAACATTTTCCCCAAGTACCATCCTCCATCAGGAAACACTTTTTCATTGAAACTGAAAGTTTTACATGAACTTGTTGATTTTTATAGCATTTGACAAAAGAATTTTAATGCTTCAAATAAAACTGGAACATTGAGCTTTCTTACTTGATTTTGTTGTGATGGTACAGTCTTGTTCTATTTCTATTTGCACTTGTTTTAGAATTTAACTTCTAAATAATGTAATATTGTTTCCTATAATTCAATATTATATTCTAATGTTCTGAGATTGCCAGGCTGAACTATTTTGACATTTCTGAAATGGAAGATCTAGTAACAGTTATATAGATGTCTAGAAATATGTTTACTTCAAAGTTTCTTCTTGGTTGTTCAGTTGCAGTGGTTTTATTCAGTGTTAAAATATTGATATTTCACTGAAGAAGGAATTTATTTTTTGATCAAATGTCTAATAACTATGTAAGTAGGTAAGTGCATGCAGACAGTTTTATACATAGTGGGTTTTTTTTTTTCCTCTCTTGGCACAGGGAATTCAACATCTTCTGAAATTCATACAACACATGGAAAACTTTCACACACACATGTTCAGATAGGAATTACCTGAAGGTCACACACATTACTGGTTTTTTTGCTTAAAGAAAAATTTCAAAATTAATTTATTTGTACTGGTTGTAGCAAATTGTTTAAAGCTATATGTTTGCATTTGTGTGTGTGTCTCTTTATATGTATTCATACTCATCCAAACCCTTATAGTTAGGAGTTTTCATTATACATTTATTTACTTTAGTAAATATTTCCCTCACAGTTTTATACATTATGTAATGATTTGTGAACTGTGATGACTTAGGAAAAAATTAGGCAAATCCCATGTAGAAAGTCTTGCAGTTTGACTCTCTAAATGATATTTCAGAAGCTGAAGCCAAATTTCTTCCAGTATTATTGATTTGCTGGAGCCAAAGCAGCTGCACCTACAGGATCACGTAGGTAGTTTGTCTCTTGTGATTTCTGCATTAATGTGCAATTTTATGGTAGTCTTAGACACTGCTTATATTGCAATAACAGTGTCAAATAGCCTAATCATAATGTGATTGATTCTCTGGTCAGAAGAGGTGAAAAAGATGTTGTGTAGGCAAGATGATGAAGGGATGAGACCTCACCATGCGCCTGGAAATACTAAATCCCTCAGCAGACTCCTGTTTTATCCTAGGCAGCAAATGGTGACAACATTTGGAGAAAGCAATGATTTTGCCAAGGCATGATTTTGCCAAGTTTCAGACACCCACTGATGGTGCTGTGGCCCATTCTCCCAGTTGGTACAATGTAAACAGAGACAGCTCTGTTGCCTCCTTTACTTTGCTTTTGCAACATTAAGCTCTACATATATGAAGCCAAACCTTCCCATTCTTCAGAGGAGATACTTGTTTTTCTATCTTTATTGTGCCAAAATTCATGTTCCTTATCCTTAGGAATAAAAATTAAAAAAAAAAAAAAAAAGAAAAAAGAAGAGAAAAAAAAGAAGAAAGAAAAAGGAAAGAAAAAAAGAAAAAAGAAAAAGAAAGAGGAAAAAAGAAAAAAGAAAAAAGACAGAAAAAGAAAAAAGAAAAAGAAAAAGAAAAAGAGAAAAAAGAAAAAAGAAAAAAGAAAAAAGAAAAAAGAAAAAAGAAAAAAGAAAAAAAGAGAAAAAGAAAAAAGAAAAAAAGAAGAAAAAAAGAAAAAAGAAGAAAAAAGAAAGAAAAAAAGAAAAAAGAAAAAAAGAAAAAAGAAAAAAAAAGAAAAAAGAAAAAAGAAAAAAGAAAAAAGAAAAAAGAAAAAAGAAAAAAGAAAAAAGAAAAAAGAAAAAAGAAAAAAGAAAAAAAGAGAAAAAGAAAAAAGAAAAAAAGAAGAAAAAAAGAAAAAAGAAGAAAAAAGAAAGAAAAAAAAGAAAAAAGAAAAAAAGAAAAAAGAAAAAAAAGAAAAAAGAAAAAAGAAAAAAGAAAAAAGAAAAAAGAAAAAAGAAAAAAGAAAAAAGAAAAAAGAAAAAAGAAAAAAGAAAAAAGAAAAAATAAAAAAAGAAAAAAGAAAAGAGAAAAAAGAAAAGAGAAAAAAGAAAAAAGAAAGGATGGGTCAGCCCAAATATACCTCTGGCCATGAATTTAAAAAGTCATCTTTCTACCACATTCTAGATAGAGCTGGTGAGCACTCACAGTCTCCAAACTGAGTAGAAACTTGATTTGAAAAGCTTTACTGTTTCTTTTGTATAAAACACACAATACTGTAGAACACAGAAAAAATGTTTTTTGGAATTTTTGAGCATATATAGTAAGGAATAATGAGCTTTTCTTTTGTATTTTTAAAAGTGCTTTGAAATTATGTAAATAGTTTCTACTATCTAGTATTTCTTATGATAGCATTAGTCATGATGAAATAATTCACAGCAAACAAGGAGTTCCTTATGAATACCTTCAAGGTATTTCCATCATTTCTACAGTATTTCAGCATTAAGTGACTAAAGTATCAGAATTTTTAGCATCAGCTGAGAGAATACATTTCACATCTGCATTAAGACACATGGGTTAAAAAAAAAAAAAGAAAAAAGTGTTTCATCACTGTAAGAAAGCCTATGGTAAAACAGCAATGCTTTTCTTGCCTCAGGCAACAATAGCTACTAGTTTAACTCAATGGTCAGAGCACTCCCTGGAGAAACAAAAAGCCTTAATTCTATTGCTGGCACTAACTTTCCCTTTGTTAGTGGCACATGTACAAAATTATTTTTAAAATAACACCACATGTATTAAACACTCACTCCAAGATTACTTATAAAAACAATGTTCCATATGTGCAAATGAGATTTTGGCAAGCACAAAATTATATGCAGAAATTACATTTGGGCATGGAAAAGACTCTTTTCACTAACCCAGATAGATATTTAATTTCTATGGGATAAATTGCATGCTACCTATTCACTAACATAATTTTCCCGCTGATGATTGACATTTAGATATCAAAGTGGAAAAAAGATAGCATAACATTAGATTGCACATCTCGGAGGTGTAAAAGGTATTCATTAGACTAGGTACGCCAGCAAATGGCATGCTAAAGTCTTGACAAAAATCATGTCAAAAGTCATGTCAATCTTTTTTTTTTTTGCTACTTCAAAAGCACATCTGTCTGTGGATGACAATCACTCATTCTGGCACCTGAAATATAACAAATAATATCCACACTCGAAAAAATGAAAGCTGGAATCGATGTGTGATACCCGGCATTGCTGACCGGTATTCAAGGACATGAAAATGCAAACAGAGAGGGCTTGCTATTCCCACGGGGAAGGTGTGCAGTTCAGGGGCAGCATGGAAAGAAGGAAACCATGGCAAAGGAGCTCAGGCCTTCACAGGCTGTTTAAATCCCCAGAAGGGCCGTGATGCACAAACAGCAGCAAAGCCCTGGAGCAGGGGGCAATTGGCACACCTTCCTCCACAAGGCATCTTTCAACCTGTTCAGAAATTGTGTATCTTAGCTCTAGAGAGAAGCCCAGCCAGTGCCTGGAGCTGAAAAGATGGTGTCTCTGATGAAACACAATATTTGTGGAAGGGTTAACACAGAGGGGAAAATGAGGAATAATTTTTTAGACTTTTTTACATGGATGGAAAAAAAAAATCAGACCTCCTAGTGGGAGAAAGCCAGGACTTGCGCTGAGAAAATAAAAAGAGAGCTGCATTGCAGAGTAACTGGACAAAAATTATTTTCTTCCACCAGACTAAACTATTCAGAGGAGATGCACTACATATGAGAATGTGTACCCTGCATTTGTCTAGTTTTGCTTCCCTTGAAAAGAATAATGCTAACAATATAACAATAGCAAAATAAGGGAAGGAGGAAGATTTGCATTATCTGTGTTCATTAACCTAAACTATAATGCTTCTCTTAAATATTAAATACCTTTCTATGATTAGAAGTACATTGTGAAAGGCTAAAGAAATAGATGGTGGATTTTTTTAAAAGAATATTTCTCTATGAGACAATGAGAAAAGCAACATAGCTCCTTTAATCCTGTAATCTCTCTGGTAGCAATCAGCTTGGGGTACATTTCAGTTTGTTCACTTGTCATCTACATTAAGAGTCCTTCAATGAGCTTTTCTTTTAAAGTAAATACAGAATGACACATTTATAATTAGATCTCCCTGACCATTCCTTTCTAGGTTTGAAGGCTATGAGGTGTGGACATGTCATGCAGACCCTGCTCCTGATCAGTGTGCTAAGGAGCTTAGACTTTCACTGTTGATTAGTGAATTGTAAAACAACCTACAAAATACACCATGGGTGCTGTTGGTTCAGATATTGTAACCTCAGTTATTCCCTGCATTCAGGAACAGTCAGACACTCAAGAAATGTTTTGAACCACACTGAAAAATAAAAGGAGTTCAAACCATTCCTGAATTTCAAGTAAAGATTATTCAATCATTTAAGAACATAAGCCCCTGTGAACACAGCAGCAACTAAACCCTGTGTTTCTATTGAGCCTAAGAGCAATAAATATGTTTTAAGATTATTAAGAATGCAGTATAGTATTATAGGTTAATGTTAGTAATTCCCCTTGATATTCAAATAATTTCTTTAACTTCCTGGCCATTCAAAATGTCCAGAACATTATTTCTTACTAAGGCATAAAATGAGATTGTCTTGTTTCTTCCCTCTAGTTCAGATTTGTTTTTAATTCATGTCTTTGGTATCTATGAGAAATTTTTTCAAAAAATATATAATTTTCTTTCTACTAATAGCTTAATGAAGCTAAATTTTCATTAGCTCTTCAAAATAAGAGCTGTGTTCCAATACAGGGATCTATGTTTGCATGCTTTCTTAATTTATATATGATAAAGAGGGGTTTTTTTTTTAAAACCTTAGAAGAAGAACCAGAGATAATTACCCCACATATGTTCCTTGGTTATATTCACTGATTAGAGGAAAATACAAGAATCACTCCTCAGTACTTCAGCTGTGCAACACTAACTTTACTAATGGAAGACCATTTTGGGGATTTAGTGAATCAGCAATGTTCTTGAGCTTTCTGATTTTTAACATGACTATTCAGCACAAACGTGGACCTCCTGGAGCCCCAACTCTTTAACTTCCATCATGATTATAATGTTAAAACAGATATTTGCCACTGTTCTGATCTCCCTCACTGTACCAGGAAAACAGTAGATAACTTCCCACATTTTTCTTCACAAAGTAAAGCTTTCCATCCCAATTTTCTACAGTTAATAAAATCTCCCTTGCCTGTTTTATTTTGTTCTGCTGTGTATACTTCATCACATTTTTAGATTAAGTGAATCACTTTACCAAATCCCCACTCAGTATCACATAGCATTTAAACATCTAGGTTCTGTTTGTGACTCTGGCTATTTGCTACCTCTTTTCGATCAAACCTCTTTTCAAACAGTAATACTGTTGCAAATTCTAAGAACTCTAATCCTTCTGTTCTTGTAACTATGGGTACTCCAACAGTACTAAATAAAACACAGCCAATGACTGAACTTTAGCTTTGAGGGACTACTTCACACTGGGCCATGCACTTGACCATCTCCTCCTTTTGGTCATTGTACTACTCTGTGACCATAAGATAGAACTATTTAATACTTGTAGGGCAGGTTTTGAGATATCTGGAAAAGGGACTGTGTTGTAGCTCACCAGAGCTTTAGCTGAAGTATCTTAGTTGGCACCAATTCTCTCTCACACTAACCAGACCCTGGAAAGAATGATTACACCATCATTAGGTAGATTAGATGTCATCTAATGTTTGGGGATCTGAGAATGCTGCAGTCCAGTCACTGGTTGCAACACATATTGTCAACTATTCTTAATCTAGCATTATGCTGCAAAATTAATTCTCAAGCAAGTAAATTTTACCACAATTAAATATTTTACTTCTAGTTCACAAGGAGCAAGAGAAAATTCTTCACCTGTCTTGTGTAGTATTGATTTCCCTGGGCATTGTAAGTACACAGTTCCTCAAAAGAGAAGGATTTTTTAAGACATGGATCTAAATATGGATTTGAAGCTTGATTTCAGACATTTAGCTTTACAATAGGGAGACTAAAATTCTTGGAATATTACAAAAGTTAAAAAATGTAAGAACCATTGTCAGGAAAGTCGTAAGGGATATAACATGACATATAGAAAAAAAATACAATCAGGCAAACAGGAAAGAAAAGATCAAGAATGATAATTGTGTAATGGAACAAAGGAAGTCTGTAGAGATACATAAAGAGAAGAGTGAAAGGGTCAAATCACAAGCTACAAAAATAAACCTAGCAGATACACTTGGTAAACATTGGAGTTATGGAGTTAGGTCTGAGAGAAGATGCAAAGTGAATATGTTTGAGAGTTAGCAAAACTTCTGCACAGCCTATAGACAAAAAAAAAGAACAAGGGAAAATAAAGGAAAATGACACCCAAGTCTATGGGGAAGATGTCATCAGCAGTATGCCTTAGCTACCAACACATATCAATTCCCTGGAAGTTACAGGCGATCATCCAAGAAAAGAGGTTCACTACATTTTAATTTTGCTGTTCAGTTTTTAACTCAATTCTGGGGTACAATCTGCATAAATTAAATACAATAACTGAGCTAGAAGATTCTGCGCAAATACTGAGAAGTCATTTCATGGGAAAAGTACGTTTAATGGTTCAAGTGAAATCTAAGACTGCACCACTTGTCAGCAGGACACAATATGATTACACTTGGCAAGGCTCTGTGTTAGCAAATCTGATAGTTCTTTCCAAACCAAAGCAGTAATTGATGTCATAATACAAGAATCAGAAAACAGAAAATGAAAGAGTCCAGTGACAATACATGGCATGTAAAAAAAGGCAGTTATTTTCTCTTCGATGTCTTATTAATAGTAAAACCAATAATAAATTTCAAAGGACACTGATTTTCTGAATTAATGGAATTACAGATGCGAAAACATTGGATTTTATTTTACCTTCATCCCATTTAATATGAGATCAGAACATCTCATACTGTTATAGCTCCATTGATTTCAATTAATTTAACTTTCTGGCTAACTATAAATCAGAGACTAGAATCAGGACCAATTATCCTCAATGAGCACAAGTATTGCAAGGAGCCAGCAAAACTCTCAGGACTACTTGTAAGGAAAGAGCTTTCAATCTAGGGAATATTTCATGTGTCTCAGTGGAAGTCACCAAGCAGTCAGTGTAATCTTTGCATGGATTTTTATATGACCATGTACTAGGGAAAAAAAATACCTTAATTGAGCTAATTTAGAAATGTTCTCTCTGATCAATGTATTGATTTAGTTATAATTTGATTCTTAGCCTCGTGATCATCTTTATGTAGCTCTGTAAGTGTATTGTGAATTTGAAATGGACACAAACACATAATGAAATCCATTAACTAATAAAACAGTGATCAGTCAATTCATGAGAAATGGTGCAGATTTTTAAGATGAATGGCTAGTTTTACACAAACATTGCATAATCTGTTGCTACAGCATTGTCTTGTTTAATAATGAGAGAATGATGATGCTTTAAAGGACATGAATTTTATATTTATCACTACTTTTGGAAGAAAATAAAATAGCAGGGAATTCCTTTCAAAGCCATAAGGAGAGCTGAATTTGTTCTTTTGTACTGAACTCTATGCATTCAACAAAATGCTCTATTTCTAAATATATATTCACTCTTCACTGGACCTTTCATCAAAAAAAGTGTTGTTTTGAAGCACTGGTTCTGTATTTTGACCCACTCATGATTGCTTACATGCCTATGAATCTGGTTCCAAATCTTAAAGCCTGGTCTGCACCAGACAATATCTTTGTAAAATGTGCCACAGAAATCCTGTTCTTAGAATCAATAAAGTTACTCAACTGATATTTAAAGGATGAAAACTAATAAATACCTCGTGGATGTATTCTCATCTCTTACATCACTGTAATTCAAATCCTTCACTGTCTCTGGAATGAATCCAATTTAAATTAGATAATTAATATTGCTGTCCTGATTTAAATTAGATGATATTGCTGTTCTGCTGTCCTGATCAGTGTTCCTGATTTATTTCTGCATGGTGGACAACCAAACTATGTCCTGAGAATGCCACAGTGACTGCAGATCTGGTACTACTTCTCTAGTTCTTTCCTCTCTTGGGCAATTTACAAACAACCAGTTTTCTGTGACACACCAAAAGCAGAAATACTTTCCTTTTTTTTTTTTTTTTTATAAACTTCATATGTATTGTAACAAACAAACAAACTATAGTTAGAGAACTTTGACCTTCCTGCACTGTTTTCCAAAATCTTAGTTCAACTAGAGCTGGAGGCAAAGATTTTCATTCAGCCTCATCTTTCCGACTCTTATTATTTCCTTGCTGGCATGTGTTTGCCTATTGTCAGTTAGAATCTCCATATCTTTACATTTATAAAGAAAAGTTAAACAATTCAACCAAACCCATAAACTTTTTTTTTTCCTTTGTCCTAGGGACCAAAGTGTCAGCTTTCTCATTACATATCAATTTACAGCTCAAAATCAGGAAGAGATCAATGCAAACCATCTGCACCTTGCAAGTTTTAGCATATCTCCTTTTTGTCACTCTGAGTAAAACAGAGGAAGTTATGCAGAGCATGTGGTCTGCTTTCACAAATAATTTCTATGGAAAACAGCAGTCAGACAGTAATACAGGCCCAAGGTGACCTCATTACTGAAATTTGTTCTAGTTGTCATTAGACATATCACACTGTGTCACTCAAATCGGGAAAGGAATAAGAGATACTGACACGCAGCACCAGTGATTAGAGATGAAAAATACTGTTACGCCATAAGAATCCCTTAGTGGAAAAGAAATATGTACAGTGTTTAAGATTCATTCACCCCCCCTGATTTGTCACTACTACCTTCATGGCTTTATTCTTTTTCTACTTGTTAGTTCTCCTTCACAAGGGACAACACCTTTTCTTGAAGGATATTTCAGAGGCCAATGTTCACTGGCCGGCAATCTTGCATAAAATATTGCTGAATTTTTGGTAGTGACACCCTCCTGTTGTGTAAGGATATATGCTGAAGTTGCAGCAGGACAACTTGGACAGCTCCTTTTTGAGTTCATCAGTGCAGACTCTTGTCTTTGGCTTACTCCTCACATGGCCTCACTCCTCACAGTTGCAAGTTCTGGTTAGATCAGGCCGAGTTTTGCCATGATCCTCTGTAAATTGATAAGCTACAAGGAATGATACCAGTGACTCAGAAGATGACAGCTCCCTTGCCAGAAGCCACATATGGTTGGCAAAGACCCTACTGCTCCTACACAATTCTGATTTCCAGCTTTCCCACCTGGTGATCAAAGATCTTGGTCAGTCTGGCTTTTGGGCCCTCCTGCCCAAAGGATGCACTTCCACCCTGGAGAAATATTCTATTGTTATGAGTCCCCACAGAGACAACATCGCTTGGGAGTTTCAGGACACAACTCCTGAAGCACAATAGTTTGAATGAGATTAGTGCCACATGCTAAAGTTTAGTGAATCAGAGGGAAAAAAAGAATTCACCTCAGTTACTCAGTTTTAAAAGTTTGATCTTCCATGGCCCAAATATATATTTAATGATTTTGTATCATGCTTCCCATTTCTGCCCCGTTAAATTGATAATTTCTTTCCAATACACTTTGCACTTTGTTAAATCTATAGTGAAGAAGAATGCTGAGCCTGAGTCACCTATTTCCTCACAGAAATTAAAAATATTTGCTTCTTCATTCTCTCCTGAAAATATTTATTTTGTCATTCAGACATCTTCCACAGGTGCATGTTTTCATGAAACAATTGGATATATGGTTAACCCCTTCTCTCCGAAGTCCAACATTTTAATTACTGTTTAATCACAACTGTTTAATCACTTAAAACTGGAGACAGTTTTAATCACTGTCTTCACAAGGACCCCAACTAGACTTTTAGTCAAATGTAAATAAATCTCTCTTAAGCTTGTCATATTGTAGAATCTGACACAATACAATGTTGTCATATTCCCCTTTCACTAAAACTCCTTTCAGTGCTAACAGTACTTACTGCAAAGTGTGGAAATATGTAATTGCATTCAATCACAATGTTGATAAGTTCATTTTTTTTCTCAAGATGTGTACTTTTTGCCCATATACTTTCAGATTCTTGCCTACTACATTTATTAGTCCTTTCTGGAATAGTGGCAGTCCTATTCTACTATTAACTTTACCAGTAAAAGAAATAGGGCAATCTAAACTGAGAAGTCCAACCTGTGACAGCTCATCATACATTATAAACCAGCCTCGGCACATCTGTGGATAAATTGTCTCTTGTGAACTGTTCTACAGCTGTTAGGGTTCATGTTGTTCCCTTATAAACCAGAAATAGGAATTTTTATTACCTCTGGCCATAATTTAAATTACATGAGCCCAACTCCATGATGTAGATTAGTGTACTGTCATGCAGTTCAGCTTTTATTTTGGCACACTACAATGCAGCTCTCACATGAACTCTACTGTCAGTGGACATCTGATAGGAACAGAAAGGATAAACACACACAGAGAGTATTAAAAATGCTAGAACAAAACCTTAGGTCTATAAAGAATTATTACTGTACTTGCACTGATTCTCATAGGTTATATTCTTGGCAGCTTTACATCACCAGAGTGAATGGTTTGAGCACTTTGCTCATACTCAACAAACACTCTAAAGGTCAGTGCTGTCACCCTTTCACTAAACATCACCAAAAATAGCTACATAGCTGTTCCAGGAGCTCTTACTTTATTTATTAAATAAAATTTGAGCTATAAGGTTTTTTTCCAGGCCTTACATTGCAAAAAAATGAACCCAGGGTTTTCGACAATGATTAAAAGTGAGTATTTTCGAGTAATCTGTCCAAATAAGAAATGTATTCCACTACAATATTTTAAAAAATAAATTTACTTTTCAAATTTAAAATACGTCACATCAGAACAAAGAATTGCTTTTCTTGTTATAAAAAATGTCACACACTCTCCCTTCTCCCTACATATATTTCTTTAACTAGAAAAAGGGGTATTTTGAGAAATATGGAGAGGTTGCAAAAGAAATAAAAGATTACACACTCCAAAATGAAGAGTTAGAAGAGGGAAAAAGAAGCAAATAATCTCATAAATTCCAGCAAGAAGCTGAAGCTGTCCCTGGCTAGATTTAATCAGAAACTTGTACTTTCACAATAAGTTGCAAGCAGAAACATTCATTTGGGACATTATACTTAATGGAAGCAATACATAAGTTATGATCTGAATTTTTATCTAAAAAGTCATAGTCATTCATTCTTCTGTTAAGCCCTATACTTTGATATACCTTAGAGTGAGCTGCAGTTTATAAATTGCCAGGATGCAAAAGAACATGAATGTTACTCTAAGCCTGTTCCAGCAACTTGCTTTAGAAAGTCATAAACATTATGGCTAATTAACAACCTAATGGAATGCTGAGAATGAAGGTCTTGCTTCTCTGTGCACTTCTGGGCTTGTCTTTAATTGGTAAGAAATTTCCAGGGCTATAAACAGAACATGACATCTAAGCAACACTCAAATTTTACTTCTGGCTTTTCATCTCAAATAAAAATAACACTTATCATTAGCTTTCTGATTAATTTTCATAAATCATCATGGCTTGAATAGAGAGTTGCTCAAACCCAAGACTTAGATGAAGGATTTTTGCATGTCTCCTCCTTGATTTTATTCAGGTTGTCATTGTAGGAAACAATCTCTGAATAAATAATTAATCTTTCATTTTGATTGCAGCACAAAATGCATCATACAATCATGGTATCATATCAAGAGCTGTGATGGTTAAGATGTGGACCTATATTCAGAAGCTGTCAGAAGTTTCCTTTCCTGCTATGCTCCAGATTGAACCACATAACCTTGAGCTAACAGCTCAGTATCTCTGCCTGCAAGAAGCATTTCCATCCTTAGTCTCTAGACACTGCAAGGTCAAGAAAAGTGCTGGTGGTGGCATCAAGCCTGGTTTGCATAGAGCTCTAGACAGCCCAGCATACTACTAATTTTATTAAACCATTCCTTACTCTCACCCTCGCTATGAATAGTGAATTAATTCAAAAACTTAGTCCACAAGAAATGTCTCCCACAGTTTTTTAATCTTTCAAGACATGACCTACAACAGAAATAAGCCATGATTACCTTTGGAACTGAATAAACAGGAATATGGCTCCAAGCAATCAAAGGAATTCTTCCAAGGTTTGAAAATAAAATACCGTTTTCATTTTGGTTTGGGGTTTTTTGTTGGACTTGTTTATTTCTTTTTTCCCCCACAAAGAGGAACACAACTAGCTATTCCAGATGTGAGCTTCCCCAATACTTGTTTATTAAGTGTGAGGCCTTGCTCCAGCAATTAAAACCTCTGGGACCATATGCAAACCAGAACATTTGCATTTGGCCTTGAGCAATACACCTCCTGCACGACAGTGTGCTCCCCACAGTTTTGAACATGCTGACAGACTAAAGTAACCAAACCACCAGAGAGCCAAGGACTGGAACCTGCAATAATCCAATGGGAAGGGATACAGGCTTTATAAATAATAACATGGTAAACTAGCACAAAGCCTGTGAAAGAATCTGGTTCTGAGGTGACCATTACTGTAAAGTTGGGAAGGTTTTGCCATGGATACCAGCCAGCCAAAGGTAGGATCTTTGAAACAGGGGAAGACTCATTATTTTGAAGCTGATGAATATGATTTCCATGATTGACCTTTCAGGGCCAGATTCTGATCTTGAGGGAATAGGCTGAGTGTTATCAACAGCCTGGGCTCATGGAGATCTGATGATAACATGCCCCCATGACCTGTCTGGCCAGCTGCTGTCCCTAATCTTGCACTTTATAGTCTCCTGAAATTAAAGTACAATTAAACATCTTTAGAAAAAAATCTAAATAATTTCTAAACAAAGTATCTTGCATCACCCTGTGCAGAATCATAGCAATAGTTTTAATTTAAATACAAAGTAGGCAAAACTGTAGTTATTGTATCTTGATATTGAATCTGTAGTTATTGTAACTTCTATTTATTTGCATGTCAGAAAAATGGCTTTATTTTCTTTTCTTTTTTTCACTCTGTGGACCTCAAATGGATAAACTCTACTCCTAGATAAGATTAATTTTATTCCTGCAAAATCAATCAGAACATCATCTTCCTCTTTTCATATAATCTTCAAAATAGGACTTGAGTGGACACAAGTGCTGGGGGCTGTGCCAGTGGCTTATTCTCATAACCATGTAAACTACATCTCTGGGGCACATAATTAATTTCTATGCAAACCATTCATTCTCCTCATGATTCACCAAGAATTTTATAGTACATATCCTAAAGTGAAATTTAAAAAAGAGAAGAAAAAGAAAAATAAAAAGGAAAAGGAAAAGAAAAAAAGAAAAAAAGAAAAAAGGCAAGGCAAGGCAAGGCAAGGCAAGAAAGAACAAAAAAATATTATTGGACCAGAATAAATCCATAAAAGAGGTTTGAAGCTATGATATTTTTTAAATGATACAATAAATTTTTGCTTATTTTCTAAAAATTATATAACTGGATTACAAACAAAGAAATAGGTGTCAAAAGCAGAAATAAAGATCAATTTGTCTTTAATCTCTGAGCATAAATCAGAAGAAACTCTGTTTAAAAAAGCCAGTAAGGTTATTAAGAGTTACTAGAAAATGCAAAAGAAATCCTCTTTGCATGTGAGCTGCAGCTGCAGCAGTCAAATGGAGAAACCTGGCTAAGTTTGAGGGAAAATATGCAATATGCAAACAAGCCATAGCTTCTTTTGCGATCTGACATGCACTAATAGCTAACAAATGAGAGGCTCTTTCAAATGAGCTGGTCCTGCACGGCTGAATTATTATAGGCAAATGGGATAGGAATGAATTAAAGAGCAACACTCCCTGTCACAATATGCCTTTGCAAAAGCTACTTCCCTTCAGAAGTTATCGGCACCTGCCAAAGCCACAGGGATTACCCTTCCAGGATATAACAGGAGAGGAAATTTTGGCTCCTGACCAAGAAGCCAGAAACTGAAAAATGTCCTAACAAGTGAAGTGAGAAAGCTAAGCGAAAATTCTTTTAGGAAAGTAGTAGATTTATCCCTGCCCAACCCTGACTCCTCATTGACGTTTAGCCTCTGCACTGCAGCATTAGAACTGCTCACAGAGGACTAAAGAAAATGGCAAACAAATCCAGGCCTAACAGGGTATGCTTCATCACCCAGCCATGGTTCACTGAAAACCAGCAAATGCATAGGGAAATTTACTCACCAGTATAGTCTGTCCCACTGGCAAAACATTGTCAGTGTATATGCCACGTGGCCCAGAAAGCCAAGAGCCAAAGCCCAGAAGGAAACCCCATGCCATGGGGAGTACAGGCTTGCAGTGGGATGCAGATTGCAGGATTGCAGATTGCACCTGGAACTGCTGCCTTGAGTTGAACAAAACACCCTGGCACAGCCTGGGACGTGTGGCCGAGGAATAGCTCTGATTTGCTGGTCAAGAAACAGAGACCATGGCTCCCTTTGGCAAGAATAATAGTGGGAATCCCCACCTGGTTGCCCAATTCCATTTACACTCCTCTATGTTCCAGCCTCCTGTAGGTCCTGAACAACCTCAAAGCTCTTCAGCTCCACTCTGTGCTCTTCCTAGTGTCCAAATATGGTTATTACTTGTAATGTCTAGATAGGGCACTCTTTGTACCCTCTCTCTCTTCTCCCACTCTTTTAATTTGCTCACAGATAAATGCACACAGCCACAGAAAAATATTCTGTTCTGAAGTGTGTGATGGCAAAAAAAACAGTGACTAAGGGACAGAACAGGTGCAGGACGAAGGGACAAATGTATACAAAAAGAGAGAAAGAGAGCCTAGACATATAAAAATTGATGGGTCTGCTCTGTATATATACACCAAGGTCCTCCCTAGATATGTGTTTGATGGTAGAGATTTAGTACTTTATGGGTTTTTTTGTGAAAATAAGGTGAACTTTGTTTTTACTCCAGTGATTGATTCTCATAAAAGTTAAGTAGCCACCTATGAATAATGTTTACTTTAAGACCTCAGGTGCTAGTTGTCTCTACTATAAAGATGAAGATATAAATTCTGATCATCTAACCTCAAGGTCAGTGTTGTTCATCACAGCAGAAATTCTGTTTTACTATTTCTTTTCAAAGTCTTGGAAATAATAACTGAATACCCCATTCAAATTCACATACTCACGAGGTGGGAAATGCCAGATTAAAACTGCTTATGGAACTCAGTTTGGACCTCTTGAACATACTTTTCCATGGCATAGCATAGCTGCAGTGCTTTTTGTGTGCACTGTGCATGGTATTCTGAGAAATGGTATTTGGGGAATGAATCAGGTTTATCTAGTGAATGAGGCTTTCATTTCTCTCTGGCTCATTTGTTTCAGGAACTGGGAGGTATATAATGAACCAACAAGGGACTACAGAATGGGAAAATAAGATTTAATGGTTAAGGCAGCTGCCACCGAAGAAGTGAATTCCATTTCTGGATCTGTGACAGAGCTCCTATGTGATGTTGGACAAATTACTTCACATTTCCCAGAGATGACCATTAATTTGATGTTCCTCGTTTTCTGGTCTTTATACAAGGCAACTGAGCTGAGCTATCGAACACTTATAGCTGCAATTGATGTAGATTAAAACTGTATTCACATACACATAAAGACTGATTAAAATTATACAGACAATGAAAGAAATGCTATTTAGAAATTAGCTGATACA
This sequence comes from Vidua macroura, assembly GCF_024509145.1. Classification (NCBI taxonomy): domain Eukaryota; kingdom Metazoa; phylum Chordata; class Aves; order Passeriformes; family Viduidae; genus Vidua; species Vidua macroura. The sequence goes on from NC_071571.1 coordinate 9,294,650, forward strand.
CTGTTAACTATTTTCCTCTGCAACCTGTAGGGATAGCAAACCCATGAATGGCCAGTGTATTATGCAGGTAATTTCATTGCTGTCTGTGAAACATTCAGGTATGATAGCTGTGAGAACAATGAAGCAACCAATAATTTTATATTCAGTGCAGGTTTTGAATGATGTGGTGGTGAGGAAAGCCCTGGGGCCACATCCTTCATGAAGAGGATGGAAAGAAACACAAGCTAACTGCTGATGAAGCAGGGTCATGTGGAAACAAAAGGTATTAATTTTTAAAAGTATGTCAGAGTTCCTGCACTCCAAGGGGCCAAGTTCAGTTTCACAAGAGCAACCTTAGGCCTGCTAGCACGTAGTTTCTGCATGGACTTGATTTTGTTCTTTTCATGTAGATATAGAATTGTTTTGTCGAATATATATTATAGATTTTATGTGAGAAGAATCCAGACACCTGCCCCTTCTCCCATTCTAACCTAGGCCACAGATAAATGGCAGTTTGAATCTAAATCCATATCCCAAAGAGGTGTAGAAGAGGTGACAAATGTGATAGAGATTAATGTCTTAGATTTGGGAATGAACCTCCAGACTGACATGGCTTGAAATGAGCATGCAGATGGATATGGCCCCACTGTCTGAAAAGGCTGCATCCAAGCTTGTCCTCAGAAATAGGCCTGACTGCAAAAGCAGATGTTCCAGCAGGGAGAGAACAACCACTTGTTATGTGGACAGGACCCACTGACTCAGCCCTTTCATTCAGGAAGAGCACTCAGACTGAGCAGCAATGCCCGAGGCCACCAGTGGACATTCCCTACTCAGTTCATGACCCCGAGGATGTTAAACCTTAGCTGCTCCATGGGCTGAGCAGGCTGAGATGTGCCTTGGAGCTTTTACCTCACCGCTCATCTGAGCTGGGCAACTCCACCACTGTGTCTGCCCAGTCTGGGACAGGACATGTGGCCAGGTGACCCTGAGGTGTGGCCTGGCTCACTTCTGTACATTCTCTGAGACTGTGCTTGTACACACTGAAAACACAGGGAGAATTCTTCTTTCCTATTATTACAAATAGATTCTGCTGGAGGAAGGAAAGAACTGGAGATACTTTGGCAATTCACTAAAACTTGGAGTTATGATAAGGAAATCACAGTGCAGGGAAGTCCTATCTTGTTACCACCTTCCCTATTACATGAAAGGCATGAAAGAAATGAATATTGTGACAGGGTCATGACTTTGCTTATAAAACCTGCATATTAAGTGGTGGAAAAGATTACTGCCAAATGCCTTGTTTTACTGTTCACTCTCTCTTGCAGTCTCCTATTTTCTGATACTTGCTATAGCTGACACTCACTTTGCCAAAATGTATTACAGGCCACATGGAAGATCATATATCAGCAAATAATAGAATCAAGTTAAAATGCAAGTTTCCTATAATGAGCTGAGCCAGCCCATTTCAGTATTGTGTTCAGGTGTTACACTGGGAGAGAAGATAGGCTTTAAGGTACATTTTAAATTTGATTGCCTGCGAGAAAAAAAAAATATGCAACTTCAAAATTTCACAACAACATGCCTGCTTTTTAAAGCTTAAAGCAGTTTCATTCACGAGGCTTATAATTTGTCAAAGTATTTCCACTAGATTTGCATGCAAATTATGAAATACAAAACCAATATAGTACAGCAAAGAAAATGATTTCAATCACTGAGGGAAATAAAAGTAACTTCTACTTAGAGCATGAGAAGAAAAGAAAAGCAAACAAGAGATTAAAAGTATTGTCTCTTGATGAATTCCATTGTTTGGCCTAGAGAAGATTAGCCAGAAGAGTAAAAAATATTTAAGAATCTATTCATAAATATTATCAACCCTAAATCCACATTCTGAATAAATTAAACATTCCTAATTTTCATATCTTCATTCTTTGCTTTCCTGATCGGAGCAGACTAGAAGTTATGACCTGGACTTTAGGGCAAATCAGGGGTGAAATTTCCCCAGTCCAAACTCCAGATGGCATAAATTCTCATGGACTCATCAAAGTAATTTCAGTTGAGGTAGTTTCCACTCTGTTAAGATTCAGCTCCACATTAATTACCTCTATAAAGTAGTTTATGAATGCTTATTTTGGATCTCACCAAACCAATAGATATAAGTTTAAAAAGCAGTGAGTAAATAAATGCAGCCATGATACTCATAGATTATCAGGAAGCCATAACATACAGCAAGTCAATATTGACAGGAAAAAAAAAAATGTTTAGCAGATCTCTATCTGGTCACCTGTATCCAAGCCAGTGAAGCCCTTTGGTGTTCATGCCTCAATCAGAACAGCATTTCCATACCAAGGCTGTAGGAGAACACACTGAGGTGATCAGTGTAACATTCCACTGAAATCCTTCACCCACACACGCATCTCCACATACAATGTAAGTTTCTCACCTGGTATCTTATTGGTATTACAAAGAAAACACAATTCACACTTTAAAAGTAGATCTTAGAATCATGGAAAAACTTGAGTTGGAGGCGACCCACAAGGATCACTGAGTCCAACTCCTGGCCCTGTACATGACACCACAAAAATCCCACCATGTGCCTGAGAGCACTGTCCAAATGCTTCTTGAACTCTTGTCAGGCACCTCCTATCTTAGAGCCCTAGTGAGATAATTTAGAAACAAGTATTTTTAGATATTCAATAGGATCTTTCCTAAAGGAACTACATACTTAAAAATATTTTGATACATAAAGACTTAAAAGAGCCTTGTGTCTCATTGCCATTTGAGTATCAGGAAGTCAGAAGAACATGGGCTATTTTTGCTAATTTGGTTGATCACCTTGCAAGCAATGAATGATCCATGAACAAGAGGTATAATTCCTCTGCTATTCCAAACTAGCTATTTTTCAACTAACAGATCCAGATAAATAAATTTCTTTGATTCTTGATATTCTTTCATAAAAAAAAAGAGTATAAACATATTCAGATATAAATTTCAATATCTGGGTTGGTTTTTTTTTCTTTCAATAGACCAAAAAGACCTCCTTTCCTTTATTAAATTTTTTTTCATTTTCTATTACCTGTTTGTGACTACAGTCCCCAGTGAACATTATGATTAAATTCTGGTATTTGTCATAGGAATATAAAAACCTCAAGATTTCTTTCCACAATACTGTCAGGATTCTTCCTGATGCACCTTATACAGTAGAAGAGGAATGATGCTGATGCTGCTGTTGCTGATGATGATTTGGCAAATATCTTAAAAAAACAAGATCACAACAAGAAAATATTAAGAAAATGAGAAAATTAAAAGAATTAGTGGGCAATCTGAGAAAACTATATAATTACACATGGTACTAAATGCAGAGCAAGAGCAGCTTTAATGCAAATGAATAGTTTTGTATGGATCCAACTCAAATACAGTGAAGCAAAAAACATTGTCTTCTACCACAAAATGCATTAGGGACCAAGAGTAGGATGTGATGCAGGAAAGACCCATATCCCTGTGCTGAATTTATTCTGAAATGGAGAGAGCATTTCCATACAACTCCAGAGAGCCACTAGAGTGGTGCACAGATGTTTATGTGGCACATAAATGTGGCACAGCACTGCAGAACCCTGCTCTCTGTGCACCACTGCAACATGAACTGGTTCCACAGAATTATTTACTCTTGGGGAGTAAGGAGGAGAAATTATGCTTCCCCCATAGGTAAGAAGGCAGAAGAACCTCCCACCTACCCTCTGACTTTGATTTTACCAACAGCAAGACAAAGAACATTTGGGAAGCTTCCATTCCAGTCAACAAGCTAGGAGGTGGTATTTGCAAAAATTAAATGCACATCAGTCTTAAGAAAGACATACTGTAATCCACTCCTTTAGGCAGCACCTTGTGAAATGATGCAGAGGCACTTGCAGACACAGCAAACCATCACCCCATCTTTCACCAAAGCAATTTCTTAAGATATGCTTCCCAGAATAGTTCTATCATCTGATAAATGTCTGGAGCGATAAATAGAAAGTCCTGATATGCAAGTGGCCAAGCCCCTTAACACAAACTGTCACATTGTTTTGGATCCAGGTGAAGAGAAAACATTGCACTGGGGGCATTTGACTTCATTTGATAGAGCCATGATATTCACCAGTTCACAAGGATACCTTCATGTCTAGGGTGGGAAACTCATAAAAGTGTTTCAGAAAACAGCTATCATACATTCAGGCTGCAACTCAGATCTAAAAACCTGGAGTAGGAGCAACATGCACTACCTACTTTGAAGTCTACACCAAGCCTCTGTATAACTCTGCTTTCCAGAAGCAGAGTGGGGACATTTTTTGTTGTTTGTCTGCCAACTTCTTGTGTTTCTTTTCTGGTTAAGACACAAAAGCTCCTGAATTCAAGGACTATCATCATTCCATAAACCTGCAGCTCTCAGCCCCACCAGCCTTGGACTGCTGGATACAAAAAGCAGTGTTTTGTATTGAAGTGGAGGGGCAGACAGCATCACGAGAATCTCAATATGCATAAAGTCCTACAACACAAACAAACACAGTTATTTCATGCATGAATTAAGCCTGCATGACAATAAGGAAGCTCAGTTTTCACTGCTTTTAATACAAATGCTGATACTCAGTGCAAAATGATGGCAGCTCTCCTTTTTCATGGGAAGTCCACATTGGAATGTTTAGCAACATTTCATAATGTGGTGTCTGGTGTGGATGTATTGAAATATTTCTAAATGCTCATTTTTGTGAAGTGGAATTGAAGGGAGAATTTTTTATCCACAGTTTTGCAGCAACTTTTGTGTACTTTTCATCATTAATATTTAACCAAACTGTTCACAAAAAGGGCTATACTTTCCTGAGATGTATTAGGTGAAGCCATTTATCTACAGTTTAAAAGGTAAAATATTAGGAAAAAAATAGCAATTCCTACTATGGAACTTTAATATAACTGCAGAATGATTTAATTTGCAATTTATCATAAATGTGCAGTAACTTCTAGAACTACAAAATTAACACCAAGGTGAGCAGTTTACTTCCCTCTAAGTAGAAACTGAAAATAGATTTCTTCAGATAAAGAGGTGCTGAAGTGGGACTTGAGTGGTATAACTTAAAGAAAACCATAAAATGTTGCCAGAAATAACAGATAACTGTCCCTGAAGTTAATGCCTCAGGAAAGTACTAATGAAGAGTACATCTATGGAAGTGCCATTTTTCATACAAGATATAAAATCTTCTGATCATTGTGTAGACGTCAATGACCCTGGGTATTTTTTGCTAATGCTGGAGACCTTGGCCCCTGAATTTGTGCCGTATTAATTTGATTTAATTGCATTCTGCATATCTAATTCCTCATGCAAACTTCTAAATTATTCTGGAGTGCTAACTTTTTCTTCCCAAGTACTTGTTACCCTTCACTCTAAGAATTTTTGAAATTCTCTGCCTGTATTTCTGGGTTTGATTAATATTTCCTATATTTTGGTGGAAGGGGGGGAAGGGTTATTTTGAAACAACAGTTCTTCAAAATGTACAATTTTAAGAAAAGAACTGTGAGACTATCAAATAACTACAAACAGAATACAAAATACTCATAACACAATATGTGTGCAAGGATTTTTAATTCAAATTTGTTTAGCATTCTCCTTTTGTTAACATTCTGGCTGTTTCTTAAAAAGTAAACGGTACCATCTGTATAGACCATCTGAACTGAAGTGACCCTGAACAGGAACACGAACAAAATGAACCCACAGATAATCCACAGCACTTTGTTAAACCCAAGGATAGCTAATTTACTTCCAGAAAATATGGACAGCAATTATTACCAGAAAACTTTAATGAAAAAGAGATTGAGAAGAATTATTTTAATTTTGCAAGCATTAATTTCCACTGGAGTTTGTTCTTTGGCATAGTTTTCACCAGTTCCAAAATATAAAGAAACGAGTCATCAGGGCTGGTTCTGAAGCCAGCATCTGTTTTCCTACTCCTGTCAAAACCATTTACCTTTATTTAGTGTGAAGTTTGGCTTCTACATGAGCAGAGCCTCTGATACAGGGTATCAGTACACGCCCGTGAGAATTGTGTTGCTGCTCAGCATCTCTGGTGAGCTGCCTGTCCAGTCCCACATATGCTGCTGCTTCCACATATGCTACCAACCGCAGCAAATAACAATCAAAGAGTGGAGATGAAGAATAATTATGTTTAAGGAACAAGGCAAGAGACTGAAAAAATTCAGAACACATCAGGATGACCTTGAGGAGATATTGGCTTCCCAACCTTGCTTTTGTGCCTGCTTGGTCCTCAACAGCTCCATCCCCACCTACCCTCTTCCAGCATCCTGCCTTTGGGCACTGGCCCCAGCAGCACTGGAGATACAATGGAAATCACTGGTACAACTCGACATCCTCATTTGCTCCAAGTGCTCAGCTGCTGCTGCAAGACCAGCCCGTACTCTTCTGGAGCCTGTCTCCCCCGCAGGGAAGTCAGGATAACTCGATTTGCTGCTGTCAAGGAAAGGGGTGCCAAGCCAAGAGATCTGCTTCTGCTGAGCCCTTGGCACTGAAATCAAGCCTGTGGTTCTGTCATGCCCTTTTTGTTGCTTGGATTCATGAGGAACTGCTTCCTCTCCCTGCACAGCTAAACTGTACCACCGTGGGAGGCTTGAACTGTGTTTTTAAACAGGCTCCCTGCTGTTCTGTGTCACATTCTTTCTTCTTCTCTTTCCACAGCAATTTCATATATATTACATTCTAAAACAGAGGGCAAACTCCAGAAACGAGCATCCTGCACACAATTTTCCAACGTTCATGGCCAATTTGCTGCATTCTGCTGTGAATTTCATGACAAGGAATTCAGAAACTATTAATATTGCATTTGATCCTTCCTCCTTTTTCCCCTGTACCCACTGATGCTTGTCTATTCACAGTATGTGAAACAAAGGGGGAGGGGGGGAATCTTCAAATTCCAAAATCTTCCTATTTACCCATTTTTACACAAGTTAGATTAACCCTGACTTCTTGAAAATGCTGACTTCAAGGAAAAAAAAATAAAATTTGAGGCTATAACTGACAGCACTAAAATGGAAACACCAATTAATATATTTAGTCATGTCCAAGGGTTGACCTAATGAAGAATTCAGATTATTTATGTTACATTCCCATTTTCACTTTTCAGTCATTTGAGTAATGTAAAATAAATGATGTGTTAGATTACCTTATTGGCTTGCATTCTCTTATAGTGAAGTATTCTGAAAGAAGCACTAATGATAATCATTAAAGGTAGGAAAAAGTTAAAATTCAAAGGAATCTCTCTGTCTTTAAGTCCCTCATTCTTTGCCAAATGCACACATACCTTTATACATGTATATATGTATAAAAATCAGAGGCAGTGAAATAAAGAATGTCTTTGATTTCATTTCAAGAAAAATGTCAAATGCAGAGATACATCCACTATCCTTTACTAGATATCAAAGCTATTTTCAACAGAAGGGTCTCTGCTCAGCCAAAAATATAGTCTGTTTCCATACTGCAGATGAAGTCTGCAAAAGCTCAGAGGAAAGAGAGGGAAAAAAAAAAATCAGTTTTCATGGCCGTGTACCAATTTCTACAGGATGAAAGATGAAAGCATTTTTGGTTGAATCAGTCAGTATCTTTTAATTAGAAGAAGCATTTCCAAAAGTGTCTAGTTGTCTCTAGGAACACAAGTCTCGGTCACTGACTTCAATTTTGCTACAAAAATTATACTATGACTTAGTGACATCTTTCACAAAAATGGATCGATTTTTCTTTCATAAAAAATGCAAGAAAACCTGACTTTCAAGTCATTTGGCCTTTTATTATAATATATTACATCCCATGCACTGTCTTGATGACATTTACTGTTTCCTATGCAGGATCCCACAGTATGTATGAGTTGTCCGAAGTTCAAAGAGGGCAATCATTAAAATTTGACATTTATGTCAATGTGTGCACAGGGAGTTTACCTTTTCATTAGCTGCATTTTTTTTTTTTTTCTGGTGGAAAAAGCTGATTATGAAGTCATGAAAGACTTTGAGTGATTTTGTGTGATCCCAGTTGAGACTAATGGGTAATTCTTTATGATCACAATTGAGATTACTGGGTAAAGGAATTGATTAAGGATAGGTTTTTTTGTTGTTATTTGCTAAGTTGTCAGGAGGTGTTGAGTCATGCTGTGAGAAGTTCGAGTGCTGAATCTTCTGCTGTCATATACAGAAATGTCATGTTATATTACACAGCACGCTGAACTAAGTTAAAAAAAATTCTTTGTACATCATATGGTAGTTTGGTAAACAAAAACTATCAACTTCATAAATCTGGTTCCCCATCCAATTGTATCTTATTTTTCATGCCTGATAGCCTCAGATTTTTTCAGTGCACACGTCTCAACATTTGTCTTTCTCCAGATGAACAGACTGATTTAAATACTGTAAGGATAGGACTGTTGACAGCCAAACTGTAATAGGTCATTATTTTGGTGCAGAAGTGTTTATCAAACTCCTCCTGATAACAAATTTCATCTGTTGCATCTTTTCCTTGTTTAACCAGGGTACAACAGTCCAGCAAACTTATGCCTCTCAACTTATCCTGAAATATTTTTTGTAATTGCATTGTGAACTTACTGAGAAGACAGAATGGTGATGTGATAGCCAGAACCAGCTTACAGACTCAAGGGAGTTTTATGCCTGGTCATGGCATGAAGTCAACATGAAGAGGAATGAATGAATTTTTGTGCTGAGTTTTAACTTTAACCAGTTTAGCTGTGTTGCAGTGCAGCCAAAATCCCATGCATGTGGGTCTGGGCTGGCATACAGTCGTGGTCCTGAACACTTGGGAGAGAAAAGGAGAGCCACTCCAAGAAATAAAACTGCCTCTGAAAAAAAAGCATGCTGACCACTTCCCTTCCAAAGCCTGGCTTGAAGGAAACCAAGGACAGATGAGGACAAGGCCATCAACATTCCACTTACAAACTCTTCCTGAAGGGTTCCAGAAGGAAGAGGCAGTGAGACCATCACCCAGCAATATCAAGCCAAAATTTTGGCTTTAGTTCTTATTTGGTCTCACTGTGATCTTGTTGTTCTTTAATCCTGTGATTAAAAGACAAGCTAGACTCTGCGGGCCTTTAGGAGAAGTTTGCTAAAATTATCTCTACTCTCAGTGGAGACAGTGAGCATTAAACTCATGTGGTATTTTCTCAGCACTGCAGGTACCACCAGCTATCTCATATTCTGTTAAAAGCAAGACCACACCATGCAAGAAATGACCACACATTTATGAGTAGGACAGTCAGAGGTCTCAGTGCTTGTTCCTCAGGAGCCTGCATTTAGTAGCTCTTATTCAGGCTCATTTGAGTCAAGTTTGCATTAGAGAAGTGGACCTAAAGATCTTTGCAGACAACATGAGAATGAAAAGCCTACTCAGGTCAAGATAAAGAGGAAATTCCTACCTTCTAAAATCTTCCAAAAAAGGAGATTTTCCCCAATTACATCTGTACAAGTGTCTTCTAGATCTCCATTCTGAACTATATTTGCTAATCATTTGGGTGATAGTTAAAACAAAAAAAATCCTTTTTTTTTTCCTCTTCATTTTTATTGATCTAATTTACCTCAAAATGAGAGGCCCTTGATAAGACTATTTCATTCCACAATGCAATGTCATTAAGGTATAAATTGGGCCAGCCCATCACACCTTTATGTGTTTTCCCATCTGTCTCTTTAGCAATTTACAATGTAATGTTAGTTATGATATTTACCTAAAGACTTCTATTGCAGCTGTGTTGAAGTAAATACTCTGAAAGTTCTTTTATACAGTATTTACACATAATTATTTCTGTAAATATTTTAAAAGCTGCCCAAAACAGGGAGGAGTTTTAAAAGGCTTGTGGCCGCAGGAAAAGGTTTTGCTTTGTTCAGCTTCCCACTGCCCTTTTTACTAACCAGCCTGCAGCTTCTAACACGCTGCTGACAGCCACCTTTCAGATTTCTATATGTCTTGTAAAGACAATTACTGAATTTACCCAATGAGCCAGACTAGGAACATCCTAATAGGTGTGTGAAAGGCTAACAAGCTGGAAGCCTTTGAGGTAGTGTCAGTGTCTCACATCCCTTGATGTCAGTGAGTTGATAAAATTGTTACTAGTTCAAGAAGGCACGCACCCATGGTTTCTCCTTTCAGTCATTCCCTTCAACCAAGGCTAGATAGTTAAGGTTTTGTATCTCAGATGTGGTAAGTGGGCTGAAATGCCAGAATTCACTCCTCAGGAACTTCACAAACAAGGGAGTTTGTGTTACAAAGAAGATTGAGCTGTTAACAGGGGGAGAAACTGTCTCATTTCCAACTCACCTATTTATTATTATTATTTTTAATAAAGGGAATGCCATCTTAACCCTCTTTCTACCCATAGCCTGAGCAGAATATTGATGAAAAGATAAAGCTTCTTTAAAGATTATTCTTTCTTGGAAGCACCAAGCACGATGCAGCTCTTACTGCATCACATGTGGTCTGACAAAGCTCAGCTGTGAGCAGAGATAACCCACTCCTCTTCAGCCCAGGAAGCTGCTCAAGCCTGGGGAAAAAGTTCAGAATTTAACTTCTCAGAGCTGACAGCCTCCTAGCACTGAGTGGAGTCAGCCATTCTCATTTCCCACCAAGCTGAACCATACCTGGGCTGAATGGGATGATTTCAGCTACAGGTAGTGCTCAGTGTGAGCCCAAACAGTAGAACTCACCCAGAGCTCCCATCAGTAATCATTACAGCAGTAGTAATAAACTCACCAACTTTTATGTTCATAAAACCATGTGTGTACCCATTATCACAAAAGAAATAATGCAGTAATGAATATCACCACGAGTACAAGCCATTAAGAGTTCAGGAGAACACAGCACTACAGTGTAGTAATCTAGGACAGCATGTAGAGATTAAACAGTTGAGTCTAAAAGTATCATTTGCATAGAGGCTGCCTACTGAAACTGAGTGTAAACAAAGATACCAGTCCTGGTGTCTGTATAGAAAACCACTTGCACTGTGTAAAGGCCTGGGCTCAGGCAGATGCAGAGCAAAGAGTGCCACCTACAGAACTGCAGGGAACAGTCACTTCGATGTGTTAGGTCCCCTTTCCACTCTCAGACCATCTATGATGACGTTTAGTTAGCAGGTCTGGTGAGATTAAGTCCAAGATGCAGTGCTCTCAGAGCCAACAAATTAAACGAAAAGTGAAGCAACATAATAGCAAAGCTGCTAAACAAAATAGATGTTTGAAAAATTTTCTAATACTGCAGCTATAAGAAATCATCTTGCCGGTTCAGAACAAGCCGGCTTTGAATGTACACTTCCCATGTATTTGAGATCCTAATATGGCTCATTTAATACTTGCACAGAATCCATAATACACAAGAAAACCTCAGAAATGCTGCCATTTTACTTTCATAAGGGTGCCCTCAATGAAAAGAAGCACAGAAGTTAAAATCTGTGCATTTCTTCCTGCTTTGCCGCCATCAGTCGAAGTCCAGGAATGTGCTGCTCACCGGGGTTAATGGGATGGCAGCTTTTTTGGTAACTAGGGGCTAGTTGGCAGCTCAGAAACAGATGGCAGGTTAAATAGTCTCAGCTGGAAAGAATTTTTTGCTTTGGCCTTTCCCACCTCCCTTTAGACTAACGTGTGACCATATTGTGACAGGAAGATTTTAGGTGGTGGTCAAAAACTACAACAGATATCCCTTACCCACAAGCAAATATTTCCCTATACAGCCTATAAACTGCTGTCATGCATTTAATGATGATCACACAGTTGACTATAACAATATGGCTGGACTGTGAACTCCCATTTCTATTAAGAAATATGCTTGTTCTGGGAGGGTTTGTACTCAGGTATTGGGTGTACAATAAAAAATTAAAGGAGGCTGCTGTGGCAGTGGAGAGAGTAAAAACATTTTTTTCCTTTCACACCCGATATTTGTAAAAAGTTTTAAAACCCTTGGGTTTTGTGTGTCAGATGGCTTGCATATCCTGAAAAATCAGACTATTTGGGGCTGAACCTGGTCAGTCTGCTCAGCTCCTGCGTGTCTGCCAAGTTTTGAGCCAATAACATATTGCGAGAGACAATGCAGTAATTATACAATCTGATGTCTGCATGCTACCAAAATAAACTCATAGCTAATGATGGCAGTGGTACCATCATTTAGCAGGTTGAAGAAGTGCGCCATATTTAATGCTTTCTCACGAGATTGCCCTCCTAATCAGAAAGAGATTTAAGACACTTAGAAATGTGCAGCTTCTCCTTTCTGCTGTTTTCCTGGTCACATTGGGCCTCTCTGCTCTATCCCTCAAATAAACAGAAAAGCTGCTTTCACAGCTCATCTACAGATACGAAATTACTTTCACGGTGGCTGAGTGCTCTCTGCTATCCAAATTTCTCACAAAAAACATTGCTTTCATTTTCTTGTGCTACTGAGCTGAACAAAGATAAAAGAAGTCAAATAAAGATTATTGATTTATTGTTATCATTTCTCGTCCCTTCTCCTCCTTAGGAGCATCATTGTGTATTTTATACCAACATATGCAGCAGCAGCAGCAATGCCACAAACGAGTCAGCTTTGTGACTCATTGCAAGCTTGAGTTATCAGCAGCCACCTGTGCCATACGCTGTACTGAGGAATTAGTGATTTGGAAAATTATCCAATCCATACTATCAAATCAAGGGAAAGATCTCTTGTTTGCAATTACTCCCTCAGAGCTTGCTGCTGCTCCTTCCTGCATTTGATAAAATTCAGGTAGTGGAACTACAGCACTGGACCTTTACAGTGGCAGTTCACTGGGCTTTATAAGTATATTCTCAATGCCACAAAAGATGATAGAATTATTACCAGAGGGTAATTATATTGATTTTTTTTTCCTCTCAGGTTGAAGGTAGGTTGTATAACTGGGAACTTACAGTTAAATTCCCATTCCTACCATGCATACAGCCCAAAAGCAAGGGACGTTTGAAATCCAGTGTTGCAGAAGCTAACACCCTCTGCCATGGCAATAACTACAAAATAGCAGATTTCTCACATCTCCTGTTGATGTGTCATGAGGCAACTTCTCCAGAACCAGAATGGGAGCAGACATGAAGCCTTACAGATGCCTTTTCAAAAGAGCTATTAACATGAATCCATTAAATATTTCTATGAAGGACAGTAAAATTAGGCCCAGTCCCCAGCTCAAATTTCTTTTTCTTTTCTTTTTAGACACAGAACCTTGACAAAAAACTTTGGAATAGCTGATGGGTCAGCATCTAAAATCTGTGCAATTCAAAAGAAACCCAACCAACCAAACAAAAAATGCTGCAAAATTATCACATAGTAACAAGACCTTGAGAGAACCCCAACCAGTAAAAGGTACCAGCCATACTCTATGAATGCAGAATACCTATCAGCATCTTGGAAACAACTGGATGCACTTGTTTTCAGAACAGAGTTTACATTGCAGTAACTAAGTACACAACTTATCCTGCAGGATGTCTTTTATGACAGATTGGGAATAGAAACAGGCTAACACAGTTCCCTGGTTAGGACAGACACCTCAGGCTGTGGTAAAACATGACCTTTATAGATATCTAGCAAAAAAAAAAAACCAAACATTTAAGAAACAGATATAACATCATGACCTTTTTAGATACATAGCATAAAACATCTAAGGGAAAGTCCTGCTCCTCTTCCCTTCTGCCACTGAAGCCATGGACACAGCAGGAGCTGCCCAAGGGCCAGTGGTGGCACTGGGAGCTGCAGGTTTTCCTGAACCCTGAGATGACAGTAATGGTGGCACTAATTACACTGAACTTTGCCACCTATGTGCCTGTTATTCTGGCTCTCCCTACAGTTGCTGGAGGGCAGGCAGGCAGCTCCAGAAGTGGGGTTTTAAATAAATGTCTCAGGCAGAATACAGGAATTCTAAAACACACTTTATGAATTCTTCTCTGGGGACACTTCCATTGCTTTGACTACAAAGGGACTGCTAATTACTAATGAGAGTTCACTTGGATGAATGGCACCTCAAGGGATGACACTTTTACACCCTCTGGAGTGACAAGGGACTGCTTCTGTGGCTCCAGCACACAGAAAAGATCACATTTTAGTGGAACTAGTGCAGGATACAGGATTTCCTCTATCAAACAGAAGCCAAGGCTTAACACTATTGCACTGCACTTTTGCTTCTTAATGGAAAATTATCTTGTAAAACTGGAATTACTTCTCTGACAGACTTTTGCTTTTCTCACAAGAAAATAAACCAACACAAAAAGCAAAGAGTTGTTTCCATTAAGACTGAGCAATTGAAGATGTAGCACTGCTAATGACAGTGTTTTGCTGCTCCTACAGTCCTACCACAGTCAATCCCATTCCAGATACAGTCTGTAGGGTATTTTTAGCAAAAACTGTTCACTAACGCCATTCAAAGGAGAAATTTTGGAGAAATGATAGCCCAAAGGCTACTCAGAACTGGAAAAACAGAAACTAAATAAAATCTCCAGTAAGGAACCAAGTACATTGAAGAAATCAGGAAGAAAATAATCACTTTGTAATGGCAAGATAAAAGATGCCAGTAAAGTTAGATGGAAGTTAATTAAACTCTGGGGAAAAAAGTGTAGAGCCTCAATGGAAGTCAAGAGCCATGGCCAACACTCTAAAAGATTAAAATCTGAGAGTCTAAAACTATATTTGAGTGAAAACCAAATAAGAGATACTCAGAGGACACTGGAATGAGGAGAATGAGAACAATTTGCTGAAGACTATCACAGGTTAATGAAGCAGTTAAGGAAGAGAAAGGTCCATCTGAGAAGGCAAATGATCCTTTGCCTCAGTGAAACAGGAGACACTTGCTCCTTTCCACTAATTAAGAATAAATTCTATCAAAAGAGAGGTGCCAGGAATTCTGGAACAAATGTGAAGCTTCTGAAAAAGCATCTAAAAGTCATCTGAAGTGTATACAATACACTCTTTGTGCTTCTCTGATGTGTGCAGCACAGCGCAGCTGTATTTAAAATCAGCGCAGAGATACAGAATCACTCCAGGGGATTACTGACCAGTGAATGTAAACGGCAGCTCAAATCAGAAAAACAAAACACTTGGAAGATGATGATAATAAAGGGGCTAATCAGTGCTGGTTTTCTGAAGAAACACCATATCTTTTCTCAACACTGTATCTCTAGGTATTATTTTCTAGAAAAGCCATCTTAAATGCCCCCAAACCACCATTCCCACTCCCCTCACATATATTGTAATGTCCTTACCAACAATTGCACCACTGTAATTGTTGGAGAACCTCAATTAGATTGAGTACAATATAAACTTCCTTAAAAATTATATTTACATTTAATAACAAAGACTGTATAGCCCAGCTCCCATAATGTTTACTATGGAGGAGGCAGCAATAGGGGCACAACAGAAAAGACAAGATCTTCAAGTTTACTTTAGTTTCGAAGAAAACATGTCTTAGAGTGACAATCTTAGAAGCCTTGTTGATAAAATAATGAAGATAGAAAAACCTTTTGATAAACCTTATTTGGATTGCCAAAATTATTTTTCAAGGTCTATTATAATGGATGAGTATAGGTAAGAAACTAGAAAGTAAAGAGGAAAACGCTGCCCCCAGAGAACAAATGACCAGAAGAGAAAAAAGCCAAAAGATATGATTAAATGGTGCATTTTTATCATGGTGAAAGGCTAATGACAGGCCATCCTGTGGTTACTTTCTAGGTCACTGGCTATTTAATAGATTCATTAATAATCTAGGAAGGGATGGTGTGTATGTAGGCAGAAAAACAGGCACAATGTAATTTTTCAGGTAATCACGACAGAGAGGACTGAGAATTGAGTTCAGAGCTTTGCCAGAATATAGGTTTGCCTTTTTTGACAATTTTGTCTTAAATTATCACCAACTAATGCAGTATTAAAACCATAGGCCTGCTCCATATAGAATACAACAGTTTTACCATCACTTTACTCTTTATGAGATAGATGTTATTTTTATTTTACCAGGTAACTCCACAAGTTACACATCTTTTTTATTTTTTTCTTGTTTTTTCTTTTAGAAAATCTCCCAGAAAAGAATGTGGAGTTTAGCAGTAAGACTAGTAAAATATCAAGGAACTCCAGAAATCAAGTGTAATCCAATAATGTAAATTCATCACTGCTGAGCTTAGACTTATTTTTTTATACACCAATACTCCTCATCTGCCCTATCCTTCTCTCAATGGAAGGGAAAGAACATAATATATTTTAAAAATTAATTTTTATTCTTTCAAAAAATAAAGTAAAAAGCACTAATCCTATTTTAAATTAAATTAAACACAAAAATGCTTAATATCACCTAGAATTTGATTTTGAAAAGAAATATTCACACAAAATTATTTTTGCAATATAAGATTTGAGAGATTTGCCATTATTCCATTTTGTGCAAATGCACAGGTACTAAAGTATACCTAATTTCTTTGTCCCTCACAGCCCTAAGAAGAGAAAAATTGTCAAGGTCTTGAAATCCGCACAGCAGCCGTACCCTGTATACAAGTGTGGAATCATAAGGCTGCTTCTTAAGGTCAGTGCAGCTTATGGTAATGAATATGGAAAGGTTACTATTGTTGTCTTTTGTTGATTTCTCCTCAAAAAATGCAAAGAACAAAAAGGTCACTAAGCAATGTTTCTAAGCTACTTTGGAATTTACTAATCTATCACTGAAGAAAATAAAAAAAAAAAAAGGGGTTAATAAAATATACTCTAGACACAGAAAAGCAGATTAGAAGTGGCATTTAACTGTGAAACCGTCTTTAGACAGAGAAAAAATAACCCCAAAATCAAAAAGGAAAGCTACTTTCAGACTTTGATCACTAAATAAATATTTACAAACTGAATAAAGCTTTTTAAAGTACAAGGCTGGAGCCCCATAACACGTCATTGAGGAATACATCTGTGACAGTGGAGCTGACATCTCTCACTGTAATGAGTGCTACATGCAACAGTTCTATGAAATGTGTACTTGTCCAGACCGGTGACAGAAATTACTATGCTTGAGTTTTGCAGCCAAGCCTATACTGGATGTGACTGAAAAAGCCAACAGGGTGACAGTGCAATGGTGAGAAGAGACCCCAGCATGGTGTACTGAATTACCAAATTGTGAGATATCCAGCAGGGATTCAAACCTGCATTTTTGAGCTTGGATAGCAAAGTGTTTGAATGAGGGGAGCTTGGAGGAGAAGCCCTGTCAAAGACAGTCTGGATTGGCAAAGGGATAAATGAACCAGGACTGCAAAATGTGTCCAAAGGAACTGCTCAATCTTGGGTCCGGGCTGGGGAAACTTAGATGTAAATTTAAAACAATATCTCTGTCCTCTGGCATGCATTGGTTCTAAACAAATTATAAATGGGTTTCAAGGCATTTTTTGGTTGCCACCAGTGCCTCGAAGTGGAGGGTTTGCAAGGCAGATCCACTGTGGAAACCCCTGGTGATGACTAGGAGCTGTAGGGTCAGGAGATTACCTGAGAAAGGGATAAACTTGTAATTCAATCTCAATACATGGAGCTAGGGATAGAGAAGCAGAAGTGCACCCTGAGATGTACATCTGAAACAGCAGGAATAAAAGGTAATTTTTTTCTAAGAAAAATTAGTAAGAAATTAATGGTGTTTCTATATGGATATTCCAATATATCTGTCAACAGGATACATACATCATAGATTCTGAATTATTGCACATATTTGTATTTTTGTGGTTTTCACGTGTTGTGTGGCCCTTTAGCTTGGCAGTAACTTGTCTACAGTGTTTGTGCAGTGTGATGACAGAGTGGAAGAAGCAGCATAATCTTGACATTTTGGCATTACTCTTCATCTATCTTGCCTTTTGTGGAGGTTACTATATTATTTAAAATGCCAAATGCTCAGAACAATATAGATAAGCCAAATTCTATGAATTTTAATGGGAATATTTTATACTTCAAATTCAAAATAGGCTTCTTGTTTGAGAGGAGGATCAGCTTTGAAGGTAACTGCACAAACAGTGACATCGTCACACTGAGCTGTTTGGTAGAGAAAGTTTTGAATGAACAAGAACATGTAAGAAGTATTTTCATGAAACAGCCCTTTCACTGATAGGGAATAGGTTAATCTATTTTAGAAATGCAGAAGTCACAAAGCAATGGATGTTTCCTATGTAATGGATTGAGCTGCTGGACTTGTGTGATCATTTGTTTGTACTTTTGTAACAATAGAGATTACGGAATTAAGGGACATAATTACACACATTGCAGAGGAAACAAGCACAACTAATTTATCTGTTTTCTATTACAGAGAATGACATCTTTAACAAAAGGAAACTAAAATAGATTTTTAAAACTGTAGGGCCATTTTCTCATGCTGAGCATATTCTTTTGTGTGGGCACATATATAGGCAAAGGTTTGAGTCTGAATTTACTTCTCAAGCCAATTTTATGTTGAAACCACACATGATGTTATGTTCAAATGGAATGCAGAGAGAAGAAAAGAATTTCAGATTTCAACTGCATTTTCATTTCAGTATATATGTCAAATGCTTTGCCTTCTTTAAATAAAGGTCATGAAAACACAGAGATTTTCTTTTTATCCTAAGAGATTCTGTAAAACAAGGAAGATGTGGGTGGAATGATTTGGAAATGAATTCTTTTTGAAATTCTCTACTGCAGTCAATTCAGCACTGATGTCCTGAAAAGACAGTTTAAGTCTCGGAAAATTAAGCACACAATTAAGAATAAGATTTTTGGAGAAAGTTAGCGCTGCATATCATTAAATAGTATGCAAAAATATGGAAATTATTTATTGAATAATTCACAAGGCATTGTTTTTGGCAAAATAAAAGGTATATTAAATTTTTTTTATAAGTTAGTAGAGGACAAATGTGTAAGAACACAGCTGAAGGTCAGCCACATTTTTAAAACAAATTCTCTTCATTTTAACCTCTTCATCTCTCTGAAATTACAAGAGGTCATCTCCCCTTTTCCTGAAACATATATAAGGTTGATACCTGTGGTTACTCTGAGGGTGCTGTAAAGATTGGCTATCTCAGCCTTGCACAGAAAGGCAGAACAGCCTCGCATTAGCTGGGCAAAATCAGTAAAGCACTGCAAAACTGATGATGGTAATGACTCAGCAGTGATTCACTACCACAGCAACCATCAAGGTAACAAGGAATGGGCAAACTACTCCAGTACTCCTGGATGTCATAATGTCTTTTCACTCAATATGGGTAAAACAAAATTAAAAAAAAAAAAAAAACCACAAAAAAAAATTGTATTGGGTCTTCCCTGTAAAAAAAAGCTCCACAGTGCATAAAATATAGAAAACATCTGAACCTCTTTTACAGATTTTTTTTTTTGTCTCTGTAGATAAACTGGATTGAAAGCTTGTATAGAAAGGTTTAACTAAAGAGTAACCTAATGAGATTTCTAGAAATAATTTTCCCCAGACAAAGTGAATAACAAATCAAACAGATGACTCCATTTCAATGATAGCTAACATAAACAAAAAAATTGTTCAAATTCTTTCCAAAATTAAATAGGAGAGGCAATTTCCAGAACAGACTATTCAGGTGGACTAGAAACATATTTTTTTCTTTCCCTTCCCAGATATTAGAGAATCTAGAAAAAACTAAACTACTGGAAGAGTGAAATGAGTTGTATCAACAAGTACATGCTCAAGAATAAGAATACATGACAAATTTGACACATATTCATCCACAGAAATGTTTCTTTATTTTTTACATCAGATATTAGAAAGGGAAAAAAGGACTCTGAATTTTGAAAAATTGCACTTTTTTTTCTCATCAACATGAAAACTGAAAATGCTTGGAATGTTTTGTGAAAGTGACCTTAATAAAATCTTTTATATCAAACGAAAGAGTTAATTATGTTTTCATTCTGTTCAAACGTATTAATTTTCTATAAAAACACAAGACTGGAACTTTCAGTGCATCATGATGCAAGTATCCTTATATTTGAAAAATGGTTCAGCTGTGGTCTGTTCAATTAACATCAGCAGAAAGATTTACAGCAATAGAGACAAGGAACACATATATTTTAGAATCAGATATGTAGGAAACCTTTTTTTTACTGAAACATAATATACACCTTTGCAAACTGTAAAAAGCAGTAGTACTCACATATATCCTTTTCTCATTCAGGGGACAAAACTCAGCTTTCCATTTCTGCTCCCTTATGGCTTTTAAAGTGCAAATACATTTCCAGTAACCATGCTTTTCAAGCAGAAAACAGCCAATGGATTGGTTTTTTTTAAAAAGGAGCTTTTTCAGAGCCAACCCTAACTGAAAGAAATGGGACAATTTAGAACTTTGTCCTTCTGCACTGAAGATTTGCAATTGACTTCACTTGCATTGGGATTGGGGCTCTAAAGGAGATGTAGAAATTAGCTTTGAACAGCTTACTAAATAAGTAGCCCTAACTGCACTCCTTACTGAGATACAAAGCTGATCATTAATAACTTGGTAATTTAGGGGAAAAAATCAGGGTTCTCAAGCACCTTTCAGAAGCAGACTGGAGGACTGCATTCAAGGAATAATGACAGAAATGAAAGAATAAAATTGCAACCGTCTTTCTTCCGCTTAAAAAAAAAGAAAATCAATTTCTGGATAAGCCCAGGGTCTTGGATACTCTTCACACAGCAGAACAGAAAGCACTGGCATTATTTTTTAAAATGTATATGAAGATAAATGCCTTAATCGGTGAAAAAGAAGCACATAATGGTGATTTGAAGATTTTTGGTTTTGTGAACATAAGTCAGCTCTTGTAAAGAAATTCAGCAAAACTTCAAAGAGATAAAAAAACCCCAAACCAGTCTAGCCTTTACTTTATGCATTTTTCTATCTCATCAGGAGAAGAATCAAACTCCTGCATGAAAATACCTGTTTTGTTCCAATAACAGATAGCAGCTCCTTTCCTGAAGCCCTCTCACAAACAAACGGTTCAGAATTGCTTCCATGGCTAAGTTAGCTCACGGCTCCGCTTGACTGAAGCAGCTGCAGCCAGCGGCTCAAATCAAATTCATAAAATGCAGGGACTGATATTTTCAAAAGAAAATAACAGCTAATATAGATGAAAATAAAAGAAGGCTTGATATTAATCTCCAAGTTATTTAATTTTTAAAGATCAAAGCTTGGAATGGAGAGAGGGTCAAGGCTAGAAATGAAGCATTCTGAGGACAAGGAAATTTGATGCCACGCTCAACAACCACATTTTGGCAAAGACGAGTAGGAGGGCAACGACCAGGAGGGATGGAAAGCTCCTTTCTGAAAATGATTAAAAAGAAATCTTTGCAATACCTCTGTTTGAAGATCTGACATAAATATGACTGCATCTCAGCTAAAGAAACACCTGATATCCTAGCAGAGAGACCACTTTTATCCCTTTTTCCCAAGAAAGTGGTGTTGTAGCCCTGTGGGAGAGGTGCAGCAGGAGCCTGGTGTCTGCAGGACCATAGGTTCAGGCTGATGGCGTTTCCACTGTCCTAAACTTTGACAGATGAGATCACAATAACAGAGACATAGCCCCAGTATGCTAATTATCTTATTTCTTCAGTAAGGATTGGGATCAAAATGTTGCAATCAAAAATTTTAAAGTAAGGAAATCAAACTTCAAACATCCTGATAAGCAAAACAATTCAGATAGTTCTCTCATTTAAAAGCAGTTATCTTTGAGCCTCTTCTATAAATTTTCCTCTGCTTCAAGAACTTTCCTTCTTTCTTTTTGGTGGTCTTCACCATTCACTCATTGAATGGTCTTCACCATTCACTCACATCCACCTACTCATTGAATGTAGGTGGATGTAGGAAGCTTAATCACTTCTGAATTTTTGATATTTCTTGCCTGTTTTCATCTGCTATGTCCCTTAATTTTCCTTTTAATTTGTGTCTTAAATCCTCAGATGTTGCTCTGTTGGATCTCTATACATTTGGAGCCCCTTGGGAGGTCTGGGATCGGCCTGCAGGTCACTCATAGAGAAGGAGAAGCATGGCAATAGATTTATCTCTTCTTGTTTGGTCAAAAACCTCCAGGGCTGGCAATAGCCCAGGGCAGCAGCCAGCCCATCTCCTGTATCTCCAGCTCTCCTACAAGCTCCATGCCATGCATCCCCCACATCCAGGAGGGAAGAGATGCACACCTTGACAATGCTCCTCCAGCACCTTCCCATTCACCTCAAAGCTGAGGATTTTTACTAGGTTAATGCTTAATTCCTAAAGGTCAAAATTATACCTGGTGGAGGCTGAGCTGAACAATGTGCACAAGGCCAAGGTGTCATTTGGGCTGCAGGATTTGAAACCAAACCCACAATCCTTCTCTATGACAGCTCCTCTATTAATTGGCTATCCTACAGCACCCATGCATGCAGTGCTGGTAATTAAGGCAGAGTCAACACCCCCAGATTTAAAGAAAGATTGCTTGGTTAATTAGGATACAATTTGTTTTTGTATGCTTCTAGAAATTGCTCCAATAATAAGTTTGGTACTATTACTACAAAATTAAGAACTGTCAGCAAAGCTGCTATAATTAATGTCTCTGACTTAAAGGCATAACTCTTGAATTTTGAGAATTACCTTTTCTAATAGTAAGAGAAAAAAAATGCTTAGGTTCAAAATATTAAGCTTAAATCTGTTTATCAAGAAGATGAATATCACATTTCTTCCTATTCTCCTAGGATAACATACCCTATTAAATTTATCTTTTTTCTAACTTTTTTTTTAGAATCACTGCGATTTTGAAGTAACCCATTATTAGAGACAAAAAAGTGACAAATTCCCTCAGCTCAGCAATACAAGAATTTCCAGCTTAAAGACCTCACCCTAAAAACTTTACATCCTGTATCTGACGCACAGTATCTGCTACCAAAGCTGTGTATCTAAGCACTGCAAATTGTCATTTTTGGGGCAATGCATAGCAGGGAACAACAATAACAAAGGGGAAAAAAATCCCCAACCCACCTGACAACAGTATAAGCTACAATAATAGAGTTTAGGATGTAATCACTTAGCTGCTGTCTCTGACCACAGTGGTAGAATACTACTTTCCAGCTGAGTTTAGGCTCTGAAGGTCATTAGAGATGTGTACCAATAAACATACACTCTGCTATCAGATTAGCAGACAAAACAGTTTCCATGGCAACCCTTGGACCAGAGAGCTTGCCTGCATTCAGCATTCATTTAAAATATTTTTTTTTCCTCCCTCAGTCTCCTTGGAGTCAGTCCTGTGAAACACAAGTGCTTGCAAGCTCTCTAATCTGCGGCTGCCTTTGAAAACCCATCCAACGGGTGTTGAAGCTGAGCCAATTAACAGGACGAGAATTGGGTGAATTGCAGAGAATCTGGCAAGGCTGTGTTTACCAATTAGGGTTTTTTTTATGATGCAAATGTTGCACACCATGCAGCAGGAATAAAAGCCAGCTATGCTGAATATGAAACTGTTAATTGCATTTTTCAGAGACACAGCTACAAGGTGAAACTAATCATACAAATGATAACTGGGTTTTACCACCTACAGTGCTTTGGTATTGCACTTGCACTAATCTCTATTAAAATAGCCCATAAATTTTTACAGCAAAAGAAAAAGCAGGCCTTAGTATACCCTTCTGAATTTTGGGGGACATAAGGAATCAGGGAAATTAGATACAGGTAACAAGGAAAGCAAACAAATTATTGCTAACAAAAAAAAAAAATAGCAACTTTTTTTTTTTTTTTAAGAAAATATGCCTTTGTTACAAAACAAAGAGAAGTATAATCTAATCAGCTCAAATGAAAATGCTCCTGGTAAAAGAGACTGGTAAAGATGTCAGTGAATAGGAAGTTTTCTGAGGGAATCAGTCCAACAGAAAATTTGGGATGAGGATGGAAAATACTTGAATCAAAAGTCCAGAAGAAAAATGGATAGAGTATATTTATGGAAAGGTTTATTAGATACTTTAAAAACAGCAGGAAAGCTCAATATATAAGACCCCAGACTGCTGACAGGATTTGGAAATACTCTAGTCTGAATAGGGACTTATGAAGAGGACATCGTGTTTAACTGGCCCAAGTTTAAATACAATAATTCAGTATAGGAAAGGGCAGGCAAATGAATATTTTCATCTAGACTTCCTCATAACTTAAGCCTTATTTCTCCAAGAGTAAAATCCACCCCAGTTATGGGAGTCCTCAATGTGAAATAGTTAGAAAAAGTAGTTAAATTAAATCCTTTAATAAAATTTTTGATGAAACTGTGAAATTTGATTTTATCCTCAAGGATTTCTCAGTATGGAAAAATAAACCAAATAAATTTTCTACCATTTTCTCCAGTAAATGAGATGCTGAAGTTTTATCATTAGATAAAATTATGGGATTACATTTCTGATATGCAGCTGGTGAATATTTAGACAGCAAACCTTGCCATTAATAACACAAAACCACAAACAATGCTACTACCATTACCTCATCCAATTGGAAGTACAAGGTACTTTGAGCACACTTGGCTAATTTTTTCCTGTGACAAATTAAATTAAACAGCAATGAGAAATAAAATGAGGTCCTAATAACATCTGAATATGTTCAGTTGTCTTCAGGTAGAATAAAAACCACAATAATTTTGGGATCCAGATTCTCACAATGCTCTAGAAAATTTAATTAGTTCTTCACTGAATCCTTATGAGAAAAATAAAAATAATTATGATCTTTCTCATTACTTAGATAATTTCTGTCAGTCACAGAGAATCAGAATGAGACACAAAACCTCCTGTCATCAATTAGGTTGTCATAAAAGTATCTCTATGCCTGTACCTTTGTCTCTTAGAACACAAAGCATGCAGCACAGCAAACATTTGGAGAGCACAAATATTTGCTAAACGAATGTATTTTGTGGTCAGCAATCACGTGTCCATGACACTTAGAGAGAAAAGAAAAGCATCAGGCAGAGAGGGTTTTCAAATGTTGCATTTGAAGGAGAGGATCAAAGTAAACACTGCAAAGAATAACTGCAACTAGAGTAATACACCAGACAACTTCAATTGAAAGTGGCATGGCTTAAAGTAAGATAATAGGGTTGAATAATGCAAATGACCATATCCCATGTGGGTTTGCACAAGAGATCCTAAAACCACAGAAAATTAGGAAAAAAGGCATTGAAGAGCAGATTCTTGAAGAGATTTTCCTAAAAGAATAGAGAAAATGAGGACAGCTGGGAACCTTGAATGCACAGCAGGATGAGGGGCAAGGGAATGATTTGCTCTGTAATAAGAACTGAGGGAAACAGTGACAATTGTAGAAAGTGCATGAAGAAAACTAGCCAGGAATGAATGGCCCATGTGTTTCTGAGCTGCACTGGCAATCAATCATCTGTTTTCCAGCAAAAGACAAAATAGAAATTTGAATCGCAACTGCTGCCAGGGTGTGCTTAGCCCACATCAGTCCAGCATTAAGACAGCAAGAGAAACTCTGTCAGACATGATA
Organism: Vidua macroura; assembly: GCF_024509145.1. Classification (NCBI taxonomy): domain Eukaryota; kingdom Metazoa; phylum Chordata; class Aves; order Passeriformes; family Viduidae; genus Vidua; species Vidua macroura. The sequence goes on from NC_071571.1 coordinate 9,320,111, forward strand.
AAATGGTTATTAGAAGGGACAGGTTTTCATGAGCTCCAGAAGACAGATGGGTCATGTCAGAAACGAACTGCATCTAAATGACATGCTTCCCTCCATTCCTTTGTGTATTTATGTACCTGAGCTTCTCATATTCGTGGGTTGATTCACAGGATGCTAAAGACATCCAATACCACTGGTATATACACATCTGATAGCTGAACATCTGAATTCTCTGCAGAAGTTTCTTCTAACCAGGAATTTACTGCAGGTTTGTTCACTTCCACTGTCCATAATGTTAAATGAAATGGATTTGTAAAATCTGTTTTGCAAGAATTTAGAGACTATTCAAATGTGGCCAGAAATCATTTTGATTTCAATTGTTGCAATGCATAAATTCAAAGACCTTGGATTTTGGGATTAAAGTGAAAGAGAAAAAAATAAAGTAATTGAGATAATGATCAAAGGATAACAAAACACAATTGTTACTGAAGATTATAAAGTGCTGAAAAATCTGACTGATTATCTCTGCAAACAAGCTATCAGATTGCTGGAAATTGTTGGAAGCGTGGAGGCTATTAGGAAAAAAAAAGATAGCTTTGCAATGAATGACAAAATTAGGTTCTGCCTTATATATCCCTGAAGTTGTAGATGGATGAGCCACATATCCTCTGATTCCTGAGAAAGAAACATTACTTTAAAATTACTGCATGAACAGCAGTTCAGTATCACAGTATGAGGAAACTCATAATTTTTGAATAAATCTTCCTGGCCACAGAAGGCAACTGTGAAGATTAGGAGCAAGAGCAAATATTTCAAGTTATGGTTTTAGAGATATAGTAAGTGAGATGTAGGACAATTCCCAAAGCTTAATTGACCAGTTGGGAATACTTAATATGCTCAGGTTAATAAACTCAAGGAAACAATTTAGGACAGAAGATCTCAGAGACTAAACCTGGAATCTTTCAAAATGATCTTTTTTTTCAGGCATGACTTTTGTTCAGGTAATTTGCTTTCCTTTTTTTTTTTTTATTATTTTTGCAAATAGGAAAATTCTGCTTTTCACATTTAAAATCCTGCCTTTTAAAGCTGTAATGTAGAAATAAACAGTTGCTACCACATTCAGAATACATGTGCTCAAAAAATATTTTCTTCCTTGAAGACAACAGAGGAGGGAAAAGATGAGAATGAAACATGAAAGTCACTAAAATGGTAACTGGACCAAGTTTTGTCATACTGTTGCTTACCCTTGAACATACTTGGCTTATCCACCTGTCTGGGGATATACTGCTCCTAATTCTTGCTATGAGTTAGTGGGACTTTTAATATAAAGGATTCAAAACCAGAAAATAATTCACATTAGTTACCTGAATTAGGAAGAGATGATCATCCTCCTAAAGAAGTCTGAGAAAGGTGTGGCTACAATAACATCTATTTCATGGATAAATCAAATAATAGTAACATTTTCTATTGGTGGAATTCTTATGCTTCTTCATGTTGCTCCAGGTTTGCAATCCCATCTTAATGAAGTTGGTATATACACAACAGGTAAGCATTCTGAGTATACCACAAATCTGATTTTTTATTATTTTCTTCTCAATATTGCTACTTTTAAGATATGATATCACATATAATAATCTTTACTATGTTAACAGGGAACTTCTCCAAGCTGATATCCAAGCTGATATGAAACATGAAATGTTTTCTCTCTCCCAGGCACCATGGTGACTGCAGCACTAAAAATAAGCACTGTCTAAAGAGAGATGAATGAAAATCTGAGTGTGGCATCCTGCAAGCCACAGCCAATAAAAATTTGGATTCAAATTATGTGGAAAGAATACTCACTGTCATTTTTTCAACAAGCATCTGATATGCAAGTATCACAGAGCTGGAGCCACAGCAGCATGAGTCAGGAGTATCCTACCTGTCCTTCAACCAACTGGGACAGTTTCCACAGATTTCTACACACACATGACATAATTGTGCTTGACTCACAGTCCAAATGCTGTGGTAGCCCTAGGGGTTGTAATACCCTAAGGTTACAAGGTTTAGCACAATATAATCATGATAAACCTGGTAAGTAAAACACCTAGGCACACCTCTGGCCCAAGGTGAACCCCGTTGCTGTGACATATCTGCTTCTCCTGAATTCCGATTGACTTGAAGAAAAATTTGCATTTTCTGAATGACAATGTTATGTCCAATGTGTGTTAGAGTAACTAATCTGACGAATTACGTAACTCCAAACAACTACTGGATGTCAAGTTGGAAAGAAAAGCTGAAGACTACATATCTTGAGAAACATTTTAATCAGGAGTATTTGAATTTTTAATCTGACCTATATTATTGTGTGTTTACTACTTGTTTCTTTAAAAAGTTTTCATAATCCTAATGTGAAAAGGAACACATTCTTCCTCTGTGGATCACTGAGACTCCAGGATAAGTCTAAATAGTCCAGGATAAGTCTAAATAGTATAATTTACATAAAAAGCAGAAAAGTATTTCTTAAATTTACAAAATAATCGTCTATACCAAGGTAAGGTAATAGAGGAAAATAAAGCCCTGGTTTACTCTTGCAAGGTTTCCACAAGTAGAGTTTACCACACAAATCCCTAGTGGATAGAATACCTTTATTTCTCTCACAAAAAAGAAAAAAAAAATCCCTTCTGGGTTAAAAGTAAATGAAAAGAAGGGATGCAAGAGCATCCTTTAGTCTGTGTTCCTAGACCTGGCTTAATATTATGCTTTTCATTCCTCCAAATTACATGGTAGCCATGTCAAAAGCAAGCCTGAAGCACAATACCTGAAGACCATGACATTTATCATGAGTCTGAAAGGCAGAAACTTTTGAGAGTGACATGATTTCACATCCTAGGTATACAAAACTCTACCCAAAGTGATGCAGTGCTAACTTGCAGTTTTGGAGTGATTGAGGGGACAGGGGCAGCCAGTTCAGACATCGCTGTGAGTGTGAAGATTTAGGAGCAAACCAACTCTGAGCAGGAGAGGACAAACCAAGTGAGTGACCTGAGGGTCACTACAGGGATCTGCCAGCACATGTGACAAGCCTGGTGATTCGGTTGTGTGGACTCACTGTGAACAAATTAATTCATTGAGTTGAGACCATCAGGTGAGATGAAAAAGATAAAATAAAGCAGGCTTTACAATAGGGAACACAGGTAAACTCAGTAATCAAGTCGGAAATATGCTTATTGAGGTGTTGGTACTGAAGATTTAAATTTGCATTGAAAAGCTTTGACCTAATCTTAGAATCTATAGATACCTTATTTTCTAATAGATTCAGTTAAAATACATTGGTTAAATACAATTGTAGCTATTGAACCTGCACACAACTTAGATAACTTCATGTAACACCTTTTAGATTTAGCAAAATGTATGACATATAAATAATTTTTATAGCAGATTTCTCTAGCTAGAAATCTGTAATGTTAATTACACAAATAAACATTTCTTCATTTTAGTCTTTCCAAAGCTACCAGTGAAAAGAATGAAAGAATAGAAATGCATAAAGTTTAAATAGCAAACTGAAAACAGACATAGAAACTAAGAAGAAAGCCAAAAGGGCAAACAATTCCTTTTGACCATTTTCTTTCTTTTTTCTAATTCTTTTTAAAAATATCTTCTCAAATAACAGCAGAGTGAACAGTCATGATTGCTAGAGTGGTTGCTCAAAAGTTGCAAAAGTATTTTCCAGCAATGGTCATGAGATTTTGAAAGTAAAAACAAGAAGAGATGTACGGTACATTTCATGTATTGATTGACCTTTGTATGTGACAGAAAAGTACCTTCACTTTGTGAGCACAAATTACAAGAAGAAAGTTTAAGGCAACACTTCTACCTTTGTACTCACAGACCTCAATTTTCTTTTCAAGACTATAATAAAGTCCAACCTGCAGTTCCACTACCCTAGTGTAAGCACAAATTGGCTGAAGTTTGACATTTCCTAGAGCTTCCCACATTTTGGGAAGAAATGCGTACTGGCAAACGTGTTATCACCTCCCACATGTTCCACTATGTCCCAGCCCGGGTAGAAGTGGGATCATAGCCCTCCTCAGGGAAATAAGAGCAGAAGAAAATTGTATCCAGGGCACTGGAGCTGCACACTGACTGGGGCCAAAGTTGAAAGATGAAACTCGCCCTCTTCAAGACATAGAAGAGGATACTTTCTGAACAGGTAGGGCAGGTTTTTGAAATCTGGATCACAGAAAACAAGTTGTTCTAATTCACAAGTTTGCAGCTGGAACATGAGGCTATATACAAAAGCATGTCCTCTAAAAGTAGAGAAATACAGGATCAGAGAATCATAGGATGGCTGGGTTGGAAGGGGCCTTAAAGACCATCTAGTGCCATGGGCAGGGAAACCTCCCACTAGTCCAGGTTGCCCAAAGCCCCATCCAGCCTGGCTTTGAACACTTCCAGAGATGGGGCATCCACAGCTTCTCTGGGCAGCCTGTGCCAGGAGCTCACCACTCCTAACAACTGAGTGGTTCTTTAAGGAATACTCTGAGATTTAATAGCTACTTGTTCAGCCACATCAAGATGTCTTAAAAAGGAAGCAGACCTATTTCACCTTTTACAAAGCTTCTACCCAGAAACATTTTTCCCCCCAGTAATATAACTATTGTATTTTGCCAGAGAGAACATTTTCAGGCTCATTCTGTCCCCATACATTTTCAGCCCTGGCTCAAATAAGCCTAATAACATATCAGTTAGGAAATCCTCATCAATCCTTGAATTTCAGACAGAGCTAATAATTTAATTGCATCATCTTGGAAGACATGTCACCAGTCATTACATTTTATTTCCTTGTTTTCATTTCTAGAACTGCATGCAATAATTTAAATTTCCTCATATTTCCAGGAATGCAGTCAGGTAAAGGAATGGATCTCTAACTACACTTTTAATGATTGGCTCAAAATCAAATTGTTGCTGTAGATATGGATACTTCCTCAATATATTGCTAAAAAGGGGAGGGGAGGGGAAAAAAGCAAAGCAAAGCCTGGGACTAAAATAATTCCAGAGATCAAGTCCACTTTTTTCTAGAAGGGATGCTGTATGTTGTGAAAAAAAACCCCTTAAATAGTAACAAAGGTAAAGACCATAAAGAAATGTAAATAAATAGAAAAGCATATATTACCAAAGTTAAGCTTTATGGATTAGTGAAACAGAAACCCCCCTATGGATCCAGAATAAAAATTTCCTTTCAGTTTATTTTCTGTTGTATAGGTTACTTTTCCATTTCAGTGACTTCTGTAACAGAGGCAATTGGTTGTTATTGACCATTTGTATGGGGTTTCATTGGCAGTAGCATTTTCAGGGAAAAAGTGCCTTTCCAAAAGATCCTATGTTGCTTTAAAGCATGTAGGAGTTTCAGTATGCCAAATGCAGGTCGTGCTGTGAGCCATCACAGCAGTACACAGATATTGATTTAGATAGAGACTAGAGAGCTGGGGAAGATAGAAAGGGCACAGTGTGCTTTCTGATGCGTATGCATTATTTGGCTTTCATAGTTTCATCTGAAGTTAGTGCCTATTTAGATAAAATTATAGAATCGGTATCATTGCATTCAATACAGGTACATCAAATTACCTCTGAACCAAAGAGATACAAATGATATGGCTTATTTCTCCTTGGAGCTACTTCAAAAATGGCTTTTAGTGATGATCCATTTTTTTTCAGCTTGAAAAATATACCTGGAAAAAGTACCATGTTGTGACAAACAAAGAAAAATAGCATCTTACCTGCTTGGTTCCCAGAGAGTTACACAAGAGAAATCCACCACACAAATTCCACTGATTCTAATACTTATGAATGCCAAATGATTGACTTGACACAACTAATTGGGAAATTCTCCAATACTGAAACATGCTAATTTTCACAGAGCAAGGAAGACAAAGACAAAAGAAGAATGCAAGGAAGATTTATTCCACTAACAAATGTTGAAAAGAATGGAGAGGTTACAAGAGATCACAACATTTACACTTGTAGCTTGGATTAAAATCCCAATATTTTAATTTTACTTCCATCCTCTCTTAATATGTCTTAAACTGGGACAGAAAAATAGAAGACTCAAATCATCATATATCATACTTTTTAGGGGGCCATACCTTGTACTTGAAAATGAAATTACAATAATTTTTGCAGCATTTTCCACATGAAGAAATAACCACGAGAAAAAGCTGAGACACACATATGCCACTGAGAAATATTTTAAATAGAGTTTTCTGTGTAGAGTTTCATATTTTGCAATTCTTTCCAAACTTGTGTACTGTAATAGGGCCATGTGGAAATGACTGACAAATTCTAAAGTTTCAGAAGACGGCCTTCATCCTTATATTGATCTGTTCATTCTGATTCTGACCTACCAGCCATTTGCACAGGAACATACTAATTAGCAGTATTAGCATCAAAAGGATTATTGTGTGAATAAGCACTTGCAGAGCAAACTGAAACACACACAGCCTCTGATAACAAGCTGACCAATAAATATATCAAGAAGGAAACACTTATTTGACTTAGCAGTGCAGAAACATCAACTTCCAGTCAAACACACACAAGCAGAGGATTCTTACATAGCAACCTCTGAGAGCTGAAACTTTCGAACAACAATGAGCCATTTTCTAATAAACAAATTAAATGTCTCCTGTTGTATTTTTCTACCAAAACATTAGATATTTACTTGATATTAAAAATTACCTTATGTTTCACTTGACAAGTGAGTTCATCTTTTAAGGAAAAATAACCCAACTACACCTGTCACAAGCATCATCACCAACTGTACTGCACATATATATATTTAGTAGAGGTTAAAATCCCCAACACACTAATTCCACCAAAAATTTATGCAATGGCAGGTGACTTTTTCACAGACAATGATTTATTTGTAAACATCATAGCAATAGTCATTACTACAATTTTCTGAATAAAAAAAAAACAATTACATGCGGCATAAAGATAAGCTTAATTCAATCAAAAAAGAAAAGCTTCCAGTTATAATTAATACTGGTCATTATCTTTTATAATGTAGATGATACCTCAGAAGCACAATATTGTTCTGGGCACATTTGAAGTTTTATCTTTGAAGTTACTATTCTATATTTACTAGAGGTGGTTCTGACACAGAAGTGCACAAATAGACAGAAAGATTACATGTTGCTGTGGAATTACATGCCAAAATGCTGCTGTAGTGGCTTCTTTTTTATTTTCCATCGCTTAATTTAAAAATCCCTTGAAGATTTGGCTAATTAATGAATTGCTATCAAGCAAAACTTCAAAATGGCATTTAAAATATGAAAGAACTAGTATTTTATTATTTAAATGTGGGTTAAATCCCATTTTGTTTAAAAGGGTACCACCAAAGAAACCTCCTGTGTGCTACACAGAAATAACCTCACACTGGATCATAGCAAAAATTTATCGGGAGAATATTTCTGATGGCAAGACAAAGTTCTGAACATAGTGCTCTAAGTAAAAACTAAGGAGATGGACAAGTCAGGAGTGGAAAAACACTCCTTCCCATCTTTAGACCTTGGAGAAACAACTACAGTTATGATGCTGCAGTTCAGCAGCATCATTATTTGGGGCCCAGGTCCTGCTGGTCTTTTCTGCACACTTTTCCTGCTGAAAACATCACAAGGACAGCTGCTTTCACAGGATTTTTCATGGAGTCTCAGGAGATAGTCTTGTTATGTTACCACAGTACTTTGAATGACAGTCAGACAGCAAAAACAACAAGAACAAGATCCAAAGAGAGGAAAGAGTGAGAATTGGGATTGTAAAGAGGCAGGGAAGTATAAAGAAAGAAAGGAAAAATGGATTATGAAAAGGGAAGGATCATAAAATAGCAGCAAAAAGAGGGAGTTGGGGAACCAGAAAGCTAGACAAAAATAGAAATTAAGTGAAAAGGTTTACAGCAAAGACGTTGGGAAGGGAAGGGAAGGGAAGGGAAGGGAAGGGAAGGGAAGGGAAGGGAAGGGAAGGGAAGGGAAGGGAAGGGAAGGGAAGGGAAGGGAAGGGAAGGGAAGGGAAGGGAAGGGAAGGGAAGGGAAGGGAAGGGAAGGGAAGGGAAGGGAAGGGAAGGGAAGGGAAGGGAAGGGAAGGGAAGGGAAGGGAAGGGAAGGGGGGGGAGGGGGAGGGGGAGGGGGAGGGGGAGGGGAAGGGAAAGGGAAAGGGAAAGGGAAAGGGAAAGGGAAAGGGAAAGGGAAAGGGAAAGGGAAAGGGAAAGGGAAAGGGAAAGGGAAAGGGAAAGGGAAAGGGAAAGGGAAAGGGAAAGGGAAAGGGAAAGGGAAAGGGAAAGGGAAAGGGAAAGGGAAAGGGAAAGGGAAAGGGAAAGGGAAAGGGAAAGGGAAAGGCCTTAACACAGAATTAAAATGGATGGTTTGAGTACGGCCTGACTGCAACTTGCAGTAAGAGGCAAGAGATGAATAGAAACCAGATGCTGTGTAACTAGGAAGACAGACTAGACAAATTGTGAGTAAATGGCATTTACAAAGCAAACCCAGCTTAGAATACATGTGTTATTTTATTTTCCATTAGTAATAGAAACATGTGTTGAGTCTTTAGTATCCATTTACAAATTCACTAAAACCTTGTAGAAGTAGGTAGGACTAATAAGAGCTTGCCTGACACAGATCTGGTAAACGATTGATTTTTCAGTATGTGTTTCTTCCCTTGGTATGTGTTTCTTCCCTTCTTTGCAATAATGTTGACATCAAGCTAAAAATCACTCTCTACATGCACATACAAACACAGAAAGTCAAGATGCAAAAGTGTTTGCTTTTTTTCCATGACTAAAAATATTTATGTTATATAAATTATGCCCATGGGAGCCCGTTTCTCCAATGAGAGTGCATTTAAAATTTGATTCTCTTCCTTTCCAGGCACTGGGGAATCTGGTATTTACGTGTGCAGTGACCATAATGGTGGATATTCAGATAGGAGAGGGAAGAGATGAGTCATGATTTGAAAAGAGGACTTAAAAAGGAATTAAAGGTAGCAGCAATCATTGTGTGCTTTAAGCGTGAACCAAGGGCCAGGGATGTCAAAAGGAATGCTTTCATTAGCTTCAGTGCCCTCTGACTCAAGTTCTTTTACATTCTAGAGGGCAGGAAGGATTATGTTTTGGAAGGATGTGAGATTGAAATCATACACAGGCATTAAAAATGCCTCTTTTTTCTGCCTCAAGTGTAGCACAGTAACAATTGTGTGATGGGGGCTGAAATAAGACTGGCAACTCATGAGAGCACAATTACATTCATATCACTTACCAGAGTTGAAAAACGTTATTATGTTTTTCCTCAAGTTGCTTCGCTACTTATTTTCCCTATTCTTTTCATTTTTAGGGATTAAGCACAGAGAAAAAAAAATACTAAAATGCCTAGTATTGTGATCTTTCTATAAAACAATCACTCCATGTAGACTCTTACAGTTAACTAAAGTTAACTACAAGGCAGTATTTTGACTAATTGGCAAAATTACATTTCCTCAATATTACAGTCTTCCTTTTTCCCTCAATACTGCAGAAGAAATAAATTATTTTAATAGATAAAACTTCTCAAATCTGCATAGACAAAAACATCTTAATAAGATGCAAAATGTTATACTTCTTCTAGTCTGCCAGTCTTCTTTCTCCCCATGTCCAAATCCCCAGAATACATGTGAAAAAAATTAGTGACAGCATGAACAAAATAGTATGACTACAAGTATGCAGATGTGTAACTTTCACACTTTTTTTCTCATGTAGTTTTCTAGAATTAGCTTTCTAAAGAAAAAAAAAGGAGACGCATTAAAATTTCTAAATCTCTCTTTTCCATCTTAAAATATTAAAATATTGCTAGTACATGAACTGAGAGGGTTATGTCTATTTTTACTTTAGAGAACATAGATAAAAGGCAGGCAAAACATTTTTTTTTTTTTTTCTGGACTGCTTCACATGCACATACACCCCTTTCCAGTGTTGTTTTAATCTCAACTGGAGGTGACTACTCATTTGTAAAAGAAAAGAGGTTAAGAGGCACTAAATAAAGATGACAGATAGCTTCATAAAATAATTTAAATTACTCTGAAAAAGAACCGGGTACAAAACAAAGATGACGCTGTTTACAGTAACAATATTTAAAATGTATTAATTAAACCCAGAGCAGAACTACAAAAGGGAGAGGTGCTTTGAAGATGGAAAGCTCTGAATGCCACAGAAAGCTTTGAAGTTTCTCAGTTTCCTTTGTTTCTCACTCATAATACATGAGGACACTCTGCAGCAGCTAAGCTTTAACTTTCAAGGGACCTTTTTCTGTTTGTTCCACCATTAATGAGAAAAAAAAAAAAAAAAGACTCATACCCTGCTCTTGCTCTTCATCTTTAGAATTCATGGCAGAGCGATCCACTGCTGCCATGAGAGTTTCTGGTTCCTGTTTGGGAAGGATGATTTAATCTGCTGAAGGTTACACTGCCATCACTTGTGCCAAATCTGTCCAGACTTTAGCACAAATTAATCAAAGCAGTCACTCAGTACAACTTCCATTGCACAGCAGAGGCAAAGGCAGCAGAGCCACAGCCTCAAAGCCTTAAAACCAAATCTAAAAGTTTTAGTTTCATATTCTACTACTTGATTTTCTCTCTGTTCCTCTCCAAAATGTTTTCTCTGACAGTCATTTTAGTAGGACAAATTTTCTACTGCTACCTTACTCATGAATGAGGATGTACAAATCAAGGGAAAAGGAAAAGTTTCAGGAGTTTTTCACTAGGTTTTCCTGGAAAGCTGTCCTTGAGTTGAGTATTTGAATATATTGAATCAAAAGGATAATTCACACACATCTATAGGTTTCTTGACCTTCCAAGAGGAAAAAATAACTTAATTTCTTGCTTATGACTCCTGCAGCAACAGAGGTGATTCTCCTTCACCTTCCTCCATCACACTTTATAGATGTAGGTATAGCAGTTCCACTATGTACATTACGTGCATTACCTCCTGAGATAGCATGATCACATTGTCATGCAAACATGCAAATCAGCCCTTCTAGTTGCCAAGGTTTTAAATTGAAACCCTGGATCCTTTTATCATGGCCCAGCATAACTTACTGTAAAAAAAAAGGCAGCAAGGCAGCATCTCCAGGCCCATCCTGCATTACACCAGAGGAATTCAGACAGCTCTAACCCACCTACTATTTAGAGGACTAAATCCTAGGTATATTTTTTAAATTCCTCTAGAATTTCTGATGCTGCATCTGGGTCCTGTTAATTAAAGCATTTTTACATAAACTGGCTCACATTGCCTCTAATTTAAAACTAAATGAAAGGAATGAACGTCAGGTTCCCAGCCACAACACAATACCACTGGGAATGTGCAGCCTTCCAGTTTTAGCACTCATAAAATACTGCATTAATGTGGTCAGAGCAGATTTACGTTAAAAAGGAAATTAAAAAAAAAAAAAAAAAAAAAAGCTTTACAAGTCTATTCATTGACTGCTTTTACAAAGGCTTAGGAATGAAATACCACAGAAGAGGTGAAGTCCAAGGAGGGGCAGCACAAAATTCTGTGTCGCCCTGCTTGAAGTGCTCCTGTAACCCCCATGTATGAGCCAGAAACAGCACTCTGAAGTTCACTGCTCTGACTTGTGCCAGCCCTGTATGAATGGCTGGAGAGATATGAACACATCCAGTGGAAACAATATGAAGTCCTCAAACTTTCCTGTATAAAACTACCCAACAGCTGCTAAAAGTTTTGGGTGTCTATTAGCAAAAAATAGGTTCAAAAGAAGAAAGTAAGTGCTGTCTCACGTCTCAACAACCTGCATTTCACTGCTGGACAACTCATTATTGATTAATTAGATTAACTCATTAATCTAACTTGTGGTCTGTTTATGAGAAGGTTAAATTCCCAAAGACCTCTGCAAGAGAATGGAGAGAATGAACCTCCTACACAGGGTGAGTCAGAGCTGCATCTTAACCGAGATGCTCTGAATTGTCCTCTGGGGAATCTTCCCTCAGCTTGAGATCTGTATAAGGTGATTCTGCTTCTAATTTAGCCATATGAACTATTTGGCCTGAATTATGGGGTCATAAACACCTTCCCAAAAGCTCACTAATACCTGTCTGGACAGGAACCAACATACAAAATCAGCCAACAGAGAAATAAAATATGAAGGCCAGGTCAGACAAGACAATCCTGCTTGTGGTAAGTTTCAAGAATGAAACCTGAGAGCCCTGGTTGTCCCCTTCTCAGAATAAGGGAGCCTGGACTGGATCCTCTGCATTAGTGGGCATGGAGGGGCTGTTGTTACTCACATGGATGTGAATGTGGAGGGATGGTGCCTTGCTCCTGCTGCCTGTCCCAGAGCAATGCTTTCTACAGGTCTGTGCCTCAAACTCCTGAAGTTGTTGTTTGCTTGTTGGAAACTCCTAGGAGCTGTTGTTTGCTTGTATTTCACCCAAGATAAGAAAAAATATCAGCCAGGTGAAAGTCAATAAACCCCAAATGTTCTAAGTTTAAAAACAGAAAGTAAACTAAGAGTTAAAAGTATTTGCTACACAACCATGCTCACTGTTATTTTCTCTCCCCAAACTAATATTTATCATACTTAATTAAACTCTCTTTTACATCCATGTATACTCCACTTCAAGCTCAAATACTAAATATTATTAATAACTATGGCTAGTACACAGACTCATGCAAACACAAGTCACACATCTCTACAGTCCAGAAAGGTGGTCAGTTTTCATGATGGGATGTCCCAAGACACGAGCTCTGGCACTCCAGATTTTATGGAAGTTTCCTGTGTGTTTGTGACTTCTTTCAGTAAGTTAAAATGGAATTTAACCTCACACCACCTTGAAGCCTCTGTAGCTTATCTACAGTAGGTTTAAGGTAACACTTCCACTGCCTGTGGCACCCTCATGTCAGTGCCAGAGAATGTTTGTTGCTGTTGTTATTTTATTTTGTGATTTTTAGAGAAATGTGATTCTCTGTTCACTATTAAGACCACAGAGCATAGTCCAGAAGTGAGTGTTCCATCAATTTTTTCAGGACAAACCATTTGCTTCCAGTGTAAGAAGGCCTCCAGTGGTCTTTCTATACTTTTCAAATTAGGAATTAAAATTATGAAAAAATGCTAGAAAAAATGCTTTTCCACCCATAATCTCTCATTCACAGGTAGCTATATGCCTCAAACAAGAATTTTGACACTTTTAAAACAACCTCTATCAAGTGTTATTCTTAACAAATCTATAATATAACATAATTTATAGCTCAGAAAGTCATAAATCTATTACAAATGTAATTATTATTTTTAAATAAAATTGAAGCAATTAATATTCATGGCTGTGAAATCACAGAACCCCAGCTACACCCTGGGGCTTTTTATTAGTCCCTTTGACTAGTATCCAGTTGCTTTCAGTTGTCATCTCTCCTTTGTAAACACCTTGGTTGATAGTCAGATTAAACCAAGCACTTGATGGGGCCCAAAAGAAATTCTGATTTATGGAAGCTGGGCTTGATGCACTCAAGAAGCCTCACCATCCTTTTAAAGAAGAGTCAATGAATTTTTCACACCCAGGAAACACACATGTAAAACTCATATATCCAAATACTAATTTATTCCACTTATACTTCAACATATGATACTTTCCTTGGGGGAAAAAAAAAAAGAAAAGAAAAATAAAAAAAGGTAGCATATGACTTGTCTTAAGTAGGAAAAGCAGCATAATTTTAATGTCTATTTTTGTATTAGTCTCCTATGACAAATGTTCTGCCCCATCTGCCAGCATAAACTGAAAGGCTCCAAATTCCCTTCCTCTCCATTTCTCACTATGTTTATCCTCCTATGTGTTCTCTGCACCTACTCTTTCTCTGCAAATTGTGCTGGTCCGATGATTTGGAAATATGTAACTGCCTTGTGGCTACTTTGTTTGAAGTAGCTTTGACATTCACATCTCTGTAACATCTTAGTCTTTGAAATCAATGGAGGAAAAAATATCCTAAAGGAGACTTTATTACCACTGTTACTTCATTGATTTCAGATAAATTCAAGTAGAAATAAATCTGGACCAAGCATCCAAGACAGCATTATTCTGTTAGGAGCACTTAAGAATATACTAATTACTCCAAATTTCTATTATGGTATCAAGCTGCAAATGCAAACATCCCTTAAATACAGAGACCTAAATGCAGTAATACACTGCTGAAAAGTCAAAAGCAGGAAAAATACAGTAAGTCTGCCACCTGATAAAACACCTCATGTCATAAATAATTTCCTTAAAACCCCATCCCCAACAGTGACTAATCCTAAACACCAAGGTAAGCCTATGCAGAAATGAGGCCTTGTTGAAATAATTTCCAGAACAGTGCTGCAAAACAAGTTAGGAAGTTTCTAAGCCAGAGGCAGTGCTTTTCCTTTTGTCAATTAATGTCTTTTTTAACATTAACTTGTGCATCAGGGTTTTTTAATCAACATAAACTATAGTGTTAAAAAAAAATTGGCAAGGTCTTTGCTTGATAGTGCACTGTTTGCAAAGCCCCTTCTTTCTGCTTGTTATCAGCTTGCTTTCACACAGTTATCAATGAGGATGCTGTATATACAATGTTAGGACTGTTTACTATATAAAACATAACAAAATTGATGGTCTTTGGTTCCTGTTCTGAAGACAGAAGAAATATTCAAACCCTACACAATGACTCCATGCTAGTCATGATTTCACGAGCCTCTAGCATATCTTTCCATCAGTCATATCACTTTTACCAGGCTCCTATTCTATTAAATCTTTCCCTGCACACCAGATGTTCCATACCTTTGATCTTGCTTGTCACGCCTCTCTATATCTCTGTCCATAATAATATACTTTTTGGAAGGGAGTGGAACAGAGCTTCATGTATTTAGGAACTCAGGCACAGCATGATTTTGTATGATCTGTTTTCTTTTTTTCCTCTCTTTCCTTCCCTAACAACGAATTTGCTTTTGTTGCTGCTATTGAGCACTGAACTGGTATTTTCATAGAACTATACATTAAAAGCAGAAATGTCATTCCCAAGTACTTATAGTTAGCTCACTGTCCATCACTGTGTTAGCAAAGTTAGAACTGAGGGTTTTTTCACCCCCCAAGTATCCTATAATATTTATAGAAATTGAATTTCATTGGCTAATTTATTGCCCAGTCACTCATATGTCCTTCTCCAATGTTAAACAGTCAGCCGTTGTCTTGAATATCTTGAATATCTCAACATCCTCCACAAGTTATTCTGTCCTTTTCACAGAGCACTTGTGAGGCTCTTGAAGAGCACAAGCCTCTGTGGAATTCAGCTGGCGACACCTCTGCATTGTGAAAAGGGAACATTCATTCTTACCCTCATCTGCCTTTCTTTTTTACTGACTATTTATCCATGTGAAGACCTCCCTATTATCCCTGAGCAACTTAGCTGCTTTGTTGAGAGATATTGCTGAAAGCTTTTGGAATTCCACGGGACCCATTATCAATAGTATCTGCCTCTAACACACAATTGTTACTGAATTCAAAAGCCTGAAGCTGGGAGGAAGGATTTTCCTTTTTAAAAGTTGAGTCATTCCTAATGTGCCATACACACCCACGTGTCCACTGATTTAATATTTGGAATAATTTCTACAAATTCATAAAAATACAGCTATTTGGTTCAGTGATTTGTCATTTCTGTCAATCTTCTCTGTGACCTTTTCTACAAACTATTGTTATATTTACTGTGTTCCAGTCTGTACCAATGGGGCTTCCCCATGTCACCCACTGACTCAGATATTTCATTCTGGAGAGTTTGAATTATTTTGAGCAACTATAATCTGGCAAAGATGACCTACTATTCTTAATTTTGTCTATTTGTTCCATAGATTCAGACAGTCTGGGGAGTTTCCCATAAAGATTCGTTCCTAAAAACATTGATTAAAAAATTAAATAGTGAGCATAGCCTTATCCTTTTTTTTTTTTTTTTTCTCATTTATGGTGTCCTTTTCTTAGAGCTACTTTTCAAAACTATTGATCCTGTGGAATCTGTGAGAGGCTTCCTGTCCCCAGTGAGTTTGAAAATTATTTACTACTGGTTTCTAAGAATCTGCAAGTTGCTTGACTGATCTTTTTCATCTACTTTACTATATTATTATACTTCATTTGTTATTACCATCCTGTCTAATTTTTCTCTTGAACATACTTCAGATTTCTTGACATATCTTCAAGTAACTTCCATTTCCATTCTCTTTTACCATCCTATCTGGATTTCGGTCTTCTTGAAATATTTTTACTACATAGTAAGAATTTTACTGGAATTCCTAACATGATTTCTTTAAATAATCTCTGTAGAATTGGAATCCATCTATTATTTTTCACAGCTCCTTTTGTATGTTTTTAGCTATATTAATATATATATTATTTCCTCTTAAAAGGTTTTCTGTTTCTGAAATGAAGCACAGGAACAGTAGATTTTGTTTTTTTCATTTGATGGCATGTTGAGTCTGAGTAAAACATGGTATCTCTTACAGAGCAGTTCATTGAGAGAAACATTATCAGTCAAGTCTTTCACCAGTGCTCAGGACCAATTTGAATTGCTCACAGATTCCTCGACTGCCTACTTCCATCAAACAGTCATTAAGGGGGTCAAAAAACAAAGATGTGGCAATTACTCCAGAGAGGACAGAGCATTTATAATCTCACTCAGCATATCATTGCATCCATTGTAATTCTATCCTATTCCCCCTACTATCTTTCTTATTTTATTGCTTGTTTATGTATTTTGAATTTTTATTTTTATTCTGTCTTCTATATTCATCTTCATATGTAGAATGGCATTTCAGTCATAACTCACTGACATGGCTTTTCATGATGTGCTAATCTGATTTGATTACGAGCTTCCTTTAATGTAAAAACGTGAAACTAGAACTTCACAAAACTCAACAAGGGTCGAATTGTCCTTTGCACATTTGGTGTCCCAGAGCCTTTTCACCAGATCAGGCTGCTCAGGGCCCCATCCAGCTTGGCTTGGCACACTTCCAGACAAGGGGCTTTCCAAACTTCTCCAAGCAGCCTGTGCTAGGGTCTCATCAACCACACAGTAAAGAATTTCTCTCTGATATTTAATCTAAAACTGCCCTCTCTCAGCTTAAAACCCTTGTTCTATCACTATCTGCCTGTATAAAAACTTCCTCATTTTTATTAGCTCCCTTAAGGCTGCAGTGAGGTGTCCCCAAAACCTTTTCTTCTCCAGGCTGAACAGCCCCAGCTCTCTCACCCTAAGAGAGGTGCTCCAGCCCTCTGACCACACCAATCAATGATCAATGATAAATGATCAATGCCATTTATCTAGACACAATCCACCAATAAAAACATTTAAAATAATATTTGCAGTTCAGAAACCTATAGCATGATATGTAGAGATTTTAATGAGATTGCAGTCAGGCAACAAATATGCAGAAGCTGAAGCAGGGGTGTTTAATACAAAGAAGCCTGAGCAATTTTGTGCTATTACCATGCTGTGGAAATCTCAGTAAGATCCAAATGGTAAAATATATTTTCCATACATTATAGATGCATACACAATGTGCAATTTTCCATAACTTGAGTATCCTCACTTTTCAAGGGAAAGAAATGAACACATGTTCTGACTTTACCTATGTTGAAGGAGATCCAGACTGTTCACCCCAAAATATTAAATTGTGCAGCAAACCTTCCCTGCCCTTCTTGGCATGCAGAGGAGGTGCTCACCTTCCTGCCACCTCAGAAGGCTGACACACACACTGCTGTGAGTAAAGGAATGTAACTATTTACTAACCTTGTTCAGAGAAAGTAAGGAATAGGAAACAAAAGCCAATTACTGGTGGATATTAAGCATCTGGGCAACCAGATATGTGGTTTTCATCACCCCATGTTACAGTTTCTGCTTCAGATCTCCTCTCCTCTATGGACTGCACAGCTCTTTGCAATCTTTATTAAGGCTCAGACAACTTTCTGTGTTAAGCCTTCTATTATTTTTCCCACTCAAAAGACGATATAGGGGACTTTTCTAAGGCCAGACAAATGACACTGGTTAAATTAAAAATGTTTGTGACAAACTGATTGAGTTTAATATGTGGAAGATTGTGACAAACACCAAACATTTACTGTCTTCTCAGCTTCTCTGTCCTCAGCCAAAAAGCAAAGGAAGCTACTGTAAACAAAATAATAGTGTCTACAGCAAAATCCACATCCTAACTAGATAACTTTAAAAATACTTCATCTTAATTATTTAAGCCAATTACTTCCTTATTTTATATTTCAAATAGTTTTTTACTTTCCTGACACACGTATTGGTAAAGAGTAAATTAAGGCAACAATAAGAAAATTAAAATTATATATGATCAGCACAGCATACTAGTGTTATTACCAGAAAGCACTGGAGTTCTCCAAACCAAAAAAGCACAAATGTACCAACTCTCTTCCTCCTTCTATCTTAGTAGTATATAAGGAAAAGCTCTTCCTAACAGTCCTCTAATTATAATTAGGGTGATTAATACAAAGGCTACATATGTATTCACCTGAAGTGTTTATATATTACAGTCTAATCCAACATATGCATAAATAAATTACTCACAATATGAATGTAAGACTGAATGTGGGAGGAACTACAAGTAAATTCAAATATTTGGTAGTTAGGACACCCAGCAGTAAAGAAAAAGCATTCCTTTCTCCAGGAGTCTCTATATATTGTTATGCTCCATCATCACTGAGAGGTACAAAACCAATGCACACAATAATAAAATTTCTGAGTTTTTTCCTATTCCACTTCAACAGCCCCAAGCCCCAGGCCAGCATCTGGCTGTGTCAGGCTGGGCACCTCTGGAGCCAGTACTGCTCAGCTCCCAGACATGTGGGGCAGGTTTTACAGCAAGGACAGAAAAGATGTTTTTTCTTACCCTTTTTCCCCTGTAAATACCCAGTAGTCTGCTCTCCAGAGTGAGCTTCAAGGCTGGGAAACTGGGGTTTCCAGTCTCCCCAAGCTGTGATATCTGTGGACTCTTGAGGAATCCAATTTTTGGGGAAGAATCACCATGGGTTTTTTTCCTTCTGTTTATTTTCAGAAAGAGCTCAGGATTCTCAGTTCTCAGGATTCTCAGTAAAACCTATTTCAGCTCTATCCAGGTAGCTAAACTCTAGTGAGGTAAGAAAACTGAGATAACCTATTTATCCATTTTCTCCTGCAGGCTAGCGCTGTGACTTCCAGCCCATTATTTAAAAGTTTTGAATAATTTTCACTGCTTCCCCTCTCTTGGACTAAATTCATGTAAAAGGCTTCCTTTTCCTTCCAAGGTAAATCCCTTAACGTGGTGATCCTGTGGCCTTACCTATGTCTGTAATTGTCTGGGGTTTGTGCAGTCAAATCTAAGTAAAATATTGGAAATTAAGATTATTTTCAGTAAAGGCCAGAAATGAGTAGTTGAATCAGTCTGGGAATCTAAGCGTGCTAAACTTATGTTGTGTTATGCCAGAAATTATGTAGGTACAGTGATCCACAAGAGAGAAATTAGAATGAGTCTGATATGATCAAGAAACAATAGATCTAGGGGTACATTTAAAAAAAATGATAAAGACTATCAGCTTTAAAACTTTAATTATCAGGGAAATTCAGGCAGGTAGAAGAGAAATGGGAGGGTACTGTAGGCTCATACATGCAGATATGTAGTAGCTAGTTTACACTGGCATGGCTTGTTTTTGCTTGAAAGTGAACCACTGGCACCTGAAAAAGTCAGAGCTGCTTATAAAAATATATATTGAAAAAAACTATATTCAAAATGCTTGAGCAAATCCCTAGGGCAGACAGAGCTGAAGTCTAAATGTCAGTGCTCTTTTGGAGACAAGATCAACCTATAACCTTATCAGAACACAAATTATGTCAGTGAACAACATCCAAAACCTGCAGAGGCATTTGAGAGATTTTTGGCATTCTAATTTATGGATTTCAGTTGCTGTTTTCTAACTTTCAGGCTGCTCAGAAAAAGACAGTTTTTTCTTTAGTTCTTTTTTTTTTTTTTTTTTTTAATTGGTTACAAAAGTCCTGGAAATCTACCACTTTTATCCTTGTGCATTTTGATGATGTGTATTACTGATTAGGAAGTGTCTCAGCTGGTAATAAGTTCCCTTCATTTTTTTTTTTTCAAATGCTGTTTTTATGCAGTTCATACAGGAATCCAATTAGCATATCATTGTGACTGATTAAATATGCCTCATGTAAATTTACATGTCAAAATACATACTGTACTTAAACAAACAGACAAGGATGCCAGTCTTCTGTAAACAGCTTTGCACTCATGAGCTAACTCAGGAACACAAAAGCTTATATTTAAATTCTCAATGACTACCTGAATAGAGTGAAAGGAAGATAGAAAGGTAATGTTACTCATGCATGAAGTGAGAGAATGAATATAGACATTTGTTTCTCTTTGTCTCTGAAGAAAACTATTGACAAGAGATTCCCCATCTGCATATGAGGCTGTCACGTCAGATTAGCTCATCAGGTAATGGAAATTTGGCCTCTGATCCAGAAAAGGTCCCTATGCACTAAGAATCAAGACTGTTTCAAAGAGATTGTATTATCTTAGACAGCAGGATTAAATTAATATGGGAATGACTTCTACTGGAGGAAATTTTTTGTTAAACATGTGCTAATGTTTATTATGCAGAGCATCCACTTCTCATAAGTGATCTTTCTTGACATTTATTCATTACTTGTTGACCTTCCTTGCAACTGAAAAACAAACAAGTAAGTGGACCCCCTCTGAAGCATGGAGCCAAGACCTCTAAAGATGCATTCATGCTAGCACAGATTATGAAATAGTAGATGAAACTACACTGTTGTCAGACAGATCAAAATGATCCCCCAAAAGAGGAAAAATTCTTGGGGTCTATCAATAAGGACTGTGGATGTTGTAGCTACTGTCCTTAACTAGCAAAAAGAAGAATTCAGTTTCAACTTTTTTTTTCAATGATTACTTCACTAATTTACATTAAATATACAACAAAAGGAAGGACTTGGAGATGTCTCATCAAACTGCTACAGTGCAGTGTTCCCTTTGCTGTCCTGCACTCCAGGTCAGTGAATGTTCAATTATTCCATGCAAAGCCTAACAGCTTCTAGAGGAAAGGCTGAGAATCTCCTCCCAGAACTTTACTAGCATTGTGATTAAAGGTTCAAACTTGCTAAGGCACAGGAAAATAGTGCATTCATATATTCATCCTGACCAAGTGAATTTCTGATAACAGACTGAGACTTCATCCATAGAAATGAATCAGGAAGAACTGATTATATAGATTTGCAACAGGGTTTGTAGCACAGGCCAGAGGGAATAAACACACCAGGAAGAGTATCAATTAGTTGTAGAGCAAAGACTAAATATATTCAGCAAACAATTCAAGTTGAAGTTGTGTTTTAGATGCGTTTTCAATTGAAATCAGATTAGGGTACCACTGAGCATGGCAGGAGAAAAAAAAGCCACCTTAGCCCTGACTTTAATGATGTCTCACATGTAAATAAAATGTGGTTAATTTGATCCATATAATGTCCTTCTGGTTTCACACAAAACAGAAGAAGGAAAGAACAAAACATAGCATGGAGATATTTTCTGCACAGCAATGGTGTCTCTGCCAGAGAGATAATCTATCCAATTGCATGTGCTTATTACTCCATCTTATGTGTATTGTAGCACAGAGAGATGAACTACATAAATCACTTCAGAGTCTGAAATAAGAAATGTAAGCGAGAGGCACTTCAAAATAAATGTAGGATGTTGAACTAGTGAAATAATAGAAATATCTGGACAATGAAATAACATCTTGATACTGAAATTAAAAAAAACACAGGTCTCATATAGTATAAAATAACTGACATGTGCCTGTGGTTGTTATTGATTCTATATATTGTTTCTGTTACTTCATTTTATATATATTAAAAAATTAGAACAGATTTCTGAATTTTCCAGTGACTAAAACCAGCAATTTAGAATGTTTCTTTGACAGATTTATTATTGACAGATTTAAATTCAGTTTATTTTTTAACCCAAATGTGAAAAATGTTTTTAACAAGTTTCAATCTACATCACAAGCTTCAGTCTACATTAATAGGAATCTGAATTGTGAATATACTAAAATAAGTTGAAAACAGGAATTTGTTGATTAACTGCTGTCAAAAGGATAACATTATAACATTAATAGAAATAATGACGTAAAATTTTCAGATATGGCAAGAAGAAAACTGTTCTTTACTAGATTCAAATCAACTACCTATCCATTTATTTTATCTTTGCTGGAAATGTGGTACAGATGCTTAATAAAAGTACAAACCATTGTTGCTGGAAAACAACACAAAAAAAAAATCACCTGAGGAAAACTTTTTGCTTCTTTCACCTTCCTAAAATTTAAGGATATCCCTTTATGAAACTTTATCACTATTTAAAATCAAGCAACTATCAATATTTTAATTATTGACAGAAAGCCCTAAATAAGCTCTTATTTAGACAATTATTTTCATTCTCATTCTCTAAGCCTTGTTTAAGACTAACTTGCAATCTCAAATGTGTCTCTCACAGTTTGTGAACAAAACCCAAGGAAGACCTACAGTTAATAAACACAGCCAGCTTTTTTAGTGCTTATAACTAAGAAACATTAAAGTGCCAGGGCATCAAATTCAGAGGAGGGTATGGGTGGAATTCAGTTCTCAAATTGAGACATCTAAACCTAAGTGTGTGCAGAGACATGCTGACATATCAGTTGGTTGCATAAGTTCCCAAGGTAGTTAATAAAGGGCAAAAAATGGTGGCATAGATCAGTAAATATGGTTAACAAAAAGAGATTTTGCTTTTGTTTATTGAGAGAAAAATTCCACTATTACCCATATATGCTGTGAAAAAGAAGCCTACATAGTCAACTCTCTAGAGGGGTTTTCTCTTTCACAGCAGTGTGCAATTGCATATCATGAGGATAAAAAAGATGACATTTCAGTTTATTTACAATCATAATTTACCTTACTGTATATAAAAGAGAAATTAAAAAAAAAACAAACAGTTTCACTGGAGAAAAAAAATCTTTCACATGTTAATAAAGTTGTATAAGTTGTGTAAGTTTTAACTCTCAGTGCCATAAGTCTGTGTACTTTTCAGAGAATGTATAAATTTTTCAGCTGGTGACTTTGAGACTCTATTTGCCTGTAGTAGGGAGATGATTCAATCACAGTCCAACCAACAATGCATGTAATATTGTCTCTATTAAAACTGAGAAAAATCACAAGAAAATACTGAAAAATTGAAAATCATATTGAGTAAAAGTGACAAATATCACATCTGTGATTTAGTAGCATATGGCTTTTTCCTTATTTTTTAAAGGCAATGACATTTAAAGCTGCTAATTAAGATATGTCCAAAATGGCATTCCTTGAAATTTTTATTCACAATTGAATTTGAAATTGTTCTTAATTGAATTGAAATTGTTCTTAAAATAATGAAAAATATTGTTTAATAACACAGTTGATATATTAGGAAGTGGCACAAATAAAAAGATGTTGCATACTCAATGAGGCCAATGGTCTAAGCTTAACAGCTGATAGAATTACATTCACTGAAATATTTGTTCTCTTCAAGTAGAACATCACTTTCCTTCACTCTCCAAATTTAATGTTGTTGTGTTTTGGTTTTTCTTTTTTTAACAAAGCACAAACCAGAAGGTCTCACAGAAGGTCTGCTAACCTCCAAATGTCTCCCTAACAGAGGCTGAGCTTCACACTCCTCCAGCAAGTTTGTAATGATGTAAGAATGGTTTTCCTTGGCAGCCTGCTTTGTGCCCAAATTTTCTTCAATATCCAGGAAAGGGGATAGACAAACCAAAGCTTCTCCTAAAAGATGGAAATGCTATGGCATGATAACGAGCAGATCTCAAATTACAGCTGAGTTAATTCCTGAAGGGATCTCCTTGCCTCTCTTGCTATAAATATTGTCAGGAAATAACAAAGTAAGGATTATTTATCTTTTGAAATCACAAAAGCTTTTGCCAAGAATCAGGAGCAAGTTGAGAGGAGAATTTTAGAATGTATGCATTTTGGATTTCAAGTTTCATTGTTGTGTTTTGCTGTTCTTGTCAGCAATTTAGACATTTAAAGAGACATTTAAAGACAATTTAGAGATTTGCTTATATATATGCAGTTTGTGCAGCAAACAGCATTATTTATCTATATTGGATAATTTTGTAGAATCAAATGCTCCTAGAAGAACACTCAGAGATGCTCCAGGCCACAATAATGCAAAGCACTTCTGCAGAGGTGGAAGGAAAACAGGCTGGGGAGAAAGGTAAGAATAAGTGACAGTTTATATCAAAACCAAGGTAGCCTTTAAATAAATCAATTTAAATATCAGTTGCAACATACCAGAAAACATTTTTCAGAAAGACCTGCTGTTCCCACACATTGATGTGCAAACTGGTGACATTACTTCCATCACAAACTTCACTTGCCAAAATATGGCAGCCTGCTTGGAGAGGAGTCAAAGGCAATGACTGCTGGAGAACTGAAACTGCTACAGTCATTTCTGTGAGAGGGTTATTAAGTGCCCTACTTAATTTTTTTTTAAAGTGAATGGAACCTGCTTTTAGTAGAAGATAGATGTGCACTGAAGTAGAATAAACCATTTGAAAATTACTTTTAAAAGCCACTAGCAACAAAATATTACCCTTTGCCCTTTTCCCCCACTTACTTATTCTGTTGACTAAACACAGCAGCACATGCCCTTTGAGGTGACCCAAGCACCTAAGATATCAGTATGGGGTGGCCAGAGGTGACTGAGGGCCATGAGAAAACACCACTTTTCTGAAAGATCTTCTTGCAGCCAAAGTATTGCTCAGTGCCCAAAATGCTACCAGACCATGCTGGTACAACCCACGCTCTTTGCACAACAGAGGTTGGAAATACCTTGCTTGAAAAAAATGCTGCCCTTCCCTTAGCAAAAGATTTCCATGGCCATATTAATTCAGAAATGTGCTCCAGGGGTGCTTGAAAGAGATCTGAGGGATTTGCTTTCACTGGGAGATGTTGTTTAGTCCAAAATCTAAGCAAGACTCCTGTTGTAGTTAATGGAGAACAGGATCCTCGGGGGGATGGCACACACTTGACCTGCCTTAGACACCAATCATAAGTGTGATAGACATGTATGAGCTAGATGAGATAGAGGAGTTCCAGATGAGACAGACATCTCTCACGGGATGAGATGTATTAGCCTCTGGAAGCACTTATTACACTGCACTGATTGCAACAGGAGCCAAGGTTGACTGGCTTATACTTAAAGCAGCTAAAACGAAAGACACCTGAGTTAGAGGAGACGAAATCCACTCTTACATTTAAATCTGATTACAACGAATTGAGTTAGCTGACACAATACTGACCATGACTGATTGGGTCCGTGCTCAGAAGGACAACTCCAATTCAACACTGAGCTGCAAGGCAGCCACTGTAATTAGTTGGCATGATGCTAAACACACTTGTTTTTTTCCAAGGCATTTACTCAACTCATTTTTAGCATGAGCAGAATCATTCACCAGTGAAAAGATGCAATCTCAGAAATTTGGGACAGTTACGAATTACTCACCTGAGGTATTTATGGAAAAAAAAAATTAAAATTCTATTCTGAACACTTCAAAATATACAGTGGTAATGAAGGGAAAATATTAACTCCCATTTTAAAATAGGAAATTACATATGTTCTGATGAACCTATGAATTAGTTTGAAATAAAAATTAGAATTCTGCTTTGCTAAACTGAAAGCTTTTTTTAAAAAGTAGAAGTGTATGAATTAAAAAAACAACACATTCTGCCAATGTAAACTGACAATATTTGAAAGTGTTTTCTTTAAAATAAAATGTGAAATTAGCCTGTATACTGTCATAAGTTGAGTGAAGCTATCTTAATTTAAACCACCAAAATTTATGTTGCCATAAGGACAGACAAGGGAGTTTATGCATGTATTGAAACTTGCAAATTCCAGTACCACTTACACATATAAAGATATTTATGCAAAATAACAGGCATATAATTATAAAGAGAAACAAGTGACAGCAATAATTCATGAATGGTATTTTATGTTTTGCTAAAGATGACTAATGAACTGAATTTCTATGGAAATATAGGGTGCCTGACATTCTCATACCTACCCAATGAGTTCATAATGATTACTGCTATTACAATGAATACAAAATTAATGAATAATAAATTAAATCCTTACACTAAATTGATATTAGGAGCCTCTTTAAGTCATTTTTTGTAACAGTCAAGTCACAATCCATAATAACCTTCTGAGAATAACAAGTTATGGATTTAATTACAGATAAAAAGAAATATCTTCTATTAAAATGTGGGAAATTAATCCTTAAAAAATTAAAAATAGAGTAGATTTTGGAAAGTAGCAAAGAATGATCATAAACTAAAATAATAATATTAAAGAAAAAGGAAATTAGAGTGTCATGTTTTTACATGTAATGTTTTCCAAAGAAATATGCCAGGGTTAGGACAAAAGATGAACTAGCCAAGCATACTTATGAAAATTTGTAAAGGTTTATGACATATAAATTTAAAGGAACTCTCTCATTTCTATATACAAAAATCCTGTTAGAAGAATTTAGCTAACAATTAAAATAAGTGTCATGTCTAAATGTGGTAATCATCACTCAGGATTAATCAGAAATCTAAAACATTGAAGGGAATTTTTGTTCCTATAATCTTTCCAGAAATCTTCTGGAGAAAAGATAATTGTCAGCTCCAGAGATATATAGCATTTTGAAAGTTTAAAGACTCTTGGATATAAAAGATGGAAGATATTTTAAGGGGACATGACCTTCCTCTGTGTTCTACCACATTTAGTGTTAGAGGTTCTGTATGACTATATTTCATTAATCTGGACATCTTTCAGAATTAAAAATAATTATTTCACCATAAATGTTTTGATTTATCACGATAAATACCAGCCTCTTAAAAGTGATTCTGACAAAGTCACTGGGGTAGCTTGGGCTCCCTGGCACACTGCTGGAGACGTGTGACTTCCATCTCCCTTGGCACAAGAGCAGAACCCATCTGAACATTTTGGAATATGTTCAAGAACTCTTCAAGATCTTCACAAACAGAAGATGCACTCAAGTGCATTTCCATCAGGTACAACATTTCCTGAACACAATGATGAAGAGTGAAAATTACTCCTATAACTGAAGTTTCAGACGTGAAAAAAAGAATTAAAGAAAGAATTGTCTCAACACAGAGAAAGGCAGAGTACAGTTAAAATCTGCAAAAAGTGATTTTGCCCTGGAGTTGGTTTCTATATGAATGGCTGTATCTGGTTTCTTTAGCCAAGTATCATATCTCCAGCAGTGCTCAGAAGGAAGAGTATGGAAATAAAACTGATTTCACCTTTTTCAAAAAAAGTCTACATTGACTTCTAGGAATTCTCTCTTTAAGGTGATTAAGGTGTCAAAAGAATGCAGAGTATCTTTAAATATAAAGGGTATGAATGTGCTATCTAACCTTAGCACATGTAAGCATCAACAGAGAGTCTCTCCCACATAAGTGCCTGGGCAAGGGTAGGGCTTGACCAGCAATAGATTTCATGTCCTGCAGGGATCTACCTCAAACTCAGCTTTACCTCTTATGATACCACTTATTAAACCAATAACAGCGGGTTAATGAACAAGTGTGACTTGCAAGTTTTTATCCAGAACAGGGACTAGGAGCATGAAGAATGCTCATCAGTGGCACCAGTGATAACCTAATAGCCATTACTAGATGCACACTAAAAGCCACATTGATGCCTGCTCCTAACTTGAAGGTATCCACGTAATAGTGAAAACATGCTGTGACTGCTGTGTTACTGAGCATTCTGTCATGATAGCTTCCATTTCTACTTTTTCTCAGTGAAAAAATCTGAGATGTAAACATCTTTTGGAATGAGGATTTTTAGATACTTACTGCCTTCTGTCTAAAGCAAAGATTTATTTAACTGCATGGCAATATTCCACTAAGTTTGTTTAAAACTCTTAAGGGCAAGTTATAATTCATTTTGGTACATACGCCTCTACACATAAATATCTGCCAACTGTAACATTTATGGTTGTTAGCTGCATAACAGATATCAGTTAATAATGGATATCAGTTTAACAGTTTAACCAAATTAGAGCTCTTAAACTCTCTGATGCTCATTACCTACCACAGCAAGAAACCAATATTAAGTGGATGCACTTATTCAGACTGGCAAGGAGTATCAGAGAAGCAGAAGCAATATGTAGAAAAATATGTAATAAATATCCAAACAGAGCCTCATCACCACTTTAATAATCAGAGAAGACAATCAGCTTCCTTGTCCTTACTGTCACTGAGGCAAACATCTAGCCAAACCTGCTTTTCTAGCCTTACCACATCTCCCAGATTCCAGCTCTTTTTTGTCACCACTACTGATTTCAGATATTTAGTTATTATATGAGAGTTATTCTATTTTCCTGCTGCCAGCAGGAAAAAGAGCCTTGGATAGAATGAGAGGAAAAGGAATCAGACAAAAAAGCAAAATTGCAGGAGGACTGAGAAAACCATTGCAAATGTTTGGATCCATCCATGTTTACATCAGAAAACCTGAGAGGGGCATCTGATTCTTCAACATAAAGTTAAAAAGACATTAACTTACCAACAAAAATAGTTATTAACATATTTTACTAAACCTTATAGAAAGCAGAGTATTTGGAGCTGCCAAGTGAAAACAGCTTACTTGCCTAAAATGTGAAAAACTTTGAAAACATAAAGTTGCAACATGAAAGGTTGCATACAGGTTCTGTATCAGGTGGATTTCTCAATCTGAAACACATTAAAAATAATGTTAAAATACTCTTAATTTAATATAAAATAACGTAATAACCTCTTTGACTTCCCAGTTCTCAAGTGGAAATAATTTCCTGTGAAAATCTATTTTACAGCCAAGGGTAGTAACTAGACCCAGTGTGGTTGATTTTAGCTGCACGTTTCCCATTAATGCTAATTTGAGACCCACAGCTATATTGCTGCACATGGGTGCAGGATATACCCTCGAGTTGTTAAATGAATGAAGAGAATGAATACATGGTGATTCCATGAACAGGAAAAATGCCAAGGAAAGAAATATCAGAAAGAATAATACAATACACAAAATCCATTCAAAGAAGGAAGGATGGGGAGGGAAAAATAGGAAGCATTTTCTGATCTCTTTCCAAAATCTGTTACGTTGTGAGTTCCCTGCAATGACATAACAGTTGAAAAAGGTTTAACCATCTCCTATAAAACCTCAATAATGAAATCCAGAAGAAAAAAATAATCTTTTTCTCAATTAAAATCTATGTTTCAGATTAACCTACTGTTCTTTAGACCTAGATTTAAAGCTTTATCTCTTTTTTGCTCTGGATTATATGTAAAGGCAAAAATTGTCAGAAGAATATTTTCCTAAGTGCTGCAGAGCCCCATGGCTCTTGACTGGTAACAGTTCAACAGTTTGTGTGGCAGAGCTGATCAAGGTTAAAAACTACTCAGCAAACCACCAGTATGTTTTGATTGCTACCAATGAAGTTCTACTCCAGCTCCAACTGCAACCACTAAAATATTGCAACCTTCTCTCATTAGGTTTAAGCCTAAGATTTAGCCATCAAATCTTACTTCCATTTCTATAGTACACACCAATCAGTCCCAAACCATTACTTTTTGATGATCTGCATTATTTCTCCATATACAGTAAGAATTTCATGGTCACCAAATACCTATATTGGGTATTTTAGTTCATGAAGCAAAATCAGAGGGAACAAACACTTAATTGTGTGTGAAATCACTGCAGACCTGAGGGACTGTCTGGAGCTCAGGAGCATAGCTGAATACCTTGAGCTCCTGTGAAACCTTCCCTGTTTCTGTCTTATATATGTATTTATTATATATGTATACACACACACACACACACATAGAGACACTTTCAGTAGCACAAAGAACACCATGATAAGTGAGAACAATAATTTTTAGTTTAGTCTGATAAAGACATGAATATAACACCAGGAAAAGACAATCAACATTATTGTGAGCACTGTCAAATGACACATATACAAATCTTCATTGTTTTCATAATAGTATTAATACAATTATTTGTTTGGGGTTTTTTCTTTCATATTTTCTCATACCTTGCTAAAGTATTTTAGCATTTTAAAAGCCCTCTCAGTTAAACAAATCCACTCACAGAGTAGCGCTGGATGAAGTGAAAATGCCCACAAGAAAAATGGGAATATTTTTCATCCATCAAATTTTTGCATTTGAAATTTCTAGCAATTTTTTTTTATTTCCAGCACCTTTATTAAGTTCAATAAGTGCATCCTTTTCCTTTCTTTCCTTTGCTCTTTCTTTTATTTTTATTAATATTTCTCAATGTAAATTAATAGTTTTATCATTATTTATCTCTGTGTACATGTATAGCCAAATGCACACATGCTAATAAACATGTCTGATGTTTATATATAATACATTTACATATAATACCATATATATAATACACACTGTGTGTATATATATATAGTACCACATATACATATATATGTACAGAAATATCCATTTACTCTGTACCACAGATTTTCCATATTTCTCCAATTTTATATTGGATGTTTACTCCTAAGCACCCATTTAGTTAATTTTTGTGAACTCTGATAAATGAAATTACTCTGTATTATTGGTTCACTTATGCTTGGTGCAAAACTACAGTGAAACTACTGGTTTCCACAACTTCTAATTACAAACATTAGCCACCTAAGACTTCTCCAGCTGAGCAGATTAGCATAGATCTTCTCTGCTGACAGCTTTGACCTTCACTCCAGCAAACACTTGTCAAAATGCCAAAAGTAATTACCTGGCTGTTTAGGAAGGAGTAATGGGGTGTAGCTACCTACCTTTTCTTGTTACTGATCTAAAAAGTCTATAAAACTTTGCCAAGAGGCACCCTCTGGATTTTGGCATATACATTTTTTCTCATCTGTCTTTTTTTTTTGTCTTTTTTTTTTTTTCAACAGACTATCAAATATTTGCTATATGATCTCCTGCCCAGCCAATCCCATCACAATTCTGGGGGACATTCTAAATAACCCACTAGATGGATCTTTCAACCAAAACCATTTTATGACTGCTGTCATCCTGATTTTGTTTCATTGATGCAAGCAGGAAAAAATATATTTAAAAGCAGCAGAAGCAGCACAGAGACAAATGATCATAATTATCCTGTGGTGATGGTACTGTCTATCCTCTGAATTATCTTATACATTAGAGCTTAATTTTTTTTAATAAAAAGCCTTTTACTGTTCATATTTCAGATTTACAATTAAGCAAACTGAGCTGCAGAGAATTTACAGGTATTACTTGAAAAATCTATGGCTGGATTAAATCTAGAGATGTCTTCTGACTTCAGCCAACATAAATTCATACAATTTCTCTTAATCTGGAAGATTCAAATTTATGGAAAGTATCTTTTAAACGTAACAAAGGGATTTAACATTTTCCTGAGGACTTGGTCATTCAAGAAAGAATTAAGTATTTGCAGATTATTACAATGGTCAATTATCTCTAAATCCTGAAAACTACTTTTGTCAGACTATGGAAAACGTCATCCCCAAATAAGAACAAGACCAAATGTGAAAAATTCGACTCAATCTTATCTGGCATGTCACCATGGATATGTGAAGCTCAGGAAAGCTCAAGGTGGGTGTAAAACCCCTTTCTTTGGCCATTGATAGTCCAGAAAACAAACAATTCATGCAAATCAAGTCCCTTGCCTTGCAGTCCCAACATTCCCTAACAATTGTGCACAGTATCAGGCAGGAGCAGCAGTTGCTGAAGGAGCCTTCAGTCCATAGAAGAAAGACTGCTTAAAATGAAGGCAATCCTAACACAGAGGTCTGAACACTGCTGACAAGTGTGCCCTTGTGAGCACTGCCAAAAAACTTCTCTCATCTTCAAAAACTCTCCCAAAGCTCTCAAATAATTCCTAGCCCCACTATCAAGAGCTCATCACTTTCAGATACATCCCTCCACAAACTATCAGCAGTAGAAGGTCAAGCAAGTGCCTATTTTCACGACAGATGATATGTGAATCCCCTGGACCTTCTAACTAAGCCTTTTTCAGTCAGAAACCCCCCACCTGCCCCTTTATCCAGGGTCACATTTGTGCCTCCTTCCCAAGATGTCAACCTGTAAATCGTGTTTACCAAGAGAACAAATTGTTCCCAGGCTCAGGGCAGCTGTCCTTACACACTGTTACCAAAACACTACATTTCTAGAGAGGGGCCTTTTCATGTTATTACTTTTCTCCAGGTAAAAGGGACAACAACCTGATTCTAAGATTAATATATTGATTTTCTGTTTTTTCTCTTAAGCTTTAAATAACAACTATTTTTCATAGACTCCTGAAGTAGCACTGCCCTAACTCACAATTTTTATTCTTTGGCTGATATGAAAGCTATCATCCAATTTCATATATTAAAAATAGGATATTTAGTTACATCAGATAAAGTCTATTTTCCTGTTTGTACCAACTGAAATAAAACACTGTCTGTTCCACATTATCCCTGTTCCACATGGTGCCCAGCATTTATTTGCATGCACAGTTTAAAATTGTTCGGTTAATCTTGTTGTTCCACATTTTGAGAAGTTATAATCAATCTCTCTAATGGGGGGAAAAAAAGGGTACTGACTGTTCTTTTCAAGGTAAAGATGAGGTTACAATGCTATCTGACCTAAATCAGAGTTTCTTCAATTCCCTTCTTTAGGCTTACCTAGAAAGTAACATAATCATCAAAAAATATACATATTACATAGCCAAACTATTCTTTATATAAAAGCTGCCTGGTACATACTTGCATTACCAGATTTCTTCTAACTGTTGCATTCCTAAATAATTTGTTTTAATATGCTTGGGATGTGCTGTAAACAGAGATAGCATCTTAAGTATACTGCAAAAAAATGCATAAAACTTTATTAAAGGACTATAACATTTAAAGATGTCTGGAATTGTATTTATTATTGCTGTATATGTCATCTTGCATATGTATTTCAATTTTCTTGGAAAATGTGCTGCTGCTCATAAAAATGTGAAATAGAAGCAATTTGGCTAAATAATGTGGTGAAATACAACATTAAGCAATTGTCTTGGGGTTGGGGATTTCTGCTTGCTTTAAGTCAGAAATAAAATTAGTTCTCAAATATTTTAGTGTGGGGATTTTTTGATGCTATGTCCACAGTGGGACCCCCAGCACTGCTGCTATACAAAAAATAAAAGTGTTTTGTTTCAGTCACATATTCTCTGTGCCATGGATTTTAGAGCAGCTATTTGCTGATTTGCACCAACTGAAAACTGTCCTACATGTAAAATTTACAGGTCAGTTTCAAACATCTGTGCATGGAAATCTCTAGCAAGTATAAATGGAAAAAAGACTTTCAACTATCATAGTCAAAAATGTATTGGGAGATTTCTTTGGCTTGAAAAAAAAAAAAAAAAACACACTTTGCAGTCCAACTGCAGGGCAGTTTCATCCTGGATTATCAGCTCTGTAGGTTTGAAGAAGCCAGCTGCAGGAATTTGGTTATTTAATAGTATCACACATGGTAATATTTATCAGAATTCAAATTTTTGTATTTTTACTTGATCTTAAATTAATTTTGAATTCTTAAAGAGCTTTAAATATATTAGCAAAGGACACTGTGTATAAAGGAGATTTATGTAGAAGAAATCAGGACTTGTACCAGAAGACTTTAAGAGATCAATAGGAAAAAAAATATTTTTGAGTATGTTACCAAGCAGCAATTACAGGAAGAAGCTTTCCAGTGTACTAAATTCTACCACTCTGACTTCCACCAATCTCCTCAGATTTACATGCAGGGTCTATGTATGGCAGCTCTATCACCAAAAATGTCTCAGTGATTCTGTGGACAATAGTGATGATTTCTCTCTCAAACTTTTAGCCATCTATGATAAATGTCACTTCAGATAATCTATCTTTTCTCTTTGAATGTAGAGGCAGTCTAGGTAACTATTTTTGAATAAATGCCTAACATTTAGACAGCTGCAACAGATTTAGATGAATTCTACTCTCACTATTAAAATGCATTTAGATATATTACCAGAGGGCTCTTTTAAAAAATTCAGCTTAAAAATCTCTATTAATCTCTAAACCACGACATAAACAGAAGACTTATTTTTACCAGTCTCCATAGGCCTGCTTATAGATTTCAGGAAAAAAACACCTAACAGAAATACATGGGTTTCAATCTAAGCTTCCATTCTGCTATTTCCATTGAACTTGTGTTGGTCAGGCATTATTTTATTCCACAATATTCTAAGATCTATTCTGCACTAATGGTGTGTTTCTCCTTATTTTAGTTTAATTGACAAATTTCTATTAATGGGTGTAAATAAGAGGCATGAGAATGAAACAGTATAAACTGTCATTGCTTTAAATTGAAGACTATTAACTACGTAATGCCAATTAGCTCTTTTTGTTTTACTCCCCAGTTCTAGAAAATTATTAAGTATCTTTACAATTCCCAATAAGCAGCTGGATTTAAGGGTTTATGCTGGAATAGATGATATGACATTATAAGTTGAACAGCAGGAAGTTCTGCAATTTTCTATTAAAACAGAAAGAGGTTTTAAAGACAAGAAATATTTATCTCTAAAATTAGATACCGCACAGTTATTCTTAGAGGAGAGGGGTGTATGTTCAAATGAATTCTACCCTTACTAATCACAGCAATGAATACCATAATTAGAAGGAAGTCCATGGAAAAGAGTCATAACCAAAGGTACTTGTTATTCTTCAGGATTGAGACACATTTTCTGAATGGTAGCACTTCTCACTTGTTCTATTTTCAACAGAAGAACAAAGTGGGAAAGAAATGCCATCTTGGAAACTCATTAATCATTGTATCAGACATTTGGTACTGCAGGAGACAGTTCAGTTTCTGAATAATCTTCAAAACCATAATGACATCCTTTATTCAACAATGGATGGATTTGAGAAAAATAATTCAGAAAGATTTGATGATACAGTAGGTGAAAGGAAATCGATCCACTACAGAGGACTCAGGAGGTGAAAAAGGACAATGTGAACTCAAGGCTTGAGGAGAAGAAATCAGGATTTACACCAAAAGACTTAGGAATAGAAAAAGACCTGTCAAATCTTCACGTTTCACATTATAGACCAAATAATTGTAATCCTACTTAAACCAGGGACATGGCAAGTGAAGTTCAGATGAACCTCACAGCCTTCTGGCTACATTCTTCAAAGTTTCTGACACAGAAGCTGTCAATTCTCTTCAAACATGAAGTTCAAATTATTCACAGACACATTCTTTGTTACCATCTCAGAGAGCAAGACAACTTATTGCATGGTCTACAAAAATCTAGACAGAGAGAAGGAATTCACCTGAAGACTTTCAACTTGTTCTGTTTACTTCATCACAGCTGAATTATGATCTGACAGTGACTGACCAATGAATACTTTCAAAACAACCATCACTGCTCACAGCTGTGGGGTAGAAAAAGGAGCCAAGACACTCTGCCAGCATGGACATGTTGGTGCCTGAAGCAAGAGTTCATCTTGCTGAGACTTCTCACAAGACTTGCAAAGCTTATGCCAAGAATCAACAAGCAAACCAAGGCTGGCTATAGTGATTTTGCTTTTTGCAACCGAAGTTTCCTCCTTTTGATGACACAGAATTCAGACCTCCTGCACTGACAGCCACCACGAAAAACAAGGTGGATGTTATTAGCAAACCAGCACAAAAAAATACTGTCAAATTTCATGATGTCAGCAAGAGAAGCAGTCCATTGGAGGCAGAATAAGACATAAATACTTTCTTCACCAACTGGATGCAGGCTCACAAAGACTCGGCCACTTAGTCATCCTAATTTAAAGCAGAACTATGATATCTTGGACCACTCCAAACCAGTCAAACACCAGCAGCTGAAAACAATACACAGGGTAAGTTAACTCTAAGGGGTTTAAAGTATTTGTTTAAGTCAAAAGGACTGTTTAATGTTAAAAGCTAAGGATAGTGTTTTGTCTATTTAGAGCTACCAACTTCAACAAAAATATTCATGCTCAGTGTCAGAAAGTTCTATTGTGTATTATTTGTCATGGATATTTCAGTTCAGCTGGGACAGGACCAAAATTTGTAGATGTTAAATGTCAAAATCTGTAAGATCACAGATTTAATAATTTGCAGTCATTTAAAGCTGATGAGAAATTCTATATGTTTTTAAATCTATTCCAATAACTTTGAGGCAGTGTCTTTATTCAAATTAGCTTGTCATATTGCATAATACAGAAAAATTTGAATAACAATACATTATGTTTTGCATTTTTGTGTTTCTGTAGAATTAATTTCGTGATGTTTTATTTTCAGAATTGAATAATTCACAGAGAAATGATTTTTAGACAAAAAGTTCATATGATTCAACAACCTACTCTGTAAGTCATGATAATAGTCCCCTTCAGACCATGTGCAGTTTGAAAATGTGAACTTCACCAACAGGCCAACAGAAAAGTTAAAAAAAAAAAAAAAAAAAAAAAAAAAGCTAAAAGCTAACCACAAAAACCATCCAAACCAATGGTTTCATAAAAAGTTATGGAAATTAAATAAAAAATATTAAAAACTTTTCTTTATGTTCCTATATATACATTAAATAAATCGAAATTTCTGACTTTCCATACTGGTGTGTTTCACAAGGTATCTTAGGCACAAGAACCTGCACACAAGACCTGTTAATTCCCTAATATCTGGTTATGCACAGCCTTTCATTGTGCTGTCTGTCCCCATCACTACCTTGCCTACACTATGCCCACAGCCCTTTGCTTTTCAGTCTGCACCTGAAGACCTAAAATCTGGCACTTTAATACAATACAAAAAGAAATGGAAGCATGACTCTAACACTAAAAGGCATTTCAGCAGTGCTGAGTACCTGTGCCCAAAACTCTCCTGCATCTCTTTGCCATGTGTTCAGAATATATATGACCATTACAGGCACCTGATGCCAAAATTCTTTGCTTGGAAACTTCAGAAGTTTCCACTTTTCTAATTATCACTGTCCTTGCCTAAACGGTAGGATTCTGGACTACACATAAAGTAATTTCATTCCTCATTTCTATATCAAATATATTACCATTTTACATAGCGTTATCTTACTGATAATTGTTCTCTGCTAGGTTTTCTCCTGACCTTTAAACTGGAGAGAAAAGAAATATACATTTTGTTTGTCTAAATGATGATGTGCCAATTGTAATTACTCCTAGAGCAGGTAACTTATGTCTTGAGAAAGTTTATTTCATCAAAACATTGAGATTAAATTACATTGCACCACCGAACTTGACTTATTAAACAGAAATAGGCCAGAGGACAGCTACTTGATGAAAGATGTATTCTATCATTTGAATGCCAGAGTGTGTGAAGCTGGCAAAATGTTGGGTGTCCTGCTCTAGAACAAATAAAGGTGCTGTTAATGTGAAAAAGCAAGCTATTCACAATTTTAAATTACTCTGTTGTCAGCTTCCCCATACAATTATATAGCCCTAGAAACTGAAAAAAAAAAAAAAAAAAACCCAAAAGTAATCAAAACATTTACACAGAATTGGAACTGTGAATTACTGGGGAAAAAAAAAGTTTTATCAGCAAAAATGTCTCTAAAGGATTTTAGTGTGCTTATTTTGCCACAGGTCATGTGGGCACAAAGAAGAATAAACTTCAAACTCCAAGACAACAGAGGCAACCATTTTTATTATCATACTTCCATATCTCTGGTTTTTAGTGGATATTTTAAGTCATTCACCTCCCTGCATAGTTGCTAAATAGTCCCATGTCTTCTCTAACCTGCACATTTTTCAAACTCCACAGAAGAAGATGGAAAACTTAAATATAGTTCCCTATATTTAAACCTTAAATAGTGCAAGGAAAATATGAAGTGTATCCATTTTGGTTACAAAAATATATGCTACATGAGTAATAAGACCAAACTGCTGCATAGAAACTGTTCTTGTGGCTATCAGTGAGACTTGGATGTACATAACACCTGCACAAATAGATTCCTTTTTGCAAATCAGAGTAATTTACCTTCCTATACTTTTTATGGCATCTGATTACCTCAGTTTCCAAATTATTTTCATTTCTAAGGATGTGACAGACTGTGAAATTCTTCTGTCCATTTGGTCTATTCATTTCTGTAAACAAGATCTGCTCTCCAAGCTCCTGGAGGGATGTCAAGTTACCTAACAGCAGTACAGCATGGAATTATGCATTTACTTGTGCCTACCTTGGAAGTATGCATTGATTTATTCTCCCTTGGCTTCCCTTGGTAAATACTTTGAATGCTTTTCTTCAAGACACCATTGACTTTAAAAATTTATAATTACAACTAGAACCTGAAAAAACTTCTTATGTAAGTATATATTGCTGTTGATTTTTTAAGATAATTTATTTTTGGCTTACAGATCTGGAAGTACGACATTTGCTTAAAATAAATTAACTGATTAGTGAGTACATTGACAAGCACTGCAACTTCATGAGTTAGAAAGGAAAAATAAGATACTTTTTAAATTTAAAACATTTGAGGGATGGATAGAATTGTGAGCTCTTTATTTTTTTATGTAAAGGACAAACACAAAGTTTAGTTATGACAATATTACAGCCACACTGAAATACCAAGAGGAGCTTATGTAAAACTCCTATAAAGCTCTTTCTGCAGCCATCAAATCCTGAAAGTTTTAATTCACTAAGCAAACAGAAGTCAAAAAATACTTGAGATATTAATGCAATAAAAAGTAGATAAAATTACTGCATAAAGTATGAATTTAAATTGGTGAATCTGCAGAAATTCTTAGAATCATAGGACATTATGGTTGGAGAAGACCTCCAAGACCATCAAGCCCAACCTTAACCAAATACCAGCATGGCCACTGAACCATATCCCAAAGGGCCACATCTGTTTGGTTTTGAACAGGGATGGTGACTCCAGCCTGTTCCAATGCTTAACCACCCTTTCAGCAACTTTTTTCCTAATATCCAACCTCAACCTCCTTTGGGACAGCTTGAGGTTATTTCCCCTTGTCCTGTCATTGGTTGCCTGGGAGAAGAGACTGACCTCCACCTGGCTTCAGCCTCCTTCAGGCAGTTGTAGGGAGTGATAAGGTCTCCCCTGA
This sequence comes from Vidua macroura, assembly GCF_024509145.1. NCBI lineage: Eukaryota > Metazoa > Chordata > Aves > Passeriformes > Viduidae > Vidua > Vidua macroura. The sequence continues at coordinate 9,359,333 of NC_071571.1, forward strand.
GCCTCCTTTTCTCCAGCTCTCTCAGCCATTCCTCACAGAGTTTATGTTCCAGATCCTTCACCACTTTGTTGCCCTTTCTCTGGGGTGGCATTATTTTGTCCCCAGAACCTCCCCAAGAAAAATACTCTTGGTATTTTTCAGCAGCATTTAAGTTAAAGAAGTTGAAAACAACTACTTTGATTCCAGTGGTAAGAAAAACCAGAATGTTATATCTTGAGTTTTGCTGAAATAAACCAGTCAAAGCATTTTTACTTTTCAGAGTAGCTTGTTAGGAACAGGCCAAGGCACATCAGGAACCTCCTGGACTTGACAAGGTTTCCACAGCCTTGCTACATTTCAGTGGATTTCCTTATGTGTAAACTTTTGAATACATGTAAGCTTCCTTATCCACAGCTGGAAAAACTATAAACTGCATTCTTATTTTAAACTTGCCTTCTGCCAGTTTCATCTGATCTTGCAATTATACAGTCTTGTCCAAATTCACTGTGCAACTCTAGAGCTGACAGACCTTTCTCATACCATAGTATTTTTTTTTCCCCAAAATAAAGTTTCCTTTCTTACTGTACCACTGGTTATATGGAAGATATCCCATACTTACAGTCATGACTTCTGCCTTTCCCTGAATCTTTCCATTTCAACCAGAATTTCAAATCTATCTGAGGTACGAGAAGCAGTACTATGTGTGGCATTTAAATACAGGCAAATGACATATTTATGAAAGAACAAATAATATTATTCTGTTTTCTATTCCATTCCAAATAATTCTTAAAAACACTTTTCCTTGTTCAACTGATAATGGAGACTGAACTGTCATTTTCATCAAATTACCTATTACTACACTAAGTACATTACTACGTAGACCTTGTATGCAAAGCTATTTTTTCTCCATATGAAATTTTTTACAGTAATTTACAATGAAATTCATCTGCCATTTTGAGTCCATTCACTCAGCTTTACATTTCTAAGATCAACTTTCACCTTCAATACTGTGAATAATTCAGTATTAGCAGGATTTCTCACCATCCTGCTCACTCTCTTTTCTAATTCACTTATAACTATGTTCAATGTAACAGTCCAAGCAGAGATCCTTCCACCTTTTTTTTTCCACTATCTTAGACTTTTTGAAAACTAATACTTTTTTTCTAATCTCTGTTTCTTGCCTCCCGACCAATTAGTGATTCACCATTTTTCTGTTCCATATTCCAAATTCTAAGAAACTATTTTCCTTAGAAACTTCTGGGAAGACCTTGTCAAAAGCCTCAGGCAATCCAGGCAGGCTCTACCATTAGCATCATATTTGTTGACCCTTTCAGAGAGATTCAACAAGTTTACAAGACAAGGAAGATCACTGTTATAAAAAAGCCATATTAATTTTTCCCAGGAAAAAAAATCATACCTATTCATGAGTTACATAATTCAGTGTTTATTATAAATTTGGAGTTCTGACAGCACACATCTAGGGTTTTTTGACCCTTGCTACTCTTTAATCACCAGTCAACAAGACCCTACTCCAATGCAAAGGGCTCTGCAAAAGGAAGTTCTGGTCTAGGAGCTACCCCAGTTCTTTCTGTGACTAAATTCATCCATGGTAAAGCAAAAGGAGAAGTTAATGAACAGATTGGAACTCCCAGTGTTTATTTTCATTAACTGTTTTTGTTTCTGTTTTCAAGCAATATTGCAACTCATTTACTTTTGATTTTTAAAGCCTATCAATTGAGTAATTTGGAAACAAATCAGTCATCAATTCAGATACTTTGCAAAAATTGTTTTTTGCAGTCAACAACTCCATAATACAGTTAATAGCCAAGCTGAAAAGGAGCCAATAGGAGTCCTTAGAACAGTGGTACTTACGCAGAAGCATCTTAATTCTAGAAATGCAGCCTTTACTTCCAAGATGAACTTGTCACTGAAATAGTTGAAACAGCACAACAAAAAAAAGGCATATTTCTACCATTTTTTGTTCCAGAAATTAAGGCGAAGGTGTAATAACATTTTTGTTCCCTGAAAAAACGTATCAGAAAATTGATCATCTTTTACAAATGACTAATGCGCTTTGATATTTTTGACAACACTGAAGAGTTTTTCACTACACTGGAACTTGATGACATGCCTCTATTTAATTTTCTTGACAAACAAGGTAGTCTCAAACAGTTTTAATGGACTCAAAGAAGTTAAAACTTCAATTTTTCATGTGCCACTCACCTCTCAACTCTCTCCCCCTTTAAATGTCAGTCTTCTGGGAAAACAGGATGTGTCTGTGCTGTTTGCAGTGGTACTGACTGCTAAACAGACGTGTGGGTGGTCACAGTTTGGGAAAGGAGGACAAGGACTTACCTGCTTCTTTGGCAACATCTGCAGTTGAAATATTTTGGAGGTTTGAGTGCACTCGGAAGGTCACAGCTGGTCCCAGCACGCTGAAAGAGATTATTTTAAAAATGTAAGATTCATAATCAAGAGACATGGCATAATATCCCTTATCAAAATAGGTTTTTAAAGAGAACCTATTAAGACACCATTTAGCCCTCTTCCTTTTGCTTCATTAGCTACATTTGCATACATTTTTATACCTCTTGTGGTTTCCTGTGTGTATTTTGTGCCCGTCTGAAAGAATTTCAATGACATTAACTAAACTTCAGAATACTTCTGTAAATACTATTCTTATTATGAAGATGGCAAAATGGAGGCACTGAAATTGTTATTCAGTCAAGTAAAGCATAGATCATCACTGGAATTCAGCATCCAAAGAAGATAACGTGTATTTTCACATTTTATATTCCCAATATCAACACAACTTCAGTTCCTGTTTTCACAACAGCAAGTCATAGGGACAATATAAAAACCCAGAATATTTATCTTAATCATATTCTGCAAGAATATGTGTGGAGAAGAGATTCTGGATATATCTGATCCAATAGCTGGTTTTGACCAGAAAAATACCACAAAGCATTTATCATTTGACAACAGAGGGGATCACAATTTTTGAGAGGAAATGATTTGACTCTGTGAAGACCTTTCTGTGTGTAGCTCGATGGTCCTTTATGGCACTAAAATCCATAAGATATTTACAGAGGAAGGTACTGCTTAGCCAGATGTAGAATGGCAATGTACTCAGGGTTTCACCAAAAAATATCACTGTATTGTAATTTTAAGGAAAAATAAATCTGTATTAGTAATGTTGCATTTATTTTCTACCCATCCCAATAAGCATCCTACATGTGCATATGATGAAAGGAAAGAAATTTCAGGTGTGATGTCCTTAAAACTATACTTAAATACTTATCTACAAAACACATAAGAAAAATACACATAAAAATATAATGCATGTATTGAAGAAATAATATAATGAAGAAAAATTTCTGGGGAACAAGAGACCATATAAATTATCATGCAAGAATTTACAGAGGAGAAGAGCATAGGGTCTGAAGAAAAACAAAAATTGGTGCTATTTTATAAAAATTTACTTACATAATATGTATTATGCAAGTTCCTAAGATTTTTCTTAAACTCGTATTATCAGTGAAAAGAATTACATTTATACTATGAAGAGCAACCCTGCTTAGAAGGTGAAGTGCATGGGCTAGAACTGTACATGTAACAGCTTTTGACTTCCTATGGCCAATGCTTAGGAGAGAATGAAATCTGAAAAATTGCTGCAAAAAAGAAATAACTTGAAAAATATTTTGTTTCAGGGCTTGAAATGAAGTATTAAATTATTCTTTTAGTAACATGTTCATCTCTTACAATCATAGAATGGACTGCACTTAATGAAGTGTGCCTAATTGCATCACGTATATCCTAGACAGAAATACCTTTAAACTTTTTCCATTTCACACAGAAAAAACCTTTTCTGAACTATAAGACATTGCTTTGAGGTTACAAAAGGAATCAGAGTAAGAATAAGAATAAGAAATACCCTTTCATCTTTTACTAGCAAAGCATGCACTGCACACATTTTATTCTGGAGTTAACAGGGACTGCCATTAATCAATCACTTTTCTTGAAGTATTCTTAGAGGGAGGAGAGAAAAAGAAAACAGATTTTATTGTTAAAGGACTCTCTAAAAGCCTGGTCACTAATGGCCAAAAAACACTTCTAATAACGCCAGGCAAGTATAGAACATTTGTCAACATCATATTAATATTATGGATTAAAGTACTCAACAATTGCAAGTACTTTTTATTTGAGATAATGGCTTTACAAAAATCCAGACTGTTCTGTCACTAACCCTGAGATAATCAACCATAAAATGCACCTGTTTCAGGACACCAAACTGACTCTAACTAATTCTGAACTGTCCTTCTTTCTGTGTTGCCAGCCTAAGAGAAATGCTGATTCCTCTCAGGTGCTCAGATATTTACAGTGCCATTAGCAGTCTGCTTTAAATTAAAGCAGCATCACCCCAGTATGAAGCTCTTGCATGACAAAGATAGGAGGGAAAGAAAAACCCGTTTCAGATATTCCCCCCAAATCTTCACTGCATAGTCCATTATAGCTGAGAACCTAGAACCAACACAAAATTTCAACCACAATGTAGTTACACTTCAGCTCTATCATCAAAGATAAAAAGTTTCTGCCCCTTCCCTTACCTGAATGCTTTACTTTTACCTCCCAGCCACTCCTCACTCCCTCCCACTTGTCCTACCCTACTCTGCCCCACTCCCAGCAGCCTTGCACTTCCTGGCATCAGTAAAATCACACAGATTAAAACTGGATCATTTCAGTGACCCAGCCCAGGCAGGGAGAGACTGGGATTTCCAAGGAGTGAAGCCTGTCAGCAACCATCCTGCTATTCTCTACTGACTCCACCTGGATAATCCAGGAGCACGGGAAGATCTGAGTCATGCCCACATCAATGTTGCCACAAGTACTGTCATTTCTCTTCACTGCTCAGGGAAAACAAGAACAAATAACAGGGCAAGGAAAAAAATTCCTTATGCAAGTTGGATGATACTGAGTTAAGACTATCCTTTTGCAGGAAAGAATAAATCTCAGAATCATTTAAAACACCCACTTATATGTTGTTCTGTGGGACATTGTTTTCCTCTACTGTAGCAACTGAATTATTGTATGTTAGAAATCACCTGAGCACCACATCAGCCTGGCTTCACTAGAAATATTTGCAAAATATAGAAAACAAAGCGGCTTTTATCACAACTTTTTGCACATTGGCATTCTGTTTATTTAAAAGCAAACAAAAGACCTTGAGATTACTTGGTCAAAATTGCATTTCTGCTTGATGTTTTGGGAACTGACTGCTTCAGGAGCTCATAAAATGAGATTTTTCTCATGGGGGCTTCTGGCAAAAGCACTCAATAAATAAACATTTCAATAACAAAAGATGCTCTTTAGGGAATTCCTCACTGTTCATTATGTGTTGGATGAGAACATTTAAACAAAACCAGTAATTATTTGACTGCAAAATATTTTAAAAGACTTTTTAACAAGAGGTCAACCAGCCTGAAAAAAGGTTTCAAGATGTATAAAATGCAACTGTAATAAGAAATTTGAGTTGGGTAGATAAGACTGCTTTCCTGTGTCAGACCCTCTGAAACCTGGCTAACATTAATGGCAATCGTCTTCAAACTGCTCTAAATACAGGGGCTCACTGAGGTGCACACATTTGTTTATAAGCTGATGAACTGCAAGCAAACCATTCCCACAGACAAGGGAGGTGCTGAGGGAGCAGAGACATCACTCCTGCTGTACCCTACCCTAACCAGCACTTACCCAGCTGGGCAGGAGAAAACAGTCACACAGAAACCACATTGACCAGGCTGAAACCTCACCCACATCTAACATCTGCTGCAACTGAGGTTATAAATGTTAGACAGTATTTTTGTCTATCCCTGCCCTAGCTGCATGCTACTACAATTACTCCCAGGTAAATATGAGGTAATTTTTTTCTGGCACAAATGAACTTATACTCACTTAAGTAAGTGAAGATTGTGAATTTTAGAAGGCATCTGGACTATACAATGTAATTGCACTCATCACTTTTTCGTTATACTTTCTTAATTTTTTGTTTTTAATAAAGGTAAGCAGTTCTGGCTTCAAGGATAATAAATAGTGACTTCTCCTTACACAAAATGTAATGTCCGTTGCAATGACCTGCTAAACTTATTATTTGAACTTTACAAACTAATTACCCCTCCATTGGCTGTCACAACTTTTGCCTTTTTTTTTTCACTTACAATCATGTTGCCTTCAGTCATAATAAGGGTTTTTTTAACAAAGACATTCTAAGCATATTGCAAATTGTCATCCTTATGTGCTTTTGTCTTTTATTCTGTTTACTAGAGATGAAATAATTACAGTGTTTATACCAAAATGACTTGAAGGTTGACTGCTGATTTAATAATATCCCCTCCCCTTGAGTTTGTATTTCCCATCTGAAGGTGGGAGGGTGCGCAGCACACACAGAAACAAAGAATATTTTTTGTATAAAATAGAAGTATTTCCTTTTGTTAATTGTTTTACAACAGCATTCTTATATTTTCCCTGTCAACAAATGAATGATTTGAATAAACAGAGCTGGAGCGTGATCAATATGGCAAGGTCCATATCACTTTCAAGCCGTAGGTTATAATTACATTTATGAATGACAGGATTTAAATCTCCATAAAAGATGTACCAAGCTTTGCACGCCTGCTCCTCTCCCTCGTGTGCGCGTCCTTCAGCATTACAGGATCACACCGCGCGTTCGCTGGGAGATGCAGTCACAGTCTATCATACCCCCTAGTGGAAAAGGATTTGAGAAACAAGTGCCAACATGGGGCTGTACACTCTTGAAGATGAGACATAGAGCTGATGCCAGATGGAAATGATTTGAGGTGGCATCTCATTTTTAAGATACAGGCAGAATGCAATTTCTCAAGACTGGAGGAAGATGAGGAGATAAGGATTGGCTATTTCCAACATGAAACATTCTCTTAATGACCCTATTTAATAAAACAGGGCTTGCCTTAATAAAGCTTAGATTTGAAATTAAAGTCACTACTTGTCTATATGTTCATTTCAAAATCCTTTAATCTCTGGAGGTTAAGAAAAGCAATTAGTAACGCTCCAGAGGACTATGCAAAGCAAATTTTATAGCAGTGGAGGTAATTGTCTCAGGAAACGTTTGGTGGGCTTGAACTAATGACTTGCAATGTGTACACATTTCAATGCCTTCTGTGTTTAGGAATTTGAAGCTTATGTCCATTGTTTATATTGCACTGAAGTCTCCTTTTCACCTTCTCAATGTTGGAAAAATTAAGATGCTCATGTTGCTGTAAATGTTTTATATATTATATTTAGAGGTATATAAACATAGTTATGTCAAATCAAATCAATGGGGAAAAGCACATAATTAGCAGAGGCATTTTTGTACTACAGTATGCTTCTACAACATGATTTACAGAGAAAAGCAAAGGCAGAAAATTTCAGCTGGACATTGACACATAATACATGAATGGATTAAGAGATGTACACTGGCTGTTTTGTTCTCCTTCTGATACTCAGGGTAGCTGTAAATCAGTTGACCACTTGATTCAAGTTTGACCAACATTTTTGACCAGAACTGTTGACCAGAATTTATTTTGTGAAGCATTGCATCATACTGTATTTAAATTACAGAAGCAGGTACCTGACTGAGCTTCAAAGATTCAGGAAATCTTGCAAAGGATGTGTTGTGCTGACCTGCTACACATCCCTGAACTATTGAGTAGAGAATTATTGATCATCACTCAGACTTAATACTAAAAAGACACACATCTCTCACTCTTTAATATCTTTACTGTTCAAAGATTTGCTTCACTTTGCACCTGGACTGCAGAAATATCAATGTGGAGCTGTATGTATTCTCACATTCCTATTGACAGGTATATATGCACAGCCAGTGATCAATTTAAAAAATCTTCTTCTGTTTTAGCAAAATGAGTTTTTTGAGCCCTTCTCAGTAAACTCTCAACATGCTCCCTAAAGTGCAGAATGATGCACAGTGTTCCAGAACACCCTGCAATACAGCAAGTAATACATTATCTATTAATATGTATATCCTTCATATACACTAAGCATGAACAGTTTGCACCATTCTCTGAAGTGTTCTTGTACTAAACAAAGCATAGAAAGAGAAAGTTAAAGACTTGTTGTACTGGCATTTCACTTGGTGTCTGACACTGACCAGGTACTAAAGATGGAAAAGCAAAATCCCTGCTAAGGGAAAGACACTAACTGCAGTGCTCACCAGGTAGTGGTTGATTTCCTATCACCACTTGAATTTCATTAGATGGGTTTTCACCAGGCAGCTGGGAGGCAGAACAGGTAGACCACAAAGATTAGAAAGATTGACAGTTTCAGAGCAATCACATCTTGCAAATGCAGCTACATTGAAACAAAACTTAGGTCTGGATTTGATGGTTGCAGCCCAGATATACTTCTGCAAGTTACATTCTTCATAAATCAGGTAAGGCCTTGGGCACCTTGTGGTGCCCTCTTCTCTCCCCCTGACATGATAAGCACTGAGGAGTGACTGCACAGAGCAGCATTTCAGCAGCAGAGAAGAGGCCACGACAAGGTGCTCAAATAATGCAATGCCTGACACACTACTGGCATTAGAGTAATTTCCAGACTGAAGTCACAGGAAGGGGATCATTGGTCCAGAAAGGGACACTTTCCAAAAACAGCAGTCCTTGTCTGGTGGGTCTCTGATACTGATACTAAAAGATGACACTTTAATCATTAATTTTGTATTACTCATTTAATCTATATGTATCAAAATTGTGCTAAGTACACTGATCCTAATTTACATTGCAAAAGATGATGAAAGAGTATTTTAAAGATTTTACAACTTGCTTCATCTGAGGTGAAGATTATTTTGCTAAGCCTACAATTTAAATGATTTTAAAAAGAGACAACGCTTAATTTAGAGATTGATGCCACACTCAGTTTGCCCTATTTTTATTCTTCACAAAATGCAACTTTTGATGATTACTCAATATCTATGAATAATTTGCAGAGTTTTAAAATAATTTTTCTATTAATCTGTCACAAGCCATGAAACTTGACATTTTCACCACACTGAGTACATGAAAGTTGCCAGCTTTGCCTGCCATGCAAATAAGGTTCTTAATTACAGTATTTAAAAGAACAAACCATACAAGTGCTATAATTTCTTATGGAAAAAAAAAACAACTGTTTGGACCCTGTGAGGGTGGAAAAATGGTCTCAAAAAGCTTCTTAAATGTACAGTGTTTTTTCTTGCACTCCCCATGGATTAGCTAAAGGATAAAATTTATGTCATAAAAAAGAAGAAAAAAAGCATTCTATTTATATTTCCATCCTCCTTCTTTATACCTTTGTATCTACAAACAGCAGACATTTTTCATTTTCACCCAGTAAGCCTTCAATGCATTTTACTGGCCTCAGCCCTACTCACCCTCTACACACCTGTGTTGTTAATGGAACTGGCTGAAAGCACACGTAAAATTTGTCTGCTGGGATGACAGTCACCTTTTGCTCTGCTTGCACAAGCGACTTTCAATCCTTAATGAGGAGCATGACTCACATGTTAGGGTTGTTAGAGAGGTACAGGTTCAGAATATTCAGAGCTTTGATAGGTTCCAGGTAGGACACAAATTTCTTGCATCAGTATTAGGCAGCACAACCAAAGCCAAAAAAACCCAAAACTTTGCTACAGTCTTAGTTCAAAAGGCTACCAAATTCTGAGTGCTACAACCAGAGCTCTCCTGCTTGTCCTCATAAGGACATGTTGTCTTCTCCTTTAGCTCTGAGAACATCAATGAGAAGATTTGTTCTTGAGGCTCCCCTGCCATCTGTGAGGTAGAGATATTTCCTTGGCAAAGGAGGCACTGCAAGTGGAATTTATTGGGCTTTTTCAGTTGCACCTACAGATGCATATTTGCTCTGTCTTTATGGCTCTTAAGGAATACAAACCCTTCCACAGGCAGGTTGTAATTCAACTTATTGACCTGTTACGCAATATTTACTGGCTAGACTGTAACAAAAATGCAAAAGAATTCTTTATCTTTTTCAGCTGGTTCAGCAGGTCTGTAATGCTCATGCAATCCAACCATCCAGGGCACAAAATGAGAGACAAAAATGTGTGTTTGTACTTCTAGAAGAATCAGGCAGCCAAGGGCAGGAGGATCAAGACAGACATAAAAATAAAATACTTTTTATATTTTTTCTAAGAGGTTATTCTTTTAAACAAATCACTACATGAAAATCTTTTTTTAATTTCTAATATTAGTAATTCTATTTGTGGATGAAGCTTTAGTTCAGGAGTGAGAATCACAGTTCTCTGTTTCTATTCTCGTATCTGTCATCAAGTCCTGTGCCATTTTAGTGAAAATGAAGCAAACTGCCTTGGGTTTCAATCTACCCATCTGCAGAATGGAAATTATTACCTGTTAATAATATGTGAAGTGTTATATAAATCAAATGCACTGGCACACACTCAATGACTTGCTTGAAAGAAAGGAGTATATCCTGCCTACCCTATAATGTTATGAATTTTGATTTTATTAAAAAAGGAAAATGATGGCATTCTCAGTCACACAGAGAGATGAGAAATAGTAGAGAAATATGAAGTTTAAAAAGGTTAGACTTCAGAAGTTCACATATTTGTAAAAATCTTCTCTTGAGCAGGAACCTAGGAGTTCATGGAAATATATCAATAATAGTGGATTCATTCTGCTTTTGATTACAAAGGTGCAAATCCTCTGTTTTGATGAGATGAAATGTTGTAATGGAAAGCCAAGCACCATACATATCATTTTTAAGAATCTCCTTAGATTTTTACGGTCTTTCTCTTTTGTAACCTAGAATTCAAAAAATGCTGGAGGCCAAAATCCTTCCTGTTACTTTAATGATTTTTATATTTTTCTAGGAGGAAAGTTATAGTGGAGAAGGCAAAATTATCTTGGTTATATGCACATTCATTTATGAAAAGAACACAAAATATATTGTACCTCAGGGGGAAAAGCCACAAGACTAATGTAATGCTAAGGTTGTGGAATAACTCATTTTTAAGTAAGGAAATGCATAGTTTAAATTTTCACCTTTTTTTTTCCTTATCATCATTCCTCTAAAAAGTGATGAATCTTTATATTATAAATTAGTTGTCAAATAAGACAATATGTACCAGAAAACACAATGTAATTTCTTATAAATGCCTGCATGCAATGAGTTACAGCAATACATTTTTTCACATAATTTGTTTCCCAGACTCATAAAATCTGTGGGAGAAGTCAACTTTGAATAAAAGTGGTTCCATTATTTCTGAGCTATGCTTTTATAACACTTTAAACAAGATTATGTCAAATAACCACAGTTATTTTTCTGCTATTTAAAATCAGAGATCAGATGACAAATACTGCTCAACTTTCTTGAAAGGTCTAGCTTTTTATTGAGACTAAGCATGGTACAACTCAAATTGAAATAAAAATCTTGCTTAATTTCTGGACAATAAATGGAGTGGAAATTTAAAAAAAAACTATTTATAGTTAATTTACAACATCTTAAGGAGAGCAGGATGAGTTATAGAACATTCCTTTCAGTAAATCTAAATGACATAGACAACAGAATCCAGAATCTGCCAATCTGGAAAAAAAACTTTGCAAGATTATTAATCCACAGATGTTTAACATATAACACAAGAAAAGATTAATCACACCAAATCAAGGAGAATGGAATCATGGAGAATCTGCACAATGGAGAATCTAACAAGACCCTGTGCTACCTGTCCTACCACTGCTCAGTGGTTAAATAATCCTCCCTCACACTGTCCTGCCTCTCAATAATTTCCCAAGTTGTTCACATTTAGAGCATACATACACCACATGTCATAACCCATCAGCACAATGGAGTGAAAATGCCAAGTATTGTTCCAGTGTTTAGGTTCTGGATGACTGAATATGATTAACTGGTTGATTGAATTTTTCAGGTGTTATAAAAGTACCATGACAAACGATGAACAAAACCTACAGTGCATGATTAGGACACTAGAGCAAATGCACATGTTTATAATAGGTGAGGCTGGGAGATCCACTCACCACTCTGCCTGCCCAACACTTCCAATTTGAAAGTGCTTTAAGCTTCTCCAAACTTTCACCACTTGGTTTGATTTTCAGATATCTTCCTCAGTTCAAGTTCTTTTCACTGGGATGGTTGGCTGGCTTTTCAAATTATATTTATTCCAGCCCAACCGTTCCAGCTCTTCCTAAGAACAGGGATAATGATAGGCAGGGTTTGATTGTGTAAGGCCTGTTCTTTGAAAAGGAGGTGCAAAATGTCTCAAACTCCAGCACTTGGAAACAAGAGATTTGAAGTACAAAAAGAGTGTGGTTGTAACTGTCCTCATGATAAGCCTTCCAAATTCAAGCTTTTGTTAAAATCACTGTTTACACAAAACTGTTAAAAAAACATGATTAACACTATGGACCTGCTACTGTATAACAGGAAAAATCTATCTTACTTCAAACACAGAAATGCAGCCTTTCTTTTTAAAGTGGTTTTTTTTCAGTAGGATCCTTGAAATCCAAAGATGAATGGTGGTCAAGTAGTAGAGAATACTAATATTTTCAGGGGCTTTAATTTCATTTTTATAAGACTTCAGGAGGTATGTTGTAAATGAAGTATGGAATGACAAAGATTTAAAGGCCCTGCTGTTACTTTAAATTCTGCTGGAATCATTCATTTCAGACTTAGGCTCGGTCTCAGTCCATTTGAAGGAAAATAATTTCAGGAATTGATGTATTTATTTATTTATGTTAAAGGTCAAACACCATTGTCTGAATGGAGAGCTGATTCCTGGGACTGCTGAATGCTCAGGGAATGGAATGCTCAGAAGATTGGAGCCAATGGGATCTCTGTCTCAGTCAGGGTAAGTTCGTTTCAGAGGAGGCTGAGTAAGCCATGCAGTGAGACATCACACTGGACACCTCATAGTGGTAAAAGCTTTGACACTAATCTTTCCATGCATAACTCCAGCTCTGGATAGTCCTAATAAAACCCCATAGCTCATATGAGTTAAATATATCAATTCATGTTTGCCAAGCATTTTGATAGTGTAGTGAAGAGCACTAGAGGAAAAAAAATATCCAAACTAAAACAGAAGGAAATGGGGTTTCTGACCTCAAAGCAGAATCTAAATAAAGTGCAATAAATAAAACCTGAAGTCACACATTGAACAATGAAAATAAAATGAAACACTGAAGAGCTACTCATTAACTGAGGATTTCTTTTCTGCTCATGAAATAAAACAGTTTGCTGTAGAAAAATATATAGATGTGATTCAGTATTTCAGAAGTCTATCATAATTAGTGTTATTCAAAAGATTGGCCATCTGAACAAAACAAAACAAGAAAATGGCTTGAGTTCAATCCAAAGTAATTTCTTTGTTTATTCTCATCACCTAAATAAGTCAAGCTTGGTTAAATTTTGAAACTAGTTATTACTTTGAATTTATAGTATTTTCTTTTCAAAATGTGAAATCAAATTGCTATGTCTGCTGCAAAATTTGAAAGATATTTTTCAGCTGAAGTCTTCATATGGTTTCCTTGTATGCCTTCAGTTAACCTGAATTTTTCATTTTTCATATAATAAACTACTTAAGTAAACACTGAATTCACCTGTAGTCCCAGCGTGGGTAGGGAGCACTGTGAGGGGAAACCTGAACAACCAGCCTGAATCCTGAGTGTTGGAGATTTAGACTTTGAAAGATGAGGGATTTGGTCTTTTAACTTAAGTTTTGGATGCACAATATAAATGTATCAATTCATGATAGGGGAATAGTGGTTAAATGTAATGGCTTTGCAAACCAGGACATTATATTAGATAATCAGAAACAGCCTTTTCAACTTAAAAAACATCTATTTATATTAGCATTTCAAATTTAGCCTAAGTGTCCTGCTCATTCTTAACATTATATATATAGATTATATGGTTATATGGTGAATTCTTACACTTCAGAACAGCAGCAGATTGAGATTAATGTAGTTTTATGGAATGAATAAAGAATGCTCTGCTACAGGTTTTCTGCTGAAAAATTATATATGAAAATAGAAATGTTGGTTAAGTTAGGACATCTCCTGAAAGTTCAGTTCTTTGAGCACTGAGTTTTGGTATATTAGAAGGCAAAAATGAGGAAACTGCCATTAAGATAAATGGGTGGAGGAAGCTAAAGTGGAACAAAATGGGGAAAAAAAGACACCTCGAGCAAAAGATCTTCAATGGCAATTGGGAAAATCATATCAGTCTAGAGAGAATGTAATATTCAGCTGAAAATCTCACTCTTAACTGGAGGCTGAGGATGGAAGAATATAAGGCCTGAAATACTCTGAAATCAGAATAATCTGTTTTCTTTCCATACAAAGGTAGTCACCTAAGGTCAGAGCTGATACTTCCCCTTTACAATGTTGGCAGGAAATACCCCAAAATGTGAGAACATAAAATACAAATTCAAAAATTATTTGTATTCTCATCAGAAACCAGTTAAGTCATTTATGCTCTAATCAATGACTTTGGCTATTAATTCTGTGTTCTTTCCACTACTTTCAAAGTTGAGCTTGGAGATTTTGGTATTTTTATTATATTTGGATGTTTCTTGATAAAGTCTCATGTTGTGAATAACTCAATTACATGAAGAAGGCCAATGCTGCAGATTGCAAAGTCAAAATTTTTTTAAAGAAAATAGATATAAACCCTCCTAAACATAAGTACCCATCTGACTTCAATCCCTGATACCAGTCCAACAATCAATCACCAGGGGCATTGGACACCCATAATTAGATTATAAAATCATAACTATAGTAATTTTACGTCTGCTTGCATAATTACATCAGCATGCTAATATCCTTTTAATGGTCTCTAATGATGTAATAAGAAATAATGGAATTTATTTGACAGCTACATAACCATTAACAAAACATATTAAGCATAACTATTACTTCCATAAAGATTCAGGCTGTATCCAAAAGTGACAACTAACATGTTGGATCTTATTTTCAACATTGAAATATTTCTAATTATGAATTCCCTAAATCTATTCCCACTCATCTGCTTCACAGGGCGAGCAAAGTTTATGTCAATGTGAACTTGACAACAAATCAGCTGTAGAGATGGACTGAATGCTTTGGAAGACAAGCCTGGGGATATTCTATGAACTGAAGTCTATCCTTAAAGTTGGCAGACATAAATTTCATCTTCTGTGAAAGACAGAAGATAAAATAACCTGATTACTACCAAGCACCAGCTAAGCAAGAGCTAACACAGGGTGTTGGATTCCTATCCATGGCAAAAGCAATTGTTCACTTACCTAACTCCAAAGCACAGGGAAAAACTATAAATACAGGAAGAGTGAAAGATATTTGCAGACAAAACTAACCAAAAGCAGTAATTTATTAGTAAAGCATTTCCTTAAAATTTTCTCTATTTGGTTTTCTTTTGGTTTTGTGGGGTTTTTTTTGTGGGTTTTTAATTGTTTGTTTGTTTGTTTTGTTTTTTCATAGGAAAGGACTATAAACTGGTAACTGAGAATTTAAAGAACTTAAAAGGGACTCATCACTTACCCTCTCTCCTCAATTCTTGCACTATTCCTATTTGATGTGATGACTTTGTCTATACTCTCAAATTAACCCTGTGATTCTCATTAATGTCATTACTCTGAAATGTTTGGAATGATCTAAAAAAATCCAAGAATCCAAGTCTACACTGTTACTTTCTAACCACTGGGAATTCTTGGACATGAAAGAGAGAACTGAGAATTCCAGACCAAGCAAATACTCAGGTCAGAGTTAAAGTAGGCTAGTATGACAAATTCTCACCCCTTTCATAACTCCTCTTTCCCCACGCTGACTGATAGTTTTTTCTACATAACTTCCCATTTTTACAAAATAAAATGAATCTTTACGAAGAGGATACTTTTAGCCGCCAGTGAAATAAAATAAATCACCCATGATGCCTTAGCCCAAGTAAGAAGCATATTTCCTGATATGTCAGTGGTGACTATGACATGACATCAGGTTTTTCCTGGAACCCCTCTCTATGAGGCCATAGAGAAGCTAACCAGAGTATTCAAATTCATACTGTTTTCCACTGATAGTGGTGCAATGGCAAGAAAATAAATCCAAAAAGTGTTAACTCTTTTTTTGGCAAGGCCTTTGTCTAAAGCTTCTACTACTCCTTTATCTACTGGTCAGCTCCACCTTCCTTTAGTACTTTATGGGTTTAACTTAAGTCAAAGCATCTCATTCTCTTGAACAAAGAGAATTTACTATGGATGAATTCTTCACTAATTTGAGATTTAAGATAACCCTTCACAGACTTACAGATTTTTAAAAAGGCAAAGACTGATAAAAACATTGTATGGATAGAAAGAATGCTCAGTCTTGTTTGGACTTCCTGTAATTCATACCACACTTTTAAGGTACTAACCATACAAATATTTTCAGTACAGTCATGTGACTGCATATTAATAGATGCAAAATAAGCAGCTAATTCTACGCATTAAAAGAAAGGTCAGTCACAGCTGGCTGTACCACTGGAAGGATATTTTTCATTAGAGAACAAGTCTGCAGCCTATCAACTGCAATGTGTTGTGATTTATCAAATGATAAAAAATAACCAAAAGGCTTTATATTAAAAATTAGAAAGGTAGGTGAAAGTGCTCTTGTACTGTAAATAAATGAAGTTAATGAAGCTGAACCCACTGATTCAGCAGAGAAATTGTTCCATGGGATTTCTCCTTTAAATGTGCAATAGACCTTATCTGCAAGTGTTCAAAGTCAAGGGTACAAATTCTCTTTACAAGAAAGATAATAGAATTTCTTTTTTTATTCTATTTAAAAACTCATTATTCATAAAAATGTATTTCATGAAATACAACCAAAAGAAATTAATCAAAACAAACAAAATATGGGAATATTTTCCTTCTCAATAACTAAAGCCAATATGCCTGGTATTTTCCAGGTTTCTGAAAAGATTTTCTCACCAGTAGTCAATTTCTCCATACAAATACAGTTATAGAAGGAGTAAATTTTTTTTCATTTACAATCAAGAATAAACACTTCCACTAAAGACGAGACATCATCAGACTATGATTAAAAAAAAAAATTAAACAATTAATTCTATTCTGTAAATGAAGATCAAACAGTAGCTGATGGCAGCACAGATGAGGCTGAGAAAGATGCTGCACTTCAAGCAACCCAACTCATGGGCCAAGGCAAGTAGTCCCAAACCTTCTGAAACACAGGCAGGAGCTGGATGCTACCCAGACATCAGTTATTTCCTGATGCCCAAGATGTGACTTCTTTTCTCAAAACCCTCCCACAGCTGACCCTTCTTTTCAATTACCTTTACATCAAACTCCTTCTGTTTTATGCAGAGAGGATGAAGTTTTGTGAAGTACCTGTTTCTACCAAAATGCCTTCAGAAAATCCTCAGTCTAAAACTCTTCACTAGACATGGCAGATCATAACCTCCTAGTTCATGAGATTAACATGCAGAGCATTCATCTGCATGAATCATAGGAGGAAAACCAGTGCTCAGCACAGCTGAACTCCCTGTGACTTGTTAAACAAGTAGCTGACCAAAAAGCATGACCTAGTGTGCTATATGCCAGACTCAAAGCCAGTCACCCAAGTTTTTATCCATCTCTGATGTCTTTTTTTCCCCCTGGCAATGCTGGGTAAAATGACCCTTCAGAAGACTTGCCTTACCTAGAAACTGTTAAATAAAGTTGGTAATATTTTTATGGCATTTGGAACAGATTATTTTTCCCTATGAAAGAAGAAAAAAATTTCATTCTTTATAATTTTCTCCAAATAATTTGTTCCCATGTGTAGGGAATGTTACAAAGATCATCAATATTCTTTTTTTCCCTCTTGCCTGTTCTCCTTAATTTTGACAGTAAGGAGCAGATATTTCCTTGTAAGACAAACTATTCAAAAATAATGAGACATCCAATAAAATAAAAAAGGAGAAAATCCCATGTACATACTTGACATCATCGAAGACACTCATCTGCAGCTTCAGGAGATCTGCCACTTCCTTTATTAACTCCAAGCCCTTTTCCACACTCAGGGGGCTGTTGAAAGGGAGCAAGAAAACAGAGCATTAAAAAAATGGAACTCATCAATACTTGAGAGGCTAAAGGTCCCAAAAGAGTTATCACCTTGGCCTCTTTGAGTCTGAAAGCCACCACTAACTGTATTCCTGTCACATAGTGATCGTGATATCAAGGGAATTGGGATCAGGTGCTTCTTCAGGCATGATGAATCACCTGAATTTTCCAGCAATAAGACAAACAATAAGGTGCAAATGGAATTGTTAGGAAGTGTAATGGGCCCATGATGCAGCAACCAGTTCATCTCAGTCCTCAATAAAAAATGTAATAAAGTAAAAGGACAGAAAGAAAGAAAAGGATTGACAAGACAAGGAGGGAAACAAACAATGAAAGTCAAATTGCAGGCTCGGTATCAAATGGACAAGTGAAAAGCATATTTTTAAATTCATTAGATTTTAAAATGAATCTTTGCCCAGTGAAAGGATACAAAATTATTATAGATTTGAAAGTAAACAATGGAGCAAGACACACAGTCCTGAGGACACTGATTAGATACACAGGATTTAGTTTAGTGTGTGCATACACTGCTGACAGAGACCCCTTTAAATCTTTTTAACCTTCGTCAATGCCACATTTACATTTTTTAATTTAGAAAACAGGTTGCAATCAAGCCTAACACAATATGACTGCTATCATTTTAAAAAGCACTTATCCAGATGCAAAATTTATATTTGCAAAAATTTCAGGTTATTAGAGCTGATACAACTCTAAAGATGTATTAAGAACATTCCATCCCTAATATACAGACCCTACTTTGCTTAGTTGTTCAGTACTGTGGAACCAAATAAAAAAGTATTAAGACAGAAAAAAGATGCAGAAATTATAAAACAGTGTCCAGTGAAAACAACAGAGACAACATTCTCTGTCTAAATTTTGATCTTAGATTTATACTCAACACTGTTAAAGCCCCAAAGACCATAAAATTATACCTTACAAGCATATCTAACTTATGCCACGGTAAAGCAGAAACAACTTTGCTGAGATTAACCCACAGGAAAAAAAAGATTCTGTATTTGTTCCTTCAAGGATTTATAATAAGTAGGAGAAGAAGGTGTCAAAAAAACCATGTAGTATTAGACACAATCTTTTCAACTGGACTAAGGGAAAAACTTTTTTTTCAAAGCTTTTTTCAAAGGTCACTATTTGTATTTCAGAATTGAAGCTTTTTAATCTAATTTTACATCATGGTAATTCATTGCCACTATTTTATTTATTGTCTACAATGAACACGGGGGGGTTGGGTTTTTGTTGGTTTTCTTTTTTGGTTGTGGATTTCTTTTTTCACTGGTTTCTGCATGCACTGCCCTAAGGGCACCTCTATTTAAATAATGGGATATCTCATATGGATCTTGGTTAGGATGGAATTGCTCAGCCTCCCTTCATGCTACTAGCCCAAAATGCTCAAGAGACCTCCTGTCACACAACCAGAGGTAGCCCCTCAAGGCACCAGATAAATATACAGATTTTCTAGATTTCTAAGACAGAAATGTTCTTGTGTGAAAAGTAACAAAAGAATCTGATTGATTGTGTAAGGGGGAAAAATGTACTATAGATTATTCATAAAACTGTTATATTTCAAGGACTGACAGTGGATAGAAATGTGATTATTCTCATCACTGTGAAAGCAGATTGTCATAGTTACTCTGGGGTTTATGTGTTAATTAAATCTTTTCTCCCAAAGAGGTTGGCTTAAATTTTACAGAAATGATTAGTGTCAGCAAGTGGGCTTTTACTGTAAGAGCAAGTCTGATGCAGGCAAAGGCTGCTGTGTCCATTGGTGCTGCTTTTTAACCAAAGGTTAAAACCTCACTTGCAAAGCTCAACATCCTACTTCCAGCTTACCCCTCCCTACTCCCCTCAAAAAGCATTCCCCAGATTCAAAACCAAGATATGCTGCAGCAGCAGTAAATGGGGGGTGTAATCAGAGCATTTAAATGCTACAAACCAGTAATAATGCTGGAGGGGAAATGGGTGAGAAAATGGTGCAGGAAGGCCATTGTTTTGCAAGCCTGAGCATCCAAGAGCAGTCTTAGTAACTCTCATGCAATATCAAACTCAAACACAAAGGTTCACAAACTCAGATGCAGTTTGATAGGCTAAGAAATTATCATTCATAATAGCTCAGGAAAGCTGCAGGATGAGCATTCTATGGTACCAATACTATTATTGATCCCACAGTCACATTTGAGGATTCCCATTAAGAATGATTACAATCACGATATTTTCCAATTCAATTTTTCCAACTTGCCAGCACTGATACAATCTAGTACTGTTTATTACAGTTCTATGATAGCTGTGTTATAGGACAGTAGACTATTCAAAACCTTTCTCTAAAAATGCCAGGCCATGATTTTCCATGCTCAATTAATGCTTTGCTTTTCTTTAGTGTTTCATTTTGCTCATTGTTGCATGGTTTATATGGTGATTGCCTTTAACTTTGTTTACAAGGAGAGAATCACATCATTTCCACCAGCAGAGCGCTAACCAAACTGACCTACCTTGCAACAGCACTGTTCACCAACATCACCCATCTGATTTCAGGCTTTCACAAGAACAATCTTTCAAACATCACCTGTTCTCCCATCCATAGCCCTCCCTCTCATCCTCAGTGCAAGCACTCAATGCTTGTAGAACAGATGATATTTGTGATCTTTCACATACTATGCTTAGTTTTCAGCCTGCTCAATTCAGTTTCTGTATTAGGGAGTAGGGTCTTTCTTAGAAATATGTTTTGTCTGTTGACTGTGAGGGTTCAACATCTATGGAATTAATTGAACAGGAAGTGTTAAGACAAACCAAGAAAGACAATAAGTGTTGAGATAAGGCACAAATAGACACTCTAGACTGAAGTTCTCAGAAGAAGGCTCTCAGACAACCCTGACAACTGAAATATTTTATCAAGGCCAAAGACTTAGAGAAAAAATGTGGGTAGGGTTCACACCACTTTGTCTGGTCAGTCAAGATGGTCACTGCAGCTCCCAGTGGGGATCTGGGAACTCCTTTGGTGCTGGGCCTTGCTGGCACTCCAAGCAGTACAGCACAGAGGGAGTCCCTGGGCTGTGGCCCCTCACATTCCAGGGCCAAGACAGGTCCAACTCAATGCATTTTTTCCCAGGAGTGTGTGATAAGGCATTTCAGTACACCAGTAACAGTGAATCCTTAAGAGAGAAATCATAATTTAGATAGGCCTCAGAGATACAAAGCATGAACTGGTAAAAAAAAAAGAGCAGAAAAAGGACCTCTCATGGATGCTATTTACATTTTCCAAGTTCTCTTGAGGCTGGCCAACCCCTTCTATGTCCAGGAAAATGAATGGTTTCTGCATTGATGGCCACTGGAACAGGCCCCCATCTTACAGCACTCTCAGCAGAGTTCAAGAAGTGTTTGGACAATATTCTTGGGCACATAATGTGATTTTTGGGATGTCCTGTGCAGGGGCAGGAATTGGACTTCAGTGATCCTCATGGGTCTCTTCCCAGTCAGGATATCCTATGATTCTATGATTTGATTTTACCACTACTTTTTTTGATTGCCTTGAAGGTTTCTGATCACCTTTGGGCTAGATTTTGGCCTTAGGAAGAGTCAACTGCTGGATGGCAAAGCACCTTTTTGCAGATGATATAGATGTTGCCAGCTCGAGACATTGCTTACTTTGGGTTTCCTACCTTTGCTCTCATTCCATTTGCTGTAGATTTCTCTTTTGCACCTTCTTTCAAGGTAATTAATAACAGCAGCTAAAAGAAAATGTGATACATCTCACTGTTTAAAATAATTCTTGTGAGGTCCTTTTTAGGTTTTCATCTCCAGTTCTCTTAAGATGAAAAGAGAGTCAGAAAGTATATAAAATTAATGTATAATGTACTTCCTTCCATTGCTTTATCTTCTAATACCATCTCTATCTGTGAGTGCTACCCTAATTGTTATTTTTTTAGTTGATAGATTCAGACCCTACTGCATCAGTAGCAGAACTCTGTCTCACTCAGATGCCAATCTCTATCTCATATTATTGGTAGAATAACTTTGACACACTAATGACAATGAATAAATAAGTGGCGAATGAAATATAAATATTTCCTTTGGGGTTTATAAAGATACATAGATTGATAGATATAGTTTCAAAGTCTTTCAGAGTCTCATCTGCAAAATATTTCACTATTGCTTTTGTTTTATCTCACTTTTCAGGACAGGGCTCTTGATTATTATACCTCCTGGAGAATATGGCTTATATCTCTGCTAAAAATAGCCAATATTATATGGCAGTACTGCATTATCCCTTCAGATGAAATGACTCCCCAGCTCAGTTCAAGACTCTGATGTCATCATTTAACATCATGACATAGTAATGAAAACTTCTGTATCCAGTTAAATCACGTCAAAAATAAATCATCCAATTCAGATCTACTTGGTTGACCTAAAATAATCCTGAGCCAATCAGCTCCCTATAAGTTCAGCAGGAGTTTTGTCTAATACACACAAAAAAAAACAAACAAACCAAAAAAGCCCCAGAAAAACAGACCAAACCAAACCAAACAAACAGCCAAACCAAAAAAAGGCAGGATCTAGCCTATAAAGCTGTTTTATTTAGAGATGAATCTGAAATGAAAGCCCAGGAATAAATATCTTGTAACTTTAATGTGAGCTGTTGAGCACTTCTGAAAATTAGTGCAATCCATTTAAATGCTCAAGAGTGGATTTGGAAGCCCAACTTTATGTAATTGTCAAAGTGTTTCCACAAAGTGTACTGGACATTGAATACCAGAAAATTAGATTGTCTGGTGAAAATAAGATTTTGTATCTTCCAGTCTCTAGGTCCCGCCCAGTGAGGAAGCTCAAAACAGAAATATTTTAAGGAACAATCCACTTACAGAGGTAATTTAAATAAAAGAGCACTGAATTATAATCTTCCCCTGCTATTGACTATTACGATTTAACTTTTCGATTTACAAGAAAAATGCAGTGATGAGAAGTACTTTTTAAAATCTGCTCCCAGGAAGTTGGCACAACTTAGAACAATCCCATTAATTGAGTTTCTCCTCAGTTCCAGAAACAAAATGTATAGTAATGCTAGCCTTTTTTTTTTTTTTTTTTTTTTTTTTTTTTTTGTCTGTCTAAACAATCCCACTGTCTTCAGTGATTTTATACATAAATGAGAGAATACCTGTAGCTAAATAAGTAACTAATGAGGAACAGAATATGTCTTAATCTAGGAGAGGTCTATCAAGTTATCCCAGTCAAGATATCTTCTTATCTGCAATTCCACTGTCCATAAAATGAAGGCCATTACACCAACTTTCCTTGTCAGCTGCCTGGTATTGTTATGTAAAAGACAATAATATTATTTGACTTGCATCCGTTCTGGATCTAACAGCAGAAGCTCCAACACTGTTGGCTCTATATACCACTCCCCACTAAATATGAAGGAGATGTAGCAGCAAATACCACACCACCTGCAAATTAACTTAAAAACTTCACTTATTCCCCCTACCAAAAATTTTCTTACAAACTGTGCTAGCACAGGGCCTCTGACTGGCTTGAGAGCGCATCTTGCTGATTTTAGAGCATATTTGGAGCACCCTGATCCCAGTGAAGTTAACTTCTGCCTCACTGGTGAGTTAGAAGTCTTGCTAAAGGCCTGCTGTGGGCAAATAGAGTAGGACACCAGTCTTATGGACCAGACTTGCCTCATGAATGGCCAGTTAGATCACTTTAACAGAAAAGCAGTTCTGAATATTGGATGCTGATCTCAGAACCAGTTCAGCTTCATGCTCCAATTCTCTGAACGATGTTACAAATGGATTCCACGTTTTCAAGAAATTCCCAAGATTAAGTACAAATCTGATGAGTGAGAACAAACATTTTGAATAATGGCCTATTTTTGACCTGGACCTAATGATTTATGCATTCAAGGCTCAAAGTTTCCCCTCCTGGTTAAAGAACAGAAAGGAAACATGTAAATTAAGGCACAGGAGGAGTTCTGTGGGGACACTAGCAGCATGGCCAGCTCTGCATGCTGAGAGAAATGGAGCTCAAACTCTTAATATAAGCCAGTGGGCAATGTCAAAGGGAACAAGAGGGAAAACAGAAGTAAACAATGATAAAAACTATATGTTCTGTATTTCCCAACATGCCTGTCAAAACAATCCCATAAATTGAACCATTTTGGTAGCAAGAAATCTGATGCAGTTATACAGATGGCTTGATTGCTGGCGTTTGCCAAGCCTGCTCTCAGCCCAAGGAGAAAAACATCTAGTTTAGTGTTATGCTGAGGTTATATCAGTCTCACAAGCAGTTGCTCTCACTTGCTTTTCCTCCTCCCAATTGCCAAGTGCCATTGGAAAACCACTTACTGAACTCAGAAACGCTCCCTTAGTGCCATCATTCAAATTATGTATTGTCTTTACCAGACTGTACCTAGTGCCCTTCCAATACTCTGTCTAGCAATTTAATGCAGCACCATGATGGACATCCAGTCAGCCCTGTCAGATTAATTCAATTGAATCATTTTCTGCAAAAATGAAGAATAATATACAGTACAGAAATGGCCCTGACATTGGGAATTGCACTCTTTAAACCTAAATGTCAGTCTAATCCCCAGTAAAATCTCAAGTAAGGTAGGGTTCAATCCACCCAAAATTTGCTTAGATCAGAACACAGGCAATGATGGCCAGTTTGCCCATTTTCAAGAGTGATGAGCACTACAATAAAATTGCAAGGCATTTCTTTTTAGACTCAAAGTTGCCTGAATGCTTAACTACAGTATCCTCCCAGCAGTAAGTGTATTTTCTGGGCAGGTAAGTGCCACTCACACCCAGCCCCTTTTGCTGTCCAAACTCAAGCACAGTGGCATGGACACTCCGTTTATGTCCTGTGGAGAATCTTCAAAAGTTTGGCTACACCTGAGCTCAGCTTGAATAGTATTTAATACACATCTAAATCAGAGAATGAAGCAGAGCTTGAAATCAGCATCTAAGACTTTTGGGGAGGAGACATTTTATTCAGACTTATGCTGACTTTAAAACCATTTTCAATGCACACATGCTCAAAAAACTAAGTTTGGACCAGCAGTCTTCCTTACTCCTGAGTGCTGCAAGTTAAGAGTCAGGTCCTCTTCTGTGCATTTTATCTTTCTCGGCTGCTTCTAGGCCTGAAGACAAACCACTGAGCCATCAAGAGGACAATGGACAGTGTTATTTCTCATTTCTGGTGCATAGAGCACTCTTCCAGCATGTGGGAGTTAAAACTGCTCAGACCAGCTTCAGTAAGGTCTCTTCCATCTCCTGCTTCACTTTCCAAGCCCTACAGTAACAAGCAGAAGACAGACAGAAGATCCTAGACACAGTGCCTGTCAGCAGAGCAGCACTAGGCACGCTGGATCCCTGAACATCCTACTTGTTTGGCATGTCTCAGTGAAACAGGGAGATATTTTGCAGTCTGGGCTGTCTTCTGGAGTCTTCAAAGGTCCCTTCTAATCAGAGGAGGAAAGAAGGTGTCTAACCTCCCCGTGTGGGTATGTCTCCACCTGTCTCTTAAGAAGCTCCATGATGTGAAATGAAGTGGATGATGTCCTTGGGGAATATGTGCAGCATCCAGCAGTTTGGTACCTAAATGAGGCACTGGCTTTCACTCTAAATCCTGAAATAACCACATTTCAGCTTTACACCTAGAAATGTGCCTTAAAGGGAAAAGATATTAAACACATGGGGAAAAAGACACATATCCAAAGCTCTTGAAAACAGAAGCTGAATGGATGAAATCTGTCGAAGAATTTAATTTCAGTAATCAACTTTTATTAAACAATGGGAGCTACACACAGATTATGCCCTGCAGGCCAAAGTGTTGAGTTAGAATTGTAAGATTCTTTCTCATTTGGTTCTTTATCCCACAGATTCACTTGTTAGCAAAAAAAAAAGTCTACCAGAAGACCTGCCTGCATGAGTTCACCAAAGATCCATGGCTTCCTGTGGTGGTACTTTACTGTAGGAGCTAATCTGAGTTTTGATCTGAAAACCAATTTTCTTGGTCCTGCCTACCACTATATTTATTTTGAGTGTTTATATTTAAGATTTTTTAACAGTCATTCTCTTCGTGGACACAAATAGGATTTTTTTTTACATTTCAGATTTTTTTTACTACTGATCTGAGAACTGGGAGTAATTCTTACTCAGTAAAATTACTGAGAGTAATTTTTTCCCCTCTAATCTTTTTAAATACTGATTTTTAAGAAAGATGAATTTCAAAGTTTAAAATAATTATTTAAGGAAGTTCCACCTGGCCATTTCTCAGTAATATCTTTGTTTTGAATGACATCAAATCAGCTTCCTGTCACTGAGCAACAGTCTATAACGGTATCACTTTCTTAATATGTAGCACAGTCTCCTTAGTACTGAAGATAAAAAGCTAAACCTAAAAAAAGAAAAATCAAAGTTCAGAAATATGAGTCTGGAATACCATATGGAATGCATTAGAGAGTCAAATAAGGAGTCTGTCTTTAGGATGAATAATGTTGAGGACCAGTTTTCTCTGGCTGCTAACACCATTTGGCAGCAGTATGGACTTTGACTGGTGCAAGCAAAATCCCTGCTGGTGGGAAGTTGGGAGGGACAGCCTGGCCAGCTTCAGCCAAGCTGCCATCCTTCCTCCATGCTGGAAAAGAGCAGGAATGTCTGTGACAGGGCTGAGGCTGAGTGATGGGATTCTGAGGTGTGTGAGATTTCAGAGCTTCTGTAAAATGACTTACAGGTGTGCTAGGAACTGTTTGTTTACTACTTGCTCTAATAAACACAAAATATGAAATTCAGTAGAGGAGGAGTGTTGAACAGGTAACTTCTGCATTTTTAACCATCCACCTTCGTGCACCAGTCAGGCTTGGTTTCTTTCCCATCCTATCTCCCCTCTCAGTGCACTGCTTGGCAAGGAAAAGCGGAGCAGCCAGAATGCCAGGACCTGGGCACTGCCTGCCCATGGGCAAGGGGCTGGTGCACACCAGCCATGATTGCTTTGCCTGCTAAAAGCAGTCAAGAGAAAAGGATAAAGAGCAGGAAAGCAATTTCCAGTTCCCGCTGCTGGGATCAAGGAGTGAGAAGAGCCATGCTGAAGGAAACACATTCCCAGCAGTGCATGTGAACCCCAGACCATGAGTCAGTTCTCAGCAGCAGCCACCAGCCACCACTGGAGGTTATTTTAGACCACCTCGGACATGCTATTGCCTGATTTTCTAAAACTAGCACTAAATACAGGATAGCCCAAAAGTAAGTGCTAGGAAATAAAGTCCAAGATAATTCTGGAAAAATTCTGCAGGAGGGCAAGAGAAGTGGTCAGCTGGGATCTGCCTCTGTAAGGACCACCTAGGAATCCATCTATCCTGAGAAAAACAGTGCTTTGACAAACAATAAACTTTAGTTTCTAATGAACATTAGTTCTTTAGTTTTCTTCTTTTTTTCTTTTTATTTTTGCTTGGGCACTGTTGAATTTACACCACTAATAATCAAGAAAGAAAGATGGAAAGACATTAAGAGAGTTATTCGGTAACAGTATTCAAAAAATAGTATTTCTTCAGTTCCCTGAGGGAAAACCTAAATGATGAAAGGGTGTCTATGAAATTGCCATTATTCAGGTACTTGTCCAAAACCCAGTCAAAAAGTAGCAAAACACAGATATTCTATCCCAGGAGTACTAGGAACACCTGACCTAATAAATGAAAATATTATGCATGAAAAAATCAGTCTGATTCATTCTCTGACTCCAGAGGGCAGGAATGGTGCCACATTTACCTCACATGATCCTCATGAAACACATGAACCTTGTGTTTAAAAATAGCATCAGTCAAGCACTTTCCATGTGTCACATGTGCACTGTAGCCTAGGCCAAGAACAGACAGATATCAGAAGTGAATTCCTCTTGCCTTATCCCCTGCAGCAAGAGGATTCCTTCTGAAAATAAATAAGATTATGGTTATAATTCTACAAACAATTAGTTAATGTGATTATGTATCTCCTTAGCAATTAGAAAAATCTGTCTTTTAAAAAAAGATCTCCTCCTGAACTCTTGACCTCAGTGATGCATATTACACTAGTTTGTGTTTTAGAAGTGTTGGGAAATGGGCCACTGACTTCAAGATTTGCATACTTTCTTTTAAATTTTCAAGTCTGAAAATACGTGCCACCATATGAAGAGCAGGATTCATATATATAGATATAACAAATCTTTTCTTCAAATTTTTACAGCCTCAGAGCACAAGACTATGATGAGTTTAAAGAATAACTTTGCTTTTTCTTTCTTTCCCCCCCCAAAGTATTATTTTTGTTAATGTCTATTATTCTGTCACACTTATTCCAGCTGAATCTCATCTACCATTGTACTTTTTAATCCCTCAATGTATTTAAATCCATCTGGAATTTTTCTAAATCCTCCATAGTTCTTCTTAACAGAGACAATTTGCCGATGGGGTACCACTAATCTCTGTACACGCTGAGGAGCAGCAGTTCATGACAAATCTTTCTCTTCTATCTCATAACCAGCTCTTAATCCACAGTGACACCCTGCCCCTTGCTCTGTGACTCACTCTCCTTAGAGTCAGTGTGAAGAGCATCCCATTTATGTCCTGTTGATTTGAAGGGTAGGTACAACTTGTGGTTTTGCTGTGACAGCAGCTTTTCTCCCAGGAGAGTCTGATGTATCTCAGCAGAAGATGCTGCAGACCTGAGGGCCTTCCATGTGTGGTGCTGCCACAAAGGAGAAGAGAGGGTCCCTGGCACTGCCTCCTGGAGGCCCAGGCTCAGTGGCCCTCACATACAAATAGCCAAGACTTAAATTGTGTGGCTTTAAATAGCAGCTTATCATCAATGTGGTCCCAGAGTCTGTGATCACAGTTCTCCATCTCAGAGAAGCTGTAAACAACACTAGGGAAAGTTTTATTTTATAGACACAATTTCATTCTTTTGGATTTCCCTATTTTTTTTTCTTTTTTCTCTTTTTTTTTTTCCTCTGCTAAGATTAGTAAATATTTTAACAACCAAAATAATGGGAAACTCAGCTACTGATTCATGAAATAGATTGATATGAAACTCCTTGTATGCAAATTTCAATAATAACTGAGGCATGGGAGGGCTGCTGATGGTACTATATCAAAAAGATACAGCTTTATCAAGGTCCCACTAGAGATTTTCACTCCCCTCTTCCCACTGACTCCTGTCTCCTGGAAATTGGCTTCATGGCACTTCTTAGTTACACCAACACCACTGCTCTCTGATGTGAAAGGTCATTTACCAAGCCTGGATACTGCCAACTTCTGAGCCACACACCTCACAATCCAAAGGAAGGATGTCACATTTGCCTGAGGAGGGAATAAATGGAGAAGGGTGTCATCTATTCCTGCCCCAAGGATGGAGCAAAGTGCTCCTGCCACCTCAGGTAGCACACAGCCTGTTGGAAAAGACAGGGCAACACAGTGACATGACTCTGCCATTCCCATCAGGCTGGCAACCACCAGTATAAAGCTATCAAATCCAACCTTCTCCAGCTCCTACTCCTCCTTTTCTAGACACAAAGGAAGTCTCAGTCATCACAAGAACAATGCATATTATCCATACAATGGAGAAGAAAGGAGACCTTAGAGGGGTTCGCTGGAGGGCATAGAGGAGGAAAGTGCCATGGCAAGGACTACTGGGACTACTACTATTTTTAATACCAATTTTATACCATTGCCATTAAATTCTTTCTGAGCCTACCAAGCCTAAAAAAAAAAATCTAGATGCTGAAATTGTATTTATTTCTCTTGTCTGGAAGTGCCCTGAGAGTAACTCATCTGATAATCTATAATAAAAGTTCTGGGCACTGATGCTTTAAGTCCATGGTGTTAGAACAGCCTGCCTTGTCTGTCTGAGTCTGAGTTTTTTGTCCATACTTCAGTGTAACTTCTTACATCTTGAAGCATACATCTCCAGTAAAGACTTTGGGAAGGCATTTCATGGATTTATTTTGGTTTGAACATAGTCTGTGTCTTACATTAAGTTAAATAATGATTAATTTTGTAAATGGTTCACATTTATCCAGAATTCATGAGAGCAACCAAATAACTTTGAAGCACAGAACTATTCACTGGATTGAGAGCTGCCTGACTTCACAGCACTGTTATTGTAATCATTTTAAGGGCACTGCAATTTTATTGCATTGGGCTGCACTTTGGTTTTTTCATGCTTGTTTCCTCAAAGGCTATATTAGCCATAAAACCTTTTTAAGCTTACTTCTGTTTTGACAGCTCAGCAAATTCCCACTTTCTGTAATTTTTTCCCTCTTTTCCCACCATCAGTAAGTGTGAATCTAAACCTCTTAATACAGACAGATTCAAGTCCAGACCAATTTGTAACACAAATGACACTTGCTAAAAATCAATGGCAGTGGTCGGGCTATGAAGGTCAGAGGAGATAACAGCATCCTGGAAACAGGAGAGTGAGAGAGAAGTTGAGAAGGACCAACTCTCTGGAGTTATAATCAAAGTGTGACACTGTGCCAGCCTGTGCTTGCATTACTTCAAACATTCAGTACCCCCAGCTGTGTTAATAGTAACAAATTCATACAGATGCTTTGTCGCCTGCAGAAGCACAGAAATAATGGCAATAATCTGTGCCATGATTGTGTTGCCCTCCCTTCTGAGGCTGAAATGGACCCCACCAAAGTACTCCCTAATGCATTTTAAGCTGAATGCTGGAAACAGCTACAGGGTTTACTTGTCATGCACCCTGAATCACTGATGCAAAAAAGTCCTTAAAAGGCAAACCTGTTCTTTCATATCAAATTACTTTTTTCATACAAGTAATTAGTAAATGTGATTGAGGACAAATGATGATACACATTTTAATGCACTTTTGACTTTTCATTCTTTCTCTTCCTTCCATCTTCCTTCAAGACAGCATAAAGCCCAGACCAATTTATATAATGCAAAATGACAAAGAATATCCAACAATACAGTGTTCAAAAAAAGGAGTTGAAGAAACACAAATACTAGTTCATAAAGGTACTAAAGCACCTCCCCTATGATGACAGGCTGAGGAGGTTCGGGTTGTTCAGCCTGGAGAATGGAAGGTTGTATAGGGACCTCAAAGTAGCCTTCCAAAGTCTGAAGGGGTCCTACAGGGAAACCAGAGGGGGGTCTTCATCAGGAAGTGTAGTGACAAAACAAGGAGGAATGGCTTCAAACTAAAAGAGAATACATTTAGGTTATATGTTAGGAGGAGATTCTTTACTGAGACTCTGGCACAGGTTGCTCAGAAAACTTCTGTTCAAATTTATTCACTGATTTTCTATTTATGAAATTACTTCATTCTAATTTTTAGTGGTTGAGCATTTACATTTTATACATTTAATGTGAGTTAAGAAATTAAAAAAAAAAAAAGGCATGAAAATTAAATGATGGCATTTTTACATCTGAGCTTCCCAGGACTGGGCAGAACAGCACTGATGAAAAAGTACTGTCAGATAATAGACTGCACTATGATTCAGTATGCTGCATTCCCAGGAATCCTGATCTTTGGCTTTCTTGTTCTCACTCATTTCAAAAGTTTAAAATTCATTACTGTTTCCTAATGACCTGAATGGTAATTACCCTAAAAGCACTGTGATATCCTAGAAGAACTGACCATATGTTATTGTGAGATATTGCAGCATCTCAGGGTTTTAACAACTCCCATTGTTTATAAAAACAAAGCACAGCCCCAGCCCCATCCTAAGTTTGGGCACATTTCATGTGCAGTTCTGTAACCTGCAGTTTCAGCAGAGTGACCTGAACCTGCTCACTGAGAGGTGATGGAGCTGGAGCTGAACCAGCTGCTCTTCCAAAGACCTGACATAGAAGACCCAAACATAGGATGCTAAAGGAGCACAGAGGCACAGAAAGAGGAATTAGAGTGTCTGGGGATGCCTGGCCTGGGAAACCAGGCCAGCAGCCACTCCTGTTCAGCTAAGTGGAGTAATACAGATCAGAGGGAGTTCTTGTGGTGCTACTGAGGACTCCAGGCACACTCCCAAAACTGCCCACTGTATCAGGACCAGACCGAATGCTTGCCTTTAGTGCAGTGGATTGGATGGTCACCAGCCACATTAGAAAATTAGAAAAATTAGAGAATTAGAAATTTTTTTCTCTATGTTCCTCTAGAGGTAAAAATGCAGAGCTGGTCCCAAAAGAAAAGAGAGGAAAACATGTGAAAGCAAAGCCCTTCGAGGAGGGAAAGATGGACACTGGGAAGGACTCTTCCATTATAAAATTATCTACATCAGCAGGTTGAGAATCATGTTCTGTCACAATATATTTCAACAGATTTGAAAGCACAGAAGCTAAGGGCAGCTGAAGTAGAACAGATTATCACATCTCTGTGCATATAACAGATAATAAAAATATACAAAGCTGAACACACGCATAAAAAAAAGGCAGCATTTATTGCTCTCTGTGACAAAGCCAGATTAACTACAACTTCTCTGTTATTTTCTTGTGGATGAATAGGAAGCATATAGCATCATTTTCCTATGGGAATATATAATATCAAAATTGAGACAGTGAAGCAGTGATATGGGGGATATGATCTCTGTCACTTTCTAAGAATCACAAGAAAACTGGAGAATTACAGATAGAAAAAAGATTTCGTGTCTAAAAAACTCTAGGGACCATGAATAATTATGCATGAAGAGCTGGCAACAGAAAATTCTAGAATTATGTCTCTCTACAGGTTTTGGTGCTGAGACAAAGACCAAATTGTTACTACTGGATAATTTCACAGGAAAGGATTTTCCTTGTGTATTATTCAGATAGAGGGTCAAGCTATGTTGTCAGAAGCAAAACCTTTGGCTTTAAAATCAATTATGGACACTTAGGGAACTTATTTATACAAGGGAAGAGTTATATAAGGGAAGTAAAAAATCAAGATAAAAATTTTACATTTAACTTTTTTTCTAAACAGCAGTCCTGTTCTTTGGTGATTTTAACAGACTTCAGTAGCAATAGATTTTCTGGTTTATGTGTGTTTATCATTTCTCTTAACTTTTAAAGCTAGTTGTAGAAATTAAGCGAAGAATATGAACAAATCTCTTTCCCTTAATAAAGTGCACTTGTAAGTAGAATAATGATTTCAAAAAGGACAGTGAGATATACAGAGAAGGTCAAATCAGTGTTTCTTTTTGAATAGATGTATTAAAAGACAAGAACATTCTGTTATTTTTTTCTGAAAAGAGCTGAAAAGCCTCATGGAATATAAATACTCAGCTTCTAAGAAACATCAAGATCTAGTAAGTGAGAATGATATCAGCCCTGTTTCATTGCTGTAGATAGTGTGATTAATTTTTCCTATTTATTTTAAATTTAATTTTTAAATGCAATTAAAATGTTTCCACCTGGTAGGGGAAAAATAATGAAGATCATAAAAATACAATTATTTAATGATATGCCTAGGAAAACAGAAAACCTGAGGAATAAACCAAGACTTCTTCACAACCCAGCTTCAGGGTCCTAACCCAAATGTCATCCTGAGGAAAGTAATCATTATATGCAAAGCAGTATCATTTATCACATTTGTAAAGGTGGAGAAATAATATCAAGTATTAGTAATTAACCCAACCCTTCAGCACATTAAATGGGTCAGACTAATCATATTCTATAGCAACTTTATACTATGAACACAAGCCCCATTTCTTCCCAGCACCTGAGCAGAATTGCAGCTACCTCCAAATGAAATACAGAATCCTGCATGCAGCATCCAACTTGGTTAACGTGGTGGGAACAGATTTACAACCTATACAATCTTACTCAGTCTGCAACTGAGAGCTAACATATGACAAAACATGAACTATCCTGGAAATGCGTAACACAACAATGCCAGAAGTTGGCTCACAAGCTAAGAGAGCTGCCATGAGCTGTCTGTGATCTAGTCTTCCTATGAAAAACTTCAAGCACCAGCCCTCTGATAAAATCACAAAACAGGACAGGATGCTCTGCACTAGGTGTCCAAGCATGGCTTCAGACAAGCATGACTTGATTTTGAAGCTTGAAAGACTCTGTGATAAGCAGTGGAAAGAGATGAACTTTCAAACTAGGATTTTTCTTAGTGCATTTAAGTCTAGCTATTCAATCTCATATTTGAGAAATTGCACGCCAACTTGGCTATTTAAACTGCTGAGCATGCAGCACCTTACATTTAGATTTACTGGAGGTGGTAAGAACTACATTTTCTGGAAAGTTAGGCTTTGGGTTTCCTCATGAGACACTCAGGAGACTAAACACTGTGTAAATGTTTTGACTGTGGGATCCAGGCCCTCATTTTAGAGCAAATACTGCCAAACAAATGGGAGAATTGGCATGCTTTAAAAAAAAAAAAAAAGTTTCCCAAATGTGAAGAACTAGAATTTCAGAAAATAGAAAGAATCCAAAGGCAAGACTTCTCTGACTAGAGAGCTCACACTGATGCATCCCAACTATAACAGAGGTACTTTATAACTATGGCAAAAGTAGAACACAAATGAAAATAAAATCCCATAGATTACTTTTACAAAATAAGATTACTTTAGAATTTTAGAGTTAAAATTAATAAAACACTTCAAAGCAATCACACTGAGAAAGAAAAAAATCTTACATTAATACTCTAGTGGTAGAAGAGCAATTTTTTGAAAGAGAGGAGAGTAAACAAAGTAAATAACCAATTTGATTGGTTTCTCAGAATAATGAAGTACTGAAACAGCACAGTGGAGGATTTGCTGGACAATTTTCTACACTGAAAGTGTCAATTCATTCCAAAGCTTAGCACTGATGGATAATATGGATTGGTATGGATTGCAGTGCTGCAACCATCTGAAAGGTCACTTGACAAACACAGCAGGAGTGACCCACTGCTCTTGCCATTGACAATCAGACTGCCATTTTGACAAGTCTTTAAAGCATCACAAATCTTTACTTCACGTATTAGATGGAAATGTTTATCTTTGGTTTGTGGCACAATTAAATGCTGGCATCTTCCTAGCATTTCATGGAGTTCAGTGCAGCAGCACTAATACCTCTTTGCATCATGCTTGCAAAACCTCAGAAGCTAATAGGGAATGGGTCTCCCCACAAATGTCAGATATAGCACTGAGCAGAATCATAGGATCATAGAATTATTTAGGTTGGAAAAGACTTCCAAGATCGAGTCCAACTGTTAACCCAACCCTACCAAGTCCACCACTAAATCGTGTTCCTAAGTGACACATGTACATGCCTTTTAACTACCTCCAGCCATGTTGACTTCCCAGGGCAGCCTGTTTCAAAGCTTGACAACCCTTTCTGTGAAGTTTTTCCTAACATGCATTTTGAACATCCCCTAGTGCAAGTTGAGGCTTTTCTCTCTGCAGAGCCTTCCTGCTCTCCAGAAGATCAACACACCTTCCTAAATTGGTTTCCACCTGAAAACTGCCTGAGGACACACTTGATCCCTTCATCCAGATCATCAACAAAGATATTAAACAGAACTGCCTTCAGCACTGAGCCCTGAGGAACACACTGGTCTGCCCAGAGTTACACCCATGGATGTAACTCCATTTCCCAGCACTCTCTGTGTCCGGCCAGCCAGTCAGTTAAAAACCATTAAAAATGGTAAAGGTAAATTATCTTTGTGTATATAGGCTCCTCTAGAACCAAGAATCTTTGGACAACTTCAGCAAGTTTCATTGAATAATAACAGACATAATTCAGGGAAAAGCCATCAGTGAGAGACTAGCTAGGAAGAAAACCAGGTAAGATGATACAGTGAAGAATCTCCAGGTTGTGAACACTGAAATTCAGAACATTTCCCATTTCACAGAGCTCTGAGAGTTCTAAACTTTACTGCCTTTATGAGCCAAATAAGTCTGGATAGTCAAAGGAGATGGTGTCATTATGATACTATTTGGAATAAAGGAGTCTTCCAGATTGATATGAGTTAAAAGAGCTGGGGCAAATAGGCAAGTAGTGCTGAGCTGGGGAAAAACTTTCTACTGCTTCACATAACATTCCTAGGCAGGAATGAAAAGGTGCAGTTAAAGGGTATTCCACTGCACTGCATATCTGGTCTGTTTCTAATGTGCCACATGCATTTCAATGCAACACAGTATAGTACAACCAAGAATCCTCCACAATCCTATTGCCTTCAATCCCATTAATAAATTTAAGACAGTCAAAAGAATCAGTACATGCTAAAGAACTTTCTGCCTCAGTTTCTCTATGGTGCTGGACAGTGATTTGTAAGCTCATCCTAGAAATTCCCAATTTCTCACAGAAGAGGAGTCAGGATTGCTAATAAAATATAACATTGTTCTATAGAAGGGAAAAGAATGTACAAGTGCCTATATGGTTCTAAAATCCCAAATCCTGTAATGAACTGTGTATCTTTAGGGGGCTAAAGTTGCCTTTCTGAAAGTATAGTATTGAATGTCAAATTCATTAGTGGCATGACCTGAAAGCATTAGGTCTTTCTTTCTAAACTAGTTGCATATGTGATGTTTGGATTCCTATATGTGTTATTTTCAGATCAAAACGAAGAAAATACTGTGCTGTATTATTGTGTGTCGTTTTTCTGAAAGAATGACTCAGGCATTGATATTTAGACTACTTTCAAGTCAAATATTTAAAGCTCTCATCCTAACTATAAGCACACTTACTGACATATTGGAAGGTCACTAGAACATGAGAAGATAGAGAGAGGTCTAAGCAAAAGACCTACAAATTAATGTCTTCTGCAAGGGAGGAAAGGCAACTGTAAGAAAACAGAACTGTTTGCTTGTATTTTCATCAAAGTACTGAACAGGTTCCAAACAGTTTCAGATGTATTAAAAATCAGGCCTGTGGCATTTTCCTCTTGTACATTCATATGTCACTAGGTGCAATGACTTTATCTTTTCCCAGTTAAAAATGCCATTCAAATTGGCTATTGTACTTACTCTTTCACTGTCACAATATAGCCATATTCTTCCTCCTGAGAAGATTTCACTTCAAGTTGTAAGCCTTGTCCTGTGTTTTTCTGAGGCTTTTCATAGGAGTTTCCTTCCTGCATTAAAGCATTCTTAATCCAGTAGCTGGTCTGGCTGGGGTCTTTGGAGTCAGATTCACTGTTCTTTGCAGTTATCAGCTCCCTTGAGAAAGTCTCACTTTTTACATTTTCCACACCAGCATTTGTTTCTTCTGAGGAAGAAGGGTCAGTTTCTTCAGATTTCTTAGTTTCTGTCTTTGTAGGTTCTTCAGCAATAAGGTCTTTATGAATATTTTCAGCTAATGCATTCTCATTCAGGAATCTAATTAGTTTTGCAGTGTTCTCCTGTATTAAAAGAAAAATATTATTTTTAAAACTAAACACAGGAAGGTTTTACTCACCAAACCTGGATATAATTTTTTCAAACTCTTACTGATATGGTAGAGTCTAATCATACAACTGTTGCATGGTCATTTGCTTAATTTCTATAAGCTGCTAGACTGTGTTAAGAACTTGCTGTTTATTCAGTAATAATAAAAGAACATTAAATTATGCCACTATTTTTTTTCCAGTAGTTTCCATGTGTCTGTGTGTCTAAGTATTGACAGAAATGAAACTTTGCTATTACATAAGTTAATGAAAAGGAGAAAACTTAGAAATGTCCATCAATATTCCTGGTTTGGGTCTGGAAACTTTCATACCTCTTGGGTCTCACAAGTTATAACACCAGAAAAGGAACAGATATTATCTGACCAATTCCATTTCCCTTCTTCATCTCTAGAAATGGTGACAAATTGTATGTGAGTGATCCAACAATCTAAACATATGATCACAGAAAACCAAAATCTGTCTAATAAATCAACAATAAGCAAATGAACCAAAGTCAAAACAGGTGCCTGGAAAAATTCATTAGTTAGTTTCATTACATAACTTTATTGCAGCCAAGCATTTGTGAGGAAATGATGGCAAATGGGCACTTTGTGCTCTGTGTCACCATAAACTCTACTCAAACATTCCCTACTAAAACTGTCACTAAGAAATTTATACATGGGATCCACTGTAAGTCTGTTGTGACTACAGCACTTCATTCCTTGATGATTTTCATGTGGGTGTTTAAAGCTCCTGCTACTCTATGTCTGTTTCCCTTGTTTGGTAAAAGGACCAAAGAGATTTTACTGTGAACACAAGAGGATTTGCCCATTTATGAGTCTGGCAGTATTAGCTTTTTATAGAGTAGATAGTAGGAGAAGTTTCACACAATTTTTTAAAAAAATATTTCTTTTATGCTCCATGAAATGGATAAAAAGAAAGATGAATATACCTCAAAAATGGCTAAATATTGGACAGCAGTCCATAGGATATGATTCAAAGCTCAGAAGGAATATTGTAAAAATAATCTGGATTAAAATGCTAATTTTGATGTTACTAGCTAGGGTATGAGATGTAATGCCTAGAGCTTTTGAAATACCTCATGTTGCCCATAATTAAGAGTGAAAGAACAGGGGGGAAAAGCGTTTTCAAGAACACCTCAATGCTCAAAATATGATTTGAGGAAAAAGCCTGAATTTGTCTGAACTTTGTGAATCTGTTATAAATTCTGTCTATTTCAAAATTAGAAAAAGGGGGAAAAAGGACTTGATTTTGATTTTTGAACTTCAAAACCCATTTTGGTTAAGGTTTAAATAAATGTTCATTTAATATTTCAATGCATTAAAACAACATGTATGTTATTGAATCATAGCCACACAAAACTTAGAACAAGTCTTATATTTCAGAAATGTGAGTTTGTCTTTCACTGCACACATATATTCTGAGATAGAACACTGTTTTTGTTAAAATACTGGTACTCTACCTCTTTATCACTTCTCACACTGGCTTCATGCACTCCATTGTCTGTAGGATATGAAAAGCACAAATATATAGTTATGAAGGGCAAACATCATACACAAAACAAAGACTTCTCATAGGGTGCTTTTTAGCAGTGGTCTTTTTACGTGATTTAAACATTGAGACATCAAAGCTGAAAGAGCAGAGTAAGGAGCACTGTATAATTTGTTATTGTTATTCTAACCCCACTTTGATAGCAAATTAATGTGAGATCAATAGACAGAATACTTCAAGAGCTAATGTAATAGTGTTATTTTGCTAATTAAGTGCCAAATCATCATATCAGTTTACCAATATCTGAGGAAAAAAAAAAAAAACAGAATAAAATGGCTCTAGTTTGCTAAATGGACATTTATGGTAAAGGAAAAGGAAACATATATTTCCCTCATACCAATTTTGGTGGAAGAAAATGAAATATTTCAAAATATATCATTCACCAAAATGATGTTACAGTTTAACTACAGTGATAATATTCAGTCAGATCCTTAACCTCAGTCAAATAGCTTTTTGCTTTATGAACTGAATGGCCTTCATCTTTCTCAGCATGACTCAAGATAAATCCTCAAGTTTGCTCCTTTTAATCTACAACAAAATCTGACAATCAGAATAACCAGAATATCCCTAGCTAGTAAGAATTTCAATATATCACCATGAAAACAGTTAAAATCATTTTTTATGACTTACAGAACACATTTCTGGCATACTAGATATTATAACATTCCTAAAATAGAAAAAGGATGAGCAGTAACTTATGTTCCACTGTGGTATTCACTCATTAATGGCAATTACTGTGGCTCCTGAATCTGCATCGCCAGGAAAATATGTGTGCAGACAGAAACAAATAACCATAATAACTCTTCTTATTCCCTAAGAAGGAAAGGGAATGAGTGGGTTCATACCCGTAACTTGTCACAGATTTTCTTCTGCAGGTAGCTGTGGCATGTTAAAAAATGATTATAAGTAAAACATATCTTTTTCTCTGTATATTTTGAAATACATCTTGTAATATAATAATTTCTATTATCATTTTGCTTAAACATCTCATTTTCAAGAATAGGAAATTAGACCACACAACATAAAGCAATTCTTATTTCAATATAACTGGGTGTATAGATTTATCTTGTTTGTGAAGCTTGAAGACCAAGTGTTCATAAACAGATTTTTTTTTTTTTTCGAAAATGAAGAACCTGCTGTAAAAAGAAAAAAAAAATCTAAAATTCCAAAGCCATTCGGGAAATACAGAAACTTTCCCTCACACCTTCTTTAAAACTGATTTTTATAAGTCTACCACTAAGGTGAAGCAATAGAGGAAAATCAGGGTAGCTGTCTTTTGCTGTACTTAGCTTCTAAAATAAATACCTGGTATATTAACACTGTTTTCCATTAACCCAGTCTGAAGCTCTCCCCTTCTTTGAGCATCTCCTTTCTTCATTTGTGCTTCTGTTTTGTCTTTAGTTTTTCCAGCATTTTTTTCTGTTTCTTCCTGGATGTTAACACTTTGGATTGCAGTGGCAATAGTATCAGCAATTTCATCCAGTTCTGTTGAGCTGAGATTCTCCACATTCACTTGGTGTTTCTCTAGGTCCTTCAATACATTTTTAATCAGTGTCTCTGGATCAGAAAACAACATGAGCACATTTAGCTGCATACATGAAATGCATGTGCTTATATCTTTAATTTTTCCTAAAAAATTTAGATAGCTTTCCCTTCATGGAGTGTATCTGCTTTTTAAAGGAAGGTGCACTCACTCATGCTGCATTCCTTACAGAAAACACAGTATCCTTAATGGATGTGAAAGTTTTTGGTGAGGTGAATCTGTGCCAGGACAGGGGATGTATGCTATTACAACCCAGCAAGTTCTCCTACAGAGAGGGCATGAAATTATCACTTTTTTTTTACAAGAAGAACATTCTTTCCTAGTCTAAATTGACTCAAAATACTGAAAGCAAGTGTTAAAGTAGCCTAATTTCTTTTTTTTTAGCTGCAAAACAGTACAAACAACATTACTGTTTCCTAGAGATCAGTTTTCTTTGGTGATTTCCTTTCATAAGGTAAGTAGCTATACAGAGTTCTGGGAAAAAATGAGTCAGATATTTTGTCTTTCAATCAAAAAGCTCCTCATCAATTAGAAGGGGATATAAATATATGTCCATTATATACATGGATATGTAAAGGACAAAATTTCTAAATTGCATTAATTTCTCTTGGAACATATATTTTTTTTCAAATATATATTTACATATATAGATAGATATAGATGATATATAGATGATATATAGAACTTATTTTGGTTTGCCAGCTATGAATATTTCCCCAGTCATACTGAGAAAAAAACAACAAAACCAAACAGCAAAACACCTTTGATGTGATAAAAGTTTTGAAGATAAGGAAATTCAAGGACAATGGATATTAAAGGTGAGTCAGAAGATGGAGCATAACATCTCCCTAGGGAAGGCACTTTTCTGACTGCATATATTGCACCTCCACTATCAGTCTGTAGAGCTCTGCAAAACTCAGCCTAACGTCCCATGGAGTATGAAACATTAAATGTAGTGTTTACTGTAGCACACCAAAACCATTTCCAATCATGCCTCTGTTCTGCTTATTCATGTTGATAAGAAATTTAACATATTTATGCATATGCATGCAAGCAAGAAAACTCTTTCACATAGTATTGTATAGGAAGAGGAAAATAAGGGCTGCTTTTAAATCTCTGTTGAATGTATGAATTTACATGTAAGCAGTTTGAAGGTGCCATCCAACCTTTTTTCTCAATAGTAACACTATCCATATTAAACCCAGTGGCTGGACATCATCATCTGTGAGCAAAACTTTGGGATCATGCTGTCAGCTTTCAGGCTCACATAAAAGTGAATTTAAAAGTAGGGAAAGAGGGAAAAACAATGTCATAAGAAGGGCTAAAAATAGGGATTTTTCTTTTTACTCACAACAAAGGAGGAAGAAGTACATAGAGACTAGAAAAGAAGTTAAAATAGTTAACAGACTTCTGCTTCAGGGAAGAGGCAGTGGAACATCTGTGATTTTGCAGGGAGACAAGCATCAGGGACTATTTTTCATTGGGAATAAGAGACCAAGACCTTGGACACATCTGTCATTTTTTGGACCCCTCAGTTTTAACTGAAAAGCTCACCGTCAGCATCTCAACATCAGATTCCCAATTCCATCTCAAAGCAAA
The DNA here is from genome assembly GCF_024509145.1 of Vidua macroura. Lineage (NCBI taxonomy): Eukaryota > Metazoa > Chordata > Aves > Passeriformes > Viduidae > Vidua > Vidua macroura. The sequence goes on from NC_071571.1 coordinate 9,401,496, forward strand.
GACTAATTCCCCCTGACCTGACCTAAAATTCACCAAACAAAATAATGCCATTTTCCCTTAACTCATTAGTCCATAAAAAGCAAAAGAGCTTAAACAGCTTAAATAATAGATTTACTGTGAGTCTGAGAGGGTGTTGACATATGGGGAAGGTGTTTCTTTGATGTACTTTCTTTTCCAGGTAAATGGAAATATCTTTCCAATAATCCACATGATGTTATTACAAAATTCTACTTAATTATAAAATTCAGTAATATAAAATACAAGCTAATCTTGTAAAATGTGAATTTTTAAAATTTCCTTTAAAAAGCAAAGTAATAAGCACACTTAATTGTGATTATCAATAAAAAAAGATAGGTTATATCTGTGATGTTACTTCAAACTGACACCTGACAAAGATTTTGGTACCATACTGGAATAGCAGAGAGCTTTGTACAGGAAAGCAAGCATTCAGAAATGTGAATCAAAGATGTAAACTCAATCTGTGCCAAACTCCCTGGGCCAAGATATGTGGCAGCAGCAAAATTAACACTGAAGTTTGACAGAAGCTTAGCAACACTTCAGAGAAAACACTGAAAAGTTTCCTTTCGTTTTATTGTATCCATCCCCTGTTACTAATTTAATAATACAGTAAAAGCATAGTGACCAATGCTTTAGTTTAGGAAGGCAATCTACAAGAGCAAATTAAACTGCAACATAATTTTTCAATACATTTGATCAACCTGAGTTCATGACACTTTTTCAAGAAGCACAAGAGCCACCTGGCAGAGAGGTGGAGATGTTACACAGAGCAGCAATGCAGAGAACTAAGCTGTAGGAAGAAAATAGTACTGTTGCATTACCACAGGAGCCTTGTGTCTGCTTAGGTATCATTTCTGATCTTATCTTTTATAGAACTATTGGACAATATCTTGACAGAAAAGCCTAAATTATTGAAGCAGAGCTAATAAAGTCAGCAATGAAAAGACAGAATACATGTCAGATCCAAATCAAAACTAAAACTTTACAAATAAAACATCATTTGAAGACAAATCTTAAAAGAGAATTATATTTCAGAACATCTATAATTAAAAGAGTTATATTAATGTAACACAACTAGATTTTTGTTTATTTCATTTGATTCACAGCCAGCTGTCAAGACCAGCTACTGAGCTACTCAACAACATGCAGGCAATGTAGCCTTGTCATTTCCATTCCATTTTTTCCAAACCAACTTTTTTTTCTTTACTTATATTCTTAGCCTAGTCTTATCTCTCCAGTCCATCTTCAGACTCATCTTTAATATCCATTGTCAACAAAAAGCAGTCTTAAACAAATGGGAATGGGGGAAGAGGGCAAGGAATAACACAAAAAAAATGGCCTCAGACCCTATTCCAGATAATACTGACAGGCTCAGTGAAGGTTCTTCCTTCTGGCTCACTAAAACCTCAATATTATAATATTATATATATATATATATAATTAATTATATATATATATATATATAAAAATATCATTATTATATAACAATCTAAAATAAAATGTATTATATATAATATAGTAATGTATAATTATATTATTATAATATAATAGTATATAATATTATATATTATATTTTTATAATATATAATATTATATAATACTGGTATTCCCGCCCTGGTCGTTGCCACCTGGGCACAGTTCATCAAACAAACTCCTAAATGCTGCAGTGACATGAGTAAAAATTTGGCATTATATCTACTTTTACTGAACAACTACAATGTGACTTAAAATACCAAGGACCAAAGGCAATAACCAAAGTCAGTAAGTATGAGGAGCATCATGTTTTTAGTACCCCAGGAGGGACAGTCACCAAAGTGTCTGTAACAGCCTGGTGAAATGCAGGTCTTCATAAAGAGTCTTGTTAACTTCACGTGGTTACTGATATGATATTAATCCTTGTCCATGATAAATATGGATATTTACACTTCTTGTTATGGCACTTGTCCATGTTTGCAATAATTTGTAAATTACTGGATAATATTGATAAACAGATAAATTGCATCTGTTGCATCTGATGCATCATTGCATCTGTTTACAAACACCTTTGGGTAACATGGTGTATTTATTAAAATCAGAAAATATTGTTGGAGGAAGGCCAAAAAGCAGATGGATACTGCAATGGCACAGCACTTAAGCAGCACATGTACTTGAACATAACATGCATTTACCTGTGCACAGCTTTTATAGTCTCCCACTGACTCCCTTCTAAGTGGACTCAGCAATGCTCAGTCATGTTTCACAGGGCTTGCAAACTGCAAACTAGATTTCTCCCTTAGCTCCAGCTTTCCAGCTGATGAATGCAAACTGTCTTTTATACTTACCCTGCAACCATAATGGCAGTAAAAGCATGTATGTCCTAGAAGATGTAATTTTTAATATAAGCTCCACCAGTAGAATTCCCTAGTAGGAATAAAAGCATCTTATGCAGGGAAAACAGCTTTTTATTGTATAGCATATAAATGATGCCTCATATTCTGCTGGCACAAGAGTCAAAGCCAGCTTGCCTGACAACCACATGGTAAGGGAGCAGTGACTTTGTTAGAAATTCCACAGTGTGGTCTGTCTTCTTCAACTCCATCACCCTACTGACCACAGGTTAGCTGCCTCAGCAGCTGAGCACCATATGGAATGGTGATCACAGCTTTGCCAGAGAGAGGATGTATAAAAAAAAGTATTTTTGTTCCATAAATGTGGAAGTTTGCTATTTTTTTAAGACATCTGAATTACTAATTCTGTGACCTTTTCAAAGGAACAGAGAGCTGTATTCTGTAATATTTAACGCATAAAAAATCAGTAGACTAGAACAAACTACACAAAACTGAGCCAAATTCTAAATACGGCTGGTGCAGAGGAGAGATTAACAATTCCAGTGTTGCACAGTGACTACAAAGGCAGTGCCCACGCACATCATGCTACTCCTAGTGGTAACAACTTCTAAATCTGATAGAAAAATAACTCCACATTTCCTTCTTTTGTATTTCTCCCTCAGGGTGCCTTGTTAGAGAATTTACCTGCCACTTTTTTGCAGCAATTCTCAGTACTAATCTGCTCAGTACCTTCTGGATTGTTCTCCCAGTCCAGTGCCTTTGTCTAATCCTCTGTTAGATGGATCAGAGAACTTAGCACCCCATCCTTCCAGACTTTTACAGTTCTGTAGTTCACAGAGTGCAAGAGAAAAACAACCCACAAGCCTACAATAATCCATAAACACAAGAGAGATGGGAGAAAGGTTAAAAGCAGAAAGAGGTTGTGTAGTCAGTCTGGGAAATCTGACTCTAAACCACTTTCATTCCAATGAACATTTGGACAGCATTTTAAGCAATGAATATGCCAGGGTCTGTCCTCACCACTTACTTGTGAGATTATTAAGTGGCCTAAAAATACAAAGGAAATTGTAATATTTTCTACTCAAACAATTCATAATGCCTTGCCTATGCAACATTTAATAGCAAATGCAATGGCAGAAGTTCCTATAGGGCATATTATGTATGAGAAGCCAAAGTAGTACAACCCAATGAATTGTGAAACATGTTATTCTCTGTAAGTGTTAAGCATTTTTTTCCCAGTTGGCTCCTACCAGGAAAGGTGAAGTGGAACAGCTGGGGGATAATGAAACCAGCATGTGCCTAGTTTGTTTTGAGTCTAGCAACAAAATTGTCTAACCTGTGCAAGAGACTTACAGTGCCACCTGGATTTGATTTTACATTATAGTTCATTCCTTGAAACCTATTATCTCTGGGCACCATACCAAGAATGCTTTCACTTCTGAGCATCCTTTAAACTGGAAGCATTATCTTTCCTCTGCTGAAACTCTGATATTTCTCTGTGTTTGTGTGTGTTCTGTTTTTGGAGGATATTAAATTTAAAAAAAAAATTTAAAAATCAAAGAAGACTACACTTTATGGATGATAAAGAGGGATTCAAAGGAACCCTCTTACATATCACCAAAACCCATTGGGGTAGTGGTGACTGCAGTGTAACAGATACAAGTGCTTGACAATGGCTGGGGATCAACTCTTTCATTTTTCAGGCATTCTGAACCACTGGAATAATATTGATAGATAGATTAGTTTAAAGAAACAACAAAATGAATCATAAAGTCTACATGATCCCCAAGACTCATCTTATAAAGCAGTGCTTTAAGTGCAGCACAGCATGGGGATGTTACCCTCCATTTTAATATAAATATTTGTTGAACTATTACATACAGAAAAAACTGCAATCCAATCATTGCTAAACAGCATTATCAAATAAAAGATGAAAATCCAGGAAATAGATTCTTTCTTACAGAATGTCCAGACAAAATTAGATGCAACCCCACCTTCTTGTTCACCTATCCATGGAACTGACAGACTCCTCCCTTCTCTGTGTTCTGAACCAGAATTCATCTCACTGTTAATTTCTGTGCTTAACTTTGAATTTTACCCATGGTCCTTGAATTTCTAGTTAGATAAAGAGATGTGGAGCAAAACCAGGCATTTCTGTATTATCTATATATATAGTGTGTGATGAATGCATAAAAACAGGTTTGATAGCAAAGATATACCAATAATTATGTGTTGTTTGTAAAATGCTTTGAAAATATAATAAATTACATAAATGCTATGTCTTACTAAGTGCCATATATTTCTGCACGCATATGGAAGGTGGGCTGAAGAATGTGGGTAGATGTTTGCAGGGAAAGAGTAGCTGGAATGGTGAACATTATTACTGTGTTGTGGCAGATATAAATATGCCAATACTAGGAGATATATTAAATGTCTAATTTTATTTTCTTTTTCTCAAACAGTAAACAAGAGGGAAACTTCAGGTAAGCAACAAGAAGTAAATATCAACTTTACCATCCACAATGCTCAGCGGGTCCTTTGGATCATGCTGGGAAGCAGATTTGTGATTCAGCATCTCAGGGGTTGGCCTCTGCACTCCAGGCCCAGCCCTCGGCTGGAACAGCTTCCGCATTTGGAAATCTTCCACTTTCCCTTTGGCAAAAGTTCCATCGAAAGGACTGACCTGTGTAGAGTGCAGTCTCTCAGCATAAAGCTGAGAGCCTTTAGTCCTGCTGTGAGGGCTGTTCTCACTGCTCTGTGCAGACAGGTTCTGGGTGATGTAGGAGTGCAGCGCGGCCATCAGGCTCTTCTGGTCCCTTCCCGGCTCCGGCGACAGCGTGTCCGGCTGGCGCTGGCGGAGGCTCCTGCCACGGGGACTCTCAGGGAATTCCTGCTGGGATTTGGATGCATGGGCCAAAGCAGGTGATGGCTCCTTGGGGTTCTGCCTCGTGTAGTACCTCAGAGGGTCATTGTAGATGTAGCTCTAGGGAGAGCAGAAGGTGGACAAAAGGAAAGGGGTCAGAATTGCTTTGTAATTATTGTGCCGGGATCTGAGGCAGAACCCTGAGTGCTTCACCAGCCAGGAAAACAGTAACTGGAACTTGTCATGGAAATGTAAACTGCAAACCTCAAACTGCTAAATGTGCTTCAAAGAGGCACTACTATTCAATGTGCAAAAATCCAGTTTATCAAATTATTAAAAAGCAAGAGCAAGAGATTAGAGAGAGAATAACAGAACTCAGTGTTAACTATGTGTGAACTATTTCTATTCAGACAAAGAAAATTTAATAAATCTACTTTCCCTCTGTTTTTTACTTAACCTGTAAGAATAACTATTTTTCAGATTACTTACCAAAAATGTCAAATTAAAAATGTCACTTTTAAAGGAACACCAAGTAAGTAAACCAATTTTTCTGCATATATTAAGTACTTTGTTCTATTTTAAATGAAATATTTTTCCACTAAATTAAATCTCTAATAAACATATCATTTGACACTGGGAAAAAAAGTATAAACAATGTTTAAATTGTTTTTTAATTAAATTATTATTTTCAGGAAAAACACCACAGCAAATTAAACAACAATGTTAAAAACATGTCAATCAAGCTCAAACCACATTTTTACTGAAAAAGTTCTGGGGAATAAAAAGTAGAAAGGTGGGCATGCAGTACAGTTTTCTATTTTCAGTTTCTCTTCTCATGGATACCATCATTTACTCCTAGAGACATTTTTGCTATGATCACAGCCTGAAGGCAGGCCTTTTCATTTTTTAGCAAACCAGTTCCATCCTCTTAAATAATTTCAAAAAACATTTTTCTTCAGTTCTTGCTAAATACAGCTTTGAACTAAGAGGTTTACTTATATCCAGAATAATTCTTATTAGATTCTTTGTTTATGAGTCCCTGAGGACGCTTGCTGAGGTTACATCCCATCCTGTATGTGCTGCAGGATGGGTCCTGCTTCTCAGCTGTGCTCTCTTGGTTAAACTGTCACACAAACTCCATCACAATGTGGCAACCTTAGGACAGGAACTATGTCAGCTCTCACTGCTATAAATTATTGTGACTCACTGGTGTCCCTATGCACTGATGGCACAATGATTTAGGACAGAGGGAGCTGCAAAATACAGAGGGAATGAAGACACTATACACTCCAGAGGAGAGCAATTAGAAGGATTCAGACAGAAAAATCATTATTTATGTATTTGCTAATGTACTTTGTAAAAACAAAATAAGTAAGACTGATAAACTCCTCCAGAGATGAAGAATTAGTTTTAGATTTTAACTCGGTCCTAATTTCTGGACAATAATTTTGCTCTCCATCTGAACAATTTTATTTCTTCTGATGACAGTGGATTTTATATATTAATACATGCTCATACCCATTTCTTTCCAAGAGGGTTTTCTTCCCCATAAGAAATGATTGAAGAGGTTCACTTCCATGTGAAACCATGACAATTCCATGGTTCCATATCATGATTTAAACAGAATTATGGTATAGGCAATTTTATTACAGAGACAAAAGGCACTTTGGCCACTTTGGCTTGTGACCTACCAATGAAAGGCTTTGGATTTCTGCAGTTGGTCTTTGACATAGAAATGTGCTTTGTGAAAGCCAAGAAATTGGGCTGCAGTGAAGCAGTGTCAAAAAATACAGAGCTAGAGATCAAGCAGCTTTGTGTATGAAATATTTCAGTGTCCCCTGGGAACTGTATCAAACAGCAGCAGTGCAGCTCTGGTTCAGTGCTCCAGCTGCAGGGTAGACATTGCTCTGATCAGCTCCAAGGGGGAGGCAGTTGTCAAAATGCAAGTTGAACACTGTTTACATGCTTAATAGCAAAGCCTAAATATGAAAAACTTCCAGTCAGATGCATTTACCTCCCTATTTGAACAGGTCTTTGCCTGGGGTAATTAACTCTCTAATGATACTCACTCCAGAGTGAGGAGGAGCTGCAGAGGATGACACAAAGCAGCCCAGGACACCCTGAGCAGTTCACTGAGAATTCACATAAACTGCCATCTGCCTTCCCCACTCCTGTTCTCTCTGCCTTGCAGCCTTCCAGAGGACCTCCTGGGCTGAAGGGAAGAAGGAACAGGGAGCTGGGAAAGGGAGAAATGCAACAGGGGAAGGAGGACAATTCCCCATTCAGCCATGGAAAAACAAGAAATCACTCAATCCAACTCGTTAACTACGCCCCAGTTTGGATCGATGCCCCATATACAGCTCTCTCTTTTGCCTCTTAAGCTTTACTAGTAAGTGTCAGAGGGGAAGAAACTGCTGGACACTCACGAACCATGTGAAAGACTGGGGTTAGGAGATGTGGGCTGGCTTTTGACGAGCTATTTAACAAATCCAAGTATCCTTTAGCATTAACAGATCAGTGATTTACTGTTCTTGCAGACAAGGAGCACATCAACAAAGAAAAGACCACCAACCCACCAAGTGATCATGCACAAACTGGATAAAAGTGTGTGCCAGTCCTGGGCTCAGAGCTGCACCTCTGTCAGGAAGGGGCAGCCTCTCAGCAGCTTGACAGGTCACACTTTGGGCAGTAAGGGATGAAATATTAGAAGTTCTAATTAAAGCAGAGCACTGATAGCTCAGCTGTCTTCACTGAGATAGCAGCCCTTCTGATGTAGTTTACTCTGACTTTAATTAAAGGGGTCTCACAGCTGTATGGCAATCTCCCACCTGCAGGAGCAAAAAATCCCCTTCCTTGCTGCTCCCATCTCAAACAAAACACCAGAAGTACATGTGACACGCAAGATGAAATCCAAGTAAAATTGCAGCAGAGATAAATACAATCCTAAACTATGGGTTTGCCTAAGTGGTGTGGGGAAAAACATCTAAATTTTACAGAAAAATATAGAACAAAAATGTCAGTAATATGTAATTTAGAATCCAGAGACAATTTACATCTCGAGTTATTAATAACAATTGCAGAACACTGTGATTATCTTATTTGAAGTGGGTTTTGCAAAACCCACTCCTGAACATGGACATTGCTAATTTGATTAATGTCAAAGTTAAATGGCATAATCCATGGTTAGTGAAAAGAATGTAAATTCCCATATTGGTGCCTTTGGAGAATCTTCTAACATTATGGAGAAGCAGAGGGAAACACAGAGCTGAAAATTTTTGAAAGAAAATGCATTTCTGGATTGATTACACAGGACTCATATGAAGTACTGCCAGTAATAGAACAAAAAACTCCACCCCAAACAAACATTAAGTGAAATGTACAAGAATAAAGAAAGCACTAGTTACCACATAGATGGTTTGTACTGAGAAGGGCTGAAATACAAGCCCTGGTTACTATGAGGAACATTTCATTTTTTAATTGGTAAAATACTGTTCAATTATCTCACGTCGCTGATACAAAGCCTTTGAAAAGTATTCTGAATTGATAAACCACTCAGTTTAAAAAAAAAAAAATCTTATTTCTCTGTCTGCACAGGATTTCCCTCTCCTTCACCACCTTTCAAATAAGCTATCTCAATAATTCACACATTACAAAAAATCCACACACACTAACCTTTCTGAAGATGGAATTGTTAGGACAATGTCTTCTATGGTTTAGGTATGTAATTAAATGACATTTTCTGCATGAAAATTCACAGAAGGGCACACTAAATTACACTCTACAGACACACTATGCAAAAGTCTATGAACAACATTTTATTAAAAAAATACAAATTAAAAGAGTGGTGCAGGATTAGATACATAGAACATCATGCTCTTCAATTTATCCACTAAAGGGTAGATTGACTTGAATGTTTTGCCCATGTGCAGAAAGAATGGAATCAAATTTATAACAAAATACTTCCTTTCTTGCACATACATTTGCAAAATCTAGAAGGAATATAGAGCTAACAAAATCCTTTTGAAACGCATAATGAAGAAATCTTCTGTCCTCAATTTAATTTATGTTTTTCTGTTTGATGCATTTGCAGATATTAACCCATGTTTGCTGCCACTTAGATTTGGCTGAAGCATGATTCCACCTACAACTCTTAATTTACTGTGCCTATTTGACATATTGACATTATGGTCTCTGAAATTAGAAGATAAAACCCACAACAAATACTGGAAGGCCCATCTTTATGGGGGGATAAAATAACATTTTCCAAAGACTACCAGAAATGAAATTACCTCATACCTCCTCACTCACTGTGTGGAGTGAAAGAAGTTTAGTTTTTTGTGCCAGACACAGTCTAGATGCTCTGTGACTCACACAGACTTGCCTCATGCAGGCTCACCACATGGGAGATACCTGTAGTCATGTGAACCCCCAAAATAAACACCAGCACAAGGGGCACTGCCTGATTGCTGAATCAAAGGGTAGCCTGGGAATTTGTACTGCTCAATTTACCTTTAAATTGACAGAAATCCACCCAACATTGAAAGCTGAGGGCCAAACACGTGCCATGCAGTGGATGACAGCATGAAAGTCCCTGGGGTAGGGCTGAGCAAGCAGCACAGCTCTGTCCCCAGAGCATCACAGCTAAAGCAGCAAGTCCTGTGACAACAAAGCCTTAATTCCTTCTGCTGTGAGCTGCTGTGGCCACACAGTGCTGTCCTGTCAGGATATCTCAGCAGGCTTCCAGCCAGGTTCAAGCTGAAAGGGGGGAACCCTTCACAAGCTCGGTGTGCTGTAGACATGACCTTACATACTCTACACCAAATTCAGTGGTAGCTTTCTCTGAAAATAATAACTACAGCCAACGAGCCAATTGTTTCTGTAATAATGAAGCAAAGGCCTTTTCTACCAGCTGCTAAAGACCTTTTCACTAACTAAAATACTATACCATGCACAAACCCCAAGAATTTGTAAAACTAATTCAGAATCCAGAAACTGGAAAAGAGGCCAAATCAGTGCTTCCTGCAGTGATGGGACAGCATCAGGCCACGGCCTTTCCACAGATTCACGGGTTTAAGGCAACAGGCAACACTAGAGTCATCTCACCTGACCTACTATTTCATTGATAATTTTCTGTAACTATCTTCTATTTTCTTTCTGAAAAATACAGTAGTTTTGAAACCATTTAAGAATTACATCAGAGAAGGTGGCAGAGATTGTTAATTAACATTCTGTAGTTTGGAGTGTCAAAAACTTGATCAAGCAAAAGGAGCCTTCAGAGTCTGCTTTGATTGAAACTATTCATGAGTTTATTTCCTAATCCTTGTTGTGAAACCACAGTGCAACAGGACTGTCCAGGCTCTGACTCTACAGCATTCAGTAATCTCTACTGCTGTAATTTCAGTTGATTTCAGAGATTTGGCTTCCACTCTTAAGCAATAAAAATCTTCAAAAAAGAAAAAAGGCAAAAAAAAAAAAAAAAAAGAAGAAAAGAAAGGACAATACGTTGGCTTCTTTCTGTATAAGTTACTACTTAACAAAATCACTTTTAAGTCTCAGATATTCCCAGCCATTCTTATCTCCTTTGGAATGATCATATCCACTTGACTACCCATCAGCTATCTACAACAGACTCTCCTTCATGGATAATTTTTATTGTCAGTTGATGTTACTTACTGTCTAGTTTTCATAACTAACTGCTGTTTTTTCTCTTTCCTTCTGACACATCTCCATCATATGGGTCAAAACAACATTTCCTTTGGTGTAGAAGAAGTTCTGGATGGTCTTTCCTCAACATTCATGATTGGCTAATCATAAATAACAAAGGTCAGTTTTACACACTGGGATACATGGCTTGTCTCCACATATAAAGGATAAAACACCTGGGAAAAATGAAGGGTGGATGACCTCCAATAACCTGACCAATGGCAAGGGACCCCTGCCCTGGCTCCATCCAGGGCCATCACAGTGAGCCATCAGCCATCATGTCCAGGAGTGCCACCCTGGACATCTGTGCAACCATCTGGTGATGGTTGATGGGAAAAGCTCTCTGGATCACCCTGCAGACTGAAAAGGATTAACGTTTGCAGGGGTGTGGGACTCCTTAAGAGATGCAGGACTCCTTCTGGGTGCTATCTTGTCATTGTCTGAGGCACACTATGGGATGTTTAGGAAAAAAGAACAGTCTGGAATGGCAGCATGCAAGCAGGCTGACCAATAGATCTGTCTGACCATGTCTCGTGTCTGTCCCATCTTCTCAAGAAACTCCATTTCCAACGATTCTCCTGGGTGGAAACTCTTCTGTACCTTGTGTCCTGTGGTGCCCCCTGGCAGTACCTGCTCCACTTGGCCACTGCCTGGACATGGGGGACACAAGACTTGAGGCATCTTTACCTCTGCCAGGTCACGGCATTCAGGAGCTCCCTGACACCACCAGCAGGAAGCAAAGAGTGACAGTCAGCCTGCAGTGATAGTAGAAACTGTGCAGCCTGGAGATCAGTGCTGATGGATCTACCAGGGTGTATCAGCTTCCCTTTCCTGAGAACATTTTGCTCATATGCCAATAAGTCTGTTACTTAAAGTTTCAGTGAATGATGTTTAAACACTTTTCTGTAGGCATATGCTGGTATATTGAGCTATCTCATTATCTAAAGATGACTTTCATAGAAACATGATGATCTTCATCTGCCAAAAGTTAAGCACATTAACATCAATTCAATATATTTATAACTCCAACACGTGAATCTAGAAAATACTTTTATCCTAAGAAATGCAAGTGAATAGAGATCTGCAGGATTGATGTCCACAACATTGCTTTACAACCCCATTGAAAGCAACCTTCCATTTGCTGGACAACTTCTTGAGGTCAGCTGAGGTCTTTTCCCACACTAAAAATAAAGAAATTGTTGTTCCACTGTCCTGAAATGTCTACACCAACATACACAGAGGCAGATAAAGTAAGTTTAAATTTCTGTGAGCTCTACTCTCTCATTTGATAAGTATAACAGAAAAACAAAAATGGACTTTAAAATTTGTATCAGCTCCATCATCTTCTATTTACTGATTGCAATGTACTGAAGTACAGGGAGTAAATATTTGCAAGACAAACAGCAAACTTGCAGGAAAAATTACAGAAACAAACTCCAAACACATGGTATTTGAAAAAAATATAGTTGATTTTGAAGGGAAGGGTCTGAAAAATAACTAAATCTTATTATCCAGTCAGTATTTGAGATTTTAAAAATATCAATCTATGTTTCATCTGGAAATTACTAGAAATTAATTAACTGCCCTTTTAAATAAGAGTCCAGACTTGACACAGATCACTTATAATAACATTTCTATGGCACTTGTATCTTCTAATAATTGAAAAAATAATTAATCCTTTCAAGATACCTGTGTGATAAGGGAAATGGTGGTTTCTATGTTAGATGTTGAAAGTGTGTCATTATATCCTGCATAAACTGATGGGTTGTAGGTAAAAGTACTGGTTGGATCTAAGACTTGAGCGTGATACTAGCACCAGAAAGCTCCCTTGCTAAATTATTAGTTCAAAAAATAAATCACAAGTCATATTAGATCACCAGACTGTGTATTTATGCCACACACAATATGATTGCAATTTTACTAGGCTGTGTATCCATGATTCTATTTGAGCTTTAAATACATGGGTACCAGTCCTTCCAGAAAAAAATTGCAATTTACACTAGATTCCTGCAGAATGGCCATGAGGATGGAAATTACAACATCTCATTTTATATCCTTAAATTAAAACAGATGGATCACAACTTGAAAACTCTCTTTTTCCCTCCATTGATCATGGAATGAGTTTAGGCTGATGTGCACCAATACAGACATCTTTATATGGTCAAATGATTTCTGCTCCAGTGCTTATGAAGGTTTGTTTGTTGGGTTGTTTTGGTTTGTTTTTGGATTTTGTGGGGTTTCTCGTTGGTTAGTTTGGGTTTTTTTGTGTGTTTGTTGGCTTTTTTTAGGAGGATTTATTGTTTCTATTTTGCTATGAAGAGCCATGAAGAGGAGAATGATCTGAAAGATTAAATACCTTTCTGGGATTTGAGGCTTAGCTTTTAGTTTATGCTTTACCAAAAAATTATTGCATGACCCCAGAAAATCTGTCTAATCCATCTGTGAAGTAGGGGCATTAACTCTTCCCTACTTTGTAATGGCTGCAGGTAAATGAATACCCCAGTGCTTGGGAAATGTTCAGATACTACTGTATAAGTATGCCAATAGAGAGGCAATTCTGTAGCTTCAAGGAGACATTCCCTTATCAACTGTTCCAGAAATATTTTTATGAAAGTGTTCAAGCACAGCTGAATTACATTTTTATACATAATCTCTTATATATGAAATATTAAAATTTTACCTGTACACAAACAGAGTTTAAATATATACACTACAATAAGTTTTTTTTTACTTTTTGTCAAAATTCTGATGAACTTCATTCAGTCCTGTATTTATATCAGTGTTAGATAAATAAAGGTGCTGTTTTTTTTGAATTAAAGTTCAAGGTTAAGATGTGCAATGGCTAAGTAATTTTTTACTAGTTAATCACAGTAATTATTATTTGCAGATAAGCTCAAAGTACATCTTTGAGCACTCATACACTCAGATTTTCTAAAATAAATAATAATTCTTTTAAATAATTATCACATATCTTAGTTCTTTTGGTTCAAACAATTTTTGTTTGGCCAGGAAATATATGAATTTTTAGTTTATATAATTTATATGACTTTTATTTGCAGCTTCTCCCCTTTCAGCACAATTGCACTGCTGAGCCACAACTCTCTGGCACTAACCCATCACTTTACCTGTTTCTTTTCCCCCTCATGATTTGAAAAGGCCTTTAATTTTATTTGCCCTTTCTTTGATGTAAAGATTCTGTTTTGGTTTTTTTTTCCCAGAAATCTTTACTTTAAAATTTATAAGAATACCTAAGATGTGGAGATTTCTATAATCACAATAACTACAGAAGTCTACCATGAAAATGAATGCGACTAAAACACAAAGAAACAGTAACAACAGAAAATTCATTAAATTCCCTAATGTATCTGACATAATTTTCTCTTGCCGCCCATCCTACCCACAAGGGCCTGAATGGCACACTGGGCTGACAAAGACCTCAGCAGCAGGTAGGACCAACCCTATCTGAAACCCTCAGAGGCCAGGTCAGGGGGAAGGAGAAAAAGCAATTCCATGAATCTTCAAGCCACAAAACCCAAACCATAGGACAGAGATGCCTGCAACAAGAAATACAGCCACAGCACAAGTGTGATGGGAACTTCCTAATTCCTACAGCCTGTCCAGCTGGAAGTACACTTGGGTCAGGTTTCAAATAAGTTCTCTTTCTGTGACAAGTAAAAATTGTCTCAGTCAGATGAAAGCAGCACAATTAAAATCTCCCGTAACTCTTCAAACACAGGCATACACACCAGCAGCAAAGGCAGCAAGTTCTCCTTTACAGCCTCTGAGCTTTAGCAATATCAGCCACATGCTGCCTTCCTCATCCAACAAAACCCTGATCCTCAGTTTCTGTAGGAACATCAACAGTGCAGTGGGTTTTTCAGGGGTTTGGGTGTTTTGATACGAGAGGGTTTTTTTCCAGCTGGAGTGGAGAAGGGCAGAGCAATTCCCACATGATTTGAAGCCTCTGCATTTCTCACCTCTGTAGCTAAGATAAACCAATTCTCATTAAAATATGTGCCTGGCTATTTGTTCTTTTCCATACTGCATCCAGGTTTGGTAGAAAGGAATCACAAAGACTGATAACTCAGCATTTTGTGAATGGTAAAACTTTCATACAGCCCTTTCATAAAGTGTGTGTGGGGAAGACCAAGAAAACCAAACACAAAATCCCACTAGCTAATGCTTAAGTAACAAATGCCACCAAGTGCCCATTTCCTGAACAACTCCTTTCAGCTGAACTAAAGTGAAATGTTCTTTACAACTGTACCCCTCAGGAAACAGACACACCAAACTTCTGATTTGCTACTGTTTATTTACTGGCAGGGTCACTATCAGCTGGCTGGATTACAGCCTGCAGCAGATACTGCCTGCATTCTGAGAAATAATTCTAAGTTACTGATGAACTTCAAGTGCTTCAAAAATCACCCGAAGAAGCTCTTGCAGTAAATGGCAGACACCATAGGAATTTTGTCAATCACATGATTTAAGTTTACTGGTGTTATTTCTGTCACTGTTGTATCAAGCCTCAAGCTGACAGTTGTTTGAGCAAGGGAAATAGGAAGAGTTACCTGCTTTAAGTTTTGTGATGCTTTATTTTACAACTTTCTGCACAACTGTGTGTGTGATGTCTATTCAGTAATTTTGAAGCTCTGTAGTTTTATTCTGATAATACAAGTGGAAGACAGTAGGGCAACTGAAGATTGAAAGTTTGTAAAATATAATCATGTGAATATACAAAATAACACTTTCAGAGTACAAGGAATATTTTAAAACCTCTTTATCTTTTATCTTCCTTTGTTTTACATTTGGCCAGAGACCAATGATGTCAGGTTTGGATCCTGAATCCACACAGGAAGTCTATCAAGAAGTACTAAATTTCTACAAGATTCAGCCATGTAAGGTATCAAAGCAACCAGAGTAGTGTTACTTCTCCTACTCCCCTACAGCAGGAATGAAGTGACAGAGGTAAATATATACTTGAAAGAAAATTATTTTTGAGAAGGGCAAAGACCTGCAAAGCTGCAATTCTAAGTAGGGTAAAGTACCTCTGTCTTGTGCTTAGTTTAATTAGAAAAGGACAAGAAAGTTTAAAAGATCAGATCTTGCTACAGTTATTTAATGTGGGTTTGTAATCTACATATTAAGCACAAAAATAAAGTACCAATATTTTGTTGAAGCTTGCAATTAAAGTGCACAAGGTAGGCATCTCCAATTTCAAGTGGTACAACTATTTTAGAGGTAGCTCATTCAGTTACTTTTCCGCCTTCTCTTTTCAAATTTTTAAATTTTACGAGGTTTTTTTCTGTTTCTTGGAGCAGCAAAAATTCTGTTTTTGTCTCTTGTTTAAATGCTATTTCACTAACAAAACAATGAATCAAGATAAAAATACTATGTCCCTCTTGCTTTTTCAAGAAAAGCAGTTGCATTTTATTTGCTGAGGACAGGGAAATATCTCCAGGATCATTTAAGATTCATGGCTGATCATTAGTTTTTAAAATAATTTTTCTTTTTCCTTCTTTTTTTTGACTTTCAATTATAGGTAACACATCTGACTCAATGTCTGCTGTTTCAAAATGCTCCTTAGTAAATAGAAGTGTACAGTTTGCTCCTATACGTGCTTCATTTCCAGATTTTCTCCTCTTTATCCCACTCCCCCAGGCTTCAGAGTACCCATCTCCATGGCAACACTCGATAAGGTTGGTGGGTGGTGTTATCACAGCAGGCTTCCCCACAGAAGGTCTCAGCCATATGGATTATTTATGAACTTGCATGACAACACCAGACCCACTGAAATACTTCTTGAGCAAGTTTTTGTTGAAAGCCAGTGATTCAAAACAGAGCATCCTCACTGCAGCCAGCACCCAGGAGGAGAGTGGAGGAAAAGCAGCACCAAGGTGGCTCCTGATCCCTCCTCAGAGCTGCCTTGCCACTGCCTGAAAGCTCCTCTTGCCCCAGATGAGATTTATGTGCTATAAATCACAAGTAGTGTATATAAGTCAGTCAGAATCTGGGAAGTTGTGCTTCTGACAAGAATAAAAACCATTACTAAATAGTTGCTACTACTGGTGCTGTTGCCAGGAGTTGTTGTTGCAGATTTGGTGTCTCTGAGTTAGTCGCTGAATGAAACTAAAGCAGTTTGGCTTTGACACTATAGTTTCTTCACCTGACTCTTTTCCTAAAACCAGTGTATTTTTTGGCAAATTTTGCATTTATACTGTATGCATTGAAATAGCACAGACAATTTCTTGTAAAGGATTGCTGCAACAGCAACCTAGTTCTTTAAAATCAAAGAGTGCACACTTTGCTTTTTGAGCAAAAGACACAGGGCCATAAGGGCCTGTTGCATGGAACCCCTTCATCCAATAATTTTAACAAATTTAACAAGTTGCATCTTAGAGTGAGACAGATTTTCTCTAAGAAGGGGAAAAAATGCTTTAGTTCTCAAATAGGCATGTTTCTAGTTTTTGACACAGTCAATACTCAATGGTTGTGATTTATCTTCCCAGCTATCTGTACATTTGTAATGTATACATATGAACCTTAACTGGCCACAGTAGGCTTTCCTTATGATCAATAATAAGTAGGAAATGTTAAGGCATAATTTATCAGACCCGTTATTGAAATCTGCTCAAAGATTATATGAATTGTACCGTAAGCAGCGAAAACACCAGCAAGAATTCACACGGTAGTTCAGCCATGTTTTCAGAGAGTAGCTCAGATGCAGAGTTTCAGATCAGCCAGTCAACCAGCTTTATCCTAATCTTCCTTCTTCATCACATGCAATCCATCCCTAATTAGGCTAAAATGCTCTAGACTTGATGAGCTGAAGCATTTACAATGCTGAAGGTGATTAATTTTGAGAAAACTTAGTGCACTTATGATAATCAATTGGAGGAGGCAGTAAAAAACAATGTCTGGTCTTCAGACAGAGGGGAAATTTCAAAAATGAGAACTCAGAGAAAAAGGAAGCCAAAATCACAGAAGGTAAGAACCACATTAAAAATACTACCTTGATAGAAGCTTTGTCACTTGTCTTCCATGGATACAAATTCTTAGATGCAGACTGGGAGAGAATTCTGAGATATTTAAGGTATTGCTGAAGAGACTTGTCCAAGTTCACATTATTTTCCACATCATAATTTCTTTCATTATCTTCATTCCATCTCAAAGTCCTGCACAGCAAAAGCAAGGAAAAGAAAGTTACCAGCCTGTCCAATGTACAAAGTGGCTAACTAAAAAGGCACTGCAAGCTACTGTAGCTCAATACACAACAGGAAAGTAACTCAAAAGCTTAGCAACCACAAAAGTATAGAAAATTCAATGTTTCGGCAAAAGCAGCCAAAAAATCTTGCACTATTAACAATTTATTTCATTAATTAATCATTCTAGAGTAAAGCAAATAAAATGCCACATCAAGGTAAAGCCATATGCAAAAACAAAGAAAATGCCTGTAAAAAGAAAATGCACATGATTAAATTGCACCCCAAAGAAATATGAGATGGTTCTAAGATTTAAAAAACTTGCTGGGTGATGATGAGATTCAATGCCAATTTGGCCCTGCACCAATGTAAAGAATAGAAGAAAGAGTACTCGATATGCAGAAATAATGGATCTAGTAAACTCCTGTGAAAGGCTTGAAAAGGGAATAATGAGACAGAACAAGTGTCTCTTCTGATCTTCTAATGTGCCTGGGATTCACAGAATACTGGTGCTTCCTGAGTACTTTAGACAGATTTTGGTGACATTTGCAAAGAAAAGCTAGAAATGAGATTAAATGATGGCAGTGTGGAGGTGTTTATATGGGATTCAGAATGCTATGTGCAATGAATCTGAATTATTACCAGCTGTCCTCATCTATCTCAACAACACATAAATGGTGATGATAATTTAAATGTCAGCATCGGTAACTATCTCATTCCTTGTGCAAGAAAGCAGA
Source organism: Vidua macroura (assembly GCF_024509145.1). Taxonomy (NCBI): domain Eukaryota; kingdom Metazoa; phylum Chordata; class Aves; order Passeriformes; family Viduidae; genus Vidua; species Vidua macroura. The sequence goes on from NC_071571.1 coordinate 9,420,343, forward strand.
AAGTTCCCAGCCCTCTTCCTTCCCTGTGAGTGAAGCTGTTTGAGGGAATTCACCTTTGGGTATCACCATTTCCTACTCACAGGCCCACACACTTCTCCAGTGAAGAAGAATTCCAGGTGGAAGAGCTTTACAGCTCAGTGAATGAATTTGACTTTCAACATCTCTGTGCCACTGTAAATAAAATTTTATTCTACCAGCCCACATCTTGGCACTAATGTAGAGGCACAGCCTGAGAGAGCACCATTATATCATTTTCCAAAGCTGGGGTTTAATTATATTATTTTAATCAAAAATTAACAGACTTCCTTCCATGCTCACAGTTGTACCAAATGTGTGTCCCTACTAATTTAATACTAATAGATGTAATTAATAATCTAATTTACTGTGGTGGCACTGCAACCAACAGTGCTCACAGGTTTGCTCACTTTGAAACACCAGAAAAATCCTCCATTTCTCCCCAGTGTATAACAGCAGGTTCCCATCAGGGACACAAGCTCCAGGAAAAAGAAGGGTTACTGCACAGAGCATTATAGCAAACCTGATATAATTTACCATCAGTCTTGCTTCCTTCTCATGCTGTCTGCATTTTTTTCTTATTCCAGTGCTCTGAATTCTGCCTTCTGATGGAGTGTGGACATGCAGGTAACAATATCCACCTTCTTTTCAGCTTAAAGCCAGACCAAAACTATTCTGCAGTTTCAGAAAAACCTGGGTACTGTGCTTTCTGCTTCAGTAGAGATGAACTAATCCAAACAGGCTCTCTTCATAGGGAGGATCCCAGTTGCCAGCACTCACCTTTCATTCATTGACTAATTCCAACACCTATCTTCTGCTTTTTTCACTAATTTTAAAAGGAAGTGAAAATGACAAAAACAAAGAAACAGACCAAATGCTGCCTCAAGGATTTCCACTGGAGCTAATGGGAACTGAATGCACAGACAAAGGACAGTGTTTAGGTTGGCTTTTCAAACCATTATTTACAATATATAGTCACTGTCACTGGTCTTAGAAGTAAAATCTGGGATCTAAGATTTCTCAGTTTTCATAAGGAGACAATAATTGTGCTCATATTTACATTCCACATTAGATGTAATATTTTATGCTATAAACATTTAAACAATTAAAATGTAAAATAATACAAAGCTTTATGTTTCATTTGATGACAACTTTAATAAGGCACTATGAATACATTTGAAAGATTAAAAAAAATTTTGTAATTCACCACTGTATCACCTTGTTAACTCAGGAATGCATTAACTGACCAATTATAGGAACTAAATTAAAATATTTATTTTAAATATGACAAAGTCATACTGGAAAATGGATGAAAGAGAAATATATAAAAGCACTTGGTGAGTAGAAGAAATGACTGTCAGATTAGTTCTTTTTTGTGCACTTATTGGGAAGTATTTTCAGTTTTAATTTGCTCTGAAAGATGATTTTGCATACAGTGAACTTAAGAGTATAAGGACAATACTACATATAATTATTTATCTACAGAAATAATTATGTATTTCCTACAAAATCTAGCATTTTAGAAGTTTTATTGTGGAAATATCTAAATCACTGCACCTCTGCTATTTCTGGAATGTTCCCAATTAATAGAAACCACACATTTTAGAATAAATTTCTCCATTTTAAGTGCTGAGAGTATCTTATTACTGACTTGATGAAGGTTTTATTACAGAAATAATACTATACCCCATTTCATACATTGAAGTTTGCTGGAAACGTTTGTGGTTTTGCCTAATTGCACCAATGAACACAACTGACATTTATTCCCTCTGTGCAGAATGGACTTTTTTCCTTTATCTTGAGCCCTCTTTCAAGAGAGGGTTTTTTGAAATTTAATAAGGACCCAGGAAATACCACGTACACTCCAGTTAGCCAAAAAAGAAAGAACTTTCATCTTGAAATCAAACTCCCAGTTTCAGCATTTTTTTTTGAGATGAAATCCATGTCTTCTGTTTCATCAGATTTCCTATGCACTAATTTAGCCTAAGTCAATTTACCTTTCAAGTGTCTCAGTCTATTTTCTTGCTCTCACCAGCTCTGTGGGGATTAATGACTCATTAGTATGACTTCATATTGTCTTATTACACACGTTACCCTTAATAAAAGGTCTTCCTGACATAATGCTTCTTTGATAATTAGATACCTACTCTAAGTTGCTTTTTAAATTATTTAATTATTATCTGGTTAGATTTTAGCAAGCACACTGAGCACACTGAACATATAACACACTTGATCAGAATCTACAAGACACCAGATTTCCTACTGTTCTCTGACCTACAAAACACGTTGCAAATGGACAACTAGAAAAATCAATTAATGCTTTAAACTGTTGGCACATAAGATAATGCTTTCAGAAGCACAGCTTGGTGACTGCAGAAAATCTATCCACAATAGGAACTGCTTTATGTGAACACATTTGGAATTCTGATGTTCTTGAAGTATCAATATACAAAATCTTGCAGATTTTTTCTAACACTTAGTTATAGTTAAAAATGTAAAACATCTCAAACTTGTTAAAAACAGGAATTCCTAAAAGTAAGCATTTGTTTTCAATCCAAATCTTAAATAATTTTTTATGTCTTCTTATATTTTTTTATTTATATACAACTACAGATCTGGAACACTGCAGAATATGGTCTTGATATCATGGAAATCTGGCCTATTTTGTCTTACTCTCATGAATAAAAATTTTAGGTACTCTCTTAAAAAAAACCCAGAAGATATTGAAGATCATTTCTGATACCATCTACTGAGAGTAATCCACTCAATACTGACATTTTGTGTATCTAAGCAGTGAAAACATGTTTATGGATTCAACCACATGTTGTTATCACCTTTATGGTAATCTTTAGATCACTATCTTCTTTAGACGTTAAGTTTCTACCTTACTGCACTGCTGAAATGGTGCTGTGATTTTCAGAAATGCTTTTGAATCAGCAATCATGCGAAATACAGGGTCAAAGTCTCTGAATTAAATGAAATCAAAGTGAGGCAAACACAGTTGAAGACACTGGGAAGTATCAATTACACAGCATTTTATTTCCAGAAAAAAAAGCAATCTAGAAAAGAAACGGTTTGCAGTATATGCAAACCACATACTTCAGTACATGAAGATCTGAGTTCCAACATTCAATATTTTGCCCATTAAGGCTAGAAGCTCAAATTTATCCCATTATGATGAATTTTTTTTTTTTTATCATAAAGCCCTTTCTTTCAATTTCACTACTTTTGAGACTATATTTCTTAAAATCACGTAAGATAAAGCAAAATTTGTCATTTTTAATTGTTCCTAAAATTTCATTCTGGGATTTGTGTGGTTGGGTTGCACTTAAAATCCTGTAGGACAGAACAGACCAGGTGAAAGGGTCTCTTTATATGTGCAACTGTATACAAAGATGATATAAATGCAAGTTCTACAACCATATCACTCTACAGAATTACTGATGTGTCTTGCAACCAATTACTGCAAATACCCTCAATACCTTTCAAGCCATGTCCCAGCACTACCACTAGGAATCTATGGACTTCAAATCAATTATATGTATGTTTTGGAAGAATTTGACTTTGAAAATATCATTAGTCACTCAGAATGTCATTCAATGCTTAGTCCAGAATAAAATATCTCCTGTAGTTGAGCTACTATAAGTTTGCCTTTTGAAGCTAGTCATAGGTAGGGATGGCTGAACTGACAGTAGAGAGTGCATAAATTGAATGCAAGGCCTGATGTTTTGAATTCTGACACCTTAATTAACAATAGAAAATGCAGTTCCTTAACTTGATGACAAACAGAAGAACAAGGTCCTGGGTTTTAATTCATTCTTGCCCCTGAACACTGGTGGATGCCTTTACCATATAGATAGTGGTTTTAGTGATTTTTTAAAATTCTGCTTCTGGGCCAACCTCTTTCTTATAATTTGCAAACCTTTCCAAAATCCAAGCAAAACCACTACAGAAGACTTACCTTCCTGTGTCAGATCCTTCAGATACAAATACATCAGGGCGCCTGCTGTGGATTTTGTGAATGGTTGAGAGTTCCTGACCAATAACATGCTGTGTGTAATCGTCTCGCCAGGTAAAACCTGATAAATAATGAAACAAACAAACAAAAACAGAATGAAAAAGAATCACTATTTAATAACTTGAAAGTTTGGCAAAAATGTGTCCTATATAAACAAAATTAAAAAAAAAAAAAAAAAAAAAGAAAAAAGAAGCCTCACTCAGTTGGAACCCATGAGTGAACTACAAATTTTTCTCTTCCGTATGAAATTCTGTTAGTGAAATTTTGCTAATGAAACTTCCTTGCAATAGAAGGAAGACAGTAAATCATGCAAGGACATTTTGAAAGCCTTTGGTCTTAGCAGAATCTTAACTAGCTGCAAACCAGTTTTAATAGATAAAAAAGGGTTATTTTGGACAGCTATGGAGGTTATCCTACTAGCTGGTGTCTGTTGAAAGGTTGCTTCATGTCCTCCCCATTCACAGCACAATGCCTCCTTTCTGTTTTCCCCATGAAACATTAAGGTTTTGAACACTGAGGAGCTAGTACTGCAAGTTTTAGTATAACCCAGGTGGAAGTCAACTTAAGTTATATTTAAATGTTACAACAAAGAACTTTTCAACAAGGGGCAAGTGCAACTATGTAGGCAAATTACAGTGACTACTCCTTAAGTACACACGCTTCCAATCTCTCAGTAATTATACTTGAAATAATGATATAATCCCAAACATAATTGTTACCTGATTTGTAACATGTTACAAATTTTTTACTTTGTTACCTGTTTTTTTTACATGTTACAGTAACACTTTAGATCACAGAATTTGCCGATGCAATTCTCTGTAAATATCTAATGGCTAAATATCACACAACTGAAGAGAATTTCTGCTGTTATGCCCTGTGCAGCCAAACACTACAGATCTCTCAATGACCATTGATAGAAGTTCCAGATATGGTTATTCTGATAATATCTTTCTCTAAGAAACCACCTAAAGAAAAATCCTCTCTAGCTCCAGATGCAGGCAGTCAGATCTGGTTGTTAGAAGCAGGAAGGGAAGGTGCTAGAATTTGAAAGGAGGATTTCTGTTTCAGTCCCTATTCTATGTACAAATTATAAGCTTCATCACCATCTGGAGTCAACATGAGGTTTTTTGGTGAAGGCAGACCCTTAGAATGAAGATAAAGCATCCTCAACCTCAGCAGAACTCAGAACTCACTACCACCACCTCACTACCTGGGATGGGTGCTTTATCCATTGGGCTCTTCAGATTTTTCCACTGCATTGAAGCAGAATTATTTACTCATTTACTAAATTCTAGAATTGAAAAGGAAGCCTAAATAGGACATTTCTCCATTCTGCCCAAGGAGACAATTCTGAGCATGCAGAAGCAAAAATTACTTTAATATTGATCAAATTTTCATTCTAGAGAGGGGACACTTCTGTAAGTTCAGTATACATTTAGACAGGGCTAGGAAGCATTAAAAGTATGGCATTGTCTTGGATTTAGACAAGATTGGGGTGGGGAGGAAAGAAAGGTCCCATTTGGGCAAGATTTAGGTGGGCTGCATCCCAAAGATTTTTTTTTCATTAGTGAAACTAATAATAATAATAAAAAATCTGAACCAACGTAAGTATGCATGAAGGCTTTAACAAACAAAAAAGCTTTCTAACATTCCACTTGTGATCCTTCTTTCTCCTTTCCTTAAATAAAAATGTTACTCAAGTTTATTGAGGAAACACTTCACCTGAAGCCATATTAAATGTTAATGGCTACAGTAAACGACTCCAGACACTTGGAAGGGGAAAGAATATCTGTCTCTATCTAATCTGGTTTTATTTCTGATTCATCCTTTTCAAATGCAAATATCACCTTTTCAAAGATGCCATGTAAGAAGATGGATTCAAATAGTTTCAAAAATCTGAATCTAAGGCTGCTCAGTACATGTTTTTATGTGAACACACAAAAATGAGTCACCATGCACCTATGATTACTGTGATGTAGTGTAATTAAAATGATTTTAAAAACAAAGTTGAGATATATATATATATAGGTATGGAATATATGTTCTACTTTACTTCTCTCTTGTCTAGCACTACACATTTCTTCTGGTTTTATGATCTCATGAAGGAGAAAAAAACAAGATAACTTTAAATTTTAGGAGAATTCGCAACATAGAAAGTTCAGCTAGAATACATGTATAGTAAAATCCTTAGCAAAGCCTTAAAACTATGAGTTCATGAACCATGAGTCCAAAATTACTACAGTTTCACTCTCTAAGCCAATGCTAACCCTATTAAAAGGTACACAATAAATAACATAAACTTTGAAGAAAAATACATTTAATTATTCTGAAGAATTTTTTCAAATTAAAGCAAAAAGAGTTCATCCATGGTACCTGCATACAGATAAGAAATTAATGTCTGAATCCTGAGAAATGCAGAGTTTTGTGCCTACAAACCCCAACGTTTTCAGTAAAAGAGCATATGAAACCATTGTGATGCCATGCTTGTTCTCACTAGTCAAGAGAATGGTAAGTCTGTTGTTATCTTCAATTTTTTTTTTCTACTGCTGTACAATTTTAACATCTTTTCCTAATGCATTTCAAACCAGTAAAGATGGACTATCATCCTTAATGCTGTAAAAAATGTAACTATGGCACTAAAAAAGAGTAAATAGATGAAAGAAAAACAGACTACTTGTTACAGAGCTAGAAAAAACTGGAGTTAAGGGAATATGCCCTCTCAGCTGTATCTCCAGCACTTGTAACTCCAGTGTTAGGACAAGACATGGATGAAAACCACAAATTTTAACTAATTCAAAAATCCCCTTGCCAGTAATTTAATATTGCTGTCTCTTATGCAACGATCTCAGGAACTGCAGCTTGCCTAAAGTTAACCTCATGCCAATCATTTTCCAGCATTGTTTCAGTTTCAAAAAAATATCTCCCACACACTGAGCTGAATAAAACAGCACATTCAAGAGCCATAATGCCACGCTGACAGCTGCAATCAGAATTAAGGCTGAGAAGGAGCATATGACGCCGTGTGGCGATTTCCTGTTCCCTTTGTCCGTGCCGTCACAGCTCGCGCCAGCCCCGGCCTGGCCACCCAATTATTGCGATTTGTGTCCAGCGGCTGAGCAGGATCACAGCAGAGCCCTTGTGCGCGCATTACTTCCATGTCACCGGCGGGGAGCGGCGCGGGGGACGCCCAGCCCCGATTATCCATCCCCCCCGCGGCTGCAAGGCCCAGGCCCTGCTCTCCCAGCCCAGATTCCCACAGAGGGACAATGTCAAGGGAAGAGAAGGGGTCTGGCAGACGCCGAAATGACGCAAACACTGTGACAACAGCAGCAGACACAAAGTTGAAGATCATTGATAGTAGTGAGACCCCACGTAAAACAACCATCAGTACAGGTTTTTCCCTACATTCCCTACACCATTTTCATTGGTGTCAGCCCAATGTTTAATTTTTTTTTTGTTTTTAATTTAATTGGAACTCCATAACCTAAATATACGTGAAAAGGGAATGCCAGTATAAAAGACAGTGAAGACAAGACATTAATACCTGCATCAAACCCAACTGGAAGGTCAAATCTAATGGAGATTGTCTGGATATAACATAGTCTTTCACATCATCAAGTATCTCCCCAGGTCTTTTATTTCCACATCACAGTCTTCTATTATTATTATTATTACCCCCAACTACAAAAATAATAAAATTGTTTAGGTCCCCATTATATTCAACACTTAGCAATGGCTATGTCAACAGAGGGTACTCTTCTAAGAATTATTAGCTGAAAACAAATCAAAAGCAAGCAGATTAAATAGTGAAGAAAACAGTTTCAGAGATTCATAGTGGTGAAGATGTTAGCTTCTGTCTACAAAATTAAAATAAAAATTGCTTTCAAATTCAACATAAAATGTCACTTAACCTGCTTAATTGCCTTTGCTGCTATCGCAGTTACAGAGAATTATTGAAAAATACTCAAAATTCAAGTATGTGTTTCCTTCTCCCAGCTGATCAATTTTTCTAAGCAATTGCATTTTTTGTGTGGTTTTGACTCTGTTTTCCATCTCAGAGAAACTTGATGTCTCTCCAAATAGACCTGACCACATCTTTAATGCACATAAATTATAACAGCAGCTTTTGAAAACATTTATCTGCTACTTCTCTGTTTAAACTTATTCTAGTTCAGACTTACTCATACAAATGAATTTCCCTCCCTCTGAAAGCCTAAGCAAGAAAAACAAAAGCTTTTTAATGGTTTGGAGAAGTTCTGGTGTAAATCAGAAGAGCTCAATATAAGTCCTTTAAAGAAACAACAGCTCTCACTGCCCGGAGATTTGGCTGTGCAAATCTCTTCCTGCTGCTGCTCCCAACCCTTTTCCCAACCAGCATGGCTGAGGCTGAATAGAGCTCTGCAGGAAAGTCCAGCAGAACCTTTGTCTGACTCCTCCAGTTCTTGTACCAATCGAAATCTAAACTTATCACTTCTGCATCAATATGTTATCAACAAAATTATTTTTACATACCAAATTCATTGAAAATGAATGGAGATTATTCTAAATTTGCAGAAACATCTATACTACGACTTGATCCTGCTCTGTTAGGAAAATGCACTTTATTAAGGCCCAAACCCCTCAGAATTATTCAGAAGTAAAGACAGGATATGCACTATTTCTGAGTTGTGACATTATTTTTTTCTCCAGTTTTTGGTAATGTTAGGCATTTTGTCCCTATATGGTAGATTAAAAATATTTTTTTTTTCTCTGAGCTACCTTCAACTGCTACTTCATTTCAGCCAGGAAACTCTCAGCTGTAGAGCTCAGAGACTTTCATCCCCCATGCCATGTGTTGCAAATTGTTAATGCCTACTTTAGCTGTCAGAACGTCTGCAGAATTGGGAATGATTTGCTTTCTTCCCTATTTTCACAACAGACAGGTCAGAGTAATGTATAGACATGCCTTTCTGCAGGCTGCCTTTCCACATTCTCCAGAGGACCTGCTCTGTTCTCATTCCACACCTCCCTTTTCAGAGCTCAAGGACGTATCCAATAATGTCCACATATTTCAGCTCTGGTTAAGTCAAAATTGCAGATTTAATGCTGAGGTTGCTGTGTACAACAAAATTAAGTCTTTCAGTTGCTATTGCTGTATTTCCTACCTAAGAGACAAAATTCTGATGTTTTCTCTTAAAATAAAACTTCACCCAAAAGCAATTTTGTAATACAACTTGAAATTACAAGTTAATGGCAAAAATAGAAATAGAGAAGTTAAACCTAGCTCTTATACCACAACCTTTTAATTTCCCCATTTCTTTCTATTGGAATATTCATTTTTAGGGAAAATTTTGACTAAGACATTTTATACAAAACTGGAAGGAAGTCTGCCAAAACACTTTGTATTACACTTCCAGAAAAACTTATTTTAATTGAATTTTTTTGCTCTGGTCTAACTTTGTGTTTGCCTTCTAGATGACAAGAACATCTGGTTCAGAATTTATTTGAAGAAATGACTGGGGTTTATAAGCAGTTATCACCACTCTTGTCCATCTCAGCTGGAACTGTGGTCATCCTCTCCTGATAGTCCTCCTAAGCATTTTTTTTATTTCATTCCCTTTTCCACTGCCAGGTACCAGGTTTACATTGGTGACTTTTTGGCCTTCTTTTGGAGTTTCTAATGAGACCTTTCTAATATAGAAGAATTTCATTTGCTGCACTCAGCAGCAATTCACTCACAGGCAAAGAGCTTCTGTTTGAATGAGCAGATGAAAGGGCTGCCTAAGGATTACAGCTTCAATATTTCACATATTGTTTTATTATACATAAAAGTGATAATCTCCATAGAACCTAAATTACAACCATGATCTGCTTACAGTCCTGATTTTAATTTACTCTAAGCAACTATCCCAGAAGGTAGAGGGAAGGCTTTTCTCTTCAGTTTTTGAAATTTTTCTATTATTTGAAAAAGCCAAATGAGTGCTTCATTTACCAAGGTGATTATAAAAAGCTCTCACAGGACTCAGCATGTAATGTTTCCGTACCTTTATTTCAGCTCTTGCAGAGAGCTACAAATAATTTGGTTTCTTCAAGAGAAAGTTTCTAAGTGTTACATAAGACTTTTCTGCCACTGGAGCTGATAGTAATAAAAGACTAGTATGATAACACAAAATATATCTCCACATTTCCACACAGAGCAGGTTACTTTCCAAAGACTACAACAGAATGGATACATGATTCCCAAATCCTTGAGATGAATCCCATGCTATTCACCATGTCATATAAACCTTCCCACGAACTACTGACCCTCAACTCAAAGGCATATCATTCCATTCACAGAAATGCTTTCTAGGAAGGGAGGTTATCTTGCATTGTTATAACTTTATATTAATGTTCAACTTTAATTTAACTCATGGCCAATCCCATCTTTGACTTGAATATCTTTCTGCCCTGTCTAGGCTGTGACATATTTATTAAAAAAACAATCAACTCTAATAAATGGTGAGAAAAGGAGCATTTCCTTCTGTCCCTGGACTATGCAGAGACATTTCCTCTGTGCTGTCAGCCCAAGGAGTTTAATGAACATGAGGAAATATTAACATGCACTCAAAATAGTGACACTAAAATAAAGATGAGACTACTTTGCTTGTTTCACCGAGCTCTGAACCCAGATGCAGTAGCTGGCACTCACACCAAAAAGCATGTAACTATTGCAAATTTAACACAAAAAGGTCTGATATTAGCTTCACGCTGCAAAACAACTCTTTAATATATTAATCCTCTGCAATCTCCTTTTAGAGTAAGAAGTTATTATCTTTTTTTCTGTCAAAATTAATTTCATTTTTCTGTTCCTTTCTCTTTCTATCTTATTATTTCCTTCCAAGATGTCTTACACCACTCTACACTTTCATTTGAACTCAAAGTTTTTCTCAAACTCAGAATCTCTAAGTTTGCATAAACTGGTTGTAATGCTAGACTGTACAATGCTAAGAATGGAGATTTTATCCAAATAGTATTTATTAATACATTTAAAATCAGCAGCTTTTCCTTCTCATTTTATTTTATCCAATTCATTTCATGCTATCAGTAGGATGACACCCTTATTGTCACAAAAAATATAGTTCCTGGCAAAGGACTTTTGAAGTGTCTTCAGTCTCAGAATTAAAACATCACCTGTAACAAGGTAGAATTGGTTGAAAATGTGCTGTCACTTAAATCAGTACAGAAAATTAAGTGGATATACAGGTTACATTTACTCTGGCAAATTCACCTGAGACCTACAGTTCTTCATGTATTTTTAAATGCATATGAGCAGAACTGTTCTTTCAGCTCCACATAGTGGTTCTCACCCCCAATTTTACGTAACTGTTGGACTCTCTTTGATGTTTGTGAAAAATCAATTTTCGGCTGTCAGAGCAGAGCTCTCGGCTGCGCGTGCAAAGCCAACCCCAGGGGTGCCACCCCAGGCTGGACAGCGAGGGCTGCAGCTGCAAGGGCACCTGAACAAAATTCCCTCTGACCAAAGTACAGACAATGCACCAGCAGCACAGAGAGAGGGTTACAATGAGCCAGAGCAAAGGCTTCTCCAGGACACTCCCAGTCTATCCCATCAGGAAATTCAATATTTCTGAAACCCTTGCCCTAGGAAGGGCCTTAGGTCTGCTGCCCATCACACTCTGTGCTGCATTATGACAAACACAAATTAAAGCAGGTAAAAGGTAGTTTGTTTATACTAAAGGACTGGAAGAAACTCTACACACTGTTTGTGCAGAACCATATCTTCCATTTTCCACTTTTAAACCATTTCTCTGAGACCGTAAATTCCTCCTGGGAGTGGCCATATATTGTATGCATTTGCAGAGTCTCTTTCTGCAGCAATAACAGTAATTGTTATTGTTGCTATTATTATTAATAAAAGCCCAGAAGTTGCAGAAGAGAGAGTTCCTTTAGCAACCCTGTAAGGATCTTGGTGGCTGAAAGTTCAGGGAACTAAGCTAGCCAAGTCAGTTTGCCTGCAGCAAAGATGAACAATCTGCAGGTCATGCTGTTCCCCAAAATCTGATTAGAGCTCCTCAGGTTTCATTTTGAATTCACCCCTTGTAGAGAAAATACACACACTGAATTTGTGCAACCCTGAAAGGCATTTTCAGCTGGAGGAGTATTTGAATTATCTTCTTTTTTATTTTCTTGTGCACATAAAATTTTTTGGTATTGACCCTCCAACCAGCTGCAATGAAGGGTGCAATTACTGTACATTGAATGACAGATAAGTTTTTAATTAATGCCTTTTTAGTCTTTGCATCTCAGAGCTCTGATTTACAACTCAATTCCAATTAAAAAATTTCTGTACCACTTGTAAGCCAAGGTAGAGTGTCTGCCCATATATTAAGCTGGTGTCTATGGATAAAAATTCTATCATTTGATTATTTTAGCCAACAATGAAAAGGATTTCATGAGGGAATCTCTGACTGACATGATTTCCAACATGGTGTTCATTTTCCCTCCCTTCTTTCATGCAGTTAATACCTCAGTAAGCTTTAATAACATTTTTAGACAATTCATATAGTGCTGATTCATGGATTCCCACTGATGCTTTGTCAGCTGCACACATTATTGTTTCTTTACTGCTTTCTCGGGTTGATCTCTCTGAACACTTAAAATATGCCATGATAAAGCTGTGACTCAGATTTACCACAGTATACCACAATGCTACTAAAAAAGGGATTTTTTTAATCTCTAAATTAGTTTTTGAAAAAGACTGTCAATGAATTAAAATATTTGCACTAGAAGAACTGGAACAAGCTCATCAGATATGAGCTTAAAACCCCTAAAATCAAAGTTTTTATGAGGACAGTTTCTGCTGGCATCTATTCATAACACATCAAAATGCTTCATCAGTTTTTTGCTCATAACTCTAAAGAGCAGCTAGGTTCAAATGTAATTTATTGGAAACTCTGACACTGACAAAATGCCTCCAAAAGAGAAACAGCAACACAACAGTGAAATAAAACATACAGAGGGATATGAAATTCCTATCAGTCCTGGGAGAAATTTTATCTTTGCGAGTTCTATGCTCAGCTAAAATCCAAATATTCTAAAATAAAAGCTCTGCTAATTTCATGCCAGTAAGGTCTAACACTAATTACACAGACCTGCTATTCCCAGTGTGCTCACTATGAACTCAGAGAACTTTCTCTGGGTACAAGCCATGGTTTGAGGTGTAGGCTGGACCTGCAGGCTGAGCCCCAGAGTGGTGAGCCCCAGGAGGGGTGACCAGAAACACTCACGCCTTCTCTTGGATCTGCCCTTCCACTTGTAATGCAACGCCAGCTGCATGGCTCATTTCTCTATCTGCATCACAGATAGAACAAAACACAATTTCAGGGGTTAAAAGTGGTACTGCATTTCATGAGACATTTGAATATTGTAGAACTGGGCAGGCATAAACAAGGAACAGTGGCAAAACAAGGAGCAACTGCAATGTGGCACGAACTAAGTGGCAGGTACTTGGATTTTTTCTTAACTTCGGGGTATTTTTACTATTTAAGGACCAGTAACTAGTATCAAGGAATTTAATATATTTTCAGAAACACCATTTATTCTAGAAATTTGTTCATCAACAGTTCTGAATGCTGTAAAAAGCAGCAAATCTGCTTTTAAGCAACACTGAAGTGAAGCAGCAATGATGTTAGAGCATTACAAAAACACTGGTGAGGTAGCTCTTATGTCTCACTGTTACTATTGTTACAGAGGATGCCTTCTGATCAGTGGCTCCCAGCTTTAAGAAATAATGATATATTTCTAGATAATCGACTGCTACCTATTACCATACTTTTGATGTGGTGGAACAGTCATGTGCCTTATTTTCCACGTCCTCAGGGTATCCTGGTTAAATGTCACATGCATTTTTCTCCCATGTTAAGAAAACAAAACCTGCATATTAATTTTTTTTAAGGGAGGCACAAAATGCAGTAAGAAAGGAACATTGATTATTCTATTCATCTATAAACTACTCCAATAGACATATAAATAATACTGGAAAATGTAATGTAGCTTTAATTAACAGCAGTGCTCCCCCCATGTTATAACAGTCTTGATAGATGAAACCTGCAGCAATCAATCTGATTGCTCTGAGAGCAGTTTAAGCTAACTCACAACAAAAGACAAAGTTAAAAAGCCAGAATATCGCACAATTTTTACAAGTATTTTGTTATTTAAATTAAGATCTATGTGTCACTGACCAGGTTTCTTAGTAGAGAAATCATAAGCAACCCTCACAGTAAATGTAACCAAGAGCTGAAGTGTCCAAGAGTTCCATTCACTCCTCCATGGCTGTTCCAAATATCAGATTAAAATAACAAAGAACTGCCCTCTTCTAACTCCAAAATGCTTGTGGTTCAGTTGTCCAAATCTGTAGTTCAGTAAAGCAATCTACCTACAAAATGTTTGCTATCATGGCACCAAAAGGCACAAATCTTAGAAAGGAAAGAGCAATGAGTGAATTTCACACAGTGCTCACAGTTTCAAATACTTTGTCTAGAGAAACAATCAGTTAATTTTTACACTTCAGGACTAGTTGTTGAAAGGAGGAAACTGGGATTAACTATTTATTTACTATGGCAAATAGAAGAGAAACACAAGGCATTGCAAATTAGATGATTTATTGCTAATTTGCTATTCCTACTCACCATTTATTTCTATGTCTATATATAAAGATAAACTGTATTTATAGATATTAATTTACATGCATTATATGATATTAAAGAAAATATTTCCTTCTCTCAATTACTTCTCAGCCAACTGCCAAACGTTCAAACATATGAACTGAACACGTCTGTCTTGACAGCCAGATAAGACTGAGCTTTTGTACTTTACATTAGATTTAGCAGAGTCAGGTTTGGCTCATTTTGCTCTATGCAGTCCTTAAATCTACAACATTTTTAGAAACCAAATATATCCAATGTTACTCAGAAAGATAATTTTTGATCAACCTGTTTGAAAGTACATTAGAATTGGTCAAGATTTCCAAGATTACAGCAAAGATACTCTTATTCACATTGATATGTCAGAAAAAAAAGACAAATCTTTTTCACATCTATTTTCTATTTAGTAAAAAAATCTGTTTAGCTAACTGTGACATTAAAATACTTTGTGGATGTAATGTTTGGTTTATGTTTTTGGTTTTTTTGGGGTTTTTTTGTTTTTTTTTTTCTGTGATCCCCATTACAATGAGGCTAAATAAGATTGTGCAACCATACCAGATAACAGCTGTGCAGGTACCACCACTGCAAGACATGATGCACTCCCCAGGTGTCTGTGTTCCTGGAGCTCCTCTCCTGCACACTCAGATGTCACCTGGGATTGTCCCAGCAGTACGTGGCACAGAAGCAGGGCCATTTATTTCCCAAGGCTGTCCTAGAGGCTGAGCAGGTTATGCTGTGTGGATAAGCACACTCCATAAAACCTTTATCTCCATCAGCACAGAAGTTTAGCTGGAAGTGTTGCCCAGAGCAGGTCCTGCCCTGGTTTTGGTGCAGCCTTGGATGAATGGGTGCAAGGAAGGACTCCTGTATGGGAACTTGTGCAGATATTGTCCTGAAAAAGCTAAACTAGACCCTTTCCCACTCTCCCCACATTATGGCCTTACATTGATAACAGGAATAGGAAGCAGAAAGTAATTTTTTTTATTATTCCTGTTATCATTCACATTAATGCCATATCAACAGATCTGGTAGTCCAAATCATGATCATAATGGTTGTAAATCCTGTTTACTTTTCGTGCAAGCTCTTCAAACATCCTTGAAGAATGAAAGGCATTTTTCATAAAACATAAGTCAGGTGCAGGAAAGAACAGCTTCTAGTCAGGTGTTTAGGATTCACTTATCCCTAGCTATTAAACAAATTACCCTCATGTATATAGGCTGGATATATCCCTTCTCCTACTATACTTTGCATCATTTTTGTTGGGCAGGGAAAGTTTCCCTGACATAGTTTTTACAATCCCACAATTAATTTGACTTCATTTCATTGTGTCCTTAATAACACTATGTAGGCAACAGATTTCAAGACTTTCCAAGTGGAATGAAGCAGAAGTGAGCTCACATCCCTAATAAATTGTTTATTGAATATTTATTTTTACTTGGATGACACAGTGCTTGTGAATCCACTGGTGGTAAAGCCCATGCTTATATGCTACAGCACAACATTTATTGAAGCAGATATTCCTGCCAAATCTATATTGCATTTATAAATCTTCAAAACAAGCTGGTAAATGTCACTTCTTCTTAAATGCTTGGCAGAATCAATGACAAGTGATGCTGCCTTTGCCCTTGAAGAATTCATGTGTTTGGATCTGAGTCCAAATTCTAAAAACCTGTTCATAAACACACACAACATAAATGCACATGCAACACACAAGAGGCACCGAGGAAAGGAAGAAGTTACTCTAAATGCAAAAGTTTAAGACAAACAGGAAAGCCTGTCTATGGATTTTTAAGACTTTCATTGTAAGCTCTGTGAAATGCACTACTTAAAGCCCATTACCTTCTTTCCGTTCTGCACTGGAATATTTTGCAGTGGTCATCCATACACTACCCAAAAGCAATTAGCTCATTTTGATGTGGCTTTAGTACCTCATTAGACACCTCTTGAAATAAGTATATATAAACTAAAAATCCAAATATAGACTTATAATATCTAATTCTAAAAAAAACGTAGAAGCTATCCTGGCATAACATCAGGCAAATGCTATGTGCTGCGTATTTGTGTTTCCTAAGTATGTATCCTTCATTTTCTGAATGATAATTCTTTTTTTTTAACTATATCTCCAACTTCCAAGAGAAACAAAATACAAAAACTGAGCAATACAGTAAAAAAATGTTCTATGTCCTCTAACTTCTTGCATGCTGCCAGTGAATTGTGGAACAGTCTGCTCAGTGTCAGTGGGATGCCCATCTCCAAAGAGTGGAGCTGCTCTGTTAGCAGCACAGTCCAGATTTGCTGTCATGCCTGACATGGCACAACCCAAATGCTTTTCCAAGGAAAGCACTGCAGCATCCTCGTTTTCCATCTGGTTTTGTAACAGCAATGGTTTGAAAGGGTATGGGGTAGTCTAGTCAGGGCTCTGAATTATACAGCAAATAGTATTCTTCAAGAGCATGTCAGCTGGCTTAGGCTAATGACGTGTTTCTGTGGCAGAGCTGCAACTATATCATCTTTTTTGCCCACGGTGGATTTCTCAGAGTTAGGGGAATTTCCCTGAGGAGAAATGCTGTCAGCACAGGGCAAGGAAAGAGACCAGATAAAGAGAATCCATGGAGATCCAGCAGAGAAAAGTCGCTCTCCTTCGGAGTTATAATCCCCACAGCACCTTATACCCTCGAGCCACAGAGAGTCTCCCTCCTTTCATAAGAATATTTTCTTCTGGGGAGAAACTGGATATGTGATGCTCCTGACTGGACCCACAGCTATCTTCAGGGTACCTCCCTCACTAGCCAGAACCAGTATCTCTTTTCTTTTTAGCAAAACCTACATTTTCTGAATGTGTTAATTAAACAGAAAATAATTGGCGGAGCTTGTCATGGAAGTGACACTGCAATGACACATGAGATCTTGGGGCAATATTAATTGATAAAATACAAAGTGAAATGGAAAAAAAGATTGGCTCAAATCAAGACTTTCTGTTTATTGGTAGAAGCTGGAAAACTGGCTTTGAAATGGGAGTAGTTCAATAGGAAACAAAAACCCCACAGCCTAGATGGTGATGATGAGCAAAAATGACTTCTCAAGCACGCATCCAGGAAAATGAAGGACAAAAAAAATTTATGAGTTACTTTGCTACTTTTCATTTCCAAGTTAAACAAAGCACATTCCCCCCTGAAGATCCCACCCCCTGCCAAAAAAAAAATAAAAGGATAAATAACATGTCAGCAATTTTCACCTATTCAATAACATCCCTGGGGATGATATGTTGTAGTAGGTATAAAAAGGTTTCTTGGGCTACATGAGACTTTAGAAAATGTGATTATTACATTAATGCATTGTTTTACTCTAAATAATAGATAAACCCATTGTCTTTACAATTTCAACTTGCATTTGATGTCTGCACACAGTGATTTGTAAAGCTTATAAAAAATTCTCAAGCACACACCACTTCTTTTTCTCTAATTCCTGTATGCTTTGTTAAATAGTTGTCTTAATGCAACAACAGCAGGATATCTTGGATCTTAACAGGAGAGATGGATTACATGGCAGCCACTAAATATTGGCAAAAGCATCACACATTGTACAAAGTTTTCAAATGTGTAATGCAAAGAGTCTTTCATTTCATCCACCATCCCTGAAGATATCTCAACTGATAAAAAGAAATATTCCAGCTTCCTCTTTGAAAATTACTGAAAGCCAGGTGTCAAGATGCTGGAAAGCTGCCCTTTCATCAGCTCTCTTTGGCTATGTGACTGAAGTGAAAACCTGTTGGAAGAAGGAAATGATTCTCTGTAAGCTCCTTCCCAGTCTGTGGCATTGACTCCATACAACTGTGACTGACAGCCTTGATTTGGAATAATTTGGGGAAATATTTAATGTTCCCTAAGTACAATGAATTAAAGGGTTAGAATAAAATGGGAGGGAAGAAACACAACCTGTTCATGGTATGGATTGCAATGAAATCTAAATCTAATACAATTTCTTATTACATAAGAATGTGTTTACTCATTTCATATTCTTCACAGTGCTTCCTGTATGTCCCTAAAAAATGTTTAGGGTTGTATGACAGCAATGAAGTGTGACAGGCTCCTAATCTGCAAAACAACTGAAAAATGATATTTTTTACAGAGGCAATCCCACATTTGCCTGCTCCCTGATTTAGAGTTTCCATCTGGGCAGCTGGCAGTCATTCCCTACAGCTCAGGCTACCTCGAAACACAGCACAGAGGCTTTGGGCAAACTCTGAGTTAGATACTCAATAAGGGAAGATTTTTCTCCCTAAAATCACTTCCATTTTCAGATATTTTAATCAAATGAACAGCACTTTCATTTCCATTATTCCAAAAGAGAAATATAGAAAACCACTTGAAAGCTGAAATTATCATCAGAAGTTTGTTGTGTCCTAAATCTCTAGATACAATTTGAAATAGACAGGTTTTGTCCACTAATTTCTATCCTTTCTTCATCTAGAAAGAGATTTTATTAGGAGAGTTGGAAAAATGAAACCAAGAAATCTGTGTAATGAAGAGAAAAAGCCCTTATTTCTAAAAACATTCTTTCATTAGAGGCATTCTCTGAACATCACTGTTCTCTGCATTACACACAAAAAAAAAATGGAAATGCAGTTGCCTTTTCCTCTTCCTACTTCTGCTACCATGTTGTTAATTCCAACTGCAAAGCCACTGACCCTTGAAATTATTTTCACATGCCAGGAAAACACATGTGGCTTTTCCTTACCTTTATATTTTTAGAATTGCTCCTTCAAAATTTAGTACGCCCCCTAGAAAATACTGATTCACACAGGTGAATTAACAAATACCAAAACTTGGTCTTTGTTTTAGCCTTAGAGACCTAAAACCCCTAATGATGGAATTCTGAGTTCAGCTTGCATTATTCCTCACTAGAAACATAAAACCAGATTCCGCACATGTAACACTGCTGCAGCTTAAGCACAGCAAGATACACCCTGAACTTGCAAATCCCTTCTTCTTATTTGTACGAGCCAGGCTATGAAAACAGACACCTCTAATGAATTCACTGAGAAATCCTCAGTAGAAGTAGCAACAGCAGACTTAGAGCTATAATATTTAAAGCATCTGCAAAACTGTGCTTTCATCAGGGAAGGAACAAAAGCTTTGTTAGTTTTGAAGCTTACATTTATATTCAGCATAATAATTCAAAGTATCATTGCCTGCCACTATTAGGACACAGAGGTCAAATATGGCAAGTAAAAAAAACTATTACATTCACAAGCTATACAAAAGAGAAAATAGGCTCAAATTGTATGAAGTGCAGTGACATTATTTAAATGTCTTTGTTAATCAGGGTCCTGACATAAGAGATGGTGCTGAGAAGAATTTGCTCTTCAGACTCTTCTCAGCATGGGTCAAATCTGCTTAATATTCCAAACGCTGAGTCTAGCTGAACTGCGTTACCCCTTTATGATCTCTCATCTATTTTTTTTTTCTCCTTTGAATTCAAGATGCACTGGTATTTTCAGTTTTCATCACTGCTAAAGGGCAGGCAAGTTATAGTATAAACAGTGAAGTTCCTTTCATGCCTTGTTTATAATGATTTATACATTATATAGCTGTTAGACCTGCAGAAATTTTTGTAGAAATTCAGAACACAAGAAAAAAAAAAAAAAAGTTTGGGAATGTTTACCTTCAACCTTATGTATTTTTTTTTCAGTTGCTCGATGAGACACAAGGAATATTGTCAGAACAATGTGAATCTGCTGATTCACATATAAGAAAATAAGAGTAATCCAGTTTCCATCATATAGAACTACAAGAGCATGGAGCCCATGCAAAGCAAACAACAGTGGGGCCCACAGAGCACTTAAGGTACAGATGCTGCTGTTTACTTATCTACACCAACATCCCTCTTGAAGTACACCCATGAGGGCTGTGAAGGATGTTTCAGGTGGTCAATTATCACTCTTACATGGAAGAATAGAAAATAAATAAAAAGACCAAAGTCAAGCAAGTGGCACATCTTAGCCTGTAAACTGGTCTCCTCATTCACCAGCACGGTTTGTGGGGAGCAAAAAAGGATTCCTTAAAATAAAAGTTAGCTCTGGTGGTCCTCATGTTGGCCCCATACAGAAGAGGATGCACTCTGCAATCACAGGAACAAGACCTTGTGCTCTTCTATCATTCCTTCTTCCCCCAGCCATCCACAAGCTTTATCCCTGCCAGCTGCTTTCCCATCACCCAGGCTGGCTACCTGAGGGCTCTGGAGGCTTTTGTTGTTTCCCTGCCAAAACACTCAATCCATAAAAGACTTTCTCCCATTTCAAACAAGACATACAGCGCACTAAGGGGACATGAAAGAGCAGCTGGCCAGTTTATTTTGATTTATTGGAAACATTATAGGATTGCCCAAAGGCCTTGGTCAGAGTCCAGTTGTGCTCAGAGCTGTTCCAGCCTGTCTGCAGCAGTGCAAAGCAGGAAGACGGATGAGGTTGCCTGAGACAAGACAAGACCCAGCCCACCGAGGACAACTCTTCTCACAGTGGGGATTTAGGAAGGACATATCACTATAAAGACCAACTGCACAGCTGCTGAAGATTTTGATAGCCTGACCTAACTGCAAGATTTGAGAAAGTGCAATGACACAAATCAGACTGTCTGATACTACCCTTTCAGGTGCTCAGATAAACGAACTAAGTTTTCACAATACTGACCAATATTTGTTAAAAGCTGGTTTCCAAAATATGCCTGTTCAAAATCAAAACCAATTCAATACTAACTACTCACTGCCCAGAATGCCACATCCTGTATTTACACCTAATGGTTATTTTTTTAAATTGCAGAGAGAGTGAAGAATTCCACTTCAGCTTTGAGACAGTTTCACCAAACCAGTGTAGGTCACAAGGGTCTCCACCCACGATGCAAAAAGATGGTGGCATATTGATCAGGTGGCTTGGGTTAGATGACAGAAAATTTCCTTGTTTTCAATAGGTTTAATAGATATATTTCACTATTTCTTGCTGTAGACATCAGCCCCAGTGAGAGCTTAGGGGCTATAATTAGAGCTTTGCAAGTTAGGAGACACAAAATGTGTTGGAAAGGCTGAATATGTTTTAATACCTTCTTCCATGACCAACAGAGGTGGCAACAGCCAGCTGCTGTAGCTGAGACACTTCTGGGAAGGAGAAGGGTGCCCAACATGGTCTATATACAACGTAATATAAATGCACTATACTTAATTAGAGATCAGATACTTGCATTTCATTTTTTTGAAAAGCCCTCAGAAGAACAAAGTAAAATATAAAGAATAGATCACAAGGAGAAGGGGGAGATAACAGGAGGAAGGATTTTGAATTAGAAAGAGGGAAAAGAGGCTTAAACATATTTCTTTTTCTCCTTCTTACAATTTTCTTCATGGTGGTTTTACCTTTTTCAGGACCAGCTTCAGACAGGGAGTATTTAAATATCAAAAAAGAACTCTTCACTTCAGAGAACCAGTTTCACTAAATGTAATGTTGACAGGCACTGTACAGCTACGGTGTGTATTTGGGAAGACATAATAAATACGATCTGAAAAGGTCACATCTCACACAGGCACCTTTGACGACTCATGCAGACTCTCAAAATACAGCTCAGAAGTAGATACAGTAACACATTCCTTCCCTCCAGCGTTCACAGTAAGTAGGGTTTCAAACCACTTAAATTTCCTATTAAAAATCTCAATTCAGGAATATACCCCACTTTGATTTAACACATTCCTAGAAAGGCAGTTGTGCTCCTATATTCCATGCAGCAGTCCAAGTTCGATATGGAATTATTTCTTTTCATAACAAAAATAAAAATTATCATTTTCAAAGGAAGAAACAAATAGGCAGCAATATATTTATGACATCTTACTCCTATTTGCTTACACCCTTCTGCTATTAAATATTTAAGAGGTTAATGACACTTCAAATTATAGAAAAACAATAAAAGACTGCAGTGCTTTTAAATAAAAATCATGTCCAACTTGATTTCTCTTCTTTTTTCTCAGCTATTGGGATTGAAGGGGTTAATTTATTCCCTGAGACAGAAGACCTTAGATAAGCTTGCTGGTTATGTAGGCATGTCTGGGTTGCTAGGAGTTTGAACTATCAGCTTGCAAATGGAGCTATTTCAGATCCCAGGTGATCCAAAGAATAGGTCTCCTCCTGCACTAAACGATGCAGGGATTATGTGGGAAAAAAAACTGTATGTGATCCTGTAATCAGACAATACACTGTAACACATAAGCAGAAAGATGCTGAATTAAGGCAGTGGAGGATGTGCCAGAATTACATTTGTCTACCTTTTGAATGCTTGATTTGCAGTCGCAGGAGGTTTTTATAATATTATTTTTAATATTCACAACTATTGTGTATAACACACAGGAAATATGACACAGAACTGGGTAATAATGACACCTCTGGTGTGCTGCTCCTAATTGTCAACTGCCCCACCATTTTTCTTATTCGGACATGGATATTCCAGTGGTTAATAATATAAGATCTTCTGTATATCAGCTCACTCATGCATATGACCGCTTGATTGCCTCACATACACTGTTTAACCTAATTATCATGAACACTGATGTCTCAAGAATTTTCTGTGCCTCCAAGATCTGCACTGTGGCAAATAGGCATTACTCTCTAAGCAATTTCTGAGCTTGGTCACAACACAGTAAACCTGTGCCACTTGGCTAAGCCAGATGCATCCTTGATAAACACTGCTGAACCACTGCCAGCAATGTTCTGTGCCCTATAATAAGTTTGCATTAAAGCAAAGGCTAAAACATCTATAGAATAAAAATAGCAGGAGCTTTGGGGGAAAGGGAATTGGTGCTGTGGGGTTTTTCTAATAATTTATACAAGAACAAGAAATACCACAAACTACTTAGTAAGGGGGGGTGGGGTGGGTGGAAATGTAGGCTTGAGTTTAGCTGACAATGAAAGTAATCAGAACCTGCCACACACAGTATATAAAATATGTGCAAACACATAGTTGACTTTAATTTATTGGTGCTAAAGCTCCCACTGAATTAAACTGGAGCTCAGGGTGCTAGCACCCCTGTAAATCAGAAGCTTCATGCACGTGCAATTGCAGTCCTGGGCTGCCTGCTCAAAAGGAAATCACTTTCATCATCACAGCAACTCAAGGAGAGAAGCCCATGACCAGAATGCTTTTCTTATCTTCTGAATCTGTGACTCTGTGTAAACTATTTCTACAGGAAATAAATCTGTAAAGGTGGCATCAATTATTACAGTTACAATTAAGGTATTGAACGGCAGGAGATGCCACACGTAACAGAAATGACTAATTTGAAAAGGGAATAATGTACATTTTTTAGATAAAGCTGAAGTAATTTTTTAAAATAATTTATCCAGGACATTTATTCTCTTTTCAACAAAGGAGATGACCATATCCACACATGATAAAAATCTCTTCTCCTCTTCTAGACAAAGGGAGAGACACAAGGCTGGTTTTCATATTCATCAGTTATTAGTTTTGCTACATTCCCAGCTCTTGCCAAAAGCTTCAGATTTCCCCTTTTCCTTGAAAATCAATGTAAAAATCCTTAATGTGTGATTCTGAACTGAGAGACCACACAGAGATTGACAATATACGTGTGCTTGCACAAGTGTTTAGATCATCAGAAATTAATAGCTTGTGTACAATTATGCTAAAACATCTTCATGTTTGCCCACATGATACATGATTGTTGGGTTTTACATGAATCAAAACAAAAAACTATCTGATTTGTAATGTTCTGGGTTAGTACAAGAGTTTGAGGAAAAAGCAATGATGGCAAACTTAATTAATTTGCAGGAATTACACAGGAACTGATCCAGTTTCCACAGAATGCAGTAAAACTACTCCATGTGCTATATGCACTCCATTTAACTCACCTCCCAGAATCACCAGCAAAGTGGTTGGCAATGCAGGGCATTCTTTACAAATGAGTAGTTGAAGTGACAGTGCTGCTAATAACACAGTGCCCTATATTTATATAGTGCCTGCCACCCCCAAGGATGCTGGAATATCTAGATCCCTGGTATAAGGACTACAAGTCTCACAAAGAGGGCTGTCCACTCGTGTCCCTAGCACTGACTTTGGTCCAAGACAGCAGACCATTTCTCTCAAAGACCTGCATGAAATTTTCCACTCAGACAAAAAGGGAATCTCTCTGGTCTCTTAAGACATGAAAAAGCAGCCCACATTTAACTTCATACGGCTCAGATTCCTCTCATGCCTAAGTCTTTTTCCTGCCTATATTTCTCTGCTTTAACTTTTCTTTCCCTCCAGTCAACTGTGAACATATATATGAAGATTTTTGGGAAGCACCTTCAACTCGATTCACTTCAGCTGAATCTTCAAATGCTCAGCCTCTTTGACTATCAGGCCATAAATATGAAAGAAGTAAATATCTGGGCCCTGCAAACTCTCCCCTTCTCTCTTTGTGGCAGTGCTGCTCATGGCTCCCCCAGGGACTGATTTATTCACAAGACTGGCATTTTAAATTCAACAATATGTGATTTATTTCATAGTCCTCAAAGATAACAAATACTCAGTTTTAAAATACTGAATCATTCATTTAACTTAGTATGCCTGAAAAATATCATTTTTATGGAAAGCAATAAATTGTAATTGCAAGTAATAAAAATGTAAGTAAAGAGAATGCCTGGATGTACCACAGAGAAAATACCTCATTCTGTAAGAGAAAGTCTTAAATTACTGATGATTTCTAATTGTAACAAATTATTTACAGAATTAACACTTTTTGTATCTCTCTGTTAACCCCAATTTTAAAAGTTATTTCAGCTGTGAATGATAATGCTCATTTCTCTGAGTCCAGCCCTCCAGGAGCAGCAGGAAGCACTGAGAGGCTCTGGCTGCCAGAGCCCCTGCACAGAGCATTGTCAAGTGGGCACATAACTGCCTGTCTGGACTCGTGCAAAGGTTCACGTTCAGACCTTGGACTGTGAGGTGATGTAGGGACTCCTGAACACCACAGAGTAAGAAAATGTGTCTATTGAAGTGGCAGCTGAAATTGCACCAGTGTAATCCAGCTCAGTATCCTGCAGGTGCTGCAGTGCCCATTACTGGCCAGTTCACTTGGATGAAGCTGCAGTGCTGGACACGTGCTGGAGCACTGGCCTTGTTCTGAGGACACAGGCACCTTTCCAGGACAAGAAAAGCCTTTCCAATTCTCTCAAGTGGTCTTATTCAAAGGCCATATCCTGCTTAAGAGACCAGCAAAGCTCCAGTTGTAGGGAGTAAGCTGTTCACACTGGTTGTTGCCACACTGCCTGTACAAAACAATAAAGTATCGTATTTATCAATGCTGGTGGCTGCTAGTCTAGTATTATGATTTATTAATGTGAGATTCAAATCCAGAGCCTATACAGTCTCAAAATTTATTGGTGGTGATATTCTGTCAACGTAGAATAATCCTTTGCACTGTTTATTTCCTATGTTTGGCAATAATGATACTGCCTCATTAAAAAAAAAATAGCATATTGACTTTCATTTTTCATGAAGTATTATTCTGTGATTATGGCTACTTTTGCTTTTTGTTTATTTGTTTCTACTTTCCCATTTGAATTTATCTGGATTCAGCTTCCAGCCTACTTCAGTCAAATCTTGTCTTTCTCTACTAGATTACTAGAGGTAACCAATATTTTCAACACATTAAGGTCCTTCTGAGCTGTAAACAAATTGTCTCTATTTCCTTGAGAAGAGCAGAACAGATGGAGTTCTAAATTCCTCACTAGAAGCATTCTCTCAAAATTGTTTTTCTTGCCCATATTTTTTTTACCTACTTCAATTTGTCAACATAATTTAAACAAATGTGGACACAAAACTATACAGATATCCCAGTAGTTGCCTATCACAACATATATAGACAAAATCACTATTTTAATCTGTGTATCCATGACCCACATCAGCCTTCTTTGCCCCAGCTCTCACAGAAAGCCCCAGTGAGCTGCTGGCCTGGTTTGACACCTTTCTCAACAGAACAGATATCCTCATTGCAACTCCAGTCTCCGTTCTCCTTATTATTTTTTTTTTTTTTTCTTTTTGAATGGCCCAAGTTGGCAACAAGTCTAAATTCTCTGGTAGAATTCTCAATTACTATTCACCATTCCAATAGTCTATCAGTCATCTGGAAGTTTCCTTACTGGCAGCTAATGCATGTATATCTCCAATTTATTGACAAAATTGTGGATGAGAATTGAGCCAGCATCTATCCCTAGGGAATTTCACTACAACGATCTTATTTAGGTCTCATTATTATTTTGGGAGTGGAATGCATAGTTCTATCCAAATAAAGAGTAAAAAATCTAAAAAATATTTTTAAAAATATGCAAAGCTTGTCTTTTCAAGGCATAGTGAACGAGCTTAATTATGTAGAAATGTAAAGGCTGTGTATGAAAATACAATTTGAGAATCAATAACTATCCTTAAAATCAGGCAATTTTCAGCAAAAATCTTGAGTTTTCCACAATTTAATGTGCATAAGAATACAAAATAATTCTGTACTAAAAAAAAAAAGTATGTTTATACTCATTGGGACCACAAATACAAGAATCAGCAAAGCATTTCAAATAACTGCAATACATATAGTAGGCATAGTAGATGGAAATGCATTAATGCTCCATAATACTGACATTTTATTCAACATGGGCTCTGTCAAGGATATAAATCCTTTCTGCCTGTCTCTGGGGTCCCCAGGCCCAAAATAGCATAAGATTAACTTTCATAACAGACTTCTTATTTTGAGGAGGAGAAAAAGAAGGGAAAATGCTGCGTCACTGTGACAGAAGAAATCTCAAAATAGATATGAGCTCATAACAGGAAAAGAAGTCAAAATATTTACTATTTTTCAGATTACTAGAACTGCAGGATTTAGGAAAGCACTAAAACATGAAGCCCATTCATTCCTCAGGATGCAGCAAATACAATTTACAGCAATACTAAAACATTTATTGGAGAGAAAAGCTTCTAAGGGGTATTCATGTTACTCTCCTGACTCCTCACTTCCTCCTCCTTTGCTCTCTGCTAACCTAGAGAGGTGGCCAAGACAGCACATCTCTGGGTGAAATTTGTAGAATAATCAGTAAGATGCCACAAAGCTGAATATTTGATGCTAGCTTATTATTCCCATTGTGCTTCCGCAGGTTGAGTCTCCCTCCCCCCAGCCTGCTCTCTTCCCTCTCTTCCCCCTCCAGAGGCACAAACAATTTTAGCTCAAAAGCTGCATTACCTCTCATTTTATGAAATTTCTGCAAGGAATAACCTTTAACCCATACTTTGCCTCCTCCCCTTCCCTGCCAAAAGCTTTGTTCATTCAATCCTTTTTCAACCTCAATTACTTCCCATTTAACAAATGGTTGGTGTAGCAGTGAAGCACTACAGTAAGAACAAAGGTTGGTGCTCCATTGCAATCTCTTCAGGGTAGAATTAAAGGCAAATTCTCTATCAGAGAAAGCCACCTCTCCTCGATTTTTCTGTCACCACATTATTATTATACAGCTTGTCTCTGAAAAGAAGGCTCTCAGGGTGTCATGAACTCTCAGAGAATTTCTAGTCTACAGTGCCTTTCAGTAAAAAAGAGAATGCTCCAGAGAGAAAATAACCTTTGTGTAAGGAAAGGTTTGTTCTGCAATATTGTCTGAGCATTGGCTTTACAGGGGAAGAAATGAGTCTTTGCATTTGCATTACCAGAGCGTAGGAACTGCTCCAAAGGAACATGAGTGTGCACAGCCTGAGCTGTGCTGCTCCCTTCCCTCTGTCTGAGGGATGGGGCAGCTTGAGCAGGGTTATGCAGCACATGCAACCCCTCCTATTGATACATGTACACAGCAGAACACACATAGGTGAATTTGGAAAACAGGAATCCTTTTCACTTCAAATGGCATTCCTTAATTACACAAAAAAAATGCCATGTCACTTATAGCTCTTTCCTGACCTCATTGAAGGATAGGGAATGGATATATTCCTATTCCTTGTCCCTCATTCCTAAATTATTCTCCTATTTTTTCCCCTGATTTTAAATATTTTAAGTGCAGGCATAAATTCCTGCCTCTTGCAAGCATGTCTACAGCAGCACTTTATGCTGTCAACAGGACAGCAGCATCCTCATGGAGACAAATTAATGATACTCCAAAAAGAATCCTAAGGTGTCTTGTCTAGAATCAATAAAGACAGCTTATGGCAAGTATCATTCATACAAATATAAATATTCACAGCACAGACAGAAGTGAGAGGTATTCTTAAAAAACAGAGGAAATCAGGAGACAGATTCCAAGCTGTGCGAATTGTCCAATGCCCTTTGAAATAAAAAACTCCGGTAATTAATTTCAGCTAAAGATCTGCCCCTGAGAAATAAAAAGCACCTCTCAACCTGCTCAGAACCTACTTTCCTGAGTTATTTTAATTATACAAAAATTTAGGAGGGTTATTATTTTTATTTTATATAACTTAATGTATTCCAGTGGTCATTTTAAAGAATTTTGGTTTTCTATTTTGTTTTAAAGTGAAGAGTTTTCTTCACCAAAATAAAAATGTTGAAAGGTAAAATAAGGTGAAATGATTAATAGAATAAATGACTTATAAATACATAGGAAAAAGTAAACAACAGAAAAAGGAAATTAAATTTTGTAGTATTCAGGTTCAAGCTCCACAAGAAGTGTGATCAAAATGTATCCTCCCTTGAGAGTTACAGATTACCGAAGACAGTGGCACTTCATATGCTTTTCTTAATACTGTTTACAAATTACATCCTTCTGGGAGTTGTATAAAAAAAAAATTATACTTCAAAGGCATGCAAGTGGGTTATTAGCTAAAGTTAATGGCCACCATTCCCACATATCTGAAAGACTCTTTTTTCCCCTTGAAAGAAAAATAAGCCATAGAAAAATGGTATCATGCTTGATGTTCTGCAAACATTTTAATAATACATAAGGCTGAGTTAGAAAGGAAAACAACTCAAAAGCAAATCAATAAAGTCTGCAAAACTAAAAAATTTAAATTTAGCCTGCAGTTACTCTATGTCAGTGTTTACTGCATGTCGTACAGGCTACTTTACGTACCTGCATGCCTAGGATATTCTTAGTGCTGTAAATCCTTTAGATGTATCCCAAATGCTGAGATAAGGCTATTTAAATCTCTGGAATAATAAACAATTAAAAAAGCCCCACTACTGCTGTCATTCAGTGATACTTTAAAAATAGCACAGCTAAGCAGGTGGTGAGTAGTGATTACTGCACTAGCTGTCACTGACGACTGCAGATTGTGCACACAGCACATCTAGACCAAGATATCCAGTTATTTTTGTTACTCATCTTCTCCCTTCCTACTCATCAACTTTACCTAAATGTGTTTTTCAGCTGTAACATGCTGAGTTTTAAACTGTAGCCTCCTCAAGGCAGGGATTATCACACTAAACTTGGCTGCTACCCCTAGGACGGGTCTTAGACTGTAAACTAAACTTTCAGCCTATGACATTGCTAATCACTCCATGGCATCTTCAGAGACAGATTGACCCTTAAGGGTAAACAGAGCAGCAAAGAGTTAAGCATTTTCATTTCTGAAGACCTCTTGACAGTCATAAATGCTGAAAAAACAAGGAAACTGGATTTGGTATGCAGTGAAAGGAGCAACCTGCAGGTTGTAAAATTTTAGGTTAATCATTTGTTAAATTACCATCTATTTTTAAAATTATTTCAAGTTTGAGTGGGATGAAAGATAAAGATAGGCATAAATTAAGTACACTGCAGTTACTTGCAGCACTTCACAGTTCATTTCCAGAATATTTTGGGTCTTGTACTCTGTGGCTCTTTTTTATAAATGGTTCATATACTTGGCCAGCTCATCATGACAGTACTTCTCCACTATGAGGCAGGAAAAATCATAAAAGGCTTTTAAAAAGAAAGAAAAAGAAAAAAAATAAAAAGAAAAAAAGAAAAGGTTTTCAAAACCATTGTCAAAATGAGGGTCCAGAAATCAATTTGTAATTATCTGCCAACACATATCTAAAGGCTTTTCTGTGATAAGGGTGGTAATACATAGGGCTGTAATGTGAATTATTTCAAAGAATAAAAGACTGATTGTCTTCATGACCTATATAGCTTTTAGTGAGCTTTAAAACAAAATTACATTTTATACTTCTCATGAATGGTTTTCTCCCTCCTCTTTCTCCCTTTAAAAATGCAGGGGTTTTGTCCCATCTAGGAGGCTTTCAGCTTTAAATAGGACTTGGCTTCTTCCAGTGTTGATATATTTCGTTCCACTGAAAGTGAAGGCTCTGGATTTGCAAAAGAGCTGAAGCTTCCACTGTACAAAGGCAATCCTTTCCAGTGTTTTAAAAGCAAATTAGAAACCATATGATCATGTTATTTTTACAAAGATGCTCAGGGCTAAAAATCTTTTTTCTTTCTTAGAAAACTTTTAGCATGAAAATATAATAAAATAAGTATCTCACAAGGTGCAAAACCATCAGGAAATAGCTTTTTTTAGGTAAAAAACAAAAGGTCAAATGAATATGAGTGAAAAAAATACAGGGCTGAGTATTGGCAAAAAATTGAAGAAAAAGACAAAGTGCAACATTTTCAAAGTGTGAGGTTCATATTCAGATTGCTGTCCTTAACCACCTCTGCTCCTGGACCCTGCTGTCACAGGGTGATTCCAGGTGCAGGAGGTTCCAGGGCTGCCTTTGGATCAGCAGCACTCAATGGGCAGTGCAGCCCTGCAGATCCAAACCCTGAGAGACTCTGCATGCATCACCAGTTGCAACCTTCTTGTGCACAGTTGCCCCCACATGGTTTTACTTGTGCCTATTGCCTGCTTGGAAACTGCTTTCCAGGAAGTTTCCATGGTAGGTTCAGTGATTTGTTATATTAAGAATATCAAACATCTCATACAATGCATTTTGTAGAGGATATCTCTCTATTAAATAAAATAATTTTTTTGAAAGAATGTTTGGTTTTGTTCCATTGGCTTATCCAGAGATACAAAAATTCAATTATTACATAAGTGTATCAGTCTGAAAATTTTTTGAATCTCTGGCAATAAGAGCTCCCTGGGATGAATATCTGTATTCTACTCTTATTAACAATAAGCCAGATTCTTAACTCAAGTACCTGCTGTTGTGTATGTTGGGATTCCTTTGCACTAACAGCTAAGTTCTATTTTGAAAATGTGATTTATTTCTTTACCAATCTATGGTTCTTAAAACTGTGCCAAAATTCATAATTATGGATTTTTAATAACTGTTCCTAACAAAATAAAAAAGAAAACTTCCATTGCCTGTTTGATTATTTTTTCTGCCAATAGACCAATTTTGTATAGCAACTAACAGGAAATATTACAGAACCTTCTCTGCTTTGACTTCAGGCAAGGACCTCAAACAAAGAATTCTCTCCTTTTACATAGTTTTAATCTTTAGGAAAGGGTTTTCTAATCTATTAAGATGAGAGCTTGTCATTACTCTATCTACTGATTTTTCCAGAGAGGATTTTTCATAATATCATTCCCGTTCCATTTTGTAATCCCTTCCTGCCTGTAACACAGCACATAATTTGCACATTGACCCTCTATGTTCACACACTGCCTCGAATTTTAAGGCCATATTCAGAAGCCCTGCATGAGGCCTTTTAAATAATAAATAAAAACTACAGTGCCAAGGCATCCCTGCCAACTTTTCTGTAATTGGCAGGCACTGCTCATTTAATAACTTTACTTTTCACTAGAGAGTAAACCTGTCCCCATAAGCCATATGTCTTTTTCCAACATTTTTTCCACTTGAACCTAAATTCTAAAGGGACAGTAGAGTACATAATGTTACACCAACTTGCTGATATATTTTCTAATGCTGTAAGCAAGGTTATCCAGTCTTTCCTCAAGCTCCAAATAGTTTCTATTGGGTCAAAAAGGTGGAAAGAAAGCAAGGAGGAGATTAAAACTGCGTGGTTCCTTCTTATTTCCTACCCTAGTGAATTAATGTTGGGTTAAAAACATAATAAAAGCACAGACTGGACAGTTCATTTAATCTGATGCAAAACTACCCAAGAGACTGTGAGCATTTCTTTTCTGTATTACAGCTCTTCAGGAAATGTTATCTCCTGAACACAAACAGGGACAGCTCAGAGGCTTTCCTAAGCCACACCACAGAGAAGGGAAGATGTATATAATCAGCTGGCACAAACATAAGGACACAGAATTACCTTCAGCACTTTATGCCTCTCTCTGACGTTCAATCTGACCATGGCATCTGGTCTGTGAACCAGCCAAATGTGGCTGAAGAGAAGAGACAAGTCCACAAAACTTCTCGAACAAACTTTGGAAACACAGAAGGAAAACTCACTGCACTGTTAATCAACTCTTATCTTTTAGGGAGAAAAAATGCAAATGTAACATCATTAAAAAAATGAAAACTTTTAATGAAAACAAGAATTACTCATACTGTTCCACAGAGGATAAAAGATCTCTTTGGATTCTACTCTAATCTACTTTCAGGGTAATTGTTAAAATGTTTGAAATATCTTATCTCTGCCTCCTCCCTGTTTATATTCTCAACTTCTTTAACACACAGATTGCTTTTAATTTGGTTGCTTGGGATGTCAGTTCTGTATGAGGCTCTCATTTAAATTCCAGTTATATGAGCATTTCTCAAGAAATAACCTTCTGTTCCTTTTTCTTTCCAAGTCTTCAGACCAAAATGCCCACCCCAGTTCTCATGTCAAAGGAAATTTTATTGTCTGCTCCTCATCCCATCTTGTAGGTTCCTTCCCAGAGATGGGCAAGGGAGTGGGTGCTGTTCTCAGACCCCAATCCTCTGCTCATGGCATGATTCTGTTCAGAGGAGCCATCTGGCTCCAAACCATGGTGTTAGATCCTGGTTTACTTCTCCATATTCCTGATTCTCAAGGACATTTCTGTGCTAAGTAGTTCAGATTTTCTCTTGGTAAGTAGTGTTTTTCCTGCAGAGTGAATAATATGGCCTTTATGTAATTGTCAAGAATGTACACAGTAAACTTCATATACTATAAGGATTTATCACTATGAAATCTGTACAGTAGTACAGTCTTGTTCACTTCAGTTACTGTCCTGAAGTTTTCACCCTCTGTGCCTTTCAATAGTCCGGTATTACTGCATTATTTTTATGACTGCCTTGAACCAGAGATCAGGGGAACTGAAACTTTCATGTCCCAGCAAGAGACCACTGAAAGTTTCTCAACTTATGAACAATTTTCTCTAAGCAGTCACCCCAGTGCATAGGAGAAACAATAAGGGCACTGTAAACTACCTGAAAACATTTGTTCTTTTCTCTGGCTGTATCTACCTCAGTAGGAAATGATCCCAACATTACAAAACAGAAAAATGCATTCAGTCTGACAATGTATCTTGTCGTTTGGGGTCAAAGCTTTTTTGGCTTTCTTTTCCTTCAACGAGATGCTGAGCAGCATGTGGTAGCTCAGCATGTTTG
Source organism: Vidua macroura (assembly GCF_024509145.1). Lineage (NCBI taxonomy): Eukaryota > Metazoa > Chordata > Aves > Passeriformes > Viduidae > Vidua > Vidua macroura. The sequence continues at coordinate 9,454,538 of NC_071571.1, forward strand.
TCACTAACTTCTCACCTCCAACTCTCCAGCTTGTAGCAAGATGAGAGCTGAGGAGTGCTAAGGAAGATTCTATCACATGGATCATGGAGCAGGACCCAGTGTTCAAGCCCTCTGTACACAAAAAAAAAACTTCCGGGTGCTGGCACTAGGTTCAGTTTCTCTTCTCTTTTTTTCAGACCCTTTTACCCTGATTGGTAAAAGGGCTACAAAGAAGTTCATTCAGAAATGAAACTTTGAATGACAACAGAAGAAAACTGCTGATAATCACAAGAGAAGCTGTAATAATTACCAGCATTTGACTGAGTATTGCTCAAGTATGCAGCAATACTTGAAGAATCCACTCATACCAAGGTGGATTTTAAAACTATCCAACCTCTGATGCACACTCAGAGGACAAAGCAATTCACATAAATTATAAACTCACAGTGATTCAACCCATCATAATCCTAATTTTTTCCACTGAACAATTTCAAAGCAGTGTTTCTCACCAAGTCCCATTTGAAGGCAGGAAGTTTTATCCTCCTATGTTTTCATTTCTATTGACCCAAACCCAGTCATCCCCTCTGTAACTGTGTAACTCAGTCTCTCTCAGCAATCCAGCCTGGCCCTCCACTGCACTGAAGTCACCATTAGCACACATTAGCTGAGAGGAGTTCCAAGATCAGAGGTCACTCTGTGTTAAGATGGTTCCCAGAATCCTTAGAAAGGAGAGAATAGCAACCACCTTTACTCAAGTGTCCTCTCACTTTTTAGCCTTCATCACCTCTCCCTTCTACACTAAAACAGGTGTCTTTATGTATCTATCATTGCCAGCATCACCTAATGATTATTTAAAGCTTTATATTCTTCCTCCAACAATCCTAATAATATGTTTTGACAACTTGAACTCCATGACAATAATCCTTCAGGGAATCAAGAGAACATCCTATCATCAGCTAGGAACATAACCTTTCAGAAGTACAAAACCAGGATAGTCATCAATGTTGGGTTTTTTTATGAAACATCTGACTGAGATCTCACGGAGGGACTAGCAGGAGGGACACTGCTGCTCACTGAACAAGTGTTGGTGACCTGCTCAGTATGACTGACAGCACCACTGAGTATCTGGGTTTTGGAACATCACTATTATGATGCTTATCATGAGTTGTTATAGAGCCTTCTTAGATTCAGTCAGTGGGGGAGAAGCAATCTCTCATTATGTATTTGTATCACGTTTGGCACAAGGGGGTCCTATCTTCATGCTAAAAGTAACACTATTTTCATCAGCATATAAACCACTGACAGAAAAGGGGCTACTGCTTCCTTGCTCATCTAGTAAACACACCTTTTTTTTTTTTTTTTCTTTTTTGCAAGGTTATGATTATCTTCTCCATCTCAGTATGAAAACTTATCAGACTGGTAAGAATCACTATAAAACAATAGATGATTTTTCAATTCTTTTCATTCTAAGTATCTTAGATTCTGGAACCACTCCCTGGAATCACTGTTGCTTCAATGTGGATTGTGAAATCCTTTTACAGGTGAAAAACATCACCATAAGATCATAGAATGGTTTGGTCTGGAAAGGACCTTTTAAACATTATCTAGTTCCAATCCCTTTGGAACACCTTCCTCTAGACCAGACTGCCCAAAGCCCCATCCAACCTGGCCTTGAACACTGCCAGAGATGAGGCTAAACTGCTAAATTGCAGGGAGATATCTGAGAATTGTCACAGGAAGACATTCCTCCTGCTAAAAGACAGCTGAGAGGAACCACAGTGGTTCACAGCAGCGACATTACTGCTGTCAGATACTGCCACGTAAGAGTAACTCAGATTATGCAAACAGCCCCCGGGACATGGCCCACGCTCAGGTCACTGAAAATTTAACTGCACTGCATCAAATTTACCAGAAAATCACAAGGGCAATCACCAGATGATCACTGGCCATTACTAGAGCATGATCATTCTTTCTAATGACATCCCCAAGCCATACAGGATGTTATCTGTTTTGGTCAGTTGCCAGACAAAATAGTTTAACCAATATTAATGCAATTTAGAGTTTAATGCTCCCTCACCCAAATGCTTTCTCTCTCCACTCCAACAATCTCTTCTTTCCATCTCATTTGAAGCAGTGATTTTCTATCAGAGAGGTATACATAGCTGGGGTGATTCCTCAGCTCTACTGAAGGATATTTCAGCTTTAGGTCTGTAAGATGCCTAATGAGACAATTCCATGTACTGAGAAAAAATGGTGGAAAAGCAAAGCACAGAGCTTTATTGTACTGCTGTTGGTTTTAAACAGGTAACAGTGAGTACTCAGAAGGAAGCATGATTTTAATGTTGTATTAGCTCAGAAGTTTACAGAGACAGAGGTCCTGTTTAGAAAACATTCTGGGAAATACCTGACAGCAACCTGCTTTCCTACTCTTTCACCTAGGAAGAAAAGCTGTACAAGAAGTCCTGGGAGCTCCAGCCTGTCAGCTGAAAGACAGGAAATCCTGAAAATTCTTCAATTCACAGGAGCTGAAACTCCAAGGAGTTCCAAGTAGATGGTGCTTCTCAAGCCTCTGAGAGTTCTAAAATAATGACTTATATGCATTTTATTTCAAAATTATCAAAGTTTCCCCCAAGCATCAATCCATATCCCCCAAGACAATGTCTTTGAGATGTGAGGATTTCTCACAGATGAAAATTTCCAATATTTGATTAGTTCTACTCTAAATCCATTGTCCTGCAATTTGCTCTGGCTCAATACTGTTACAATGACATTCCTGATTTCATTTATTCCAAGCTGGGATAAACATTAATTCCAAGTTAGGCACATTTTTCCACATTACTCAAAATTTAAGAAAACGGACAACATAATGGAATTATAACTTCCTTTCCAGTGCATCTCACTGTACATGCACAAGTTACTTAAATATGACAGTTGCACAATATGTTTGAGGGAAAATACTTTCAAAGACAATTTTAAACAATGACCAATGTAAAGCTTAAACCTCTATCAGACTCTCACATTTCTCTGGATTTCTTCCCATTGCCCTCAAAAATTTGTCTGATTTTAACAAGTCAGCAGGAAACAGAACCACATACATTCAGTTTTCTTAGAAAATAATTTCCATTCTCAACTTTTACCCTATCCTCATTTCATAGAATGTCAATTCCTTTTGGAACAATGTTTTCTAGGTTTGGGGTTCCAAGATTACTCCTTTTTCTTTCTTAAAAAGAATCTCAGTACCCTAATTGACATTTCAAGAGAAAGCCAAAATCCCACCATTACTTTTATATGCACACTTTGCTCATTGAAATGGCACTAAAATGAAAGAACGAGGTCTGAAAATAGAAAATAAGCCAGAAAATGATCCATCATGATATCCTGTACTGAAAGCAATTTGGTTTTAGATTTGATCTTGCTAGTAATTCTTTGAAAAAAAAAAAAAACAAAAAACCTGGCATTGAGCAGTTCTTTCATCTAACAATGCATCATCTTGCAGAAAGGTCTGTGGAATGTTTCAAAGAACTTGCTTAGATATATTTACTTTATTGCCATGCCCGTGAGAGAAGACAGCTTTCTTCCCTGACACAGATTTCTATAATTCACTTTCAGACACAGCAGCTCCCTCTGCAAAATGACAAGCAGCTTCTGCTGGGAGTTGATGTTGTGTGCTTGGACTGGAGTTATCCTGTCCCTTTCAGAAACAAGCTCTTGCTCAGCCCCAGTCATCTTAATCGCCCATAACTTTTCAGGTGAGGAAATAAATGTCCAGTTCTGAATTAAGACTGTAAAATGGTAAAACTTTATATGTGTTCATGCAGTTAAAAACATTATTATGCAAGCATATGAACATGACATCCATGCTGACAGTGCCTGATTGATGAATGTGATGTTTTACAGCTGATGTAATGTCATGGTGGTGTGGTCCTTCCCCTCCCCTTCCTTTCCTGCTTAAGCAATAGCCACCACTGGCAGCCATGCTGGCTGCATCTGGCTTGAGCTGGACTCTGGGAAGACAGAAAAAACCAAAATAGCCGAAGGCCAAACATCTTACTTGACAGCTGAGGGATAGTTGAGCACGCACCAGCTGAAATACATCCAGAATGAGAATATGACTATAAATCAATCATCTTATTCCACAACCAGGGACAGCCCAGGGCCCACTGAGCCCTGCACAGCAGTGGCCTCCATGCCAGGATGTGCTCTTGAGTAGGGGCACCTCTGAAGGCTACACATTGAAACTGAGAGAATGCTTATCACACCAGGTACTCAGTAAGTGAATTGGAAATAAGAGTGCTGAGACTTTGGAGTCTTAGCTAGGTGATATAAAGGGTTAATGTGCACATATAATCATTTAGAATAAACCATTAAGCAAGCCTGTGACTAAGTCTTGAACCAGCCACACCTAAACTTCCCTCAGAAAGCAGTTCAGAACAAAAGGGGGTTCTTTATAAGCCTCCTTACTCAGTGGTAGGGTCTCCCTGGCAGTTTTGTCTGACCCTGTCCTCTATGCAGTAAATAATCAAGTGTGCTTTGCCATTGAATCTGGTTAAACCACTGTACCATTTACTATCAAACTTGGTTAAATTGCTGGTTTATATCAATAAACATTATGCTACTTGTCCTACAAGTGAAGTGTGTCACTGCATCCGTGACAAAGTTCATTTGTTACTCTTTTTGTGAGGCCAATCATTTTCCCACAATACATTTTTTTTCCTTAAAATGTATTTATAAATAACTGTGGAGAAATAACATATATTGGACAATCATTTATCTGAGACTACTTTGACAAAATTCACTTGTGTCCCTTAAGGCAGATTAGATAAACTACCATTTAGTGGTATTGATGATGGATGCAGCAAACAGCTTTAGGCCTGGGAATATAATCTATGACTCCTAGAGAATGTTAGTGTAGCAAGGAGCTCATTTGCAGCATTTAGACAGCACTAACTATCAGTCTATGCCATGTAAATGGGAGGAAAAGGTTGTGGTTTGGGATGCAGAGAGCTCTGTGAAAAGTAAAAGGGCTTTGACTCCAACCACAGCCTCTCCCTGGTGGGCACTTCCCAATCACCATGGGCAGGGCAAAGGCTTGGATCAATTAGATAGCAATAACATTATAGTCCTTGGAGACATAGACAGAACACTTATCACTGGCAAAACTTCTTTTTCATCACTGTTAAAAAAAAAACAAAAAAAAAAAAAAAAAAAAAAAAAAAAAAACAAAAAAAAAACAAGCAAACAAAAAATCATCTTCATCTTTTCCTCTCAGTTTAATTTCTCCTAAGTCTACTAGGCAAAATTCCTGCTTGTGCTCAGGGTGATACAAGACTAATTTCCCCCTCATTTCCCATTTAAAGGCCATCCATGGGGAAGCACCCAATGATAGCCCAATTATTTATAGCTGGAATGGCAAAAAAGTTGTTTTAGAGGGCATCTAAACCTTGAATTATCTACTCACTAGAGATAAAAGAAAAGAAGATTTTTATACTTCAACCAGAGCACTGATTCACTAACTTTGAAAAAAGACTGAATTCAGCTGTTCATCATTCAGCCCTGGGCTTGTTCATGCACCAGCTTCTCTACTAAAACCAGATGCAAAGATTTAGGTAGGGAGGTTTTTTATAACTTGGACAGTCCATATGGAACTGGATGAAAAAATTTAAAGCCTACAAAACTGCTAGTAAATAAAAGGCAAATAAATCTCTTGTGTGTAAACTCACTATCACACTAAACAAACAAAAACTTCCTCAGAGAAGTACCAGACAAAATAAGCATATAGTGCATTTGAAGACACTGGTCTGGATTCATTGTATGCAGACTAAATTTTATCATAAGAGGTTAGATTCCCATGGTAAATTAGCAAAAAACTCAAAATACTTCCTCTGTGAAAAGAGAAGAAAACCAACAAACTGGATAAGGCTTTCACATTGTAAGGTAGTTTAGAACAGGAAGTCAATACATGTAGGCTGTATTTAGAAATCTATTTAAGCAATAATACTCAACCCACTCTACTTCTAATGATCGATACGATGAAATCACTAGAAGTAAGCAAAGCACCAGGAAGTAAAAAAAAAAAAAAAAAAAAAAAAAAAAAAAAAAAAGCTGATAAAAAGCTGATAACCTGAAAAATCAGATAAATCAGATAGAAATTTAAGGTAAAGACTTAACATTTATAACACCAAGAGAGTTTAAAATTGACAATAAATAGCATATGTACTCAATAAATGCACTACCACAAAGAGATACTTAAGTTGGCACTGTCAGAGCTATATTGTGTACAAAACAAAGCACTGCAGAACTTAGCAGGGCTAATTAACCCAGGAACAGCACTATGCTGACACAGTTATACTGAATCCCATCCAATCCCACATATTGTTCAGTGGATAACCAGGATGCAAAGACATAAAAGCATACTGTACTTCTCCAACAAAGAAAAAACCATCTTGGACATTTTAACTAATTATTTTAACATTACAATTCTACCTAGACTCACTCACTTGAAGTGGCTGAGCACATTGAAAGATGAACCTGGTGACCTGCTAATAAAATATTGGTGTACTCCTCTCTGTGGTAGTAAGGGGAAGAAAAATCAGGTATGAGATGGAAGAGGAGAATAGAGACTTCATTTAGAGTGCTCTGAGCTCATCCCATCAGCCTTGCAGCCTTATTGCAATCACAGTGAGATTTCATACAGCTGCCTGCTGCTTCTCACCTTGTTCTTCCAAATCTTGTGCAGGTGAGCCTGCCAATTAAACTTAAACTGAGATTAGGTGAAGGGGATCAGGTGCATTGCAGCTCTCATTTTATCATATTTCCCTTTCCTAGTTAAAAGCAGAGTATGGCAATCTCTTCCCTTTACATATCTCTGTTCTGCCAGTACCAGACTTGGACTTGTTTCTTCTCAAAGAACAAAGCCTTTGCTAGAACTGCAACAGGATTTTGTCACAAAAGGAACCAATGAGGCCTTGGGAAGAAGCCTTGTTCATTAACTCCAATAACAATTATAACTTTGTAGAGCTCCACAATTGCCTCTTAGCCTGCAGCAACCAGGTTAGTGCCCTCGGTCCCAAATCCCTAGGCCCCACCTAAAACCAGAAGATTGTACAATGCAGCATCTCTCCTTAGAGAAAACCTGTCTTGACAGGTTTTATTCTTTGAGATTTTGTTTCTGTAAAAGAATATTAAAGGACTTTAAAAGCAAAATCCGTGTTCATACTATTCTGTAACAACCATGGCCATAGTATTAATTTTATTTCTAAAAATTATTCTATATTCAGTATAAAAATTCACAGTTTAATTTAAAATTTTTATAGACATGGTTTCCCCCCCCAGTTTTTCCATACAGGAACTTATACAGACTTTAGCATGGATAGGTTTCTTTCAGAGCAGCACAATGCTCTTTACCACTTCCCTCTGGCAATGACAGGTCATTTTGAACACTTGCCCATCCCTGCCTGGATCTGATGCTCTTGACACCAGACACACACATTTTAACAGAATTTCTAAAAGGGCTGTTTGAAAGACAGGTAACCTGACAGTAAAAAAAAGGTTACTAAAAATCTTTCACAGTACTTTTCACATGAAAATCTGTTGTGTAGTCACATCGAAGCTATGCATACTGTTAGAGCTTCAGTAAAAGTGAAAAACAGAAGAGGAAAAAAAAGAAAAATCACTTATGGGGGAAGTTTACAGAAGCCTGGGGGATAATATAACATTTATCTAAGAAAGCAATCGCATTCTTTGGTATTGAATATGTTATTGTACATAATGTAAAATAGTTTTCAGTGAAAATATTTTGTAATAACAAATATGCTATTTGGTTTCACTTTAGATATATTTTAGGGTTACAAAAATGAAAGGAATAAAGCAATTTCTATGGATAATGTGGGAATGAAAAATAAGCCGTTAGCTGGACCTTCAAAATATTACTAAATCAAACAGTGTTAAGCATAAAATAATTTTTATTACTGTTACCAACAACTTTTTATTATGAAAGCACTGGAAAATTATAGCATGTTTTTTTTCTTCAGCTGAGATTAATATGTTGCCCTCTGAGGGCTGGAATACAGTGCTTGTCTGATAGCATAAAACAAACCTGAACAGCTGATAAGGGCAACGATTAAATAGATATAATGGATTTTATACGGATGTGCGAGGAATTTGGTAAAGAAAATTGTCCAAATTAAGTTTGTGTCAGTCACTGAAATTTATGTGCTGCTTCTTGCAAAAGGTGTCTATCATCTTTAAAATCCAGAGGAGATCAAGGCATTATACTCTGCAGTGGCATCTGTGTCTGAAACAGCACATTCCTCTTTAGAGCCGTGCTGGATTATGGATTTAATGTTAAATAGACTCAGAAAGAAGAAAAAAGATAAAACGGAACAGCAGCAAGACAACTGCTTTGTATATCATCTTCAGTTTATCACTGGTGGTCTCCATTCAAGAGTTGACTGAACTCAGCCTCAATAATTAACTCTTGCATTTTGATTGGTCTGACCTATTCAGAATTATATCAAAACTCCAACCCACCTTTTCCAAATTGAAAAAAAATAACAAGCAGAGCCATTGAATCTCTTCCTATCAGTACAGGTGATTTTTAATATTCCATACCATTTGGGGATTTCTCATTTCCCCCCCTTTATGAAATCATGACACTTTTTGGTTTTGACATATTGCTCAATACCTAACGAGAATCTCACCAGAAAATAAATCCATAGTTGTTTTCATGACAGCAAATTACATGCCACAGTGTGACATTTAAATGTTGAATTTTAATAGCTTGTCAGCAGAAGTGAAATGCATTTAAAAAAATTAATATGTGAGAGAACAATGTGTCTGTCTATAAAATAATTCTGTTCATAGTAGACGTGAGTGGTAAATACAGTGTCAAATGCATTCTATTTCTCAAAGAACATCTTCATTTAGTAAGAAAGGAGCTGTATGAATAGGGGTTAAATTTGCCTCTCCTGCAGCTGCTCTGGATCTCTGCTGCAGTGACACAGGTCGGGAAACTCCTACCAATATCCATTTCCAGGAGTCTCCACATGCAGGATCATTTTAGCAGAGGCAGTCAAGGTGAACTGGGCAGCTCTGCCCAGTTGTGACTGCCACACACTTGTTGCCTCTCTTTTTCCTTGGACTGAAAGAAATTATTGGCCAAAGGTATTCTAATCACATTTAGTCACATGCAAGCATTTCCCCTTTGCTATTTATTTTAAACATTTCCATTACTAGATTTTTCACTTGCTACCAATAAACACTTGTGTTATGGAAAATGTTGATATTTAACTTAAAAACAGCAGTAAGAAGAATTCCATTTTCATCCTGCATTTACAATTATATACATTTTGATTCCATTTGAGTTCTCTTGCTTACATATAAGGTCCTTTAGAGTCTTGGGATTATTTAATAATGGTCTATAAAGGAGCTGTGACAGGTGGCACGGCCATCTTCACAGGTTGGTATATACCCTGAAATTAAGGAAAATCTGACAACGTTGTGAAAAATCTTCTTGATAACATGTAGGAATCTGAGAAAATAAAATTAACTGCTGAGAAATGGAAATTTGTATACATTGGACAAAATAACCTATAGCTATACTTTGCTGGGAACAAATTTAATTATCTTCTTTTTGGGGGAAATAAATGGAAAGCTTAGCTATGCATACCTATGGGCACAGGAAGGCTGTTACTAGTCCTAAAATATTGAAACATCTGAATGCCCCTACTAAAAAACTCTGAGCAATGCTGGCCTGCTTATCCAAAACCAAACAAGGAACAGATTCGACAACAGACAATGAGAATGGCTAAAGAAATAGAAAAAAGCTGAAGCTTTTATTCCTTAAGGTTCATATCCCACCTCCATGGAAATACCAACTCCCTCTAAGCATCCTCTGCTGCTTTCTCATGCAATTCTGTCTCATTCTCCTTAAATCACCACAGGTCCTACACCTTTATTTACACTTCTCCTTCTTCTAAAATGTTGTTTGCCTTTCAGATGCTCCCCTACATCTTGTGGCTGGTTTCAAAATATCTGTATCACCCAGACAAACATATCAAGGAAACCCTCAATAGGAGTATTCACTTGGGAGCTCTCCTTGAGCCAGCCACCAAATGTATACACTGAAGGTATTTTAGACCTTGGCTTTTTGTCAAAATTCAAAATTTAATGAACCACTGAGCTGAATGAATGCAATGGGCAGGCAGTGGTCATCCTTGCAACACTATGTTAAAAAAAAAAAAAAAAAAAAAAAAAAAAAAAAAAAAAAAAAAAAAAAAAGCAAAGTCACATCAGGTAAATAAATAGAGAGGAATTCACTGATACCTGACTCGATGATTCTGTAACATTTGTTTGAGTAAATACAAAGGTATTCAAGGTTCTATCAAACAGGAACAACAGATTTCCTTTGCAAAATAGGAGACACCTGTCCTGCAGCACTTTTTCAGAGCCAGTTGCCAGAGGAGGGGGAAATGCCCAAATTATAGAATCTACAGAATCTCCAAAGTCTCCTTCACATATCTTATCCTGACACTGCCAGAAATGAGGTACAGGCTTAGATAAAACAAGGAATAGGAATTTTCCCACCTCCCTGGACAGTACACAGATTTAGGTGAACCAGTGCATTCATCTGATCAATTTGCAACTTGCATTTTTATTCCATGTACAGACTTCCTTGTAAAGAAAGTTGTTGGTTTTTTTTTTCCCTAACACTTAAACAGAGACATTCCTTCTTTCCCAGAAAGATTCATATGACTTCTGCCAGACTGTCAACATTAGAGGCTAAAACCTCACCCACAAAACAATCAGTGCAGGGGAAATAGGAATGCACAGTTCCTTCAATGCCTTGACAGTATGTCCCCACCTAGGGGCACATCACTCCAACTCCTGTGCCTGTTCCCCTTCCCTATTTATTTTAGAAGAAAGGCTGACATGTCAGAAGCTTGTCTGTTTTTTATCAAGTATCTCAGCTACTACAATAATCATATTATCCTTTTCTCCAAAGCATACCTCACTCAAAGAGATCTTAACTATAACTTCCTTCATATTGCCCAAATGATATAACAATAAGGAAATCCACATCACCTGCAGTAAAATCTAAGCCTGTTAACACAGAAATAAAAGAGTTGCATTCATACCTAGCATCACTGTAACATATTTGTTCTTCTGATAGATGTTGATACTCAAAATATATATGATATATATATTGTGATATATATGATAATAACTTCTTTTGAGTTCATTTCAAAGTGCATTTTTAAAGGAGACAAGGACCAATCTGTTTTATTCTTTAACTTTTGTCTTTTCTTTTTGTGGGTAATACACTGAAGTTATTTACTCATGCTATATAACTGTGTCTCCCTTTTGGTCTATAGGTGTCACTTGCACTGCTGGTTAAAGCCAGTTAAAAAAAAGGTGGCACTAAAATCATATCCATTGCATGGCAGTGAAATTAAATGTCTTTAATCAGTCAAGCTTCTTTAGAACAGATGAAATGAGATTTAAATTAGATTTAGGATTTGCAATTAAAAATATTTTGGTCTGTCAATCAAGCCTCAGCCAATTAGTTAGCAACATATATATTTTATTTCTAGAAAACATGTGCAAACATGTTTCAAAACCAGGCAAATCAAAACTCTCTATACTGCCAGTTTTCTAACTGAAAAGATTTTTTAAATTATTCTGAATATCTATACACTGAATTTTCATAAATACTCAGGCTGGAGACCACATTACACAAGTCACAATGTACACAGATCCCTGGAAAATCTGGTATTTTAAGAGTACAGCCATCGAGCAGGACTGTTGAAAGCAACACTGTCTAATTAGGCAGCAGCAATCTGACAGAAATTTCTTCACTATGGCTTCAGCCTGCAACGTTTTGAGAAGCTCACATGGAATGGTAACATAAATACAGGCAGCTCCACAGTGAGGATGAAGGGTTGTCAATACAGTGACATTAGCATGCACTTTTGATTTTCTCCAACTAAACACTTAGTTTAATAAATTGAAACCATTTTACTGCTCTAAGTGGTAATATCAAGATATCGGATGAAAGGAATCCATAACAGAATGGTAATGAGGCTGCAGTATTGAATTTTCACCATTAAAATCCCCAGATAAGTTCTCAGTTTTCTGGACTTTTGATGGAAAAAAAAAATCAGCCAGAAACCCCAGGTATAACCTACTGATTTCCTATCACCAATCACTTGGAAAGTACAGAAGTGATTGAACTGAGAAAAATGCCTTTGTATGTAACAGACTTGAGGTATGTAAAATTCTTGCCTAAACCTGTATGTTCAAGTCTTGACAGAATGAATTGTGCATGCAAAGACATACCACCCTTTCCTCAGCCCTCTAGGGCTCCTGCCATAGCAAAATTACTGTCCATATGCTGACCCACGTTGTTTCAGAGTTTCCAAGTGCTGCACTGATTCTCTTTAGGGTCTTGTCTCTGAAGCTGTAGGTTCTCCAGAATCTGCCTGTACCGAGCCTGTTCTGTAGCAAACAACAAAAAGTCTGCCAGAGGAGCTTCTAACACTATGACAATACTGCAGAGTTTGGTTTAAAAGAATTAAAATTCTATTATTTGGAGTGTATTAGTTTAATTTTTCACTCACCACTTTTGATTAAAAAATAAAGAAATAAAAATAATCTGCCTAATTGAAACCAAAAAAAAGTCTGCTTTGCTTTTCACACTGTGTTCACCACAGGAATCAAAGACCTATAAAAATATAGATGCCAAATAAGTAATTATAACCTTATACTTCAAGATGAAAAGGACAAGAAAAAGCTGTTCTTAGGACCAATCCAACCTCAATTTAAATCAGTAAGCCTGCATCACATGCTACCTTCTTGAATTCAGAAGTCTTACATTTGATGGCCAGCAGCTTTTTTCTACAATTTTTATCCCACTGTTTTTTCTACATTGTTTTTTAAACAGTCTTTCCTTTACTCTTCCTTTTTATATTTAACATAGAAAATGCTTTTTTTTTTTTTTTCATTCAGGAGTAGAATATACCCTTCCTGTAACAATCAATACAATTATCCCATTATCCTACACTTCGGTATTTCCATTTTTCTCCAGAATTAATTCAAGTAATCTTTGTTGCCATATCAAAAGCTCTTACATCAAAGTGGAAGAAAGAGACCTTACTTATTTATTTTCAAATCAGATCTGTGTTCCCCAGTGGTGAAAGTGAAGAACAGAGTAAGATCTTCATCACATTTTGGAAGGTGTTTTGACCTGCATGTTATTGCCAATGCTGTGAGTGTCAGTGCACAGAGGACAAAAATAGCAGCAATATCTTTTTATTGATACTATATTCACTTTATCCCCCAATGTTAAATTTACAGCTCTCCCTAGGGAACTGATATCACATTCACATTCCCTGCATTCCAGCTGTATGAGGACCCCTCTAGAGCCAATATCAATCACACCATATGTTGGCCTGAAAAGCAGACAGTGCAGACAGGTCACCTTACCCTCTGACCTGGAGAATTAGAGTTTAATTATGAACAAAGGCTCCACCTCCTTTGTTTTCAATTGTGGGACAGCACAAAAGAGGTTATAAACATTCAGAAATTATCACTTTTACCTATCCTGCTTTCCCCTCACCCCCTCACCCCTCCCCACAGTTCTTCTGATACTGATTCTTTTAGCAGTACAGAGAGATTTTAGTTCTGTCCTGAAGCTGTATCTCCTCTAGCTTTTGATCCAACAGCAGTGCCCGTCTCCCAGAAAGCACTAGGTCACTTGTAAATGCCTTTTTAAAGTCAATTCTGTTTTATAATGCCCAAGGCAAACAGCTATCAAAGCAGCTTTCTCTACCTCTGTCCCATTATGCTAAAACCAGCTTGGTGAGAATGGAAGGCTTAGACTTCACATAATCTCAGCAAGCACACAGCAAAAAAAGATGAACTCAAAGAACACTAAAGGGTTCAGATCCCTGTGTCACTACTGATTTCCTGTAAAATGTCAGCTAATCACCAAGGTCCCTAACCAAAAACATATTTAAGTATCTTACGTAGGTAGAAGACTTCCTACTGAAATCAACAGAAATATAAATATTTACATATCTCTGTGAACCTGACCCTTTAGCCCTTCCATGTCCCATCTGTGAAATGAGGATAACATTAATTCCTTATCTACCAGAGATAGAGAACACAAATACTGAAAATTAAAAGGTGCTTAGTTTTTACTGTAATATGAAAAAAAAAAAATTAAATGGTGGAAAGTCTTAAAACAGGGGAAGAGCTGGGATAAATATGCTCAATGATCTGTTAGCCTTCAGTGCAAACTTTCTAAATACAAAGGAAAGAGTCTAACTTCACTTGTGCTTTTATCTTATTGCTGCTTTTCTGGAATATGCTGCCCTGATTCCTCCACAGAGGCTGGCAGTATATGATACAGCAGATGCTGAACCTTTTAAGTCTTTGACAGTTAAGTTTTTTTTTTTCATAAATTGTAACATTAAGTCCAAACACTCTGCTTCATGTTTATGCTGCCTCATTTAGATGAACCTGCTTCTTCAACAGGAACATAAAAGCAAAATAGTCAAACTAATTCAGTTCTGCATTATTTGCCTGGCAACATGTTTTTATGAGATCCTGGAACATTTTTGACATCTCTGTGAATAAGGGAGAGAGACCCTTAACACTCCTCAGCACAAAGTGTCTCCAATCCAGATGTGCCTGCTCTGCTGTGGACAGCATCAAATGAATTGATGCCACCTTCTCTATCACTTCTCCAAGCAGAAGGGAGGCACAGCACACCCCCAACAAGTTTTGCTCATATGTGGGCTCTTCTTCAAAAATTCATTGGGCAAAAAACTAATGAAAACACTTTGAGAAGAGCACCTGTTACCAATTTATGTTTACTACAGGTAGCCAGCCTTGTAGAGAGTTAGTGGGCAACCAAAAAAATTTCTTAAAAAGGCATCTTGTCCAAAATAACACCCCTTAGAAATGACCACAAAGAGAATTCAGGTAAGGGAGACACAGTTAGCCCAGATGCTGCTAAACCATTGTAGGACAGCATCTGGAGTATGCTGGCACACTTTTTCTGACAGGTTCACAACACTGCTTTTCTGCTACTAAATGCTTCCAAAAAATTAATCCTAAACATCAGCCTTGTCACTGATTTAATAAAGAAAAAAAAATAGAGAAAACTAAAAACAATCCCATTTTTTGATGTAGTAAAAAATACATTTTTTTTCCTAGAGTAATGAAAACTCACTACAGAACATTAAAAATTAAGCTCAATCCCAGAGACAGCAATGGAAAATGGGGCCAACAGCAGTATTTCAATGCAGCCAGAATTTGATACTAATTAACAGCAATGTAAAAAATTAAAGGGTAAATGGACCTATTAGAATATCTACTAAGTATACTGTTCATAAAGAAACAGCTTTTCTAACATTCAAATGATGTATCATATGGCACAGTCACTCTGAATCCCAAAGCTGCCCATCCTTAGAGGCTGCAGAGTTTCTTAGTGAAAAATAAGCCAAGACACAGATTTCAAGGCAGATGGAATACAGCTTCCAGGAACTTAGTTTGCAAAAGATTAAGGGGCAAATAATTGGGTCCTTTCCACAGCTGGATCACAGCTAATCTTGGGCTGCCAAAACAGGATTTGGAACGGGTCCACGGCAGATTCCGTTTTGCTCTTAACTTTCCTGTACTTTTCCACATCATCATCATGATTTCAGTGAAATCAGTTCATCTGTTTCCCTGCCCAGTCCAGAAAGTGCTGGTGTTTTCGTTTTCCATTAAAAGCACAAACCTATGATGTATGAAAAATTCATAATGAGAATCAGTGGTGATACAGCCAAAAGAAAGGATCCGGAAGATACAGTGAATAAAGCTATGTGATATCCCAAAAAGTGATGCTGGGACTATGGTCTATTGACCATAGACCCATGGTCTATTACAGTCTATAGACCAATGGTCTATTACAGTGAAAACCTAAAGCAAGTCTCCTATGAAACATGCTCCTACTGTGCAAATCACCACTTACAAACCTTCCAGAAACCAGTTCATTTAATTTATTAAGAAAATCAATCTTTACTCTTGATAGGCATAAAAAACCCCACATTAGGATAAAAATACTAGATCCAGGTTTCATTTGCATCATACTGCTGTAATTACAATTAAGGAGAAAGTGTCCTCTGGTGTAGAAGGTGGAGGAGTAGCTCTCCCTGGGCTCTGGCACCAGTGCAGTTTGTCCTTAGAAATGCAGAATTCTTTCCAGCTGTCACTCTACTTTAGAATAATTCAGGCTCCTTTGAGGGGTGCCAAGAGGTTGTTCAGAATGAACTCTGGGAGCCCTGGCCAAAAGAGGAAACTATTAACTATTTTAGAAGTTATTTTAATGGAAAAATTAAAACAGAACAGCCATTCCAAAAATGTGCTGTATCATTTTCTTAAGAATATATATGAATAATAAGGGAATTTTCCTTGAGAAAAGACAGTATTCCAAAAAAATGTCACTAATATTCAGAGACGGAATTTTGGAGACTGACTATCACTACTTTATGAAACACTTTTAAGGGAACCCTGTGCTGCCAAGATGTAATTATTGCTCCTATTTCATCACATCATGGCTTCTTTGCTTTAAAGGCAGCTTTTAGTTGCTTCTATGTATTACAAGCAGTTTTTCCTTAGTAAAATACAACAATTGTGAATTCCCTAAAAAATCTGAGTTTCAGAAGTGATACAAGGGAAAAGCTTATTCTATACTTGCTCAGTGTCTTACACTTCTGAAATCTACCAGAAAGCATCTGCTACCAATCACTGTCAGGGGAGGATGTTCAGCTGGATGAATCACCTGAGTGAGCTAACACTGCACTTCATCATTTACCAGCCCAGAGCAATGGGCTTTTACACTCCTCCAGACTTGTTAGCTGGCTAAACCATACAATTGCTTCTGGACCTTTTATTTCAGTCTGCAGAAATATGTTAACAGACCTAACGGCTTAACAGGGAAGGGCAGGACAAATGTAAATATTTGTTTACATGTTTACATTTGTTTACAAAACCCTAATGGTGTTTTGTTGCCTTGGGGTAATGTCAATAAAAGCTTATTTCAGACTCATCTGCACCAAAAAGAAGCCAGCTACAAGATGGGACTGTGCTTTTTACATCTTCCAGGTATCATCTGACAAAGTCTTTTCCCAGCTTTGCCAAGACATAAAAACAAGTTGGATTCTGTTCTGAACCCAAACAGAAGGGAAGCCAAACAGAAATGAGTCACTCGAGGAACTCAAAGACTCCCTTTGAAGAACCCCACTGCACGTCAAGTTCACAATGCTCAATTTTAGAAATGCTGGATGCAATGATGGACAATTGAAGGAAATGGCCAAAGGTTCAAAGACCTGTCATCTTTAACTTGTAAACAATGCAAATAGATAGAGAAGTTAATGAAAATGATTACTGAGGTTGAGAATGTAATTTTCACACTCTTAGAGCTACAACTTGCAAGCTAATTCCTAGCACAAAGAGCCATGTAACCTTAACTGGTGTTGTGTGAGATCCATCCTGATGGAATGAACACATTTAGCTCCCTCACTGTGTGTGGCCCAGCTACAGCAAACCCACTGATCAAATGAAGCTTCCTCCCAACATACAGCAGCGTACAAACATACACACACTCTGCAGTGATTGACTTTTTATTGCCTAACTAACTCAATAAAACAAAGCTGAGCAATTCTGCAGCCTGGGAATGAAGGATGCACTGTAATTTGATCTAAAGTTCCTTAAATCTCATATTTATAGGAGCTGCAGTAGGCATTTCATAAGTTGTAAAGAATGTAAATATCACTTGTGCAACAACAGATGATGTTCAATATGAGAACTAAATCTAGAAATACTGAACTTAAATCCATTAATCAGTACCCTAGCAAAGCAGGTAAGGAGACTGATTGTTGATTATTCTCTATATATCTGTGATTCAACTCCAGATGAGTAATTTTTGTCTCAAAAATAGACATAGACACCTGATGAAGCCTACACAAATTGAAAGAGCACATGTAAAAGATAAAGTTCATTATTCAGAGTATAGAGTAACACAGCAAGTACCACCAGGAAGGAAATGCTAAGTCCACACTACAATTCATAGCAGGGATAATAGCCTGAGGATATTTTTTCTCCATCTCAGAACTGGTGACACTACTCTCAGGGCTCCTGCATTTTGTTTAAATTCTGCTTTGTGGGATTCAAAGGCCTGCAGTGACAAAATCAATACGAATGCTCCACCTGCTGCTCGCTCTTCGTTGCACCACTGAAGTTTGAGCATTTGTGCAGAGTGATGGATGTTTTGGAAACTCCTATAAAAAGTTATAAAAAAAAGTTTCACCAGGTTTCTGATATCATACCTGATTTTCATATCTGAAATTACCTGTAAAAGCATCTTACCAACTTACCTAAGTACATTTTCATAGCACACAGAGTCAGCTAGCCAGAACTTTTAGGAGATACATTTGGGAAATTATGTATGGAGGAGAAAATTTTGAAAGGGAAATTATTAAAAAAAAACAAACTGTAAAAATTGATAAAATGATACCTGTGCAAAATAAATTTCTACCTTGTTCTTGATGGAAACAATGTCTACACCACTAGTCATTGGAAGTGTAATAGCAAAAAGCCACATGGACTTAATAATACTCTGCTTTCCAGAAAAAAAAAAAATAATGTCACACTTCTTCAAGAAATTACATATTAAATGAAGAGCTTGTTGGCCTATTGCTCAGCCACCCAGGAAGGAAACCAAGAGACTCAATTCTGGCCCTTCAATCCCTCAAGCCCTAGGTGGTCATAGTGTTGCAAAACACAGTTGGGAACAGGCAGTTCATTCAATCCTTCCAATGTCCTAGCACAGATCCTCCTGAAAATAAGGACATTTTTTTCAGCCATGTTTTGATTCCAGCATCTTTGACTTAAACTTCTGAGTATTTTTCTCCTATTTTTCTTGAATCCTTGAAAAAGAAAAATTAAAATAAAGAGGAACATCTTAAAATACTCCTGTATGACAAAAGTAGAAAATCAATGTCATTTCCTTCTTAGCATCACCCACCCTCAGCTGCATCTTGCTCAGTGAAACAGCAGGGAGGTGAAAGCATCTAAAATGGTAGGTTTTATTATAAAAATTGATGCTTTCCATAGCCTTAGCAAAGAATGATTAACATAGAACCAGAGATAGGTGCTATATTTTTAAATTAATGAAACAGTACTAAATAAAGACATTCCAGACCCACTTTTTTTTAAGAGGAAAATACTGCAGTTTAACTATTTCAACAGATCTGCTTCTACAGCATTTATGTGACAATTATAAAGATAAAATAGCTTTTTCTCCCTACAAAAAATATTATTACACAACATAGTCACTAAAATATGAAAGACATGCAAATAGGTATCTTGTCCCTAGTTCAAAAAAAAAGTGGTGAAGTACAAAAATAAGTGAAATTATAGGATCACAAGAATGTTCTCAAGGCTAAAAGCAGAACTTCTTCCAGTGAAGATGAGTTCATATCATCAGTTGTCAGGCAAGGACCTGTACCATGATCTGTCCAACTGAAGTTCAAGAAAAAAACCAGGATCTATTCTAGCATAAGTTGAACAAAGTTCATGCCAAAATAACACAGCAGGATTAGAAATTGCCTGAGCCCCTGCTATTCAACAAAGGTCAGAATTTGAGTGCTGATTAGTTTATGCTGCTACATGGATAATTGAGGAGTGCCCAGAGGATTCCAGAAAAATAATTAAGATGTTGCAAGAGCAAGGGCCAGAGCAAACTGCAGCAAAGTTGAGTTTTTTTCTTTTTCAGTGACCCTGGCACTGGGAATTTGTTTCTCAGGTTCTGTTCAGTCTGAAGAGAACTACTGAAGCTGTACCCAGAAGCTACTTATCCTTGAAGTACAAGGGAATTCCTCTAAACACCTCTCCACAGGGCCTGGAATACAGCTGAACTTAAATGCTGCACTCAGTGAGACACAAAGGACCAAATTTAGGTGACTAAATGAAAGACAGAGGTAATCAGCCAGGGACTCCCCAGTCCATGGACAGCTAAAGTAATATTGTCAGTGAAATCAAAGATATAATTCACTTCATCCTACAATTTTCTGAATTCACACCCTTTTAGGCACCCTAAAAGTGCCTGTTTCTGTACTGTTATAAAGAGCCTCAGGAGCCTCAGCCTCTCAGGAGAGAGAGGCTGCAGAGGCCTGTGTGTGTGAGCTGGGTCTGTCCACCCCACGGGAGCTCACAGTGTGGCTCAGCAGCTGTAGGGTCAAGCCAGGGGGACAAAGTGCTTCAAGAACCATCTTGAAAGTCACTCTCATTAAGAATGGGATGAGATGTGCCAGGGAAAATGGAAAGGGACGTGATGGGAGGAGTGGGATGGGAGGTGAAGAGGTGGAAGATTAACAGTTTTGTAAATCTACAACCCCTTAGCTATTTATATTGAGTCAAGCTGGCCCCCACAGAGCAAATGTAAGCCTGCTTTCAACACAGTTGCTAAGAGCAATTGAAATAACATCTCCATCCATTTAACATCAGCTGGAATTACCAGAATGTGGATCACCTGTCTACACATTAAACAAGCTGGCTTAAGGAACAAGATCTACTTCCTTAGCTGGAAACAGTAGGCTTTGTGCTACAGCTTTCTCTGACACTTGGCTGCTGGCCTAAGAACAAGACATGAATGTCATGTCTTCCCAAAGTTCAAAGGAAAACAATTAGTCACAAGGAACCTGGGATGAGGTGAAGGATTACAGAAGAAAAGTAAAGGCAAGGCCAACAAAGAGAAGGGCAAAGTCATGTGCAAGAAACAGCAAAGAGATACCTGCACATCTCCTTCAGTCACCATAACCTGGTGAGAAAAATAGAGCGGAATTTACAGTGAACCACCAGCCTTAGAAACAATGTTTGTATGTTGACATATTTTTATATATTAATTTTCACGCTGAAAGAATGTCTTTAAGACACCCCAGAACAATGTCAGTAATGCTTCATTGTCAGTGGTAGGCTGAGTCTTCAAATAGATTTCTAGCATGATGCAGAAGGAAATCTGTTGGTTCCTAAAGGAGATAAATGCAGTAGTAAAGATGAAACAATAAAATTATTCAGGAATATTTCAGCAGAACAGGTAAGTGACCAATTTAATCTAAAATCTTACCAAACATGAAGTGGTATTGCTTATATACTAAGTGCTAAAGTTGAGCACTTAATTAGACTGTCAAATCTGCGAGGACTAGAAGCAGATTAAACTTTGGATACTTATACACAGTGATCAGACACTGCAGAGCAAAGGAAAGATTAGATGATCATAACTAATCTAAGTTTTAATTAAAATTTAAAAGCAGACAGGTTTCGCACTGCCCAAAAGGGAGAAAAAGCAGAGTTATGACAAGATGGGTTCAAGAGTATTTTTCTCATTTCTGAATCGAGTTTGGTATCTACTTTTTTCTAAGGTTATTCTTAGCTAAAAGAGAATTCTCTCAGTTTAAGTAACTACCACTGAGGACCACATTCCATTTTCATTTATTGACTGGTGGAATTACCTCACAGGTTAATAAGGTAGTTGGAAGTTTTCCATGTTGATGATCATTTTAATTTTAAACTTAAATTTAGTGTCTTGATTTCTGAGCAGTGACCACCCTCTGCTCAAGCCTGCAGACAATGTCAGAACAATGTTCACTTTGATGGAAGAAAAGGGAAGAATATTGTATCATTGTCTCTCCCACATATATACAAAAATGTTAATGCCCAGTCTTGCAGTTTTCAATGAAGATCGTTGATGATGTCAGAGCCATCATAACTCAAAACATAAAATAATTTGTTTTCCTTCCCATGTAGAGCTGATTGACTTATTTATTATGGTTTAATTAGGCAGAGAGTTTAATTCTTCTTCTATTTAGAAATTGTTTGAAATTAATTTATAACTTCTGTAAAAGTATTTACTACCCATAACTAACCCTTAATAGGGTTAAGGTGAATTTTTTAATCTCTGGTTTTTTTTTCTAGAAAGGAGCAGCCTGGTCTTAGTCACATAGAACTGACCTTACCAAATACTTTCAGTGCATGATGATACTCATTACAGTTAGGATACATAGAGAGCTTTTTCTGAAATTAATTAACCTATTAATTTTAGGTTAGAAATGTATGGGTGAAGAATATCAAATACATTTGAACAGTCTAAATATTATCATTTAAAGAGCAATTGTCCAAGCCTTTAGAACTCGTCTTTTACACAGCAGATCAAATGGGAAGCCTGGAATTTCATAGAGAACAGACCTTTATGATGGAGAGTTGTAAAGACAAAAGGTATGTGAGTGAACAAAATAACTGACCTTTTGACCATGTAGAATTTTGAATTAGGTTTTGCAGTATTGGCTGGTATTAAATCCTTCCAACATCTTGAATGTGACTATGAGCTGGATGCCTGCTAAACCCTAGTAACTATAAAAACAATGAAAAGCTCAATGTTTAACACTATAATGAGTGTCATTAACTATAAAATTATCAGAAGTGAACACAGTTCAGTTAGAATTTACCTGGAAGGACATGACATTCATCAGCAATTAGAAAAAGCTGAGCTGGCATGCTGAAGTCTTTCTTTTCATTACACTCTCTACTGAAGAAGGGATGAAGGGACACCTAAAGACTCAATACAGCTTTCTAGGAATGTATCAAAGAACTAGAGGATGCTCAGGCAGGAATTTTAGCTCTTTAAAAGAGCCACATAAAAATAAAAGGAACAAAAATGTTAAGTTTCTGAAACATCACAGACTCAGGAGCCTTACACTTTCTCTCACAGTCAGAGGTTTTACGTTGTTGAGTAGCTCACAGATAAAATAAGGAAAAGAAAATCAATTATCTTACCATGTTAAAGAAATGTGAGAATAGAGCATGTGAGGAAAACCTCACAAACCTCAAAGTGGGGTAAAGAACAAAATGTAGTTTAATAGCTAAATGCATGACATATGCTAAGTCAAGCAGGAAGAACATTCAATGCCTTCCTAAAAGACTGGAAATTACGTGGCAAAAAATGTAGCACAGGTCTATGCAATGTTTAATTAGAAACCAGACAACAATAAGAATAAATACTAAAAATGGGGGGAAACTCCTTTTTTGCCAGTTTAAGGCTGGGAGAAGCTGTAAAAGAAAAACTGAGCAATGGAATACTGGAGGGATACTATGATTTTATTATCATGAACTCTTTTGTCTATCTGTGTATAGGCAAGACAAAAATGAAGGGGAAGCCTGAAATGTAGTGAGTACATGTTAAGAGTCAGCATGAAAAAAAGCAAATGTAGAATTTAAAAAGATATTTAACATTACTCAGCCTTTTCAGGAAACTGCTATGTCTGCCACAGCCGTGATGTAAAGAATGAAAACACCTTAAGAGGAAAATAAAAAGCCACCAACATATTTTATGTGTGTGTATCTATATATCTATATATCTATATATATATGTGTGTGTGTGTATATATATATATAGATATACTTTTTTACAGAGAAGGGGAAAAAGAACTTTTGTGGGAATTCACCCTTGTTACTAAAACATAGTAAAGCTTCAATATTATCATGATTGTGTGAGGGACAAAATCTACCCACTGAAGTTTTGTATTGATAAATTAAATAATGATTTTGATAAATAAGACTAAAAGTTTCAGAATTTAGAGTACCTATTAAAAAAACTAAGAAAAAATGTCAAACACTGGGTATCATTAAGAGCCGATATCTTAAAAGAACATGAGGCCATGTAGATAGAGTGTAGAACTTCAGATAAGGATATACAATGAATATAGAAATAGACAAGGAAAACATTTCCTAGTAATAAACAAGTGAAAAAAAAGCATTGGTAGTGCAATGACAAAAAAACAGTCATATGTTGAATATGTAAATAGGTTATAATTACAGATTAATGGTAGAAAATGGCATAATTAGTCTGGATATGCTATATTGTTATTCAGAGTTTACAAAAGTGGTGTTATTAGAGAATACAGCACCTAAAGAAGCAATCTCATCATGCTTGAATTGAGACTTGCTGACATTCCAAGTGTGGGAACTGATAATGAACTGCAGTTTGATTGATACATTTTCAACTGTGTTTTAAAAACATATTATGCACCTATATCATCACTTCAAGCCTGGTGTTTGTCCAGCCCAGTGGTCCTGTGGAGGGGGTTAATTTTTTTAAACTAAGAGAGTAAGAATGAAGTTCAGAGCTCCCTGTGTCATCATTAACAGGCGAACACATTCATGAACATGCCAAATACAAAGACTTTCAGTAGTTGAGCTACTGCTCAATCCAGAGGATGCCTGTTGAGCTTGCTCAGGGAAGTCCAAAAGGAAAAAGCAGAGGCATCTGCAGCTTATTCCACAGAAGGAAGAAACAAAGACAGTCAGAACAAATTGCAGAAGAGCCAGCACAGGCATGGAAAAGACAAAAAACATTAATGCAAAGGTTAAAATCCACGAGGTGCCACACAGATCTTCCAAACAAAGTAAGCAAGGCAGGAATGGATCAGCAGCCTCAGATATTTGCATTACATTATCACTAATTTCTAAGTTCCCATTGGAAGAAGATCTGTAAAGTTACCTGGCCACAAAGAATTTGATATAATGGTCACTGCTAGTTGATAGAAACATGACCTTTTCTGCTTTGCACCAAACATATTAGTTAATGTATTAGTTTATCAAAAGCCCAAGTAAAAGCTCTGGTTGGTCATTCTTTTTAAACAAGAGAATGTGGTGCTATCACAACGACATACAGGTCTTCCAAAAAAAGAAAAAAATCAAATGATGCAAAATCAAAAAGCTTTACACAATGATGTTGAGGATGCAAATAAAACACTATGTACATTGCAAAAAGTTTACCTCTGTAATTTTTAATTTCTTCCCCAGAATACATGGAATCTGTTTCACTCCTATAATAATTTTCATAATTCCAGTGTATTCTTCATAAATACCAATTTCCTGAAAAGATCATTTTTCACAATTATATTATATTGCATCTGACAAGTCAGTGCTATGTCAGATTTTGCCTGGTAAGCAGAGCAGCCATACAAAGAACCAAACAGGAAAAAAAAAATATTTTTATTTTTTGGTTCTATGCTGTGTAACACATGGGTGTTCAAAACAGGATCTGCTGCTCTGTAAATAAATCTTCTTGCTTTTTCTGAAACTTATTATTTTCTGAACCTTCATTTATGTCTTTGAAGACCAGAAAATGTCAGTGGTGCTTCAGCACTTAACAAAGGCAGGAATTTTTTGCAACCTTTTCAGCACGTTTTTGTCCATTGAGCCAAAAAGTTAAGGCAGCGTGACAGTGATACCAGGAAAAGGTAAATATGTCCAGTCCCAGCTGAGTTCCTCTGGTGTAGCTCATCATGGGAGTTATGCTTCAATTCCTGGCTTCAGCAGCCACCTAGCAGAAGAATTTGCTCCATAGACAGATGTCTGGAGCAGGCTGATGCCCAGGAAATTAGATGCAAACACACTGCTCTCTGCCAAAGAAGAGTTTGCCTTCATTTATATCAATATTTCAATTTAAAGAAAAACCTGCTTTCTCCTACCTCTCAGGATTTCAGGTTTCTGTATTCCTCCATAATGATGTGATAATCACCTCACAAATATGTGCAAGAACTGCACCACTCCTTTTAAGTTTATTTCAAAACTGAGCTTATAAAGTCTTACTTTCAACTCTTTCCTTTCTTGGAGTGAAAAATTATACTTTTTCTTGAAAAATAGTCTTGACTGAAAAAAATATTTAGCAACCCTTTTGTAATTCACAAGCTGTATGTGACAGGTCACATTCATTTCAATTTTCAAGTTAACCGATTGTAAATCATTTCAATTTTTTAAACAAAATGCTCTAAGAGTATAAAATTATTTCTAGCAAAGTTATATTAATCACCTCACACTTAACTGGTTAGAATTAATTTAAGACAGATAATTTTTTTTCCCTGTCAAGGGCTTCCTGCGTTGCAAAGAAAACAAACAAGAGAGAAAAATACTATTTTTTTCAAATAGTCTGTAAATATGTTGCCTATTTCCAAAGTCCATGAATCTCTCCAGAATTTCTTGCTGACTTAAGCTACATGAATTTAAAAGCACATCCTACTAATTTTGGTTCTTTTAATATTACTGTTGATATCTGAATATCTTAAGCAGGACTTTCTTCATAACAGAGTGAAATAAACTGCTTTCTTTTAAGCTACCATTTTGAACTAGGTGTTCTTGCAAAAATTAAGTGGCAGCAAGCATACTGAGGAATTATTTAGGAATGACTCCAGCTCACATAAAAATATATATATATATATATATATATATATATATATATATAACTGATCTGTTTTTCAGTCACTCTACACATTTCCTGCAGAAAAGTGAAAATAGAGGTAATTCAGTTACATTTTGAGTAATACAGGAGCTGAAATACTGATTATTAGTCTAACATACTTTGTTTCCAAAACACAGCAACTTGTCAAGCTGTGCTAGAAACAGTGTCCACAGAGCATGGAGCAAACACTAAATCACAACTTCCAGCTCAGGAGCACCACACCACACCAGGGACACAGCACTGAGAAGGTACAAGTGTGCAAAATACTTCTCTGGGCTTGGAATCTCATTCCATTTTTTTCCCTAAACAAGCAGTGCCCTCTCTCAGAGGCAGAATCCCAAGTCAGATGGGCATTTGTTGTGACCCTGAGCAAATCCTCTTGTCCTGATGTTTTTAAGGAAGTGTGTCCTTCAGCCTCCACCTCTGAGCTCCTCTCTCAGGGAATGCCCATTGCTGTGGCAGCTGCACACTCAGAGTTAGTACCACGTTATCATTCCTAAGCCCTGGTACTATTTCTAACCCCATTTCTAATGCCTCTTGGAGCATGCAAGTTGAAAAAATACTACTCTTCTCACTTATTATTGCTTATGGTTGTATTTCAAGTACTATTTATGCTTCGTGTTTGAGTTATAATGTCCCATGCTTAGCTCTCTTATCTCATCTTTTCCTGGCTCAATAATCAATGTGGAACTGTTTCCACAACCTTGGTAAGGATCTTATTTTAGTGAATACTTTGCCTTTACAATATAAATGTGACTATTGTAGGGACAAGAAAAAAGCAAAAAAAAAATTAATAAATTTAATGCACTTAGGTAAAAGAAATAGGAAAAAGTATTTTCTGCATTTTAGCTCAAACCAGGAAATGCACACATGATTTTTCATTCTTGTATATTCCAAAAAGCATCTTCTTCCAAGAGGGACAGGAGGATGCAGAAGACCATCCACAGGGATAGGTATCTCCCTTTCCTTCAGGCACTACTCATTCACCCCTCTACACTGATACTTCCTTCACTTCCCTTTTCAAATGATTCAGACCCATCTACATGGCATACTTTTGACTGTCCTGTTTATCAGACAATGAAAAATTTTTCAATTCCTCATAAATTATTGTGGATTATGATATAAAGTACCATCAGCTTCAGAAAGTGATTTGTCATGTTTCAGCAACAGTGAGAAGGGTTTTTGCCATACAGACAGTCTCATTTATAAACTGAACCTTCAGAAAATCTTCATGAGGGTTTGAAGGACTCAAGGACAGTGTGAGTGAAAATGACATGAGCAAGGGTATTTGAATGCTAACAGATCATTTCTTTGTAGGGAACTCTCTAATATTCCAAGACATTCATTTCTACCATCAATCTACCCAGTCGATAGTGTAGACAAAGATAGACTCAATGTGTAAAGAAGACATAAAATCTGTATCATTATGAAAGCTGAATTCAATATTAGTCAAAGTCCTTTATTAAATAGATTATCATCAGGTGTGTCACTCATCTAAGCCTCTGTCTTATTCTTCCCCATTGTAGTAAACATTTCGAGTTGGCAGAGTCACAAATTCTATTTGCTATTCACATCACATTGTCCTTTGTTTTATACATCTCACCACACACTCTTCCATTTGGGCCATAATTCAAACATAAGCACCACTCACTTACAAACAATCAGTAAAGAAGGATGAAAAAGAATGTACATTTTACAAGGTTTTCTATGGCTTTTTTTAAAAAAATCCTATGGAAATAGATGTCAACAGACTATTTTCAGGGTTGGGGAGGAAAAGGAAGATCTTAGTAATTCTGCAAGAATACAACAGGAAGGAAATGAAATAGACAAACCATGCCACATTAGAAAATTAAATAAATAAGAACCTAGAAGACCACTCAAGTGAATTACCCCCAGAATATTTCATCCTTATCTGTATATACATCTAATAAAAATAGAAAGGGCTCAACATAGGCATTACTAAATTTTTACTAATCAATAGGCCAACTGTACAGTCTTTCAAGGGAACATTGTCCTGCTGTTTACACAAAGCAGAGAATAGATGCTGTCCCCTATCCTTTCCAGGAAAGGTGGGCATCACCAAATTGAGCTAGACGGAAGTCTTTTGGAATGGGGTATCACACAAATAAAGGAAATAAGGCCTCTGAAAAAATTAATCCCTTTCTGGTGGTTGCCTGAAATATTTGTGCAGTCTTGACAATGTTTTGTCTATCTTTACTGCAGAAATGGTTATCCCACTTTGCACACCATGTGCAGGAGGACAGCATTAACTGTCAGAGTGACCATCACAGCCAGAAAACATGACCTGAGGGCTGGACAATTTGATAGTATTGATTGTACTCCTTCCATATTTCTGTTCCCACTAAAAAAAAATTGCAAGATACTAAGAGTAAAAACAAAAAGTTATTTTATCACATCAATGATTTGAGCAAGACCATTCCAGCATTCTCTTATGTTTCATAGATATATTTAAGATTCCCTTCTTTGGAATACCTAGAGACCACAAAAACAGCTTGCAAAAGTTTTGTATCAGTTCAAATTCACACATTTGTGTATGCACCTCTGAATGTCACAAACAAATGCACAAGTCCTTTATTTCCACCATGGTTTCAATCTGTGTTTTCCTTGTCATTTTCTTGCTATAAAAAACTATGAGACAAGACCAAATTTCAATGTTCAAGTTTCCTTAAAAGAAGTACACTACAGTTTCCTGCAACAAAATTGTTAAATGCAGGGAGGGTGGGGGTGTGGATAACAAAGGTCCTAGGAATGGTGGGTTTATTGATCAGAGGAGCACTTAGAAGGGGAGGCCACATCAATGCCATTGAACTAACCAAAATCTTGTGGTCAGCAGGGAGATGGAGGCAGGTGAGAATCCTTTGAGATGGCCTGGGGTATCCCATCCCCCTCTGAATGTTCCCTTCACAAGGGCATCAGTCTCCTGGAGGTCTCTGATCTCAGACATCCTCACAGGAGCAGCTTTACATAGGACACCTGACCTATATTCAGGTGATGTAAATGACTGCTGCCTGTCCCTGTGTGCATGATCACTTAGGTATTTATTTAGGTGACCTAATGAGATGAATGTGTCCTCTCCTCCTTCCTCACTATATTCAAACAGAGCCCAGACACAACTTTTTTTCACTCATACAGTGTTGCCTTGACAACAGAATATTTTCATAACTTTGCTTGCATTACTTAGCCTTTAGAAAATGACAAGTGAAAGAGCCACAAGTACTATTCACATGTAACTGTTAATCAGGCAGAAGCTACTATAATCAAGTTTTGCTGAGTTTGTCTCATTTGGATGGGCTGCTGGACAGCAAATAAATCCCTGGAAAATTTTTAAATGCACTAAATGAGTGTCCCAACTAGAAGTCCAGTCTCTAAACAGGGTCCCAAACTTCTGAGAAACCAATTTTTTCTCATAATTAAACTAGCATCATGCTAATACAACATTACTACTTTGTCATTAAGATTGTGACTGGAAAATATTTAGGTACAAGCACCCACAGAGATGATGCAAGTGCAAAGCTAAACATTCCAACAATATTCTTGGAAAAAAATTTGGATTACAAAAATATCTTGGTCCAGTGACCGTCCACAGGAGATGTTTATTTCATGTATTAGTATCTGAAAGGTTCGTTCACCTTACTGGCATTCACTTTGTTCAAGTTTTGATTTGTTAGTTCAAGTTATGCCACTCAAAAGCTAGAAAATCCTTTCTGGCTTTGGAAAGAGCAGAGAGATTAACATTGGAAAGGTGAACAAAAATTAAAAGAAACAGACCAGCTGCAGCTGGTAATGAAATCAGAGCAGTTTTTTATTTGAACTTATTAGAAAATTCAGAACTGTTCCCAGCTAACTGGAAGTTTTGTGTTTTCTGCCCATGCACCTTAAAATATGCTGTGGTGCAGAAGGCAAACTTTTTTCCTTTCCTGCTGATTTATTTATGTGACACCAGCATTCATGGATGCTAACATTTTTTAATACAGTGTCAGTCAGAGACATGTGCTACACAGGGAGGAAACACCTCTCCTGGAATTGCTTCCCCAGGTCCTCCTGGCAGATTCAGTGAATCCAAGGCTTTTACTTTTATAAAGCCTGCACCAGCAGGGCTGAAACATGAATGTGTTCAAAAACTTCTGGAGACATCACCTCAGAGGGAGCACAAATAATTGTAACCCCCAGTGCGTTGAGCCCCACTCTCGAGTTTTGACTGTACCTCTGTGTGAGAGCTGCTCCAGGATGATCCTCAGGTGCTGCAGAACGGGGGCTGAAATGTCATATTTATAGATGTCTATTACTGGCACTTTCTGACATCTCCCAAATATTCCATCTGCAGGAAAGAGAAAAAAGAAGGAAAAACACACATTTCGTTTTCTGAGAGGAAGAACGGCGTGATGAGATGCGCATTTCCAATGTATCCTAATTATATACTGAAGGAACCTTTTAAAAGACACTTTAAAAAACTATCAAAGGACCACTGAAGTCATGGGACAGAATATTTTCTATCCAAATAAATAAATACAGGAAAGAATATTAGTTGGAGGAATAGCCTATTGTTTGAGATAGGCATACAGTTTATTTTATGAAGTATTTTCAGACTTCTGCTCCCCAAATTTTTAGATGTAAGACTTCTTTACTGACAATTCAGTGAGAGAAAACCTTAGTGTTCAATGCCTACTATGATGTGGATGAAAAGTGCAGCATCCAGAAATATAAATATTAATTTGCAGAAACTGTGTGGATTTGCTGAAACATTTTTAATGTGGGAGCTGTGTGTTAGGCATTGGTAAATGAGAACTGAATCCATAACGGCTAGTAAAGGCTCATTTCAAGAAGTACCCTCTAATGAATGCAATAAAAGAAAGCTCCTCACAGAACAATGAGATATTAATGTGGCCTAATTTATTTAGCTCCATTCCATTTGTCTGAAATGACAGACTCTTCTCATCAATGTCTTTTCAAATCACACCTTCTAATTAATTTAGCTTCTTATTAGTCTTTATTTAGAGAATTGTTCATTTTGAGGCAAGCTTCCTGTGTGTGTGTGGGAGGAACAGGGAGTTCAAACATTCAAATTACCTTTCTCCCTTTCATACAAAAGCCTAATTCAGAGTCTAGGTGCTTCACATACAATCTGACCATCTGCAATTCTGGGTCTCGGAGAAAGAAAGTGGTTTCATTTATTGTTCAAAATAGTTCTCTTCTATATAGTGATCCAAAGGAAGCAATTTAAATGCAACAAGTTTAATTAGCAAAATATTCTACTGCAATCCTACTTTTAACACAGTAATTACTTCTGCTCTGATACTACATCTATGCTCCAAAAGGAGAACTGCATCAGATGAGCAGAAAATAAGGGTAAGCATTAATTTGCAAACGTCCATTACTTTCTGTGCTACTTTACAGACCTAAAAGACTACAAATGGGAACTACTGGCCCAGCTGTTCACTAAACACAAATAATGGCATAAAAGAAAATAAACCAAACCAGGATGCAAAAAAAGGGCATTATTAGCCCTCACTGTTAAACACAAATACCTCATTGAAATTAGCCAACTTTTTCTTTCTTCTCTTTTCCAATCCTCCTGTCACTTACAACTGCCAAATTAAGTTAATTCAAATTAAAACCCTACATCTGAATCTAATTTTGCTATTGGAAAGTAGGTTTAATTTGGAAACCACATAGACAGATAGGGTTTGGTTTTCTGACATGTAATGTGAAAAGCAGCCTAACATCAGATTAAAATATTCATCTCTGTTTAAAAACCTGCTGCAGTTGAAAATAAGCAAAGTATATAAATATCAGTCAACTTGTAAATTGATGGATAACAGGAATAAGGTTTTGATTCAGAAAGGAACAGAAGAACATCTCAGTGTTTAGGAACAAGATTGTTCAAAATGAAACATAACCTGAAACAGCCAACTCTGTTTTGGAATACCACCATTACTGGCTACAAACAATTAGGACAGAATCTATGTTTACATAAACAACTAACATTCCATGCATTTTTTAGAGATAATGTACCTTAAAAAATAATTATAATCTTTTTTAGAGTCCAGAAAAGCATACACATTCAGTAAAAATGACAGATTTTTGTATTAAGTATCATTTAAGGATATCTCCATGGATGCAAAAGCTAATTCACTCACAAACTCTAAAAGAGACCAAACCACTTTCCTAAACCCAGAGTTTTCAGAAACCTTCAGCCTATTTCCTTTGAATAGAACAAAACCCATTTAAATTCTAAAATTAACAATTAGCACATGAGCCTGAGCTGCATTATACAATCTGTCCAAAAACACTGGGACTGCTTAGGGAGAAACTGCAAGTTACTTTGGCTTTTGTACTTGAAATATGGGCATAATAAGCTTTGGAGGGGCTGCAACCACAAATAGTGCTCGGCTCTGCTAAATGCAGCACAAGGAGAGAGGAGTGAGAGCAGAATGCCCCAAGGAGTGGTTGGCAAATACCAGCTCTAAAATACAGAGGATCTTTGTGCCGGGGATTACAGTTGGACTGGAGTCGTGCAAATAATGCATTTCATCGTTCAGCTGCTTTTTCTAAAAAAGTAGGAATTTTCCCAGATTTTTCTGTTTGCTTGGGGCTTTCTTTTTTTGGTTGGAGTTGGTTTGTTTGGTTTTTGGCGTGTTTTGACTTTTTAAATTTTATTTTTTAATTAATAAGGTTTCTGTGGCAAGATATAAGACCTAAAAAATTAAAGTGAGGTTGAGCATTCAATTTTCGGGGTGTCTTTTAAACAAACTTGCTTTCAGTTACACAAATTGCAGGGGAAGAAAAGGCAAAGGAGAGCCATTTTACCAAGAAAAATTGTCAGAAGTGCCCCTCTTTTACTTTCAGATATATTTAGTATCTGAATGGTAGATGTGGGGTAGATGTGGGGTCAGAAATGGCTTAGGTCCAGCACAAAGCTCATTTTTACTTGAAAAACAGATTAAATTAAATTACAGCTACTATTTAAAATGTCCAGCTTAGTCTGCCATGAACTATCCCAGTCATGTGGGATTTACAGAAAGTACATGGTGCATCTTTCTGGACCCTGCTGTGCAACCAGCTGGCCTCAAGCAGTGGGAGAAATATCCAAAGCTGGGCATAAAGCAAAAAAGAGAGTAGAAAAGCATCCAGATTTTACAGAAGATGTATCAGGGCAGAGGAAGTTCAAAGAGTGAGTGATGTTTTAATAACACCATGCTCTGTGTGCCCGTAGCTGCTGAGAGTGTGCTCACACTGAACTTCCACTGAAGCTGGGTTAGGAGCGCGAACGGGACGCGCAAAGGACATCTCCACTTTACACAAGCCCAGAATGAGGGAAGGGTGGCACTGAGCAATAGGCACACAGGTTTGCTATTAAGGTGTTACCATTTGCTGTCAGCAAAAAGTAGAAGTTTCCATAATAATATCTTAAGAGTTATACTTAGACCTGGAAAAATCTGCATTAACAGCATGCTCATGTTGGCTCTTAGAGAGCTGCTAGATTTGTTTTCAAAGAAGAGAGTAAAACAGAAGAATAATACACCCAAGGAAGCTGTGAAATGTTTCTTTATCCATTTGGCTCTTTTGATGATACACTTAATATTTGAGAAGAAACATAAAATGTTACAAGCTTTTAGTTTAAGTCTTGAATTTTGACAAATATTTATGTACTAAAGAGTTAGATGCTAAGATTAAAGGACACAAATTTACTGTAACTCAGGTGCCCAGTAAGTTCTCAAATAGTGTCAGATGTCTTTTATTGAAGACAACTTCCTGGAGCATGGTATACATATTTACACTGAATATTTATCAACTTCTAGTGAAAAAATTACAACTGATTACAACTGAAAAAATTACAACTGATAGAGTAAACCATGAGCAAGCCAAAACACAGGTCCTGGAAGGCTGATCATTGAGAGAGATTTACAGGAAATGGAAAACACCCATCAGTATTCATTATTATTGCCCATTTGTCATGAATTAGTGCATATATATATATATAACCTCCATTACCTATTGAGGAACTACCATGTTACATTCATGATTGACATCCAGGTACTGAATTAGGTAAAAAGAGAACACAAAAACTTATAGTTTGAAACAGTTTTGAAGAGTTGATTGCACCAGTTTGTTCACTTTGTAAAGGAGATGGGCATCAAGTGCTTAAGAGGTACTAAAAAAATCTTCGGAAACTTGTGCTGAGTGTCAACCTTCACCTTGAAGGCAACACTATTTATTGGGCAGCTGATTCATGAAGTTCTATTTAGGCAGTCATTCCTCATAAAAAAAACAACAAAAAAATCAATCAAACAAACAAACAAAAACCCACACACACACACAAAAAACCAACCAACCAAAAAAAAAAGTAAAAAGCTGTCCTTGGCAAGAAAAAGATTTCCCATCCTGGAACCACTACGTATAGCTAATCTGGTGACTGAAACTAAGATGTATCCAAGACATGGCACAGTTTTGAGTAATACCAGCAAAAAAAATCTTGTTGAGTGTCTTTTGATACTGAGCAAAGGTCTGAAGACTGGTAGAGATATTGGAGTGTGTCTGCAGGCAGCTGAAAGCTTGATATACATAAATTAAAAGATTGCGCTGTGCAGTAATTAATTATTTAGATCTGCATGCAGTGAAACTTTCACATGGCACTGACAAGTGACCTTTGCAAAGGAGCCTTCAAGCAGATGCTTTGAAGCACCTGGTTCTTCTGCTCTTCAAATTCCTGCAGAAGCCAGAAAGGAGCAGCTCTCCAGACAGTATCAGTAGCCACACTTCAGCTTCCTTGCACTAATTACCTGACAATTGTTAACAAATTAAAGTAAAGCTCTGAATAAAATTCAAGTTTTGTCCTATACTGCAGTCATTGTGATTTGTTCCTGTAAAAAAAGAAAGTCCACAGACCCAGTGGTGTGTGTCAAATGGCAACTTCTGCCACCTTGGCTTGCATCATCTGTGCTCCTGCAGTTAACGAGAGAACCTACTATAATATTTTCAATGGGCATCATTCTCCAGCAACTTAACCTTCTGTAAGAAAAGAATCCTTTCTTCTCACTGAATATGGACATCACACTCCTTCCCCTAGCTAGTAGTTTAAGGTGCTGTAAGGCCCAGGACTAATGAAAAGGTCAGTGTTACAACCCACAGTAAGAACCTGAATTGCATACTGGAGAGATTAAATCCTTTTCCAATGGGAAGCATAATATTTGCATCTCAAAAGTCTCAAGATACTGAACTTCAAGGTCACAGATGTTAAATGTTTAGGAAGTATGAAGGAGATTGTTACAGTATTTTATTCTTCTCTCCCTGCTGTTTCCCATAGTATGGAGTTCATTTTCAAAATCCCTTTTCAAAAATTAAAAAGGAAAAAATTAAATGTTACTTTTCCTTGAAGAGGACATTAAATTGTATGCCAGGAGGCTTATTTCAAAGATATAGTCCACAAATCCACATTCAACATTTACAAGTCTTCAGCAAAGAACGTATTTTTAATATTCCCTGTATTAATTTTTTTTCATAACTTATATCTCTACTTTTATATTCACTTTCCAAGTAAAGCAGAGATAATACAGATAGAGCAGCAGTGGCTTCTACAGCGTCATTTCTCATGCAATGTTTTGGAAATGTGAGTCCAGTGCTTCCAACAGCAAATCCTGCAGTGGCTGAGCAGAAAAGCTGCTGTTTGCAATCAGGGGGAGAGCAGCCTTCCGAGGGGCAACCTCCCCCTGCTCAACTTTTAAAACCTTTTTGTCATTTTATTTTGCTTATCTCCCTAGTCCCTGGTTGTTTTCCTCAGTGGCCCTGGGCTGTTCCCGTTTCAGAGCAGTAATAGTGGCATCTAGTGGACAGGGATCAGTCCTGGAGCACACGCTGCTCACCTCCTCAATTCCCTGCCTCCAGATCCATCTGCCTTCACCCCAGTACAGAACTAAGCACTTCCAGCCACCCTCCACCCACGCTGTCCTTCCCTATCCTAATGGCTGACAGGCAGGTGGAAGACTTTAAGGCAGCTATTTAAAATTAAAGTCTACCATATTTGTTTCTAGAAATAAAGCATAATAAAACCAAGGAAAGTGCATTGAAATTGCTTAACAAGAGTATGTGGTGGCATTCTGCTTTTGCTACTGTGTGAGGCACAAAACATTATGCAATAAAAGTAAATCCTCAACTTCAAGGAAAACACAGCATATTTTTGTAGATTTATTCTGCAAATATAATATAAACACTATAAAATGCAGAAAACAATTAAGATGGACACTCTAAAACACGATTTTTTTTTTTTTATCCAACAAAAAAATTGCCATGCAGTGGATAACTAACAGTCCAGTAAATCCACTCTTCCTCATCTACTGAATAAACTTCTGCCTGGAAGGCAAAGGTAACTTTAAAAAAATTCTGCTGCAACCCAGATCACCAAACAGTCCTACAAAAGAACTCTAATAAGATTTAATGCTTCTTCTCACCTTTCTGAACCCAGATATTTAAGGAAAAAGGTGGATAGCTGGTCTACTTTGAAAAAATCCCCAAACCTAAAACCCCAAATATTTCTGCTGATGGAAAGAATTGGGTAGGATGTTAGTGATTATGAAAGTGCTCATATTAAAAGATAAAAGCTAACATTAACAGCAGCATTAGTTAGCTGTTGTGCAAATACTGTGATAGGGCTGGGATTTGCAAAGCTCCAAATCATTCTGAGGCATGAATAGCTCCTCTGGGCATTATGGTGCCCTTTCTCAGGGAGCAATTCTGACTGCAAGTTCTGGAGGACTCAGTCCTTCCTTATTTCAAAAAAGGAAAAAATATATAATCTTCAACAGAAGAGAAATATCATTTCAGTAACTATTTCTGTGTTAACCTGCTAGTTTAAGTGCTGGATTGTACAGTCCTAAAACATTATACACACTTAGAGATTTTTTAAGTTACAACAGAAATATGTAAATTTTAGAGAAAGTAACTAAAAATTCCTCAGTACAGCAAAAGGAGGGAAGGAAAGGCCTGTGAAAAACTGAGTTACAGGCTAACAAAGCAAAAGGAGAGCAAGCTTGCCATGAAGGAAGTGCTGCCTGCTTCCAAAAAGCCCCTAAGAGAATGAGAGGTCCAGATTTCAATGCTTACTTTATGTGATTCAGAGCACAGAAATGAAGCTTAACAGGTCATACTTAGGCCTTGCAATTGAAATAATGGCCATGCCTTGGGAGGTGAGGGCAGGAGGGACTTAAAGGAAAGGAAAAAGTAGAGATGAAAAGAAAGCAAGTCTTAACATTTTGCTGCTAGAGCTAATGTTCAAGCTGAATAATGCTTCAATAACTTGGTACTTCTTAGAGAACCAAACTTGAGCTTTCTACAGCTTAGGTAACTACATGGCAGAAAAGTTATGTTTTGGCTCTGTGATGAGGATAATAAAGGATCAGAAAACGCTGACTGAATCAACATCTTCCACATCCAGACAATCACTACAGTCTGTAACCCACGGAACCATCTGCCTCTAGTTTTGATCCGAGGCAAATCCAGAAAGCCTTTGAGGAAAAAGCCCAAGGACTTCCAGTTTTAATATGTTGAGAGGGCTTTTCTAAGCAAAGATATGCCTTCAGTATTAGCTGTGATGCTTCTAAGAAAAAAGAGCTTGCAATCAAAATCCTCTGTGCAGCAACTCCCTTTCTGGTCAATACTGGTAGTAAAGAGAAAAGGGAAGAAATATTTAAACATATAAATCCTCCTCCAAGAGGAGAAATACTTTAAATTCAAGTATAAATCAAGTATTAGTAGGCTTAAAATAAAGCTATCTTTTCCTTTAACATGTTTAGCCGCTGGGCTGCAAGATTAACATGTAGGTTTGCCATACATTGCTATTTCAATACTGAGAAATCTAAGCCATGTGCCCTCCCCTATTTAGAAAAAACCTTTTTTTTTCCTAGAAAAAAAAAAGACAGAATTCTGCATCAAATTCTGACCACATCATTATCAGAAAGATATGAATGAACTAGAGAAGTTCAGAGAAAAATGAAAGAAAGGAAGCAGTCACATAGAGCCTTAAGCATTGAACTACCTGGTTCTTTACAAGAAACACTAAACGTTTATGCAACCTGGTTGATTAATTATTTATGACATTATTGGGAGAAATGGAGCAAAAAGACAAAAAATGAACATGCTGAATCAGAACAAGTTTCAAGCAGGGAGAAACTATTCTGGAGCTGTTCAGCTCCCTCCTGGAAGAGTAATGGAGCTCCTATTTCTTGCACTGTTTAAAATTAAGCCAGAGCAACAAGGAATGGTGAAACCAAAAAAAATCTTTTTTCTTTTTTTTTTTTTTACACAATATGCATTTATGAACAGAGGTTACTGGAGGGACTAAGAATTTATTTATGGAATCAATGAGATGCAAATATACTAATGCTTATTTATGTACACTAATTTTCCAAGTATCACTGAGATGTACTTCAGTCACTTCAAGGATCCCCATTACATTTTCGGTTGGTGCCAAGAACCACTTTGGTGCTGGCAATGTCTTCACTGTGTGATCAGACTGTAGCTGCTCTCGCATCTGTATTCCCAAGGCAAAAATAACTCTGCAAGGAAACATGTTCAGCAAAATGCATTTCTGCATTAATTTTAATTTTGTATTAAAAACAAAGTAGTGAAAGTTTTAACTTGTCCTAAGTGCCAAGAGCTTGTATTTTAAGAGTTAGTTATTATGTGTTTGCTGGAGACTCTGTTCTCGTGAAAACATGACTAATGACCATTCCATTCATATTTGCCAGCTGCAGTGTCTAATAGAGCAAACTTGCTTTATTTCTGTCCTCTGCCAAACTAGAAGCTTTCTAGATCTTTGCAGGACAATATTTATTGAGACAGCAGATTGCTTCTGTAAGCTGAGTTACTGAATTTATTCCTAAATGGAACTGACTTCAGACGTGCATAGAATTATAGTAATAAAGATCTCCATCTTTTTCCCTAGCTACAAAATATTTTTTAAAAATATGGAAAATTATGTTATGTGAGCCTGAAAACATCAGCAGAAAAATTAAATGTGATCCGGAGGGGAGGGGAAATCCTTATAAACAAGGATAACTTCAGAGTGCTGCACCCTGGGGCCTGATTACAACTGTTTGGAGCTATCTCAGAAATCTCTACACCTTGCTCAGGTCTGAACTACACCTACAGAAGCCCCAGCACATCAAGCTTAGGCTTGGGCACTGGAACAGCCAAGCACCTCATTCAAACTTTGACATCAGGATGCCAACAATTTCAACTCAGCAGTTTGAAGAATATGAAAAATCTGACAGTTTTCAAGAAAACTGTGCTTTGAAATAGCTAAATATGATGCTACATACCTCAGACCACCTATCAGAAGCTGCATCCAGAAAAGTTATTTCTGTTACAACTAATTTGAGGTCCTGACACAGCTTTTCCCCAACTGTGTGATGTGGAAGGCAAGATGACAGACCCAGAGCACTGCCTGCAGCTTTGCTGATGGCAACAGGCGAAGGGCAGCACATGTTACAGTCCTCCTTGCTTGAGTCAAACCCCAGTGTTCATCCTGAGACAATGTGAGGGCAAAAGCACAAAAAATATTTGGGGATTTATGGAACATAACAGCAATAAGTGGGAACAAGGAGGTGACATCATTCAGTGTGCAGCACTGGTAAAGTCAGTATGGGAATGCAGAGTTCTGGAGTCTAAATCTGAAGATGAATGATAAATTTTGGAAAGGGCATTGAGAGAGGCAAAGGAGATTATTTATAGGCTGGAAAATGCCCTATGGTGAAATGCCTTTCCAGCACAGCAGATGATCTTTTGTCTCTCTAAGTAAGCCCACAGACAGATGGAATGATACAGGAATGGAGATCAGGAACAGGGCTGGGAGCAGTTTCAGAAACATTTATTTTCCTCAGTTTTGTGTACAACTATTCAAAATAACTTTTTAGACCAGCAATATCTGAAATTATAAGAAGGGATCTGAAAAGCAAGACTTCTTTTGCTTTTGCAATGTGTACAGAGACCCCTCAGTATATGTGATATGTGCAACCCCAAATTGCTTCCTGTTTTACTCACAGAATACATACAACTCGCATAAAATGCCTAACATTTGTGCATACTTATAAGTTGTAATGGGCTTTTTAAAATACTGTATACAATTAAAACCCATTTTTTTACCTGGACTTTGGGGGCTGGATTTAAGCTGCTCATATCCTTAGAATATCCTGTAACTGGAGTGGTTAAGTACAGAAATTGTACACTCAGCACATATACTTAAAAGAAGATAAAATAAATAAAAATAATTTTGAACAAAATATTCATGCTACAAAAGGATGAAAAAAAAAATTCATCAAAGATACAAAACAAAAAACTTGAAAGCCAGGACTTTAGAATCAGCAAAATAACCCACTGAAATAATATTTTACTAGTGAGCATCAAACTGTATCTTTCTAAATGTCTTCCTGATACTATATTGTTTCCTGATACTATATGAGGTGCCAGATTCTTGATTGGAGTAACAAAACCACACAGAAATTATTAACACTGTTGGTGCTTCCTCTATTCCAGCAGAATGTTCTTCCAGCCAAAGCCATCACTGGTTTTTAGGATGTTTTGATAGATCTAACAGAAAGGGGTTGCAATCCTACCTGAAGGAAAATGCCTCTGCCCAAAATCTACTATTCTAAAGCTTCTGCTGCATTGTTTACATCACACACATTTAAACACCACCGCTGAAGCTACAACATTTATTAGATGGATAACTATTCATCCAGATCTCTCCACACAAATGACTTTTCTTAAGCATGTCAACTCAAGAGTTTCATTCTTTTTCCAGTGCTTTGCCATTCCCCACATACAGAACAACCTGCCCAGCCTATGCTCCTGTTCTGGCCAACAGAGAGGTTTGCAAAGGGCCAGCAGATCCAGGGTGGTGGTGTGGCCATCACCAAAGACCTCCCCAAGGTCAGAAACACAAACAGAACTGCAGACTCACTGATGAAAGCAAAGCAATATTTTTAAAATGGGAAACAGAAATGCAAATCTTGAGGAAGGAAAAAGTCACCAGCTTCTTTCCCTAGTCATATTTCAGCACTAATTTTCCAGTCAGCAACATTGCTTCTGTCATTAAATGTAATGTGGATATACTGAAGCCAGAAAAAATTTCCAAGCCATGTACAGACAGAAGCAGATTTAGATGTATCCAGATGTTTTTGTTTAATATACAATAGCATTCTCTCTAAAGACATCAACCAAAATAGTAATTTTTTAATCCAGCTTCTGCATGCCTAGTAGCTGCAGTAATTTTACTTTGTAGCTCATGTATTCTTTCAATGTCACTGAGAACAGCAGTAAGAGAAAACAAATTAATATTTGCGACTACCTTCAGTATTTATGAACCTTCAGTGTACCAACAGGACATCCCATTTCTCTCACATCTGGAGCACCACCCTTTCAAATAAAAATGTTCATCCCTAAACCAAGGAACTACAGTCCATAAAACAACCTGCAAAATTTTAATAAATTCAAGATTTTAACGTCAGCACCCAAAGTGTTTTGCACAAATTTCATTTGCCGCAAAGTTCATATTCTGCCTAAACCACTGACTGCTGTCATATTTGGTGCAACTTGTTATGGGTGGAAAGATAAGCAGCAGGGCAGCAAAAAGAGGAGGTTTATCTCTGGCAGCTAATCTCCTCAATCAACAGCACTCAGCTCTGCTTAACAGCCGTTGCCAAGGAACGGGGACCAGCTTTTCTTATCGGCTTCATAATGTTTCATTGACTATTCAGACTAGAATAGAAAGCTGTGACACTCAGGGTTATAAGCAGCACAAAATGAAAATGGCATATTATGTGGTATGAAGAAGAGAAGTCTTTTAGCCCTCACCTTATCTGGACAGCGACTGTTATTCGGAAAAAAAAAAACATCTATCATTTTCTGCTCTGCTTATTTTAATATCACAAAACAAACAGAAAAAAATATACCTACATAAATAAGATTACTTTTTTAACATTGTTGGCAGGTCCTCAGCAATTCACTGACATCACTGGTACATCTTATACAGTAAGACAAGGGTTGTGTAGATCCCCTATTACATTACTGAAAAGCTACTGTTGGCTGCTTATTCTAAAGCTATTGCAGCAACTTCAATGCTTTTAGAGACTTCTTCTCATAGGAGCAGGGATGTTCCTCAAACCTTGACAACCATGACCAGAATAAGAAAATCCATGAAAAACCAACAACATTTCTTTCATAATATCACTGCTCTTCTCTCCTCTCTTCATTTCTGCACAGATTTTGATTTGCAGGCTTAATATTGATACTCTTCATGTACTTGAACAGGAATAAAAATGCCTTATTGCATCTCTTCTGATTATGAATTTTTAGTATAATAACCTTTCCTGAGTATCTAGTTACTAAAATTTAAATCTGGGGCCATCCAGATTCATGATGAATTGTAACTGTCATTGTATTTGAATCTTATAATCAGCAAATACAGAATTACATCATTATCCACCACTGGAAAAAGTGGTAAATAAGTAAAAGAAGATACTTAGACACATTGACTGCATCAGAATGAATCACCTAATGAAGTACATCCAAAATCAGAAAATAAATGTGTTTACCTTTTTTCTATCCCAATGAATGACTAACCATCCTCAAGGCTACATATCCAGTAGGCTATGATAGATATTTATAGATGTCCAGAAACTGAAAGAAATATCCTGGAACACATTTTACAGTCATGGAATTCTCTACTTTTCACACAAAGTTTAGGTATGGACTTAAGACAAATATTCATAAGCATTTGAGACTGCAAGTTACCCAGTCTCTTTCTGTACAAGCTCCAATGCATCCAGTTACTATTCAAGATACGCTACATTTCCATTTACTGCAAGCCTCCCAGGGGCTACTGGGAACATTTTTTTGCTTAAACATAACTACTTGCTTAAGCAGTTGTCTTTACTGAAGCCTCAGACTAGCACAGCTCTCTTGCTTTTTCACAGTTTCAGGAAAAAACGCAAAAATATACAAGCATTTGCAAAATGCTTCTAGGATCATACCACACCCTTCAGGAAATGTTAAAGCTTTGCTGTAACACAGAGCCTGTGGAATGAAGATGTACTGAGGTAGAAACACACTTTTTTTGGCACTGAAGCTTCCTCTGCAGATGTGATTTCAAAGTACTGCCCGTGCCTGGGCTGAAGTATTTTGTGTGGTTATGGTACAGTGGGATGGGGCTCTGGGCTCTTACATTCAGGCTGGGATA
The DNA here is from genome assembly GCF_024509145.1 of Vidua macroura. Taxonomy (NCBI): domain Eukaryota; kingdom Metazoa; phylum Chordata; class Aves; order Passeriformes; family Viduidae; genus Vidua; species Vidua macroura. Next base: position 9,498,112 of record NC_071571.1, read on the forward strand.
GACTAATTCATTTCACAAAAGCATAACTGGTGTCCTTTCAGTGACAAAAAACTTCTGAAATATCCTCCCAAAGCTCACCACACTCCTACCAGTAAACCTGCAGTTTATCTAGACAATGTCCTTAGATTATCTGGTGCAGGTTTATCAACTTCTCTACTTCATTTCCTTCCATTTTTTATTATTAATGAGAACAGACAATTTTCAAATAAGAAAAAGTATTCTTTCTAATAACAAACAAAGGTAGCATTTCTTCTCATGAAAAGTAAATGGCCTGATTTTTATGAAGAAGTGTTTTTAAGTCTGACACATCTTACCAAACCTTGCATACGAGATTGGACAAGTAATTTAGGGGTGTATTTGTGACAGATTTACTCCAAAGATACCAAAGAAGCACATGCTGTAGGTGATTTGGCTAAATGAAAATCTAAGTCAAAAAACTGAAGCGATAAATGCCTTGATACAAATAAAAGCATGAGGCAGAGATGACTGGATTAACCATAACAAAAGAACAAACTCAAAAAATTTCAGGGATTCAGCTTTAGCTGAGGTGCTTCTATCACTTTGCATCCAGTTTGGCTTTTCAGCTAATCAACACTAAGAGAAGGTGTTACACCTATTTCAATTTCCTTGACTACAATCATAAAGAGAAGATTCAAGTAGAGAGGTACTGGCTTTTCTTCTATCAGTCAAATACGTAAAATTATAAACTTGAATCTATTGCTTGATCATTAATTGAATATATTTGAAATTACTACTGTTTAAATAATTTATGTTTATTCTTGGTGTGAAAACACCAAAACATGTTTCCAAATATTTTCATTTCACAACAATTCCATGAAGATATATAAACCTTAGAAAAAAAAAATGGGCACATCATTAATTTTGGTTCTTCAGACTTTTGCTCCTTGCACTGAGGCAGGAAGTGACTGTGAAGATCTTGGTCATGCAGAGCTGACAAGATTCATTGGAAGCAAATGATGGTACAGACAGAAAGAAGCAGGATGTGTTTCAACTGTTCAGCTCAGAAGCAAATGCAGCCTGAGAGAGGAGAGGCCTCTTCAGCCATGACTACACAGTGAAACACAAAAGCTCTGCAGGTGATTGCAAGACTCAAGTTTCAAGTCCTGCCAAGAAGGGGACCCATCTTGGGGCCAAGTGCTGTCATGTAAGGATGGATACATCCTGAAGTTGCTTTTTAAAATATTACTACCAGAAAAACAACTAATTCTCTGGCAGTTCATAAGGACCATCATATCTCAAAAATCCATTTAAATTTCTTTGAATAATGTATAATTGTTTCCTTACTCCTGTGCCATATCAGTAGTGACATTCCATTTGAACGTTCACATAAGGATCCCTAAGGGCCAGGTCTTAAAAGCTGAGGACAGACACTTAAGGAGCAAAGGAATAAAAATATCAGATAAGCACAGACATGGAGATTCACAATTTTGTGTGTGCATAAAATCAGTCTCACAGATTGTGTCACAGGCAAGTAAATACTAACTGCAAATGCAGATAGGGGAAGCATTTCCATATTCTATCCATGGAAGATGGGTAGACCAAAACCAGGTTTGCTATTGTTTTAACTTCTGTCTGGTAGAGATTCTGTTCCAAAACTGTGATTTTAAAATCCCTGTTGTTCTGTTTCCGACCCTTCATGGATTTGGTATCTGAAGTAGAAAAAAGCGGGAAGGAATTGGCTGTATAGAAACGAATAGTACTAAAAAGAGAGTGGAATAAAACATTTTGCAAAATAACTTGGGAAAAAAACTTACTTCATCTCAAGTGTAAAATATTATACTCAAACCCAACAGTAATTACAGAGATATACAGTTTTCACACAGATCCATCATTAGACATCATTCAAGCAGAAGCATTAGAAGTGGCCTCTTTTTACCCACAGGCAACGCCTTGTGCTAAGCTGCCTCCCTACATTTAAGGAATTGATTTTAACAGCACTCTGGGTTTGTGTTTCTTTTTTTTTTCTTTTTTTTTTCTTTTTTTTTTTCTTTTTTTGTGTAAGAAGGCTTCAAAATAATTTCTACAAAACCAACAAGGATCATCTTTAATTACTGCATTGCAACCATGGCTATTTAAAAACCCAATCTCAGCAAAGTAGATGACAAACATTAATGAGCAGTAATGCACACATGGTATTGTAAATGAAAGGATAATGAAAGCAATTTATTTGAAAATTAAAATATGATTAAGAATGGCAGTCTGTACTAGGACCCAGATGCCAACAGAAAGCAACCAATGTGCAAGCAGACTGTCATTAATTCAGGAACCATACGAAATTGCTTTCATTTCTTTGACAATTTTTAATATAAAGTATCTTAACTAATAGGCAGCACATATACCCTGGAAGCCACAAGACCTGTGGAGATTTTTAGAAGAAATTAAGAACAGCACAGGGAAAGTCTCCAAGAGAGAAAGAGAGGGGAATACATTTGGAAGCAATTTCTGATTTTAGGAAGAAGGAATTACACTCTGCATAAGTGCCTCTCTACATTGGCTATGGAGAGCCTGTCGGTTCTTAGCTCACACTCAGCAGAGAGCCTGAAGTGAGGTCAGGTGAACCTGGAGCAGATGTCCCAAGCAGGTGCTCACATCAGCACCTGAACAGGAACAGGACAGGGGTAAGCCCAAAAAGCAGGTGCACTGACTTTGCCAAATGCATGCAGAGAAGTCTAGAAGCAATTTGACCACAATACCTTTCTCCTTCACATGTGTTAAAAAGCCTTTCTGAGATTCTGCATGTATGTTCAGGATCTAAACTGGTTCCATCTGCACTAGTTCAAATGCCCATCACTTCAAGGACCTCTGAACTTTTCTTCAAATCCAAGTATAAAATACCTTGAAAACATGAATTATTATTATTATGTATTAAAGTGAAAATGCTCTTTTCTTTTTTGAAGTACATGCCTACCCCAAGTTGACACTGACACAACAGCAAACCACACTCAGAAGACTGCTATTAAGTTGTCACATATACTCATATTTAAGCATTTAAGTTTGAAAATTTCAACCAAAATAACTTCTTCAGACACAATATGTCAGATGTGCTTGAGTTCTATGACCAAGGTCACTGTATGTCTCCAAGACCTACAAATACATCAGGATTAATGGAAAAATTCATTCAGAATGGTTTCTGTATTATAAAAAGTCTGATTAAAGTAGGAGCTCTGCTGAACAAAGCCAGATGACTGCTCCATCTTGAGGGTACTCAGCCCTGGTTTTGTTCCAGATGCAGCAGGTCAGGTATGGAACATTTATCAGTCCAATTACAGAAATTAAACATAGTTGTTAGCTGTTCTCAAGATCAAGCTCCCGCTAAGACACACCTTCTGTTACAAAAATCCACTTCATAAATGTAATAACCTGGACCTAACACAGCACAACCAGCTGCTCAAAACAGACAATTATACCTGGAGTGCTGTGTGCAGTTCTGGGCCCCACAACTTAAGAAAGATGTGAAGGTCCTTGAATGGAGGGAAAGGAGGGAAACAAGGGTTGGAAGGTGTTTCTTATGAGGAGCAGCTTTGAGTCACCCCAAAGGATGACCCTGCTGCTCTTTACAGCTTCCTGACAAGGGGAATTGGAAAGGGATGTGCTGACTTTGTTTCCCTGGGATCCAGGGATGGGATGCATGGGAATGGTTCAAAACTGTGCCAGGGAGGATTAGAGTGGACATTAGGATTCATTTCTTTGCTGAGAGGGGGGCAAAGCACTGGAACAGGCTCCCTAGAGAGATGGTTGATGCTCGAGGCCTATCAGTGTTTAAGAGGTATCTGAACAATGCCCTTAACAACTTTTTTGGTTTTACTGCTGATCAGCCCTGAAGTGGTCAGAGAGTTGGACTGGATGATCTTTGTAGGTCCCTTACAACTGAAATATCCTATTCTAAGCTCCACAGCAGAACAGAATACTCTGCTACTATGAACAGCATCTTGTATATCTACTGAAATGCTTGTAAAGTGTTCACAAGATATGTAGAGTATGGAAAATCAAGGTGATCTGTCAATAGCATCTTTCATTATCATCTTTCTTGAATAAGCTTATATTTTATGTACATAAATCATTTATTTCCCTAACAAAAGACACACCAGAAAAAAACAAATTTCATCAATATGGCTCCCAAGAATTGCTATTTTCCACTCTCTCTAAGGTATGATGAGAACATCTTATGCACAGTAAACACAAATTGTCTTGTCAAGGATGTAGACTATTGAACACTGCAGACATATTCCATCCAATTTTGTCCTGGATGTTACATAATGTATGTATTTATTATAACTGTAGAAGTAAATACTTAATTATCTAAAACAAAACTGGCAAGATTTTAGGGGTAAGAGTGGTACCCCATCTGAGCTGCACTGGTATCTTCTCACTACTAACAGCACAGAAAAGACAAAGAAAACAGTTTTATCTGCAGAACTCCTTGCATTAACAAAAGGCTACTCCCTGGCCAGAATAGATTTTCCCCCACACCTCTTTTTTTTCTTCTTTCTCTACTATTGCATTGCCTTAGGTATTACTAAATTTTACAAAGATTCCTAGAATTTTCAGCTTCTAATTATTTCTTTTCTGTCAGTCAAGCAAATCATCTCTTCTTAAAAACTGCTTCGATCTCTGTTCGAACAATGCCATTTTTGGGTAGGTGACAAGGGCTAATCATCAATGAAAAAAATATAAATAGAACCAATGGCTGCTTAAAACTATATTTTAATCCTTAGGAAATCCACTGGGATATTAACAAAAGATGGTTTTGTCTGCAAAAAGGCATTAACATAGCCATTTATAAAACTAATAGGAAAGCGAGCAGTGCTCCAGTAATAATGAAAGTACACTGCAGAATAACATTATGGAAATAGGATACCAAATTGAAGAATTGACCTTGGGGCCCTGGCTTATCCTGGATGAAGATGACTTGTGAAATGAAAATTTGGCTGTAATTTGCTCTTGCTTTCCCTAAAAGGTTGAAGGCATTTCTATTTCAAATGAATAAAATGACTGTTAATTTCCTAGCATTAAGGAGGATATTCTTAAATATAGATATTTAAGGGGTTTGAAATATATTTTCAAGTCTTATTCTTAGAAAACTTGAACTGGTTTTCTTTGATTTCTACCGTAGTCAATTTCTAACAGCTCATTTTTAAATCACTTCAGGGAGAAATGTGTGCTACAGCTGAATCAGTTGCATGCACTAAAGTATCAAGTGTTTATTCTTAACAAGACACATTGGTCTGAGCATTTGATACTACAAGAGAACATGAAATATAGAACATGAGGATATTCCTTCAAATAATCATATCACTTTTAAATAATGGTAAAAAATTACCATCTGTTATAGAAGACAACAGCAGCTAAAAATATGACTTTGATAGCTTTGTTTAACATGAGACATTAAATTTTAGGCACTCCATTTCAGGGAATGGGAAAATTCAGTGTCAATATGGTGGCTGAAGCCAGAACTGAAATAATTTGAAACAAAGCAGAAGTTATGGGAGGATAATACTATATGCAAAGTCAAAAAATTGCATAAATTTTGCAAATTTACCTTCTGTTTGTGAAGGTAGCACGCATATATCAAATACGACCAAGAATCACAAAGAAGAGGAGCATGTGCTGTAAGATCCACAAGTCTTAAAATGTGCCTTTTACATCAGTAATTTTAATTATTGGTATCATTGTAGTGCCTAGAATCCTCAATAATTGTTCAGGGAACATGTTTAAAATACAAACACACAACAACAAAAAACCACCATCTCTATATATTGACATATAACTGTATGTGTATGTCTCTCTCTCTCTCTATATATATATAGATATATAACATACATTTATAACATAAATACGTAATTTACATACTACATACCCATATGAAATAAAATAACAATCTAAAATACTCTCCCCCGAGGAGTATTTATGGCATTCAGACACAGATACATGAAATAAGAGCTTGGCAATGCTGGGCAGAATGGCAAGTAACACTAAACACAGTCCAGTTCCCAGAGCATGCTTTGTATGCTCCACAGAGGAGCATTTCAAGAAGGAATCTGAAGGACATCTTTAAGTCAGCTCATGAATGGTTACAAACAGCATCTGTCAAACATGGTGGGTATGAGGGAGAAGGGCAAAGGTGCTTATTTGAAAATGAATACAAAGAGAAATCCTGAAGTAATTGGTAAAACAGAAAAAGGAATTAAAACCTGTACTACTTATTTTAAAAAATAAACCTAATACAGTCAGAGTCTGTATTCAATATAAGAAAACATTCTCAAATTACATGTCTAAATACAAATAATTTAAAACTGTTATTATTTTACAAAATCTCAAATTTAAAAAAAAATTATCAAATTAGCAATCTCTTACAAGATCTTGCTATTCAGTATTATTTTCATTTGTTCACTAAAGTGGAATTAGGTGCAAACAGTGAAAACCTTTCAGCAAATCATGGTTTCTAGGACAATAGTATTCAGTAGCAGCTTACCAAACTCTCTTAAAAATACTTTTTTTCTTGTTTCATTCCACAGTAGATTAATATTTGATCTACTGCTTTACACCAAAGATACCTGGATAGATCATGGGCTACAGCATTTCAAGGCACACCTGTAGGAGTCAGTGCACATCTGGTTGGCTTTGCTTGGAGAAGGATCACTCTGTGCTGCTCAGATGTAGGGCTACACAGCGAGTCCCAGGTATTTCTGTAGCCCCTGTGGCCATGTACTTTAGCAAGACAGCATAAACAGCAGTGGATATTGATTCTCTCCTGAATGTTTTCCTTGAAACATGCAAGCCTCTCACAAGTACCTGACAGCATTAACAGAAGCACAATTTTGTGTAACAGGCAGCTTAGCAACTAAGTTCAAAGGCAAGTAGGATAAGAAAAGTGAAAGGAATTTCCTCTGTGTTACACATAACACATTTCCTCTGATATAAATATACCAAGCTTCGCCTTCTCACTGTTTTGTTCAAAGTTCCTACCTGAAAGGTGGCTCCAGATGTCTTGGAAGAATCCTCTAAGTCTGGCTCTGAACCTCCTCATGAGTCATTAGTTCTCATGCTAATGCTGGCCTTAAACAGACCTTTTATCCCCCTGGTCCTTTATCAACCACAGACTGACAGATATCAGCTACATCACCCTGTATCTCCTGCCTATCCGGAATCATCCCTCAAGGTGTAGTGTGCAGGGCTAACTAGGATGCCCTCCTCCAGTTTCCTCATTGATTACAAAATTCACTCTCTAACCTTATCAACAGCTTTTGTTTTCCCATCCTCCAGCTTCAACTGAATTTTCTTCAATACATTTAAAAGAAAATGCCCATATGGATATTATAGGGGACATTTTGTTAATGTTATGCACATTGTTACTTGTTTCTCTCTTCCTCCATGTCCCAGATAGATGCATTCTAAAATGTTCACGGTCTTTCATAGTATGATTTTAGTAAATAAATGAAAATTATATACAAGCCCTTCTCCTCCACCATTTCCAACTGGGAATGTTCTAATAATAGTCAAATTTTTAGTCCCTGGCTGTATCAACTTTCATTCTGTACTAATCATATGATTTTATCATTCACTTCTCACAGGTGCACATTCTTTTCATTGCAATATTCTTCTTATTTTTTTAATCAAGAAAGAAGCACTCTTTCCAGACAGTACTATCTTAATATTTGCCCTAAAGTCAATAATATGAATATAAAGAGAGATCTTTTAGAAAATCATTTCTTCAGAAATGCTTTTACAAAACTCAGTCCAAGTACTTCTCTCATTAATACTTCCCATTGACATATTCTATTAAGACATTGTATTCACTTTATACAATTCCTTCAATAGACTACGTACTCTGAAATTTAAATAAAAGTTTCTTATATAGACCAACCAATGCTCTGCTGACTTCTAGTCAATGCCATTGCCTCTATTTCCTGTCTAGAAACTTAGTTCTTCAAAAATAAGAGGACAAAGCAAAGCAAAGCTTTTCAGGTCATTGGTATGATTCATTTTGGGTAGATTTATATTATTGTCTTCCCCTTTAGCTCAGATCTGATTCCTCAGCTTGTGTTTGCCTTCCAACATAAGCACTACTAACTCTGCTCCACCTGTGCTGCTGTGTTTACATCACCTGCTGCCAGAACCACCATTCTGGAGATTGTACAGCATCAAGTCCTTTAAATGGGTTTTCCTTTAGTTGGAGTAATTTCTGTTTTTGCCAGTGTTTAGTCATCCCAGTTAATGTCAATCATATTAAAAAAAAAAAAGGCAAAGCATTAATAGAGCCATAGTATTGCTCCCTTTGAAAACCTTCATTGGCATGAAAGCACTTCAGCTGGCAAATCTGCTGCTGTCTTATCACCTGGAATATTAACTGCAATTGTAGGAACTGCAGCTTTATCTCCTGTGCACTTACAAGGCCTTGTTTGGAATAACTACTTCCAGATGGATATTTTATTGACATGTGGTCCACACAACCTCAGCTATGAACTAGCCAACAGAATAAATATATATATATAAATATATATATATATATATAAAAGAGTATATACATCTTTATTCTGATAATACATTTCTTGACTAGTATTTAGAGGATTAAACAGGAAAGCACTGAGAGAAGAATCAGAAGAGGTCTGATATGCTACCAATGGTGTCTTTCAGCAGATTTCACACGCTAAAAGAGAAGCCTAATACATAGATGCCCTGAGGAGATTTTGTGCTTCAAACACAGGTTCTTTCTTACTCAATCAGCATAAACCTCTCAGTCTTTTCCAAAATACAGAAACTGAGCTGATGGCAAGAGGAGCTCACAGCTCTGCACGCTCACAAGTTGACATCTTCTTTCCAATACTTGCACACCTATTAGTTTTTCAGGGAACCACTACAGCAAAGGATACTACAATAGTGAACATGATTTCTGAGCCTCCCCTATATGGCTGCACTTATCAGTATGTTAATAATTTCTTCAGAAAACAGATGTAACTATTACAAAACAAGTGCATGCTTGTAGAGAGATATAAATACAGGTATTTCTCATATCAGTTTATGTAATTCACTACCAGATAACGGTATTATGTCAAAGAGTTCTTAAAGAAACACTTCAGTTTTGATTCATGAAACTACAGAACATGCAAATTCCTAAATAGGATTAAAGTATATGAAGTCGATCTATCATGTTTCATGATAAAGACCAGCAATGTGGTTAGGAAGAAATTTCTGCACTGAAATTAGCATGTGGACTGACAATTGTATTTGTTGAACTTCAAAGTGCCCCCATTTTATTCTATCAGGAGGAGAATTGTTAAAGATAAAAGAATACATCCATTGTTTGCTGGCTTGCAAGTTCAAAGATAACAAACAAATAAAGAAAAAATCCTGCAGTTTGTTAAAAGTCTGAGATATAGAATATTTCCTTTCTACTTCAATGTAATAGCATTTTTATTACTAGACTTAAGCTGGAAGTCTCACTAAAACAAAAAAAAAAAAAAAATAAAAACAGAACTGACAAAAATAAATGACAAAAAGCTCTCACTCTCTTCAGTGTTCAGAAAAGTGAATTAACATATTTATTGAATTACATTGGCAATGAAGACAGCAATATATTGAAATTCATTGATTTTTTTTTTCTTGACTTAAAAGCAACACAGATGCTTATTACAAAACAGCGGTTCCTCTTCTCATTTTTATCAACCCTTTTTTAACAGCCACTGACATTGACAGTTTCAAGCTTAATTGTACATTCAGCATGTACTGTTAATGACATTAGATAAATGGATCACATCAGAATGCAGTATCGTCAAAAGAGACCACGTGCCAATCTTACAAATTTAAAATCAAACAAGCTACTCTGTAGACCCTGACTCTTCAAGTTGTTTATCAACTGAGTACTAGAGAATATTTTGAATGTCATTATACATCAAAAGATGAAAGATGTGCCTACCACAGCCCATGTTCCATTTATACAATGAAATTTAATTACATGTTATAACTATGCTGTCTTAGAACTACGGTAATTAAAGGGGTACAGTACATTGGTGTTTTATTCATTGTAAGCCCTTATTTTCAGAGGGCTTAACTCAGCCATGCAAATTTACTCCCTTATCAAAGGGAGGAGTCTGTCACAAACACAGCAATGCTTGCTGCGACTATGCTAAAAGAGAGTTGAAACTTATTTGCAGCATCATTCAGGATGTTGTGAGAGTGAGCCTTAAAAATATTTTTCTATTGCAATGTATAAGGCCTCAGAATAATACCTGTATGAAATACCAGTTTGTGTTGAGATGGAAGTTTGGTTTGTAGACATGTCTAATCAAATCTCTGAGCAAAATACTTTCAGCCTTATGCAAAATGTTTCTGCAAGCCCATTATAAGCACAAGCAGTGAGCTTCCCAACCACTCTGGATGCAAAAAATCTATGTTCTTAAGCAGCAGGACATTTGGGTAAAATTGTCACCTGTATAGGCAGTTGCAAATTACGATCCTCTGCATCCACATGGGCATCTGAGCAAGACGGGGTGGCTGAGTGGAGGCAGCTTAATTGGCTGGCCGTGCTCCACAGGAGCAGTGGAGACTGCCTTGGAGAGGTGCTGAATTAACACATCTCACAGATTCCCAGTCCTCATTCACTGCTCTATAAAACCAGCCCTGCCACCACAAGTCTCCCAGACACCCCAGGTTATGCAGGCTGCCTCCGTGTACGTGCGGTAGCACGGAATAGCCGGATCTATCTTCCATGGTGTGTGCAGATACACCATGAAATAAGCACTGTGCTTCCTTCCCAGACAAACTCCCTGTTTGTGGCCTCACTTCTTGGATTTCCAGCAAAAATGAAACAAATTCATAATATCAATTCCCCACAAAGTATTCAACACTCACGTTACCTTCATTAGCCAAATCTAATATTTCACCTGTTCCTAATGCAAGGATACGTGAAACATGTGGGTGAGAAGCTTTCAGGGAATCTAATCTCACCAGGTTTATTGCTTCCACTCAAGTTATGTAGTGTAAGGTGTGGGGCATTTCTTTGTGTATGTTGGGCAAATGCTTCTTTCTCCAAACATACATACAAAATATAGAAGCACAAAGCATCAATAAAAATCCCTTTATCCTCAATCCACTGAAGGAGGCATATGATTTCCAATAAGCAGTCATCCAGTGTAACAAAATCCTGTGACAACCAACAAAAGGGGCAATTTAAGGATGGAGCATTGCCTTGCTTCTGCAGATCTAAGACTTATTTTAAGCTTTTTTTTTTTTTTTGTGCGATCAAATCAGCATCAACCCAATTATGCCTAAGATCTATCTTCTTGTTAGATGGCAGGGTCAGTCACAAATGAGCAGCCTCTTGCAATTTTCCACCAAATCAGCTCTGTAATTTGAGAGCTAATGCAGACATCTCATGAAAACAAATCATCAGAGAGTGTCGGTTCTCCCCCTCCTTCCCAAAATGAAGCGTTCGGAGGGATTTGGGTTTCTCTTTAAAAGCCAATTCTCATCTCTGTGAAAGCCAAGGCAATCTATAGTAAACAAAAGTCAGTAGTCATTTTTAGACTTCCATGAATATTTCAAACCTCTGTGCACATCTTCTGCAAAAGCTTTCTCACTTTGTTCAGTAAAAGACAGAGTATCAAATTTAAGTAAAAAATACACCCTGGAAGTAAAGGTATCTTGCAAGGAAAAAAATATTTGCATGAAACTGCAAAATGCAAATCTGTTGTCATAAACTTACTTGCTGAGAGCTCAACACCATTTAAATAAAAACAGCAAAAAAAAAAAACCCTAAACCTTTCTATTAAGTGTGCCTCATAATCCATAAACACTGAGAATCTTCAGAAAACCCTTATTTCTAATGAGGGGAGGAAAATGCTGTGCATAATGAACTACAGACAAACCCAAACTTGAGCTGTTCCAGTCACCCAACCTCTGACTTCTTTCTGACAAACTAAGCCACTGACTCTGTACATCTAAACTGCCAAGGTAAACAGTAGGATGATAAGGAAGACCCCTAAATTATTCAAAGTGGTTTCTGGGCTTCAAAAGACTCCTTCACTTTGTTCCTTTATATATCTAGAGCTATTTAAGTTTGCCTGCGGCTCTGACACAGACAGCATTGTGCCTGTGATGTTGAAAGAGAGAAGCGATCCTGTAAGTTTGGGCAGACACTTTTCCACCAGAGCACAGGTAGGAAGAGATGGCCACTTTGGCAGGTGCTGGGATACAAGGATTGTGACTCTAAAGAAGTCATTCCCTTCTGTCTGCTTTTTTATTTCCAGTTTCTCACACACAACAACACTTCTATGTATACCAGACAGAGCTTGCTAATCTCTAAGGATCAAAAAGTAAGGTGGGATCATAGAATTGTTTAAGTTGGAAAAAACTTCTCAGATCATTGAGCCCATCCAGTAACCCAGCACTGCCAAGCCCAAGGCCTCCCCTGTACTGAGAGCAGGGGGACAATCACTGCCCTGATCCTGCTGGCCACACCATTTCTGATACAAGCCAGGATGACTTTCTTGACCACCTGTCTCATGTTCAGCTGCTATCAACCAGCACCCCCAGGTCCTTTCCCCAGGGCCACTTTCCAGCCACTCTGTCCCCAGCCTGTAGCACTGCCTGGTGTTGTTGTGATGCAAGTGCAGGACCCAGAATTTCGATTTGCTGAGCATCATACAATTGTCCACAGTCCATCAACCCAGCCTGTCCAGATGCCTCTGCAGAACCTTCCCACCCTCCAGAAGATAACACATCCACTTGACAGGGTATCATTTGCAAACTGACTGAGGGTGTACTCACCCACCTCATCCAGATCACTGATACCAATATTAAACAGCACTGAGCCCTGGGGAGCACACTTGTGAGCGGCCACCAGCTGGATGTAACTCCATTCCCCACCACTCTTTTGCCCTGGCCATCCAGACAGTTTTTTACCCAGCAAAGACTACACCCCAGAGCAGTCAACTTCTGCTGGAGAATGCTGTGGGAAACTGCCAAAGGCATTATTGAAGTCTGGGTAGACACATCTACAGCCTTTCCCTCATCCAATAAATGGGTCACACTGTCATAGAAGGACATCAGGTTGGTCAAGCAGGACCCAGCTGACCCAAGCTGACCCAGCCCACTGTCTGAGCTGCTTGCCCTTTCTCCCAAAGGAGATAAACTCTCCCGTTTTTTGTTTTATTTTTTTTTTTTCTGAGTTTTTTTCTGAGTTCCAGTAAAAACTCTCTGTTCAGCCAGCCTGGTCTTTGTTACCACCAGCAAAGATTATCTTATGGCACACTGGGATGGCCCACTCCTGGAACTTTAGGATTTCCTTCCTGAACCCCTTTGCATTTCAGGACAGTCTTCCAAGGGACACTGTCAGCTCCTCTCACAAACAGGACGAAGTCAGCCCTCTGGAAGTCCAAAAGGCAGCCATTCTGCTGACCCCCTCCTTACTTTTCTGAGAATCAAAAACTAATCAGTGCTATTAACATGTACTTTGACTGCCTAATAGCACATAGACAGCACTTCCAAAGGGGGAGCTGAGGCTTCTAAGTAGGAAAAAAAAGCAGATATCAGAGTCAACATCCTGCCCTAATTCACAGGTCTACTGCTGGTCGAGCCCACAAGTGTTATGCTGCTTTTTTGTGCTTCTCTGATGTCAGCAGCCCCATTCTTAACAGCAGAACAATAAGCTGACACTGAGCTTAGCCAGGTTTCTAGCGCATTGCCTCTTGGATAAAGACATCTTTTTATTCTCATATCTGCAGAAAAGGAAATATCCTTCTAAGGCCTGCCAGCTGCTGGCAAAAGGCTCCAGAGCATACAGCCTTTCATACAGTCTCCCAGTGAAGTCAATAGGATCACTCACATGAATGCAAAGTTGCTAAACCAGGCACTCCAGAGGAATTGAAAAGCCATCTGCTAATTAATTTAAAAATCTATTTTCACGAGATATTGAATATACTTTATGCGCTTCTCTGTGTGCTCCTCAGATTTAGATCCCAAAATGCAGAAAAGGACCAGGACCTGAAAACTGACAGTCAGGGTGAGGATTGGGGCCTCATACCAAGAAAGAAAAATGTTAATGCAGAAGCTCATAAAAACTTTATTCACCAGCTAACCACTCACAATGCAATGTCACCAGTGTAGTCTAGTTTAATAAGAAGTTTCCAGTTTGACCCTAAATTCATTATGTGCACAGTATTGCTGACACAGGGATAACAAAAGTGGAATGGCAGCACTGTGGAGAATTTTGATGCCATTGCACTTGGAAATATCTTGGAAAATCTGTCATGACTCAAGGTCAAATCACAAGTACAGTCAAGCAAAGGATATGGTGCCTTGCAAAGCAACACACACTCCCCTGAATTACCATCTATTCCCAATTTCCATATCTACAAAAAAAAAAAAAAAAAAAAAGGCAAGGGGCAACAAGAGAAAGAAAAAACCTCCCCCAGCCCTCTGGAGGATAAGCATTTTATTTTCTTCCAGAGAGCCCTTTAAAGCTGTTTTTCAACAGTGGTCTGGCTCTGTCTCTGCTTCCACTAGCAGTAACATCAGTGAGCTAAGACTTAAAAGAAGTGAAGGTTGCTTTCTCAGATAAAAGGGATTTTCTAATGCCTGGCCTTCTGGATGTTTCTTGTGTAGTTGTTTGGCATTCAGAAATACTGCCTGATTATTTCTATTCCAGACATCTTTTATACTTTAGCAAAGATACTGCCATGCTCCACACACTCACTGGATCCTGTACGCTCTCCCTATAACACTGTGATATATTGAGAATAAAAATATTTCTCTGCAAGCCTTATAAGCAGGCTTAACTTTTCCAAAACATCTGCCACAGTAGATACCTTAGGTAGGTATTAATTTGATATGATATTGTCTATACAAACCCCCATGTATTGCATAATAACATATCTAGAGATACTATGTACCTTCACCATGATGCAGGCTAACACTCAAATGACATCAGTTTTGGAAATATTTGTTCTGCAACAGCAACTACTAGCTATACGTAAAAATCAAAAGCTTTTAAAAATCAGCTTCTTGGTGGGTCTGCTAAGCTGGACACTGCAGATATTCACCATCCAAAGGAGATTTTGACATATATAGATGAAAGATGTCAGACCTTCATGTTGCTTATTTTTAAACATAGATTTGAGGTCCTTTCAAAGATTTTAAAGGTTCTGACTCTGTGAATGTAAAAAGTATAGTAACTAAATATTTATCATTAACTCCTAATAACTTTAATGCCCACAATAGTGAGACCTTTAGTAATATTTTGCAACACACATTTTTCTGAGTTTGTGGTGTTTCACATAGGTTAGCAGCATCCATTTGTGATGGTCTTTCTGTCTGCATCCCAGAATTACTCAGTAGCAGCCAAAAGAGGACAAATCACCCAAGTGAAGATGTAGCTGTGGTGCAATTTCCATCATGACTTTATTCATGTGAAATAGGGGCAGGAGGAGAAAAAAAGCAGCAGGAGTCGATATAGCATTTACAGCCTGTGCCTGTGCCTGCATTAAAAGTCATGTCTCTATTTCTAGTGCCCTGGATCAAAGCAGATACTGTCTGACTTGCCATTTATTTATTCACACTGGGTTTCAATCTCCAAGGTGCAGCAGGAGCAGAGTACTGGAGGGTTATTTAATGTGGGAACTGACAAGGCTGCCAGGGGAAAAAGAAAAAAGTTTCTTATTCAGTAACTAAATCAGTAAGAAGTGTGCTTAAAATTACCCCAAACACACTTCCTTCTCTTAGGTATTTTCATTCCACGTCAGACATCTGACTTTTCTTCTTGCACCCTAAATCTTTGAATCAGATTGTGTTGATAAAATCCTGCAGTTCTGCAAAGGCTCTTTAAAACCAACAAAGCATCACAGAGATTCGTTCTTGCAAGGGCTGAGCCAAGGCTTTCAATGAGGCCCTGACTAATTCCAAATTGGTGAGCAGCAAACCGTAACTAAGGGCTGACAATAAAGAATATTGCTACATGGGGCAGGAAATGCCAAGGTCCTGCCACAAAATCCATTTATTGTACACCTCTCACAGCAAGAGCTGCACCTCAGGAAGACACCACTTTGACTGCATACTGCAAACCACCAAGTAACTGCCATTAAAACAACCTGTGCATTTCATTACACCAATGTATGAGTTCTCAGCACACAAAGATGTAGAATTATCTGTATTGTCCAAATGACAAAGGCGCAGGACTGAGGCCTTTTGATATTATGTTTGAAATGGGGAAAAATATTCTCATGAAAATTCAAAAGTTCTCACCTAATGAAATGCAGAGTAAATTATTCTTCTCTTGCATGTTCTTTTTCTATCTTCTAGGAGATGATGAGAACAAATCTCTAAATATAATAGTCATATATGGGATCTAGAATGTGCTCAAGTTATAGGATAAAGAAATCCAAAATAGCAACAATTACATGCATTACAAAAATATATTTTAGTTGTTCTGAAAGCACCTTATAGAAAATTTGCAAAGATATGCTATATAGCCTATAATGACAACTGAAAGAAAAATAACATTAATCTGGGAAAAAACCCAACCCTGCCATTGTCAGAGCCATGATACAACTGTAATTCAAGCAGGTTAGGATGAAGATATAATATAAAGCAAAGCACTAATATTATTTGCTTTTTCTCAGATCCTTTTTTCTTCTCAGTGGCTTATGCCACTACAGTTGCAATATCAGTTATTTTCCAATCTTCTGCAAATGGAGAAGGGGGAAGGGGAAATAAAACATCTCTTATTCACTCATGTTTGGATTTTCAATATTTTTTTCCCTTGATAGCTTCTCCTTTGAGCAGTAGCAGTGTCAATTCCCCAAGGGCAGAATTCAGGTCTCAGAAATATGTACACAGCATACAAATCTTCCCTAATGCTCTTTCTAATAGTTTGTTAAACTCTGAGAAATGTTATCTATGGAAATACATATATGCATATCATAAGCCCAAAGCCAGGTACTGATGCCATCTGCATTGAGCTGAAACAAGCATTTATTTGCTTTATAGAAAATGCTCATCGTTTATACAAATAACCAAGTTTGAATGGCTCCTGCCAAGATGAATACAGAATCTATCAACACACAGACTTCTCTGTGCAGTCCCCAGGAACTGTCTTCCAAGCCCACACGGAAGTGCTCACAGGCTGCAACTTTGTGAAATGTTTCAGAAATTACTGGGCAGGCCTGACTTCAAACTTCCAGCTTTCTACCAAGTTGAAGAAAGCCCTTTTTGTACAGCTATCCACCAGCCTGCCTCAAGCCTGAATCTATTCCCAGTGTCTCTGAAGGGCAGCTCTGCTTCCATAAACCGTGAAGCTCTGAATCATTTTGCCTATTAGGATAAAAGGTTGTGCTGAATTCATGGTGTGTGGTATCAGAAAAGAGAAGTCACCACAGTCACAGTGGTCAAAAACCACCCCAAACCAGAAAAAACTTCTAACTACTCCTGATTACAGATTAATCTGCTGATGTACAAGCAATAGATTGAGGTCATGAAATTTAACACAGCAGACTTTTACATAGTATATGCCACTGTTACACTGTACAGAGTGAAGATGATTTACTGGGTAGACTGCTATTAAATCAAGTCTGAAGGTTTGCTGTAACAAAAACACCCTGCTGACAAGAATTTCACCTGCATGTATTGTTCTCAATTTTCAAAATCAACCACAGATAGCTACCTTGAGCAAAAATGCAAACATTAAGCAAAATGACAGCATCTACGTTGGAACAATTCCAGCTTAACTCTGAGTAATATTTCAAGTCTAAACATTTTGTTCTATAAAACTGTCTCAACAACCATCCCAAGGCCTGAATATCTTTTTTTTTTCCTCCACATATACTTCTAACAAGCATTGAACTCTGCTTCTTCTTCTAAACCTTGCCCTTCTAGTTTATTAGTTCAGTTTGAAGTCACAGCCTGCAGATGAGCAACATGAGTCTTTTATCAACCAAATATTATTCTGGTATTTTCTGAGAGAGGTTTTACAAAGTTGAAACACTTTATTGAAATTATTTCATCTATATCATTTATCACTAGCAATGAATTTAGAATTTCCATATTCTCATCCTTTACAAGTCATTAGCTAGAGATAGCAACACACACATGTCAATGCCTTTAGCTTTGCTCACCTGCAGGAACAGTCTTTATGAACTACATCTCTAAAAGCATTTTCTTACTGTAGAATGGAATTCATTTTCAAGGCACTCATTTAGAGCCAGGACTGACAAATATAATGAAGCAGTTCTCTCTGCAGTGCTGTCTCAGAGGGATCTCTGAATACCACCTCACTGCAGAAACAAAGTCCACAGCATGAATTAGCGTTACGTAGCTGAAACACAAAGGACAATGCCACTAACAGCAGTAAAAGTTCAAAATAGCCATTAATTCTGTAATTGTAAGCCTGGGTATCTGAAAATAGCATATATACTCAGATAGTGAATGGTTTTTGAATGCCTTCCTCATTCTTTGGCCTTTATACATAACCTTGACTGACAAAACACTTCTTAATTTTATTAACATATAATATGCAAACTAGATACAAAGATAGATATCATGGGTGTGTGCAAAGTCTATCACCAGTTACTAAAAATACCTATAGGATCATTTTATTTTTTTTTAATTAGCCACTTTCAGACAAAGCACAGACAATGACTGCCAGAGCTATGGCTTAGACTGACATGGCAGAAAGTGATTATGGCTATAAGAACAAAGTGAGCAGAATAGCACGTTCCCAGATGTGCTTTCCAAGCTTAAGAGGCACTTGAACTTTTCATGGAAGTTTGGTTGAAGCCCAAGATAAAAAATGCTAAAATACTATAAAAGATTACTATACTACTGTTGATTAAAGATCACCATTTATAAACAAAAATAAAGACTTATTATATAAGACTTATTATATATTATTATTTTATATTGGGTTTATGAAAAATAGCCACACTGAAGGAGTTACTGGAGCCAGGCACACACCCCATAACAACAGGATCAGTTGAGGAACAAAGCCCATGTTGCTGCCAAAACACACTAGCCTAAGCCATCATGCTAAAAAACACATGATCTAAACTGATGTGCTAAATAAAGCAGGCATTCATATATTTCCTAGATATACTATCTGTCTTTTCCTTAATTCTACATACAGAGCTGTCACATGAAACAATTGGCCAAGTCACATGGTTTAAATGAAATCAGAGTTGAAGCAGCTTATTGATTTATTAATGGGACGTAATTAACAGGCAATCAGTGAGCTATACATTCACGATCAATATCAACAAAAGAACAGATAAACCACAATACCAGGCACTTACCAAACAACAGCAAATGCTCACAGTTTTCTAAACAGTCTTCTACTGCTAAACCCCCAAAATTTCTAATGCCCATGAGCACATTCACTATTCCCTGCACACACACAGCCCACTCACAGGCAGTGTACAAGGATCTCCCTCTTTCGGGGTACAGATTCCTATTTACAGGCACCTCCTTCAGGAGATGTGGGGGCTCCAGCTCGGCACCAACCTGTCCTGTGTTCTTCAGCTGCACAATTTGCAGGCAGGGAACAGAACTTCCCAGAGCCAGGTGGGAATGCCCAGGGCATGTCCCAGCAGTGCCAGATACCCCCAGCCTCCAGCAGGGAGGAAGAACCATCCAGGACAGCACGGGGCAGCCTCCAGCAGTGCAAACACCCTTTTGATGCTGCTCTCTTCCCACTTCTGTCTCTCTGCTATAGCAGGTTGTCATGCTGCTTTTACACTTCTATTCAAGCTACTCCTCTTTTTTTTTTTGTTTGTTTTGAAGCTCCCAAAAGTCTCTAGGTAACTCCCTAGTTACCATTTCAACCAGCTAATATTCATTTTTAAGCAAACTTTGTTCTTTTTAATTTCTGCTTTAGCACCACCAGGCTCTGGGCAAACATCCTCTGAAGCAGTTTTGGGTGTTCCATTCACACAAGCTGTTTACTCTTGCATTCCTCTTTGCAGTTCTGCAGGCCATGTTACTAAGAGAAGGAGCCATGCTCACTGATTCCATCTTACCAATAGGTGATTATAATTAACAAAACTATTTTTGCTGGGTGTACAACAGGAGCTGTGATAATTAAGACAGAGTTTCATGGTTGAGTTCAGCCAGATTGCAGCAATGTTTATGGCTAGGCCTGTTAGCCCTCCAAAACAAATAAGTAGGAATTAATATGAGAGCAGCCCTGAGGAGAAGGATGTGGGTGGATGAGAAGCTCAGTGTGATATGGCAATGTGCACTCACAGCCCAGAAAGCCAGGTCTGTGCTGGGCTTCATCAACAGCAGCATGGGCAGCAGGGGAGGAAAGGGGTTCTGCCCCTCTGCTCTGGTTTCATGAGACCCCCACCTCCAGTGCTGGGTCCAGATCAGGGGCCTCCAACGTAAGAAAACCATGGAACTGTTGGAGCGAGTCCAGAGGCCACAATGATCAGAGGGTTGGAGCACCTCTCCTATGGAGACAGGTTGAGGGGACTGGAGTTGTTTGACAACAATGGGCTGGATATTTTGCAAGGCCATATAGTGAAAGAACAAGGGAAATGGCTTCAAACTGGCAGAGGGCAGGTTTAGATTAGATGTTAGGAAGAAATTCTTTATTGTGAGGGTGGTGAGGCACTTGAGCAAGTTGCCCAGAGAAGTAGTGGATGCCCCAGCACTGGCAGTGTTCAAGGCCAGGTTGGCTGGGGCTTGGAAGATGATCTTTGAGGTCTCTTCCACCCTATTATATGATTTCACTAGTTTGCAATTCCAAGTGATGTTTCTGTGGAAACCCCTCTCATGTAAGGTACCCACAACCCTCAGGGATCAAAAAAAAAAAAAACCCCAAATTACTTGTACATACTCAGTATTGACAGTTTCAGGCTTATTTTCCCAGTCCCCATTTCCCAATTGGTGACATATCACTTTTCCCCATTTAGTAAACTAATTAATCACGTTGAGAAACGTAAACAGTACTGTAGTGATTGCTACTGCAACATGGGACAGTTAAATAATAATTAGGGACTTAGCACAGTGGATGGATATGCTGTGCAGCATTCACAGGCTGATGAAAATAAAAATAAATATAGCCATGATATAGAGAATAGGTTTATTGAGCACAGAGAGGTACCCTCGGACGCTTAAATTCAAATAACTGCTTAAATGTGGACTTGCATAAGCAGAGGTCTGGTACCATGCATGAATACTTTTGGGGACTTGGTCCACTGATTCTCAGCCTCTTCCAAGTATGAAGCCACAGGTCAGAAAACTGCAATTCTCTCTCCCACTTATGCCCAAAATAAGTCAATTCAGAATGTTAGATAATAAATATCACTTGTGACATCATCCTAAAGGGTAAGAAGCGATTTATATTTATATGAATAGACATGGAGGACAAATATGACCTATGGGAATATGTTAAATGTCTTCATGTGAAAACCAGAACTCTAATATTAACAGAAAAATTGTCTCTCTGAAAGATATCTTCTTGCATCCCAACCAATATCAATATACACATCTGCTAACATTTGTGTTGAGTAACTAGATTCACACACCTGATCATCTTTCAAAAGGGCAAATGCCTTGGTTTCATCAACAATATACAAATACTTGAAAGGAAAAAAATATATTTAAGATTATAGATCTACTAAACTGGTTTGGAAGCCAGCAATATAAAAATCTAAAATTCTCTGTGGTTTTGAAAAAGAGAAATATCCTTGTTGTTACCTATTTAAATAGACTTTGCAGCTTTATTCATGTTGGCAGGGAAATGGATTCGGACCGTGGCGTATGCCTGGTAAGTAAACATCTCTGAGGAAGAAAGCAGGTCACCAGTGCCTAAAGTAGATTTGGGAACTGTTTAACTACATTTCTTCTCGATATTCATTACAGCAAAGCACCCAGGGCATCTATTTGACTTTTACATTGTTTATTGCAATTTCCTCTCCTGAGAGCTTTAGACCTTGACAACTCAAGTCCCAGCAGCAGCCCTCAGACCCAATCCCTCACAAAAGAGCAGTGTCCACATTCGATGTGGCTGTGGGATCCCAGTGAGCCCCACAATCCTCAGGCCTGAAACGCTTCTGCATTTTGGTCTTGACACTCAGCAGTCACAGCAGACAGAAATCTCTTTGATAGAGACTGACTTTTCAGTGAGTTTAATAAAGGAATACTTCTGCTCATCCCAAACTATATCATGTGACGTGATTGTCTTTCATGACATTGTATATGGGTTTGACATAGAACAATTTTGGTAACACTAAACTTTGTACTTTCATCAATATAGTATTCAGTTGCATTTTTTTTTCTTTTCTCTATTTTGTTTTGGCTTTTTTAATGAGTTTGACCTTAATTATCAGAATAAAGCTCTGGTAATTGGGAGACTTCTCTGATGAATAATAATTCTCCTAAATTCAAAGCCCTCTTAATTAAAGGCATGGTAGCTAGGAAAAAAAGTGTCAGTATTGTAACTTAACAGAAATAAATCAAAACACTACTGGAACTCTTTTTTCCTCTATATTCTTCATCTAACTCAGGAAGGATTTACTATATTGTTAGTGAATGAATCACTTCACTTTCCACCAGGCAATGTTGGGCAACTGTTCATTTCCTATAATTAAATAATTTCATAACTAGAAAACAAAAAAGTGCACAGGGTTTTGTAATTGCTTTTTCCCCAGAGCAGGGAGGGCAAGAAAAAGGAATAGTAAGACTAACAGAAGAAAAAATTAAAGAAGAAATGGTACACAGTGTAAGATTATTATGCACAAAAGAAATTAAATACTTCCAACAAGAAGCAGCACTTCTCATCACACCAGCATAACTAGCTGGAAAAAGGCCTACTCAAGAATCTCAAAAAGGGTAGAAAATATAGATTTCTGTGATCTAAAAACTTTTTTAAGGTAGGAAAGAAAATTAAAATAGTAAGAGAAAAGCTCTGAGAGTAAGTTTTGTACTTTGACCTTGGCTTTTCTAGCTCATGAAGTTACATCATGCTTTTGGCTTTACTGATAGTAAACTGATGTCATAGTACTCAGATTTTATTCCCCTGCACATACCTGAAAATAAGCCTGCATTTTCTGCAGTCATAGGTATGAATGATCACCTGAATTAATTCTCCTGATGCCCTCTGACTGGTCTTTAAATTGTTTTTTGGAGAGTACATTCAAACTGGGGGTTTCTAAGCTATTAGTGGTTTCATGGAGCAGCTGGGATGGCTTATCTTGTGTTTCTTCAGCCACTCAGGGGCAGATAAAATGGGGAAAGCAACCCCATGCAGCCTTTTACTGGCAGAGCATTTCCACAGAGGGAAGACAGAGGAAATGTGAGAAGAACTGGCCAGGATATGCTCCTAAAACCCTAAATCTGTATTAAGATTCAGGAGGAAAATCAGGATGCTGTAACTCATTCCTCTATAGACACAACAAAACATCCAGGAAAAATCCTAGTTTTTTGAAAACAAATACACCTGTAGAGCCATGGAATTCCATGATTAAGTATTCACTAAGAATTTAGCATACACCTAAATACTAATGCTGAATATTTAATAAATGCCCATTATTTTTCCTTCCATTATCCTCTATCTCAAATAAAAAACTACACTCAGTGTAACTTTATTTCACATAATGTCATAAAAACACTCTAGTTTATGGCCACAAGCACAAAATCTACTTTCTTTCTTGCAGAATTTAAATTTACCATTCTACAACTTAAATTCAAGCAGGGAAATATCTTCAGGCAGATACGAAGGCATCAGTAGTGGAACAACATAATTTTTGAATCATAAATGGAATTTTTTGCGTGTTGTCAAAAAATTAGAAGGACTTTGGCACAAAAGCACCATATTTTATATTTAAAATGCAGTCATTAATTCCACACAAAGCCAACAGCTCACTAGTGATACAGTTCTCTCTAAATTTACTTCAAAGTCTTCATGGTAAGAAAATAAGCTGGTTTCATTCAGTAGCTGCAAACATTTCTACACAACTACACAGTGTTAGTCAAACTGACAACAACTGACTCATGTACTCAAGTATGGCTAGCAGTTTGTGACACCTGCTATTCACAGAAGAGAACAAAACCCAAACCAACAATCCACTGATCATGTCTGCCTGGGATGCTTTATTTCCAAACATGTCTAAGCTTTACAGATAAAAAGAATCTCCTGAGAGAGGAAAAAAAAAAAGGATGAAATAAAACCCCCAAGTCTGGATATTTGTTGTGAATATATATATATATGAAATACCATTAGCAGAAAGAAGGAAATTGATTCTTGTTGAAATTTTACCAGCCAACAATTCTGCTAAAGATTTTCTCTCTTGCCTTGCATTTTTTATGTGCTGTACAAGGAGCAAAGTTTGGAATGGCAAAGGCATCCTTGTGATCTACACATATAGAAGAAGCTATAGGAAAAATATTGACTTCAAAAGAACTGAATGCAGCAGAATATTAGTGAATTCACTGCCAAGATAATGTCAAACCTAACTTGTATTAAAAGTGCCTACAGCTTTTGGTCTAAATTTCAGACATGTAAGTTCATTAGAAAATGATTTATAATACTTTCTTCATACCTTGTCAGTTCAATTAATTCCTTGGCTGAAAAATGGTGAACACCAGACTATGGAACTTTTTAAATTTTTTAAGATATTAAGTAATACGACAGGTCACAAACTTGAGTTGACTTATGAGACATTCCTTCATCCCACCATTAGACCACCCTTCTGGCTATGTATTTTATTAAATTACCTATTTTTATATCTGTAATACATATATTATTTTAAAAATATAAATATACAACTGAAGTATTCCTGCAAGATTCTGTGTTAGTTTTCTTCCATTTCTTTAGCTGAAGCTTAAGACTAAATACCAAAGCTACTGAGGATCTGAAAGACTGACTTGGATTATCATTTGGAATTTTATTACTAAAAATATTGGAACTGGCACTGACTGACATGAAGAACAGGCTTTCTCCATATGATACTAATTTGGGTTTACTACTTATTTACAAACATTTCCTGTGTAAAAATAAGATTAATCATTAACTCAGTTCAAAAACCAAAGGGTAAGAGTCAAAAGATGTGGCTAGTAGGTTTTTTTCTAGTTTTCTGAAGTTTTGTTACTACGTCCAGAACAGAATACATTGACAATATTTAGCAAGGTGCAAGTTCTGGTAAACTGCTTCCGTTCAGGTGGCTGGGATACCAACAGTCCATGAATTTGACACTTTTCTTTTGAGTCTGCTCTAAAAGCAAAAGGCACAAGTGAAATGGTAAAAGACAAAGGCTGCTTAAGGGGAGCTCAAATTATAGTAATCAATTCCAACTCCCAAGTTTGTACGTGATCTTTTAAGTAGAGCTTTCATTCTAGGGCTAACCTCAGAGCTACATCAAATTCAGTCTTAGCTTGATCCAAGTATCCACAATGCACATCCACATTCAGTTCATCCCCACTGCAGTTCTGCCCCAGCTGGCCAATATGCAAAGGTTTCCATGTATTATCCCAAGACTACTGGCACCAGCTACATAACTCAGTCAGCTAGTGCAAATCTTGTCTCATCTTCACTATAATTCCAATTTTCCCCATCAATTCAGTTAACTACTTCCACCTTAAAATAGAAACTGTGTTTCTCTGAGCTGAATTTTAGCTTTGCACCAAGAATTATGATCTTTTGCAGACCTGGATATTAGCACAAGCATCCCCTTTGGGAGGGGGCTGCTCTAGGCAGTAACACACCCATTCCCTCTCTGGGTATGGAATAGTGTGTCTAAGGATAAACCATGGGGCTTTGGTGGATTGGACCTGTAGAAGAATAGCCTGAAAGTTTTGGAGAATGACCACAAATGCCCAATGTCTGCAGCAGATTGAGAACATTTGTGCAATCAAAGGGGCCCATAAGTATTTGTATGAGGAGCCTGTCCCTGCTTCTTGGTGACAGAATTACAGATAAGCACAATCATGCCATCCATCATCATTCACAATAATTTCTTTTTATATTTTTATCTGTAACTCGCTTACCTCAGATTTCAACAGCTCAGTAGATGCTTGTTTAAGTAGACAATTCTTTGCACAGCTTTCATTGGGATAAATTTATTCTCCCAATTCAGTGATGCACACCCACAGCACTCCCAGTTACTGTCCTCACTGAGTTCTCAAGGAAACCCAGCACCAAACCTTTCCTCATCTGGTAGGTTACCAAAACTATTTGCAACATAACATTTCTAATGAGGTGCTGGGGGACTGTGGGGACACAGTTCCTTACATACTCACTACATGTTGTGTGCTGCAATCTAATCCACTTACCAACCCTGAGAACACTGACCTGCATCACCCCAACAACATTAAATGTTAAATTTTAAAAAGCCTTACAACTCAATATAGAGGTTTTCAGACTTGGACAATGGACATGCTGGGGCACTCAGTGAATGCAGGTCCATATTAACCTTGCAATGCTGTTGCAGAGATACCTTGGATCAATACAGTTGCTTTTATTTAAAAAGTAAATCTGTTTGTTCCATAGCAAAGGTGTCAGTAAAGCCATATTCTTCAGTTCTGTATTCTGCTTAGAAATATTTGGAGAGTTGTTTTGTTTCCATTACAAGTCAAGGCATCAACAACACTCGAAACAGCCAAAATGCTATGACAAAAATGTCTGAAGTCTTTGAAACAGATCAAAAGTACGGTGATTTGTTTGATCTAATTTGCTTTAAAAGTGAATATTGAAATATTTAGTATGCTTAGCTCTCACATAAGAAAATTACTGTGCTATTTCACTCTTTCCTCTCTCTTTAGCTTTTTTCTTCCTGCAAAAACATTACTTCTAGATCTAAATATGGTAATCAACAGGAAGAAACAAAATTAGAATTGTACAGCTATATTCCATTCCACAGCAGTTGAAGTCACTTAACCTCATGATCAAGATGTACAGTACATCTCACTATTTGCTCTCATGTTTGTAGGAAATTAACATTCTAGCTAGGTACACTCAGTGTGTGACTGAATTCACAAATGATGTTATCAACAATAAAATAAATAAATCATGTTTCATACTAAGACATCACGGCTATTTTTTAGATGAAAATTATCCTTGAAAACAGACATAAAGCATAATCAAACAGACCAAGAAAAGAATGAAAGAAAATCTCAGAAGGGTTTGAGTATTTGAGATAAAAGACATATAAAGCAACTTTGCATGTAGGGGAAAAAAACCCACTTGAATAAGAATTGAGAGAAATACTGAACAGGAGCAATACTTTTGTGCTTCAGAGTCTCTTTTTTTTCCTTTCGGTGAGCCCAGTGAAACCAGTAAGAATTTATACAAATATGTACTAGAAGAGCGAAAACAAAATACACAATAAATGTAATAGGAGAAACCCAAAGATTTCAAGCACACTCACTATGTGATAAGGATAACGTGATAAGATATAAGACTGTAATTTATACTGGTATTTTATAAAATTCTGTCAACAGTAAAGCACGAATTACAGTGGAGAACACTGAATCAATTTTTCTTACCAACACGTAAACATTTTCATAAACCACAAAGAAATCCTACCATTCATTTTTCATACTAGATATTGAAGCACTACTATACTACTATATTCTTTAAAAAACTTTGGCACAGTGTAAACCTCTTCAGTACTTTTATCTCAGCCATGGAAGATGCATTCACAGTGAGATTCCATTTTACTGGCTAAAAATTTAGTTTATAAAATTCTTCTCAGTCACTAGTGGGGTTCGGCAGGGCTCCATTTTAGAGCCAGCGTTCTTCAATGTCTTCATAAACAATTTGGATGCAGAACTTGAAGCTTTATGTAACAAAGAATCAGTCCTACATGTCAGACACTTCCATGTTAAGGCACTGTCACAATCTTTTCTTAGTGATATTAACAGCCCTCCTCACATAATACCCAAATTCAACACAAGACAAACTTCTGCCCAGTGCATGTGCAAAAGGTGATATTTTTTACAGATGTCAAAAAAGCCCCTCAGTTCTCTTAGGGCTGGGACCAGTAACAATGTCATTTCCACACTGATGAGAGACAAGGACTGAACTGGCCCAGTGAAATCAGCACTTCAGTGGAAATGACAAGTGTTATGATATTGTCCATGAATTGGATTCAGAGCCTGGACAGGTATGGAAAAGTATAACCTTCCTCCCCATCCTTCTGAAATAATCTTGCTGGCATTACTCCCAGAGTCAATTATCCAAGTGGGAATTGCTGGACAGCTTGCTGGGAAGCTGAGAACCCACAGCCTAGATAATGCCCTGCACCTAAGCTGGTGTCCTGCCTGTGCTGTTCCCTGTTCAGGAAGAGTTTGGCCTTAGGGCAGAGCAGTATTCCAACACCAAATGTTTCCCTTTGCCTGAATAAAGCTCTAGAAATTAATTCATAAAGCAAATATCTGGGGATTACTTGGGTCATCCCATCTCTCAGGGCACTTCATTTTACATGCTTTGGGACTAGTTTTAAATATTTTAGAAAAATGCTCCAGCAACAGCAGGAAAAAAATACAAAATCCAAGTTGAAGCTAAATCATACTCAACAATCAGCCTTTTGAAACAGAAGCACAAATTAATCCAATAATCAATAGGCACTAGAGCAGGTATTTTTCTACAAGTCTCTGCCAGAAAGTTATGAAGAACAGGAGGACTCTACAGGACTAAAAACTGGGAGCAATGAGGAAAGACAGGCTGCACTCAGACTAAGTCATCAACAATGCCTTTCAACTTGGCACAAGAAAAATTAGTGGAAGTTTCCTAATTGGTTAAACCACATCTAACATTTTGACAGAATTAAAAAGAAGAGTGTTGTTGTCACTGTGGCATGTTAATAGAGATCAGATAATTTACATGATTATAAGACAGTCATTTTTATATAAATTTCTGTAAGAAGTAGTATTTTCAAAAGTCTAAAGCTCTAAGACCTTGAATGACACAGCTCTTTCCTGAGTGAATCATAAATAATGGCTCCACAGATTTATTTCACCAGGATGTTCCTAGTGAGCTGGAACGACAGAATAGTACCTCACAGATATAAATAAATATCCCTGCATATGATAAAAAACAAAAATAAACAAACCAAAATACACACAAACAAACAAAAAGGAAAAAGTTCTTTCTGGACCCTTATTTTCCCCTTCAAATGCATATTTACTCAGTGCAATGCAGCATCATGTCAGAGCCAATCTCAGCCAAACCAGTACATTTATACAGCACCATGCAGGGATATTAGCTGAGGTCTCAAAGAGAATATAACCTCGTTAGAGCAACATTGTGCATGGGCTAATTAGGCCTGCCTCTCAAGCAAAGCTAATTATTCCCAGTACAGCACCACAGTGATACCACTCTGCTGCTTCTGGGTTCTGGAGCTCGATTTTTCAGCAGTAGCTCAGGGATCAACACCCCACACTGTATTCAAAATTATAAACAAAATCATGAGAAATGGATATATCCTTCTGAGATTGCAGCATGATGCACTGCCCTGTGTCAATTAATTGATCAAGGACATCAAAATGAAGGATTATCATATTTGTGCACCAAGATCTTCACTTATGTAGGAAATTCCAGCACAGAGAATTCTGTAGCACAGAGAAAAGCTGGGAACAAATATCCAGGACTGGAGTCCAGAGTGGACACAATCATCTCATCAGGCACATGCCACACTCAGTAGGCCCTAAGAAACAAACAAAAATTGGTAAGCAAGGCTAAAGATAAGCTCCAAACTTCCATTCTTCTTAGAAGACCAGCTTTGAGTAAAAGCTAGTGCAAAACAAAAGGTTTCTTATTCTGCTGGCAAGGCAGGTCTCAAACTCGAATTGCAAACAGGGCTCCTGTGCCGTGGTGAAGCACTGAGCACAGTTAACCTGAGCAGCCTCAGGACATCTCACCACAAATTTTAGGGCTTAGGAGAGTTCACCTTTGCTGTTTCAGATGCTAAAGCTGAGAGCATGAGACCTCACAGAGCCCAAACCAAAAAAAAAAACCCAAGCGAGCTGGGACCAGAGCCAGCTGCCCTAGAAACAGGCCAGGTCCCAAATCCAGATGCAGTTGCAGATGGGACTTTGTGCATCAGGTGGGCTCAACAGAGAACAGAGTGATCTGCACCAAACAGGGAAGAAGGGACCATGTGACACACTGTATAAAAGGAAATTCCAGTGTATAAAAAGGAAATTTTACATAAAATACACACTGGGGAGTCAGCACAATTTTTGTGCCTAAGTTGGAAGCTTTGTATTTGTTCAGTGGAGAAGTTTTCTTTATACCTTAATTCAGCTATCTTCTTATGAAAAAAAAAAACTTTGAAATCAAAAGGCAAGGTGAGGTCTGTCACATCACCACAGAACTGCATTCATGTTGTTCTCACACATTTCTAAGCATGCTCAGGAACAAGAATGAAGACTTAAACTCCTCCAGGATTTGAGCCCTGTGTTGCTGACACACACTTCTGTGATAAGACAGAATTGCCAAGAGCCTGATGTAAAGACAGTGGTTTTGTTCAGCTCTTGTTGTGATGCCAGGTAGCAGTAAATCTAGTGCACAAAAGAAACTCTAATAGGAAATGTGAAATAATAGAAATGTGATGCCAGTATCAAGATTTGAAAGTACAAGTAATATCTTCGAATGAAAATGAAAATAAAAAAAAAAAAAAAAAAAGAAAAAAAAATAGAAACGGAGCTGAAAATCCAGCTTGGTCTCTAGCATTCCAATAGAATTAAACAATCAGTTTTGATGAGGGGAGCACAGGGACAAGGCAGAAAAGCTCCATCAATTTAAAGTCAATTTACCTTTGTGGTTATTGGGCTGTAAATGTCTAATAGCATAAGCAAAGAGTTCATTTGGGGTTTTTACTTAATACCTGCTTTTTATAAAAGATAGTAGGCAGAAATTTGAAATCTTGGCCAATACGTAATAAGTCACAGAATACTGGTATTAATTGCGTCCCACCCCCTGTTTCTAGTCTACCTGTTAATTGTAAATCTTTTTTATCTTTTTTTTTTGTTTTGTTTTACCCATCAATAGAAGGCCATGTATCACATTACCCACATCTCTCATGGCACAGTTTAGCCCCCTACCAATGCCCAAGAGTAGCAAATGCCATTAAGACCAGTAGGGATTGGATTATTGCAAATTAACACACACAGAGGCATGAAAGACAGAAAGAGCATAAAACCTTAGACATTAGGAATTACTGATTCAGGGAACAGAAAGAGGAGGAAACTTGTTTGAAAATACTTAAATCATAAAGAACATTTTAAAATCCCAGCCTATAGAAAGGTAAATACTGATAACAGAATATTAAAATTTTAACATGCATATTTATTTTCCACCACATTTTCATCAATGTTGATATCTATTCTGTATCAGTTGACAAAATGCAAGAGTTTAGTAACTCAAAGCTTATCCCATCCAACCTCTGCACTTATATCCTGTTTAACGTGCTACTGCCTGATTGTTCCTGATAAAAAGATATCCTATAGCTTGCTAGAGCTGGTGATGTGCCAAGTACTCAGTGACACGGTGACAAATTGCCTTCTCTATTCCTGACAAAATACTCCCTCTGCTGTACAATGCACACTGTTACATAAAGCCCAATGCCCAGCTATACATATTTAAACTATGGGTATAGATAGGATTCATAAACCAGAGAAATAATTTACTCCTCCAGAATGGTCTTGCTGAAAATAGAAATAACATTTGTATCCATAGAAATGGAAATTTATTTGTGGCTTAGCAAACTAACAGGATGAATATACCACAGTATAAACTGTATGGATGCCTGGGCCATAAGGACTATAACATCCCTAAGTTACTTAATTTTCTAGTGAATGTCAGAAAATAAAAGGTCAGATGTCCTGTTAAGACATACATAAGTCAAAATATAAATATTTCATATATGGAATGCAGAATGAAGGAATTAATTCAGCCACAGTTTTGTTCTGTTTTCCTTGTATTTTACTGTTTATATTATGTATCCAGAATTTGCCTTGATTGAAAACTGCTCTTTGTCTACAGTTTCATCGTGCTTCTATATAAAAGAGTAAGGAGGCCAATAAGACTGGAAAGCTTAACAATTCTTATGGGCTGGAACAAACCTTTTGAGATAAATTTTCCATTTAGAAATGATGACTTGGAAAATCCAAAGCTTTCAGGACACTTCACCTGGAACAAACTGAATCAGCTGTGTCAAGGGCACCCCAATGAAGACCTGCTTGTGTCATGCAAAGCTCAGCCTACAGAACTCCTGGAGTGGCATCCACGTGCCATCCATGTCATGGAGTCTCTGTGCCAAAAAGCATGGAATGACCTCTCCAAGATTATACCTCAAATCTACTTGAATATTTAACAGACACAATCTCTCCTCTCCCTCAGAGCTGAACATTACTAGAAGAGCACCGCAGGACATACATAGCCACAGAATAAAACATCATTACCCATAAACAGGGGTATAATTTTCAGCTTTTAAATAAGTTAAAATTAGTTTTTAAGGGTAGGGATTAGGGTTTTTTTGCATTCAGATAGTCCACTAATCTCTTTCAATTTATAATAGTAGTGCCTGACACAAACACTTTCTCTCTGCTCCAGGCTTTACCACTTGCACAATTTCAACTCCTAGAAAGGTATTTAAGAAAACAGCAATTGGGGAACCAAACAATCTACATCTCATGTTTTCACTATGTATGTTTTGGGCTTGTTCCACAGAGGTGTTAAGAAATTTAAGTTCTGAGATCTATCTTAATGCATATTGTCATCAAGAATTCAAATTTTTATGAAGACAACTTAAAGAAATTAACCATTCCAGAGCAGAAAGATTAATACACTCCAATAAAAAGAATGCTGGCTTATCTGGGAATATAAAACCAAAGAGAATTTCTTCCCAGAAATTCCATTAATAGGATTCTTTTTAAAGTAAAAGCTAAAGAGAAAATTCTTTTAAGTACATTAAGTAAAACTCAATTGCATGAGGTTTTTTAAAATTTAACATTAATAGTAAATTTGACTTTTTTTTATTTCAGAAATGCATCAAGTATATAGAATTATACAAAGAGCTGTAGTCAGAAGAAATTCACTTCACATTTTCCTCCCAGGAAGCACAATAAACATCATTTTCTCATGAACAAGAAACAATTGCAGCTAGCTGCAGTGTGTGCTAAATTGCATATACAAGGGAGAAAAAATCTATATGGTTGAATCCAAGTCTGAGTACTTGTGTCACATGGATATACACCAGGAAAAACAACTCCATTCAAAAGAAGGACCAGGCTGTAATTCATTACAGCATCACTCTATAGGTCCATGTTTAAGCAAGCCAGGACAGGCCCTTTGCAGTGTATCAGGATTGCCACGGGATGGCAGAAAGAACATCTGATAATTCACTGCTTTTGTGAATTCCCAAGATGCTGCTGAAAACCAGCTGAATCCTCTGCTGCCCACGTTCTGTTGCACTGCACAAGTGCCCATTCCACACAGGGTCTCACCAGCAGCAGCTCACACAACAGTGTGAAAAGCCTGAAACATTGTGAAAATTATCAGTGGTTTTAGTGCTATTCATTTCCATCTCATAATCACTTCAGAGCTACAAAAAACTAGTTGCAGATTATACCTTGGTAGGAAAGAGGAATCAGCTGAATTTTCACACCTTATCAGTTGGTTGTTGTCAAGTGGGATATTCCCTTGTGCCAGTCTTGCAGCAAAATTACCCTGTGATGCACCTCTGAGCACACAGTCCCACTGATGGAAAGCTCTGCCAGGTAAATCTTCAGGCCTCCTGTTCAAGGGATGTGTTGTGTGTACACAACAAGAAGGAAAAGCAGGATGCTGTGGAGAACAAACCACCAGCACGCTCACATCTGAGTGCTCCTTGGCCTCAGGCAGAAAGTCTGGAGGTATTTTATTTTTCCTTTTCAAGCAGTTTACTACCACTTGATAAGAGCCTGAACTGAGGGGACATGTGCCCTAAAAGAAGAAGGGCTTGCACGGGACATCGGTGTTCCCATAGTTTGTTTGTTCCCTCTGTGCACAAAATTAGCAACAGCCTCAGGATGAGCAGAAGTGGCTCTTTACCCTGCTCTTTTCTTACAGCACTTACAGCAGGGGGCCTCCAGGATGCTGCCATATCTCCATCCACAGCAACCTGATGCTCTACAGGGGAAAGTTTGGGAAAGAAAAAAAAAAAAAAAAAAAAAAAAAAAAAAAAAAAAACAAAAAAAAAACAACCTGTGGGAAACTTCTGAAGTTCAGGAAACTTTGGTTTTTTTAAGCAGGGGTTATTGGATCATACTTTTATCTTTCTAGTGTAGTAAGCCAAGGAGAGAAAATTTTCATCACAGACCCCGTGGGAGATTTTAGACAGAGTTCTTCCCCCTTCAGAAAGTAATATTATGAGATTTCATCTCCGTGCTTTTGATCCTCACTGAAATTATTAAGGGATTTGTTTTATAGGCTGGATGGATAAAGTTTGTTGTAACAACAGTTGAGACTCACTTCTTTCCTGCTGCATCAATAGCCTGATTTTCATTTAATTTCTATCTTTTCCCCTTGTTCTCTACCTACAAAATCAAAGACTTTTCACATTTAAATTGCTATATCTCTTTCCTTCTGAAAGAAAGAGACAAGGAAGTAACTGATATTGCAGACAAGATCTCTGCTTTGGCTGAGAAGAAAACTGCTGCTTGCTGAAAGAAAGAAATTATATTAGTTTCAAAATACTGATAAGAACAAAGAATAGCTTTTTCCCTGTGTTTTGGACTAGGATTCAGCAGTTTAAGTCAAATGAACAATTCTTCCATTTTAGCTAATCCAAGGGAATCAAAGTTCTGTTTCTACTACTGAACTTGAGAAAAATGCTAACCATAGCCCCAGTCCAGTCCTTCCTGCAGTATTTGGAGTGTAACTTATTTCCAGTTGTTTTGCAACAGACTTGCTAATTATGTTCAGCTGGTTCTAAAATTTTTTTTCCCCAGCAGAAAATGCATTTCTGGATTTAAGCAAATGGAATTAATGAAAGCCTCTGGAGCAGCTTTTATTTTCCCAGACTCTACTTGTTTCCTCTTGCTTCTTCCTGGGAAAGTACTGCACTCTGCTTTAATAAGGCACTGACTTAACCAATGTGAAGCAACCCAAGAACGGTCTGAAATTAATTCCAGTGTCATCCATCCCCTCCCCTGACATCTGAAGATGACACCTCGTGGCAGGTTCTCCTTTAGCAATGTCTTTTAAGAGTGATACATTTTTGCAATTTCCTTCCATTTTCTGAAACTGCCAGCATAACAGCAAGCCTGGGGGCTTTTTGGGTTTGGTGATACTTTTGATGATGACAGATACACACCTTTAACACTTATGGTAATATCAGACAGTGTGGTTGAAAAGTACCCAATTTTAACCTGTTCTGCAATTCTGTGTAGAACTGTGTCCTCATTTTAGGCTGCACCACTGGCAAAGCTACTGATTTTTTCATCATTGCAAGCCCTGGTTTTGTTATCTCACTAGTCTTGAAACTTGCTACATTGGGTTAAACAAACACATCCTGGATTCCAGCTGGCCCTTTGGGATCTGCAGTGACATGCAGACCTTTGAGGGTGCAGCCATTTCTAGAACACAAACTACATGGGATATTCATCTCTCCCTCTTCTTTATTTTTTTTTCTTTCTTCTCCAATAAAAGAGAGTGCATTTCACTTGACATTCTCAGAAAATTATTTCTTGATTTGCTAGATCAGGGAAGTGCACAAATGGGCACTGCAAATTGCTTTTTCTTTCTTTTCTTCATCAAACCTTTGAAATTGCACAGATTGCCCTAAAAGCAGCAGTAGAGTTTATACACTGGCTCTGGAAATAGTATCTTTGCTAACTGCTTTTTAATCATGTTTTATTCATAATTCAGTGATGGTTTAGATTTGCATTTGAGCAGTCTCACGTGCTTCCTAATGGTTTCACAATTGAAACATCTTGCTTTTCTGTTACCTGCCATTAATTGTTTCAAGGAGGTTTAATTTATTTAGTGACTATGAAGACAGCCCATAACATTAAATAAGTTTTCATGTTCAGCCCAACATAAATTTGTGCTAAAAATAAACATGAAAGGAAAATCATTGCAACAGTACATCATACACTGGAGCAGCTCTCTTAAAATAATAACTGTATCGTGAGCATGGATGAATCAAGAACAATTGTAACACCTCTCCACTGAGCATGTCACATACACTTTCTTTTTCCCCTCATACATGACTCAAGAATAATTCAGTCCTTACATCATGACAGGTGGGGGAAAATATCACTTTAAAGTGAATTTCCAAATATCATTTCAGAACAATAGGTGGTAGATATTTCAGCGAGCTTCTGCTTAACTCACTCTGTCAAGAGACTGGGACTGTTGTAAAGAAGCACAAGGCAAATCAATTCTGATGCCTGAAAAAAACCCAAAACCTTCCAGTTCCCATCAGCTCTCAAAAGTCTTTCTCTAGCTTTTTGTCTGTATGAGACATTGAAAACTTTTCTAAGCATTTTCTGTGACGTTAGCACTTTTCAGAATGCAACTCACTTCATGCTGTACATTAATGATTATGCTCAGCACCTTTACCACCAAAAGGTAGTAGACACAAATCTGCTGGATTCTTACATTTAAGGCCTCTTTATGGGTCCCCCCTGACCCTCAAAGCCCTGAAATATCCTAATTTAACAATCTACCAGTAAACATTAGATAACCTTTGCATTTGCTCATTCAACTTTTCACACAAGAAAATATCCCAGAAGACAAACTAAGTCTAAAGCTAGAAGCATGTCTAAAACAATAGAATAAAATAGACCCATCTTAATGAAACTTGAATTTTCACTTTTCATTTTAAAATTTTTGAAGGCAATTTCATGAAGCAAGTTGGAAGAGGTACTCGAAACCACATTTTTTAATATCAAATTCTGCATACCTCACACTTCAACTATCTCTAAATAAGAACTTTACCAGAAAAATACTGGTAGTGATCTCACATAAATCTTCAAGAGAATGATCTTTCGGTATTAATTCCAACAGTCTGCTGCAAAGTTCTTCATATCAGTTGTCCTTTCAATGCCCAGAAATGGGTTTCAGAATAAACACCCTTCAAAGATTATTGGGATCACATTATTTCAAGCAAACCAATTACTGTATACGAGTTTTCCACTGTCTGCTCATAACAATAAATACTACTGCATTTATCCCCACTGTGTTCACAGTTTAATATCCATTTTCATAACTAGTGGTTGAGAGAGAAAAATCATGGTAATGGAAAGTTTGATTTCAGAACACAAGATGGCAGCCTCCAAAAGGGAATAGGAAGTCATGCCAAATCACTTCCTACAATTATGGACCACAGTGACTGCAAGGGTCCAAGCTTTATCATCTCCTTCACAGGCATTCATCACTAAAATCATTATTAAAAGCCAGGAAGTAAATATGAAGCTAATATATATTCATTAAGAGAAATGCATATTAAAAGTACCTTATGGGAAATATTTTTCACATTCCCATCTATGACTTCTCAAAAGGTTTTGCTTCCAAAGGCAAAAAATGCATATTAGTATTCCACAAGCAAAACTGGCAGGTAAAATTTACTAAAACATATGTGTAAGATCATCCAAGAATGATTCCCAGATTTGCCATGTAAAAAAATAATTCAATAAATGCTTCTTTCCATAAACAGTCCAATTTTATATGTGCATGACTATATCATGATTTACAGGGAAGCAGCTAAAAGCCAGGTTTCAGTTACAAAGCCGGATAAAACTAATCCCCAATAAACTTCATTGACACTGCTGATTAGCTGAGACTATGCTAAGTATGCTATAAACTAGAACAGTTTACTTTCCTCCTTAAGCAACATGCAAAATATTTGCATGCAAACTCCATGGATGGGCTTCATCTTCTGTAATTTCTGCTTACCAAAGTCAGACAAGTTCTTTCACACCCTCATGTATCAGAGAAGAAGATTAAATTACAGGTGTTACAAGGAAACATGATGGAAAGAGAACCTAAAAAGCTTATTTGCACAGTTCTGGCTCAGTCATAGGTTGTATATATGATCCCACAACAAAGTACAAGTAACTATTAATGCTGCTCCATTTGAAATCATATCACAATAATAATAATGACTTAATTACGTCCTAATAAGTCAAAATATCTTTAAAATGCATGTATGACTAAGCCATAGCATAATTATAGTATAAAAACTATTCAGCTGTTTTTTCATCTTCTTAAGCAATGCATATTCCAAAACTAACAAACCTATACAGCACAAAATTAATTGCCCTAATGGCTAATTAATAAAGAATAGACACTTTCAACATCAAATACAAGTGACATTTTCCCATTCTTTTGTAACCAAAGCTTTTACTCTCTCCTTTCTTTCCAGATGCAAAGTCCTTTCCTTCAAAATTAACCACTAAATCCTCATCCAAAGGCACCTATTGCCATCCACTGCCTGAAGGAGAAACCTAGAGCTGTTTAGGCTAAATACCTAAGCTTTTGAGTTGCTAAAACTATGTGAAATTATCCCATATTCAAAGCTGGAGCATCCAATTGGATAGGTCCTGTGGTGATAACAAAGAATACCAATGTCAGTGACTAGAAATTTAGATTTACTGTACTTAAGACATCAGTTTAGAATACACAAGGAAGCAATTAGAACAACAACAGGAACTTACAAGAACCACTTTATCTGGAAGATTTCTATACTTCCCCCACAAGCCACGTGACACCTCAAATGAATTGCAATGTGAAAGACCAAAGTGACAGGAAACTTTCTCCTGAAGTTTAAAGACAATTTAAAGCTGGAGGCTGGGATACAAGAGCAGCGTGTGGGCAGGCAAAGCCTTTGCAAGAGCAAGGCCTGCCTTGCTGCAGGGAGGCTTGTCACTAATGTGACAGATGGCAGAGCACAGCACACACTCGTGTTCTGGCACACTGCAGGCACTGCCTATCATTTGGTTGCACCTGTGTCTTTCTCTACTCAAAGATTAAAGTCCTGGGAAGCTGAACATATTTTGCTTCCATTTTTTGTCTCTTCCACACAGTTCCGCTGGCTCTCGAGTCTCCGAGGTCCCCACCCAGGCCAGCTGGCAGCTCAGGAAAGATAGGATGTACATTCAGAGCTCGTGAGAGCAGGCAGCCCAGCACCCACCTCCAGGCAGATGCCAAAACCCCTAATCCATTCCTATAGGCTGTGTCTTACCAGGAATCTATTTACATACTCATTGTCTCAAGCTTTGGACATTATCCTCGTGCCTCCTCTTGATATCCCATAATGTAGCTTAAACTATCTCACTATAGGGAGAACCTTTTCCCTCTCTATCAGGCTTTTCTTTTTCATATCACTGATTCTTTCACTGGTATTTCTTCATATCATTTCTTCATTGCTCAAGCAGATCCCTTCCAGCACCAAAACAGCATTACCCCAGAATAAGCCTCCCTAAAGTGCTGGCTGAAGTGAAAGTATTATGTCCCATACAGTCACCATAACATTCCCTGCTAAACATACATTTGGGATGATTAATGTTTGTGCAGAAAGATGACAGGACTGACTCCAGCACAGTTAGCAATGCATTTTACATCCCAGAGTGTTCCTTCCTCCTTAGTTAGTCTTGCCCCTTCCTTTGGGCTATTTCTCCAAATATGTTTGAAGTTATTTTGGATTTCAAGTGTCTCCTTACACATGTTGACAGGCCACCTGTTCCTCACCAGCAGATTCCACAAGCACATCCTGAGGTGTATCATGCAAATCATGGCAAAATGTTGAAAAGCACCAGGTAAGCATCTCCAACACAGAAGCTGCTGGCCAGGAAGACATTTGTTCAAGTCACAGCATAAAAGGACTCAGTGCCAGCAAAACCAGGGGATCCTGCTGCCCATGGGGTGTCCAAAAGTAGCAGGTCCCCTCCTGGAGTGGTTTTGCTGCACCAGGTTAATGATGCATGCACCAGGTTAAGGACTTCCACACAGACAGTATCTGTACAGCTTCCTTTTGAGAATCCAAGTCTCAAAAAACCTCAA
Organism: Vidua macroura; assembly: GCF_024509145.1. Lineage (NCBI taxonomy): Eukaryota > Metazoa > Chordata > Aves > Passeriformes > Viduidae > Vidua > Vidua macroura. Next base: position 9,538,106 of record NC_071571.1, read on the forward strand.
ACTCATGATTTAATCATGCTTAATGTGTATGCTTAGCCCAGTCAAAGGACAAAATTAGGTCATATGAAATCCTTTTGTATTTTGGTGGGTGGTTTTTTTTTTTGTTCTTTTGGTTTGTTTTTTTTTTTTTTTTGGTTTTTTTGGTTTTTTTTTTTTGGCTCTTTTTTTTTGGGGGGAGAAATCCATCTTCTCTGTTTGTTACTATGTTACTATCCTACCTTTTTTTTCTTTTTTTTTTTTTTTTAATCAGGTAGAGACTTACAAGCAGACAGATGAAGTATACATACTTAAGCTTTTCCCCAGAAATTAAGGGTTTTTTTTTTTCTGGAGCCTTTCTATGACTTCACAAAAATTGCTGCTCTAAAACTGTATTGAATAAATTTCACTGCAAAGCACCTGGAAATAAAGTGAGGCAATCTCAAATTATCTCACATAAATAGTTTCTGGCTTTTGCTGCTACCCAGTTCCAGCAGTGTTGTTACTCCTCTGCTGCTTGCATCAACTGTGCAGAGCTAATCTTTTTTGCAGACATGGTATTGAAGGAGGGACAGCAAACCATTTCTGTCTTCACAATAAACTTCCATTTTTATTTCTACACTGGGTAGCAAAACAACTTTGCATTAGTCCATGTAGCAATGTATGAAGTAAGATATGTATGAAGTTTGATCTCATTTTTTCTCAGCTATTCACAATTCTATTGTATTGAAAGGTTTTATTTGTTTGTTTAGCTTTGCTTTTATTCCTAATAAAAAAGAGTACCCATAAATGGGTTGGAAAAAAAATAGATGGAAAAGCTCTGCCAGCATCTCAGGTCTCTGCTACTGCAGAGGCTGCACAGGCTGTTCACAACAAAAGATAAAGGTTAAAGTGAAATCAGATTGATGTACAAACCTGCACAAAGAAAACAGGCAGAAACAGCAACTGAAGACAGTGTTGTGGGAAGCAGCTCAGCTATGATTGTGGGAAACAATCAATAACCCTGAGAAGGAGGAATACTGTTGAAAAAGTAAAAACAACAACAACAAAGCACCTCAGGAACTGCGGAGTGCAGCAGTGACTGTCAATAATAGCTTGGTTTTGAAAGCACCTCTGCTTTTGCTCTGTTTTAGAGGATATTGTCAGCAATGATTTAAAAAATGCTGACAATACGTCAGCATGATTAAAAAAATATATCCGAACAAACAAACTCTTCTGCCCTCCTTTTCTACCAAATGGTCATATAATCGTTTAGATATCTCAGGGTTTGGTAAGCATTTCAGTAACGGATGATGGTGTTAGTAGAGCACTGCCACCTTTGCTTTTCTGTCCAGGAAATTCCTTTGATGTCATACTAGGAAACATATTTTAAACAAAACCTAAGTTTGGATGAGGTTTCCACAAGAAATTTCATATTGTAAGTTTGGATGGGGTTTCCATAAGAAATTTCACATTTCAAACACAATCTTTGGCACAAAGACTTAGGAAAAAATGGAAGAAGGAAGGTGTATTTACAGTACTGTTTTATTTCACAAGACATATGTTTTTGCAGCAAATCTCTGCTTCACCCTCACTGAGCACACTTTCATTTCCACAGAGGAGTGTAGAAAACTCATGTTTTTCTTGGAAATAAGAACTAGTGGCTTTCAAGTCCTGGCAGTGGACCAGAGGTGTTCCAAGGGAAAGTAGCTCCTGAGATCTGTGCAAGCCTGGATGTCAGGTTTGCAAATCAAGTGTTTTGCTTGGTAGGTCTGCTCCAATTGCACCACATAATGTGCAAACATAAACACAGCCAGAATCTAGCGGAGAAACATTTTGTCTTCCTTCAAAATCTATAATCACATTTACAGTCTCTTTCTCTTTCCTTTGCAAGAAAACATTCTGTCATACCAAATGTTCCCACACTATTGATATTTACTTGTTCTGTGAGTTTTGCTCTCTCGAGAATGGTAAAGTTCCTTCCTAATTAGGATCTCCTCACACCAAATACTTTCCTCCTTAGATTCAACCACACTTTCTGTCTCCCTCTTGTGGGAGAAGGACTGAAGTTGTACAGGAGAGTGCAGGACAATATTTGAACCTAATGGCCCTTTTCACACTGCAGTAATCCTGTTTGTTCACATTTCAGCTCAGGAGCTATCAGCAGTGTGAGCACCAAGCAGTAACACACAGCTCTGTCCCACAGCAGGCCCCAGGCTAAGGTCAAGGCACAGGTAGGATAAATGGAAGAAGAACCCAGCAGGGCTGTTACAAACACACTGTTTGCACAACAGTCACTCCAGCCCGCACAGACGTATCCTCAGGGGCTGTGGCATGGACCAGATGGCTTTCCATTCACATTTCCTGCTGTTCTCATCACATGGCTATCCTTAAAAGGATTTATTGCTGAGTAACAAATGCACCTATTTTCCTGAATAAATTCCCAAACAAGCATGTTTTAATATTCCTGCTAAATACAGCCCTACATGACAAACGTAAGGCTTTGGTCTTTGCAAAGAAACAGAGAGCAAGAGGTGCAAGTGAGAATAACAAGGTATTAGAGACATGCTAAGAGATTTCCTTCCATCAGTGCAAACCATGGATGACAACAGGGATAGAACTACTCTTGACCTACTTTTGTCAGAAAATAAGAATGGAATTCTGTCACTTTACTGTACAGAGATGAGGTGCTGGAACAAACACGTAGGATGAGAAGCAATAAGGCATAAGCCTGGTAACATCATCATCAGAACCAGGATTCAAAAAGATAATTATGCCTGAGGTGTCACAGGCAGGCATGACAGGGTGAGAGAGACAGCAGGTGATATTTTGTCTTCGCTGAAATCAGTAGGATTTATGCATTAATCTGATTCAAGGTGTTGTGCTTCAGCATTTCCACAGAGTAAATCTCATGGACTAAAATGTATTGTTTGCTATTTTTATGACAGATCACCCAACTTAGTATGGGAGACTTAAATACTTTATATTATAAAGCTTCCATGCTAGTATTCAAAAGCTTATTTTGCAAATAAATTGAGGTCAAGCCCCTACAAACCATAAAATGTTGTACATGCTGAAACCTGAATATCATAGCATCTCCTATGTCATACATATGCCTTGTAAAGTGAATTACAAATATTTTCAGAAATTACACATCTGCTCTAAAAATGTCAGATCTTGCTGACACTAGGAAAAGCACAGGAAGAGTTATGGGAGCAATATGCCACAGATGAAAATTCTCCAATGAGTACGTTTTGATTAATGCTGCTGCTGCTGCATTCGCTAATGAATGACAGGCAAGGTCACAAGTAATTTCAGGAGTTCTGTATACAACAACCTCTGCATAAAGGAAGTCCCATACATTCCAGGAGCTTTTCCCTGAGATTTACTAAAATACTTCAGAAACCAATAGAATTTATAAAGCTGTGGAATTTACCTTAGATATTTGGTTATATAAAGTCATAAGAAATCTTACATTATATTTTCATATGAAAGATCAAGAAATCTTAAAAGTCTCAAAGTTATTAAACTCATTTTTCTTTCTACAGTACATTGTCTTACTTGCACAATCTTAAGAGCTAAAATGAAATGTGCAGCTTTAAACCAATGAAGCAAAAGTCTGCGGACAGGGACTACCTGGCAAAGCTGGATCATTATGTTACTCTGCCTACTGAGACAAGCTTAATTAAAATGTGCCTGCAAAAACTCTCTATTACTTTTTATTTGAAAAGTAAATTATAAAACACCAGAAATCCATAAGTTACTTGTACCTTCCTGCCACTCAGAAAAATCCCATTTACACAAGACTTAACTCTGGATATTAGGTGAGATGAGCAGTGGGGAGTTTTTAGTTTATTTGCATTTCACAAGGTTAAATTCCCATAAGGGAATACCAATTTCATACTGTAGCTTTAGCAAGTCCACAACAGCATGCTTAACTATTTGAACTCCCTACACATTCTTCACTCTCATGCTAAAATTCACCTCAATTCATTAACAGCCAAGAATGATTTCTGTCACATCAGCTCTGAACCACTCCAGCTTGTTTGTAACAGATGTTATTACCAGTAAAGAAGAGCTCTACCTCCAAACTGTCCTCTCCCAGCAGTCAGCATGAAACACACAATGAATAAATATTATCTCTTCAGCCAACAATTTTATTTACCACTATTCTAAGCAGCTTAAGAATGCCAAAAGTTGCTTACTTTTCAGACATATTCAATGCCACCTGATTTTATTGGGGTCTATATCAGCTGCAACTCCTGCTTTTAATCTCAACCACTCCTATTTGCATAGCTAAACAGAAACAGACTGCTGCAGAGGAGGGAAGAAGGAAATAATACATTTTATGCATTTAGTACCTGGCCATCTGGTACGTCAGAATTGTGTTCAACTTCAAAACAGCAAGAAAATAAAATGAGGGAGCCAAAAGAGGCTTTGCTGAAGCAAAAATGCATTTATTTATATAAACAGCAATTGGCAGCTGATGCAGAGGATACATAAATCCAGTTGCTAATGCACAGGGTTGTATGAATAGAAATGCCACAGGTAAGCAGTAGCAAAGGAAATCAGAATGAAGTCTCTGTCCGTGCAATCCCTATTTAAATTATCCCCTCCCCCCCCAATTTTCTCTTCTGTGTGTAATTGGAAGAGGGGCAAGAAAACAGAACCCTTCAGGTGTTTCCCTTCATCTAGGGAAGAAAATAGAAGAAATGCAGTAATGTTTAACAGCTTCAGTGTCCTCAGCATTTGGTGGATGTCTCAGGAGAAATGGAGAGAGTAGGTGAAATTTCTCATTAGAAGACTACACGACTGCAGCAGTGAAGAGAGGGGGAGTCATTCTACTTTGACCAAAAGCCATAAGTCAGGTACAGATAAACAGATTTATCTGTAGAGAAAGGTGGTGATTGCATCACAGAAAGAACTCAGATTGGAGAAGGCCCTTTTCAGCTCTCAGCAAACTCCTGAACTTCTCTAAAGCTCTTTTTTGCCCCCTGAAGCATGCATGGGAGAAAAATGCATCAAGCTGTGTTTGATATGAAGCCATAAGTTTCCTGATAGCTGCAAGGGAGCTATAATTATCTAATTTCCCTATATTAATGATTTTAAATGAATTTAATTAATTACTTTTAAATTTGAATTTTTTTCAGCTGTCATCTGCACTCATCAGCAACTGAAGTTCTGTGATTCTTGCCACACACAAAAAAAGCCCAGAAACAGATGTCAAAATAGCAGAAACAGAATGGTGCTACTATACCTGGTTGGGGTAGAAATTATGAAGTAGTACATAGTGATTCTGGAGATAAAGGTAAAATCTGTATAATGTAATCTAAATTAGATACTGGTTTTAATTTAAAAAAAAAATACTATTTTTTATGTGAGTTCACCCAGATTAGGAACTGTTTGAAATTTACAATTTTTACCCGACATGACAAAATATTTTGCTGCTCTCAAACCCAAGTCCTGTAATACTTCAAGATGAGAATCTCAAGTTTTTACTGTCAAGTTTATACCTTTATACTCAGCTGTGCAGAAATTGTATGGAAAATGAAAATGCTCAGAGGAAGGCAAAGCTTCAGCATACAACCTTTTGTACCACAAGTTTTTTTAAAAGACAAAAAATATTTATTAAAATTTTATTCAAATTGCCTTAGTGTTTAACTCTAAGTTTATTGCAAAAGGTAAAACTTGACTAGATATAATGAAATTACAGTTTTCAAGTAACACCATTAGACTGCAAAACAAGTACTAACCTTTGCCAATTCTGAGTCCAAAACAAAGCTAAATCAACACTGTCCTTGCAGTTTGTTTGCACTTCGTAGGCATACACAATTCTCTGGGCATATATTTGTATGAACACATACACTACCAAACAGCATTTTATAGGTTTCTAATGCTTTATAATCAATTACACCAAAAAAAAAAAGGAAAAAAAAGTCAAGAACAGTAAGTACAAAGTAAAAGAGAACTACCAAAAGCTTGCTGGAAGCAGAATGCACCAGGACACTTTGGGCTGGTTATTTATATAAAAATATGTGACAGCAATAGAGAGATACACTCAGCAGCTTCTTCTGGGAGAAAAGGGCTTTTCAAGACCTGTCATAGAAGCTATGGCTGCAAAAGATGGAAAAATGGCAAAGGTCCTGATTTCTTCTTAAGAGAAATCCAGTGAAGACTGGATTCTGGAAAGTCTCATTTCATTGTGCCTAGAGATGTGGCGGGTAGATAAATCACAAGGTCTTCAAAATAAACCACTTCAGAAGCCAAGTTAGTAAGTAGGAATATAAAAATAGCAAGAACACGGCACAAAAATCAGAAAGATGGAAGTGTAGCATGTAACAAAGGAACAGATAAAAAGAACATATTATAAAGACACAGGAATAGTATGAAAACAGCCATGAAACAGATGGTTCAATCCTTCCCAGTTTCTCTTTCTATGGTTGCTAGATCACCTGGAGTTCCCTCAGAAAAGAGTCCATATATAACAGTAGTGAAAAGTGACAAGAGGTAATGGTTCTAAACTAAAAGAGGGTAGATTTAGACTAGGTGTAAGATAGAATTTTTTTACAATAATTGTGGTGAAACACTGGCACAGGTTGCCCAGAGAGGTGGTGGATGCCCCATCCATAGAAAAATTCAAGGTCAGGTTGGATGGGGCTCTGAGCAATCTCATCTGGTTGAAAATGTCCCTGCTTATAGCAGGGGGCTTGGACAAGACAAGTTTTAAAGGTCCCTTTCAGTCCAAACCATTACATGATGAAAATTACCCATGTAGACTTTGAAAATATTTGTACAATTTTCTGGGTAGAAAAAATGGAAAAAGAAAAAAAAAAATCCCGCACTTGGTTCAAAAATAAGAGCCATCATAGTTATACCACAGGAAAAAAAATACATGGATTGCTTTTAAATGATTATGCAATGCATGGATTTCTCTGGGACCTTTTTTATAAAAATAATGTATTGAAAATAAGAATTGCACATTAGTCAGGAAAATTACAAATAGATGACCATGAGAAAACACTCAAACTGTTTCAACTTCATTTTTCATTAGAAAGAAACCTGTAATCAGGCAATTAATTACTATGCACTAGGAAAAAGAAGAAAATGAAAGCTAAAATTAATTAAGTGAGCATTTAACCATATTCTACATTTTCAAATCACAGGCCTGACAAAATTAATTTTTAGAAAGCCCATTAAAGGAAATTTAGAGCACTTAATACTTAAGAGGGCTTGTGGGAAAGAAGTAGCTCAAGGAGGCTGGGAAAAGCAAATCAAATACTTCTCTTCAGAATGAGAGAAAATGGAAAGTTTTGAGAAATATAAACTACTCTGTTTAAGCTGAAGTCTCAGAAAAACACTGGAGAAAATAAAAAGCACCCAGAAAACTAGATAAGTTACATAAGTAACTTGAATTTTTAAATAACAGATAGCTGAGTCAAGTCGATTTTCTCCATGGCAGATAAGAGACCTTGTGCAAAGGAACAAGTCAGTAGATGTCTTATTTTCACCTTAGCAGGGCTTTTGGTACCATCTCACATGACACTCTCATTAGCAAGCCTAAAGGAATCCTCTAAAATTGGTAAAACTATTTTGAAAAACATGTAGCAATGGATAAATGCCAAAACAGGATGGCAGAAAAGGCAGTATCAAGGCAGATTGTGAGGTGGGTCTGCCCTGGGTCTAGTAGTACTTATTGAGCAATTTCATTAATCATCTAGATGATGGAACCTAGTGAATGCTTATCGAATGTGACATTTCTCTGAACACAACACAGGGCCTGCAGCTTCTTTCAAGCCCCTAGAAAACAAGATTAGGATCAAAATAATCTTTTCAAATTGGAAAAATGGCATAATATAAAGGATATGATTCAGTAGGGAGAAATTTGAGATGCTATGCCTGTACCTAGGTAGTAATAATCAGCTGTACAAGATACAGAATAGTCATCTTGAATCCTCCTGATGAGAAATTTAGGAATTCTAATGGACTACATACATGAGACATGATTATCACACCTTTACAAAGCATAAAGTTTAGTAAAATAGTTTGTCTTTTCTTAAAAGAGACATTGTTATGAATCCTAATGTATTAAAATTTTCAAAATATTTAGAAATCCTCAGATGGAAAATAAAATGCAAGTTTATAATAATTCTGTATATTTTTTGTGAAAGACTTTTTTCTTCCACAACACAAAAATATCGGGTTCATGCGAGGCAGAGACTCATATAATTATGTAAAACTATCAGTCAGGGATGAATCATCACCAAAACAAGGTCTGACAATCTCTTTTCACAAGTAGATGGAGGAGCTGCTAGTAGCCATCTGGAAGCAGCAATTTCAGATGCTCACTTGATAACTCAAATCAAGTACAAGACTCACTTTCCCACCTTTGGGGCAGCAATGCCATCCTCAGATCCATATTACCAACAGAGCATGAGCATACTTGCTTATCACAAGAAATGCTTCCAGTTGGATAGCTGTAGCTTCAAAAACTTGAGCAAAACTCAAGAGACCAAAGATTTAAATAACTTGCCTCATAACAAATGAAGCAAAATTGATCCCTCCTGTTGTTACAATTATGCTTATAAATATATATATATCTGTGGCTTCCATGAAATACTCCTTACCTGATTTATTTTCGCTGCAGTGAATTTTTATTCTGTAAAGTACTTAGTACAATTTTCAGATACCTGTGAATTAACAGTTTGGTTTTCACCAAGGGGAACGGCAAAAGTGGCAAAACCAGTCCTCCTCATATCTTTAATTTCTACAGCCAGTGTACCCTGCCAGCTGCTCATCTATAAGATTACAGCTTCCAGGATTCTTTAAGAGAGAAAGGCTTTTGCAGAGAAAATATTTGGTCCTGGGGAGAAAAGTTGACAAAATCTTTATAAAGATGTGCTTTTATTAAAAAATGTGCTACATTTTTTAGCACACCAAAATAACACATGCAAGCTTATATCCAGAATTTTAAAAACTCCTTTTGATTATTTAATGATCATACATATACACTATATCTCTAAATTCCTGGCCTTTGCTGAGTTTTTATCCCACACACAGATATATTAGTACACACACAGAGCAACCTGAAGCAGAGGCAAATGATGGATGAGCTGTGAGGCCACGTTGATTCCCTCTGCTGTAGTGTAAGTCAGGAGTGAAGTACAGCATCCTTATTAGAGATGCTGTCATTAACTTTTCCTTGCTCTACAAGTCCTTAGTTATAACATATTAGCAGGGTATGCCTGAGTGAGCACTGCTCAAATTTGAAACTGAAACAATGCTTGCATCCCACTGTGAGCAATATTAATTAACATCTTTCTTCTGTTTTCCCTGAACTCTCCTCCTGACATTTCCAGGTAAAGTTAAATAAAAATGTATGTCAATATGTAAAAGCTGGCTATTGGCAAATGTGTCATGTAATTGAAGTAATGGATGTTGAATGTCAATTAAAATAGTTTCCCTTTGGAAACTGAGTGTGTTTATCTATAATATATCATGTTATAGTCTTTTTAATAACAGTGATCATAACAGGCAGTCTTTGTACATTTGACAAATTGATAATGTCACAAAAGACAAAACCTCCCTTAAGTAAGCTCTTAAGTAAGGTAAGAACTCATTTGTCCATTTATTGATAAACCAGCTAAGTCCAAAAAGGGAATACGTAATTAAAAAGTTGCAAATTGAGGTGGTCCATTAGTGTTCTGATGACAACCAGATTAAGCAAAGTCTGACTGTGAGATGCAAAATTCAAATTATGTCAAATTAAACGTTTTCTAGAAGTGCCTCAAATTTGAGAGAATACATAAATTGGTCTTGAAGTTTTTTGTTCCTTTTTTATGAATTTTCTTTATTTTAAGATACCTGGATAAAAGATCTCAAAAATGTAAAAAGGCCGTACTGAAACACTTTTTAAAAATAGTTTTTCCATCAGAAGTAGTATATTCCTATGTAGCATATAAAAAATACAAGCATATCAATCAAAAGTAGCAGCCTCTTCTGGTTTCTTTTTTTTTTCTGCTGTCTGAAAACCAAGCCAGTAGGTTGTTTTAATGGAGAACCCTTCTTAGAAAACAGGTTCTTTGTAATATAATTATCGAGTTAAAAATATGGAGGGGGGTGCCAAAAAATAGGTTCTGATCACCTTTAACAAGAGGAACTCAATTTGTAATTTAACTTATCCCCATGTAACTTAATATAACTTGGCAATATATTTTCAATTTACATGTAAGTACATTAAGCTCGTGTAAAATTCAAAGAGAAAGAAAGTGAATGAATACATAAATATAGTTCAAAATCTGGGAGACATTCCCATGGCATGCAGAAACAGAGCCTTGTGTGTCACCTGCTATAGAGCACATATTCAATTCCTTACTGTAACTTAGTAAGCTAACAGATATCCCTCATTTCTTGTGTAAGATACCTGCAAAAGGATGCAAATGTACTACAGCCAGTGACACACATGGCTTGTCACTCCCAGCTGCAGGGTGCCACACAACCAGCTCCCAGTTCCAGTGCTGGCTGAGATGACAACACCACCAAAGTGCAGGTGGTCAACGTCCACTGATCTCCCATTACCAGGTGAACATCACACAAGACTACTTACACTCAGCTTCTTAAGGGGCAAAGGATCACCTGCAAGCCCTGAGATTCAAGAGCTGGTCCTATCTGGACCCAGGCACAATCCCAGCTTTTGTGGCTTCACCTGTCTTCACAAGTCCCAGCTGTGAGATTGTGGCTTTGGGTCCAGTGGCTTCAAAGAAGCCACATCCTCAGGTGGCTTACAAGCCAAACAATTATCAACTACAGAAAATGAAAGAAGAAATGTAATGCCTAAATATTGATTGGAGGCAATGTTTTAAAAACACGAGGTGGCAGAGGTTTCTGAGCAGATCCTGGTGCAGTGCCAACCAAGTTTTAATGGAACAGCTCCAGAAAGAGTTCAGGTTTTTTTCTCATTGTCAGGGCTATTTCTGCTATACTTCTCTGTTCCAGAAGCAAGATAATTCTTATGTTTATGTGGCAGAGAAGCAGATTCTCTAGAAGACAAGTGGAACAGCTCACATTTCTTCTGCTTGGACTTAACCCAAAAAATTTGCAGGACTTCTACGGAAGTGGCTGCAGGGATTCAGGTAACACAGTTGCTTAGGTGTTTTGGTGGAGGACCACTGCTAATTTACAAAGTACTGTGAAAAAACAAACTAACTAAAATTAAAGTCACACCTTAAAATGCAAAGTAGACCTCATCCACCTAAATCAATAAACCAAGAACTTAAGAGAGTCTGACACTCTATTAATTAGTGCTGGGAGGACAAAGGACAAATGTTTTATAAAGTAGCATCCTTTGAACCACAGCAACAGTACTTGTTATATGTAAATAAATAGTATTTTATAGGCTTTGAAAAAGGGTATGAGAATGTAGTCGAAGGAAGGAAAATATTGAAAACAAACAGAAACTTTGGTTAGTGTTGTGGTAAACACCAATGGAGAGTTATGCCAGCAAGTTCTACAGATAATTGCTGCAGTTTAAGGTTAAATCCAGCCACTTTCAAAATATAAAATGATTCAAGCTATTCAGAAATATCAAACAGCTTTCCACAAAATACTTCAGTATTTGCACAACAAATTTTCAACAAACCCACTTACAAGTAGGTGCAATTCCCACAATAATGATGTCCATGTATTTAGTATAAAGCCCAATGATTCATAAACAAATGTGCTACTAGGTGTCTTAATCACTGCCCTTTAACTAAAACTAAGAAAAGAATCATATATAAACATTCACCAAAACCCAAATCAGTCTGCTATGCAATCACAAAATAAGGTACTGCTCTACTCAGGAATTTCAACATGCTATGTGGAACACAACTCCTTTCACCATCCTCAAATGTCCTCAACTTATTCACCTTAAAAATAACCTGGGAACAAGTCAAACATCAAACTCACTGAGTTTTGTCTCTAAAAGGAAAATGTATTTCTTTTTCCAGCTTTACATAGATGTAAAAAATATCACCTGCTGCACTGTATACCTGTGTGTGAGGCAGGACAAAAAACAGCAGGAAAAAAATCTAGTTGTATTTATGTTAAAACATAAAATGCACTGCAAAAGATATTGATAACCTCAGCATAAAAGCCCAGAACCACACAGTCCAAGCCATTCATTCTTACACAGACTATTTAATTTTTTAATTCTTCCAATCTGCATTTAGTACAAAAAGCAGTATTAAAAAAATCTGACAAATTACTTCATTTACAATATTCTTATCGTAGATCTGAAATCACACCCTCCAGTCCAAATCCGTGATATAAAAGCAAACCTTGTGACAGGCTACAGAATGCTTAACATCTAAAAATACCACAGTAACTTGCAGTGTACCAGCAATGCCCAAGCCAGTCACATCCCATGGGCATGCTCAGAAAAAGGCATAAAATTCCTTTTCTGTATCTTGTCAGGGCAGGAATTGCAGCATCCCCCAGTGGGCATAACCAGACAATTAAACCACAGCATACATTTTTACACAGCAAAAGTATCACCCTCATTTATCTGAAGACAGAGTGCTGTGCAAATCCCCAGTATGAAGTCATTGGGAGCCAGAGTGCAACTGAAAATCCACCCCATGCCCCAAAAAGATCAGCAAAGCTCTGTGGTTTTTTTGCTTTGAAAAAATATGATCCCCACTACCATCATTCTTGGTAGCAAACTGGAAAGGCCTCTGAGCAAGGCAGGAGCCCAGTTCACTGAGTGTGCTGGGAGCACCAGCTGGAGCCAAATGCACAGAGGGAGGGCATTCTCAGTATCTTTCTTAAAAGCAGCTCTTGACTGGTAGGAACTTTGAGGAAGTTACACTTAGGCATATATATATTTTTTTAAAATATATTTTCATATATATAGAGAGAGAAAAACTACTGACTAGCACTTGTAGTCAGGAAATAAGAAATCTGTGTTCTTCAGTCTGAAGGTGGTTCACTCCCTGATCTGCCATATCACAGGATAGGCCCAGGCTATTAGATTTTAAGAGAGTTTGGGACACCTCTCCTTTATGCTGAGGCCATGTCAATGAATAGAAAAGCTGCATAGAGCCAGAAAGAGAGTAAAAGGAAAAGTATGGCTCTTGCACCCTAATAGGATATTCAGCTGGAGAGAATGCAATTATAATTTCCAGCTTCTTCCCCCAGGATTGTTCATGTATTGTACATTGAGTAACTATTCAGTGAAAATTTGACATAATCTTGGGAACAGGACTCAATCACAGCATAACCACAAGGGTACAATCCTGATCCCTTGTCTTCTTTTTCCAGCTCTGAAAATCTTGTCTTTTCTATACAATGGCTTTAGCAAAAGGCAAAGTCTGGCTTTGCTCCGTGCAGTCTGGAGCTTAGCAATTATTGTGCTGCCCCTAGGAGTTACTAAGATCTTAGGCTGTACTTGTGGGTGTTCCTGCTGACACTTTTTAAACTGCTGGCATGTCCAATCAACCATGGTTTGAGAGGGGAAGGGTGCAAGGCAACAGCTCCCAGTGCCAGCAAAGGCCTGGCCTCCCTGTTTGCTTGTGGTGCCAGAGTCCGTGGCCAAGGTTACGCTGAATTTTGCTGTTCACTTGCCCAACAAGACTGGTACTTGCTTTACCTAATTAGAGCAAGTTTCCTTCACAGGGGGTAGGTTTTCCATTTCCCTTTCAGACAATCAAAGGAAGGAGACAGGAGTTATCCTGGGGAGGGCTGACTGCATTAGGTACTTCGTACCTGCCAGATTTTTTGTTTTGCCTGCCAGTACCAGGAACTGGCCATTATCCAAGACAGCATGGATGGGATTCACAGGTTAAAAACAGGTCTCGACAGCAGACCCAGTCATCCTATCCACTGTGTTTGCAGAGCTGCAGTCAAGGGAACAATTTGTCTTCTCTTACTGAAAAGATCTAAAGTATGTTAGATCAGCTATCACCTAAAACCTGCCTGCTTTACTCTCAACTATACGGCAACATCTGGGCAACCAGCTCAGAGGTTGACATCCAAACTACAAATATCTAAGGTTAAGGCTGATTAATCCCCCTCCACATGAATCTTCCTCTGACTTCATCCTTTCTCCTCCTGTATGAAATGAAATACTGACCACAACCCTTCTTTGGGCCAAAGCAGAAGACAAACTAGTCCCTGAAATGCACTGAAATGTCCCTGAAATGGTTGTTTTGTAGCACTTTGGGTAGGTTTCAGCTTCAACAAGCGCTGGATCAAATTTTACAAACTTAAAGGTTCTTTTCCAGTATCTCACTCCCTACTCAGCTCTCTCTAATTTAAATAGCAAATTGAAATAACTCTCATCATCAGAATGTCCAAGTATCCATCACAAATTTGCAGTTCAGCCATAAACTTCAATCTGTATGGTGTGCCCAAAGGAAAAAAGAGAGCACAGTTCACCCATTAGATCTAATGAAAAATTTCAAAAGCCCATCACTAGTTTTGCAAAGGAAATTGAACATTCATACCTACTTTTTTAACTGTTAAAGGTGTTTTTCAAACTGGGATGTCAGATTGCAACTTGCCTATACCATCAATGTCCTGGAATAACATTCTCATCACTGGCAATTTCTTTTCAGCAAAGTATAATTGAATGGACTAGGCTAGGAGTGGCTACCACACATAACCCAGACTTTTTAAAATGGTGAGAAAGCTGAAGTAAACCCATAAATTATTCTGAGACAAAATTTATGCAGAAAAGATTAATTAAGAAACCTCCAAAAGGGAGGCAATAGACTTGGCCAGGAAAAAAGCGTTCACTCCAAAGAAAGCAGTGAACAGAAGATTAATTTAGAAAGTGACCCAGGACTGAAATCTCCTGGTCTTTCCCAAATGCTCAGGGTATTTTCATGAAAATCCTCCTCCATCCTCATTATTGTAAAGTGCAGCTCTGCTGTTAATGGCAAGGCTATGATTAATGCAACAGCTCTGCTCCAGGAATCAGGTTATTTAGATCTGAGGTGGTCAGATCTGATGAGGGCCATGTTAAAAATGACAGTGATGGCTCAAAGCCATGTCACCCACAGTAGCATGCAGCTCAGAAACAGACCAGAAACAGTGCAGAACATGATTTATCTTGTTCTAAAATTATATTCCAAATGTCCTTTAGTGCAGTTAGAGAAATCTTTATTCCTGAATTGCAATCTGTGTGCTCCTATGCACTAATATAGCAAGTGACCCAAACTGCTCCTTTGCTTTGTAAAAATTGGACAGCCAGAGTTCAGGTCAGAAGAGATGATTTGGCCATTTAACCAACTGCTCATGCCTCTCAGACTCCAGCTTCACTTCCCTCTTCTTATCAACTGCCCAAAATTGCAGAAAATACACATTCACCTCAAATATATTAAAAAAAAAAGACAAACCAATGAAGCTTATTTGAAGACAAATTATAAATAATCTATTTATCTATTCTCAGTCTTTGCTCACCAGTTCATATTTACACTGCTCTTTCTTTGAAGAGATATTAATGTGTGGTATCTGCTGAGCATTAAAATACTATCACACAACAGTCATGCATTCCCACAATATTCTTTGAAAAAGCGAACAAACTCAATTTTATGTACTTTATTGTTTTCTCTAGCTTAAAATAATTTCAGCTACTCTTGTTTGTCTCCATTCCAATTTTTGACAGCAATGTAAAATGTTGGCATGACAGTTTTATGCAGCATTCTCATAGCAGCCTTATCATTAGACTTGATGAAAGCTAAATCAAAGCCCCAAGTCCCCAAGTTACTCTCTGTTCTCACACCATGAATTATGTTATCCTCTTTTTGCCATAATGCCAGAGGAAAACCTGCATTAAGCTCTTTGCAACCTGTATCCATTACAGAGGACGTGCCTGGGAGACTCTGCTCACCTGCTCTGCAGTGTGCCCCTTCCCCTTTGAGAAACACCTCTTTCCATTTGGGTGCTTGGAAGCACAAAACCAGCCATGCCCTCATCATTACCTAGGTCACTCACAATTATTTGGTTTTAGGAAAATAATTCTATATTTTTTCCTAATCATTTTCTAAACATAATAAAGCTGAATCCCATGTTCAAATCCAGTTGAGGACTACTTTGACATTGGCCAACTTTAGCTCAGAATAAGGCCAAACCAATAGTATTTTTTTCCTAGCTCCTACTTCAAAATATTTTTGTGGTGTAATTTAAAAATGCAGATATCTATCTGTTAAATTAATTTATACTGTGGTTAGATTTTTTTTTCCCCCCCAGTAGTTATACTGGATTCATGCCCCTAAAGCTCTTTGGAAATTTTTATTCCTTTAATAATAATAACAGTGAGATTACAGCGACATTACAGGTGAGTTTTCTTCACTAGACATCTTGGAAAGCAAGAGAGCACAGAACATGAAAGGATAATTAAATTCTGCGTAACTCAAAAAATACATTTACCTTAATTAATAGATTTAAATAATATAATTGATATTTTATGTTAATTTAATTAACATTTTTAAAAGTATTAAAAGTATTAAAGAAGCAGAATTTAAGAAAAATCAACAAAAGCTTCATAGACCCACATCCTGGATAAACTGTATTCTCAAAGTATAGTAGATTATTACTGCTTAGCTTTGTTTATGCCTTTCACATTATCAGAATCCCTGCCTGTCTCCTTTTGTTTCCTATGTCCTTTGGAAGGAGGTAAGGAAGCTCCTTTCCCTTCTGCCTGTGTTGCATTTACTGCATGACTGGAGCTGTACAAACAGTGAAAACACAGAAGCATGCAAGATGTGAATATGTTGATTATTCATTTATATAAACACACATCATACCCTCAAATTCACATGTTCACAATTGCTTACTATTGAATTTTTTAAAAAACCAAACAAAAAACCACAAATCCCCAAGTCCAGCTCTGTGTTCACTACAATCTCTGTTGCAATTACAGATCCAGTTAGCTTCCTAATTTGCTTTCTGAGAACTTAAAATACTGCTTAACTTAAATTTAGGTGCCAGTTTCATTGCAGATGTTCAGCTTGCTGCTTGGTTAAAGGATTTGCAGATACATTCTGTAGATTTGCTCTTAACTGTCAGCTCTATTATCAATAAAGCAGAACTAGGTTCTGGCTCAGTGTCATCCCTGCCTTCTTGAGTTATGCATGAACCTGAGGTTTTTGTCTGTTTAGGAAGAAGAGCAGCTGCAATATGGAACCTTAATTTATTGAAAATGAAAAAAAATTTAAAAGTTAAAGAGATTTTTTCTTTAATTTGAGCTTCTATAACGTAAAAAAAAAAAATTCATTTTTATATAAACTTTATGTGTGCATTTGCTTGGGGAGTTTTAGGTGTTTGAGTTGTGGGGTTTTTTTGGTTTTGTTTTTTTGGGTTTTTTTTGTTGTTGTTTTTTTTTTTTTTTTGCACCACCTGGTCATTCAATATGCAAACCTTGCTAAATTATGCTTAATTATGATACTGTACACCTGCACTTTTGTTGCCAGAAGGTATCCCTCCCTGAAAATAATAATAAGAAAGGAGAGAAAAAGCTGACCCTGCAGAAGCTTTGTGCTTTGGCATGGCTGCCCCTTGCATTACCAGCAAGATTTTTTTTTTTCACTTATTATTACAGGTTTAATTTCAGAAAAAATCAAGTAATTCCAAAGATGACTAATGATAACCAGCTTGTAAGCAATTGTAAAGATTTAAGATTTAATTTTGGCACTATAATGAAGCAATCCAGAGCCTACCAAACATATCAGGAGTTAAAAGCATTGCACAGTTGGCATTCCCACACTGGGGCACCTGGCTTTTGGGTTTTTCATTACATCATTGTACTGGGCCTTAACAACCTTTAACAGTAAGACTACTGGTTTATAGAAAAGTGATCTGATTAATCCTGTCCAGCCTTTAGGGGACAGAAACAATCTACCCTACATATGACATGCAACAATCCCAGCTAGAGTTCTGGGCAGCAGTGAGATCAGCAAATGCCTGGACAGAGACTGATTTATCTTTTCATTCCCAGAATGAGGCACCCAGCTGAACCCAACCCTAAGTAGCCTGAATCCTCTCTGAAAAGCTTTCCCTAAATTCTCTTCAAAATTCAAATGAAACCATAAAATCCAGTTTAAAAATATATATTTGCCTGTTCCAATACTACTGAAATTTCATTGAAGCTTGGCCAAAGTTTCAGACCTATTTCAATGCCCAAACTCTGATCCACAGGAGTTCCAATTATGCACTAGACTTACACCTTTACAAGCCTTATTCACTGCAAGATAAAAGTAGCAAGCTATGTAGCTGCATCCTCCTACACCACACACCTAACAGTGAGTCAAGCACACCAAAATGGTTATGTAATTTAATTACACCCTTGGATAATCTCTTTAATAGCAAGTTGCACTTTTAGAGATTGGAAGCCACGTAAAGCCTTCAGAGAAGTGCCATGAGTCCAATACTCATTGCACAGACAGCACACATTGGTTCTGTCTTCTGCTAGGACCAAGCTGACTGTGAGGTGAAGAATTTCAAAAGAATTTCAGTTATCACCCATTTTGCATACTTAACTCCAAATTTAAACAACAATAAAATATATTTCTAGCAAATCTTAAACCTCCACATATTCTCAAACTAAGAAAGTTGAATACAGTACCTTGATTGTAAACAAAAAAAGCTCAACTCTTGCATAGAAGTTCCAGTTTATTTTTATGCAGACTGTTTCCATTTTGGAAAAAGGCTCCTCTTTTGGGGAATCACTAGATTTTTAAATAGTACAACTACTTATTCCCTAATGATGTATTAAAAGGACACATTTACTCTGTGAAGAACGCAGTCCAGCCAAAATAAGTTATTATTACAGACAATTGTGAGCTTTTCCAGGTTCCCAACTGTGTTTTAGGTTGCTGACTCAAACACATTAAATAAAAGATAGTAAAAGCTTAATTTATTGCTCAAGTCTCTCTTAATTACCTCCTCTGAAAAAAAAAAGAAAAAGACCAAAACAGAATTAACTTGATTCTGACCTTCTATTCATTTATACTGTTTAGTTTCTAATGTGGAAAAATTGAGCATTTCAAACCCCACACTTCCCGTAGCAGCACATGGACCACGACGCAGACAACAAGTTCATTAAACTCCATTATTTCAAGTGAGGTTGCAGAAGAGGAGGAGCAGAGGCCATGGCTCAGACCTCTGCAGTGAGAGCTAGACTGAAATGCCCACAAAGCATGGAAAAATAATTCTAGTTCTGGAGCTGAGCTTATAAGGAGGCTGCTCGGCCCCACAGGTAAGGCAAAACCGCAGGCAGCAAACACAGGGTTTGTTCCCTGCTCCCCAAACAGCCTGTTGAGGATGCCTGTCACCCTCACATAACTGTGCAGGCAAACTTATCCACCAGGCAAACTTACAGAATCCCAAAGGACCCTAAAAACCAGAGAAGAAAGGTCTGACCCAAGGAGATACTCATAGCTGGAGACAGGAGTCACCCCAGTTGTGAATTGCATCCTAAAATTCACCTCTAAGGGGAGCAGCTTATGGCAAGTACAACAACGACACCATGCAGCTGCACAGGATCCGGTTTTGAGACCTGTATGGTCACCTTCATTTTGCTAGAAAATATATTAAAGCAAAAGTTTTTGTGTGTTGCTGACATAATTTAGTGTGCTTACTTTGCAAAGGTGAAAGTAAATTTAAAGGAAAGTCTGAAATTAGTGAATATAGCACCGTATTCACAGAATTCTGGCAAAGTGCTTAATTTTGTGACATTTCTTTCACAGAACTTTCCCCCTCAGACTGCGCTGTGCATGGTTTCCTTAGCTCAATTTTGGTGCCATTTACAAAGTAAAATGGACAGGGAATTAATAATTTACATGCTTATGTTGAAATCATTACTCTAGCTTTCCTGTTGAGAAAGAAAGCACAAAATAAAACAAATGAACATCTGAATTTGTCACAAAAATAGCTGCATGTTTGGCACAATTGATTTTCTTATTTTAAATTAAGATTAATGGTTTCAGATGGATTGAGCCAAGATTTTTTTTTTTCATTTAAGGTATTTACCAACTTCAAAAAGGTACATTATGCATGCTAAAAGTACAACCCACCTCCTCACTTCTGCTCTACAGTTTTCTTCTTCATAGGCAATACAATAATCCCATGCATGTGAACTTGGAAGGTGGAAACAACCCCTGGTAGGCATTTACATTTAGTTCAAGTGTATTACTAACAGAGCAAGCTTTGCACATTAAAGCATTTACCATACAGAAGGTAATATGACTGCTGCTGCTCTTCAAAGTATCTCTCAGAAACACAAAATTGCACCTAAAGAGTCGACATGCTATGTCAAGCACTGAAAAAAAAATAAAACTTACACGTTATACTCCTTAAGCCAGTGTTTTGTACCTATGTGTTATGAAACAGTATTTTATCCCCTAAAACTATTTCCTCATAGTGTTTTCCCCATTCATCTCAATGTAGCTGTAGAGGGTGTGAACTGATTTCTTGCTGAATAAAAACTTTTGTGAATTCAAAAGCAGTATTTTCTTGTGGATTTCCATTATAGGATCTAAGATAGAGTGCAAGATACAGCCATAAATGAACATGTATAAGCAGGGGTTGCAATTCCAATAGCCTTAGCAGTAAATATTCTCCTGTGTGGTTTGAGTTGGGTCTCTAATGGTTATTACACACTCCATTTCTGCTGATTTACATGACACATACTCAGTATAACTTCGTGCTGACACACACCTGAACAAGTTTTTGATAAACATGCCTGCAACTGCAGAACACAACACCAACTGCAGAAACCTTTCCCATTTCACACTAGTGCTAATATGAATTAAACTACTCATTTTTAAATTCTGTTTGTGCTCTCCTACCACCTGACTGCTAGTTAGAGAGTGGCATTTTGATCTCTGGAATTTTACACTGCCAACAAAAAACACCAACTTGAATCCTAACCTCAAAACCTGAAAACCCAGTTACCACATCAGGGCATCAAGAAGAACAAGTTCCCCACTCTCCCCCCTGGCTTTCCCAAACACAGTTAAATAAAAACAAAAGGAAAGAAGAGGTAAAAAATGACAAGCCCAAAATGACCTGCAACCTTTCTGAATCCACTCCTCCTTCGGCACTTGTGGCTGATGGGGTGTTAATTAACAGCCTCCTCACACCAGTACAAATCAGTCAGAGCTCACTGTCAGTTTTCCAACTCTTTTGGCAAGGCAGTTCCTTGCCTGGAAGCCTTCTGCAGGATTTGCTGCTCCTGAGGAAAGGTGCTGCACAGCCACCATGCCTGGGCTGCTCTCCAGGCAGCTCTTCCAGAGATGCTCACAGAGAGCTCATCGTGCCCAAGCCGCTCAGCCTAAGGTTTACTTTTCAGTCTCACTGCCTTTTTCTGGCACAGGTACAAAATGTTTTCCATACCATCTGCTCATCCATGATATAAACAGGGTCAGCAAAATGTTACATCAAAGTAATTTACACCTATTGGTGCTGAATTCTCAATAAGTAACACATCAGTACTAAGATAAAGCTATCTACAGCCTTCCTAAGGTGGACAGGCCTTTCTGAGAGGCTCCCCTTGCTGCACATGTAACTGCCAACCACACAAAATAAAATGGTTTACCAGGTACCATTTGCTCCAGCTACCTTTGAACACTTAAAGGGCAGTTACACTGCTCTTATGCTGTAACAATCCTAATTTTAAGAACTCGGCTCCACAGCTATTGTAAATAAAGGTGAACCCGGTGGGAAGAAGTGATGATGTCTGACTCCAGTTCAGAAGGCTGAATTATTTCTTTATTATAACTATGCATTAATATACATTAATATACTATATAAAGGAAGACACTAAAACTACAAACCTACTTGTTCTAACTACCATATCTGACTCACAACTCGTGACCCTCTGTCAATAGTCCAGCCACAGGTGGATTGGATTGTCCATCAGGCTCAAACAATCCTCACCAGAATCCAATCAAGCAATCACCCCAGGTAAAGAATTCTCCAAACACATTCCACATGGGAAAACAAGGAGCAGAAATAGAAATTGTTTTCTCTGTCTTTCCTCTGTGCTCCTCTATGAAAAATCCTGAAAGAAAGAAGAATGTGCCTGCGACACACAGCCTTCTAATAGGTTGCTTTTCTACTGAAAACAAAATACAAACAAGAAAAACCCACAAAACCCTATTCTCCCCCCTCCCCCCAGACAACAGAAGTCATGTCTTTCTTAAATAACTGAACCAAGATGGGTTGTGGGGAGAGGTTTGTTGTGTTTTTAAAACTTAAGTTTCAAATTTCCCTTTCCTTGTGCACTTTCAGGATTATCACAATGACCCAGACTATGAATTCTGCCATTGAATCAGCCCTACCCATGACATTCAATGTCATGGGTACCCAGACCCTTCAATGACATTCACAGGGCATATTTGGATCCTGAGCTGTGGCTCCTGTGTTCTCCAGTCTTGCACTTGCTTCTGAGGGATTCCTGCCTCAGCAGGGTACAAGAGGGAGAGGCTGATGAGGAGCCAAGAGACAGAGCTGCATTAATGCAGAAAGTAAAAGGTCAGTACTCAAGGAGGGACTAATGAAAGGGAACAGGAGGAGAGAACAGTTCATTCTGGGGGAGAACATACTGTTTGCTATTTTAAATTTAATATGAATAATTTTCTCTTAAATTATTGGAGTTTTTTTCAAGACAGCAGTACTGCTACACAAATTCCTTTTCAGTAAAATGTAGTCCTCTTATAATGAAAAACTATGAAATTAAACTCCACTAAATAATTATAATGCAAAACATCACATTTTGCTGAAACATTTCATTTCCCCCCTACTACTACCCAGAAGAATATTAAAAGCTGTAAAATTATTGATGTATTTCATCAGTTTTCCCTATTTTTATTTGCAACTATTTCTCATATAAAATAGCAAATAAAACATACACTTTTGATCATATAAGGCTTTATTCTGCCTATTACTAAGGATGAGTAGCTACTTAAAATACAGTTTGCATATATTTGTAACACCTTGAAAAGTGCTGACAGACCCTTAACAACAACAGGTCCCCTAAGCACCTCTCATATAAATTCATCTGTTTCATAAGAATGTCCTCTAATAAGCAGGTCAGAGAACTGCAAAGCAAACAGGGCAGCTCTGCTGCTGCTCCCCAGACAATACTCTCATCTCATACGAGATAACCATTATACTACATACATGATTATTAGAAAATAAGTCATTTTAAATGTACTTTTTCTGAATACTGAACACTGAGGTATTTTCTCCTTTAGAAATCAATTAGCTTGTGAAAGCCATACTCTTGGATGTGAGCACTGCACCTCCCTGGAATCTCTGAAAACAGGTCCTTAATTCTGCATCTGTGATTATTACGGCAGAATAAACCTCTGTGTGTATGGGAGAGAGAAAGAAGGGTCAGAACTGTCCCCCAAAAGGTACAGAAATATTGACTATCGACAAGGTAAAAGTTATGGTCCAAAATATGCTCCCAAAGTACCTTCAGCAAAAGTCTTTTTGATGTTTTCAGTTTGGAGTTAGAAAAAAAAAAAAAAAACATATGAAAAGTACCATCTCTGCTTTGTTCTTAACATGGCTACAACGGCCTCATGCTGTGGGCACATCTCCAGCCACAGGAGGATTTCCCAAAGCCACACCACCAGCCTGGCAGGATCACCTGCAGCTGGGAGATGCCACCTGCAGCAGCACAGCAACAGGCACAATCCAGAGGAACTTCACTAGCCAGCTCCATGCCTCCATGACCCCCAACACAAATTCTGGCTCACCTGGCAGTCATACTCCTGTAGTCAGAGATGGGCTGCAAATCTGGGTCAGAAGAGGGAAAGGACATTCCCCAGAGTAAAAATGGGATTTGTGCTCCTGCTCATGGATTTTCTGATCATCTGGATCATCATGGGGCGTGGAGCTGCGTGAAGGACACACTCTTTAAGCTGGGTTTAAATCCTTGTATCACCTTAGCTCTGTGCTCAGGGGTTTCTGAGGTCAGCACACAGGACTCCACAACAACAGACCTCTGGCTGACCACTTCAGATTGGCACAGAGATCACAGGCAAGCTACATATGGACATGTTAACCTGCCTCTGGCCAAGCAGAAGACACAACACTTGAGCTTAATAATCAATCCTAGTCCACCTTTTTTTCAAAGAAAACCAAAGTCTGAAAGCTTGAGGTATTCCTGGGATGAAAGCAAGAGGCACACACCAATGGCCAGAGAGTTTTTCACAAGGTGTGTCAAGCCCAACAGGCAACCCTCTTCATCCTAATGCCCACTGGACTGCACAGCCCACACAAGACACGGCCCTTGCAGGGTACCAGGTAAAAAGGTGACCCCACATCCTGCCTGCTAGCATCAGCCACAGACACTGAGATGGACAATCCAGCCACAACAGTCAGGGAACAGAAAAATACAAGTGCTGCTTCCACAGCAGCAATATTTCTGACCAGAGAAGGAGAAAACTAAAAGGCAGAGACTCATCCAGGCTGCCTGCTTTTGCTCATAAAGATGCAAAAGAAGATGATCCAGGGAGGAAGACGATCCAGGGAGGATGAAGAAGGAGGTTGGAGAGAGTAGCCAGGAGTCTCAAACAAAGCTTTTTGAGCATCCTGGCCACAATGGCACAAATAAGGTGGATTTGAAAGAACCATATCTGCTGAGGCCATGCCCAAGACCACAGTATCTTGCCCAGGTAACAACTTCTTTGAAATATATGAGTTTTCAAAACACGTAGTAACTATATCACAGACATGGATAACACAAACATAACAGTAACTTCTCTTTTGTGTAGTCAGAGAACATCTTAATGCCGACTTCCTTTCACATTTGGATATCACATTTGTCCGTGTTTATTTTGCTTACAAATACACAAACATTATTGTAATACTGATAGCATGAAACACGCCAAAAAAAAAAAATCACATTTCAACAAATTATTTCTAAGACATTAAAAAACTTTAAAATTTTTCCTGATGTACCAGTGACTTTACACCCTACAAAGACGCAAATACTTTTGAACAAAGTATCAGTCACTGCTCCCCCTTGCAGCTGATGCTGAATCATTCTAAACAGCAAAGATTTGCACAGTTGCAGGTGTCCACACAAATACTGTAAAACTTTGCCATCTTGACTTGCCTTTCTAAGTATTGGTGAGTTTGTTCTTTCTTTTCTTTGTTATCTGCCAGCTCTGTCAAATTGTCTGAATGTTCTGCAGCTATGAAATTCTTTGCTGCCTATACTGCCTATTACCAAAACCATACCCGAATCCATCAGATTTCCACAGCCCATTATGTCATTACACCTTGCTATTGTACACCAATTTCACCCATTCACTTCCATTCTCTGACAACTAATTTTAATGGGAAAGGGGCATGGCTGAATATATGACAGATTAACCAGCATTTCTAGCTCTCGGGGTAATCTCAAGCATTAAAATTTCTTTGGATTTCCTATCTATCACACATAATACCACTACATCTGCTAATACACTTATGTCACAGAACAAAAAGAGAACACACATCAAGTACTAGAAATTCAGTACTAAAAGATACTTTTGAAGCCATATTATTATACATAATAATATATTATATTATTATTGTTACTCAAGCTGACCTTAAAACAAGCATTTATAAGAGAGTAAAATTTTTTGGAATAGCGAATTCACCTTTGCAACTTTCTTTCTTACCAGTTCCATGTTGTCTCCCACTGAAATAATGATGGACATGCCAAGAAGGCCATTAGGCAGTTCTGGAGTAGAACTTGGCATCTGGCTGTATCCATTCTTCCAGGATTTCCCACAGTTATCAATGGAGCTGCCTTTATGGCACCCATCCACCACTCCACATTGGCACCAACCCCTGACAGAATACATTGCTACTTAAGTAATGGGGTTTTTCTGCAGACTCACAGGTTATGTTGCTCTGTTTTTGCATCTCTTTGCAGTAATTTCTGTCCTGACCCTGACACTGTGGGGCTGTCACTCTCCTGCTCCCAGCTGTACCCTGCTTGTACCCTTCAGCCTAACCTAGCAACAGGCATCAGGCAAAGAGATGCTGATGGGATTGAGAGGTTACCTTATTCATCCAGCTGCTGTTGAACCACTTGCCAAAGGCAGTAAGAACAGACTAAACCTGTCTAAACAGGAGTGTGATTGACAGAGGCAGACAGAAAATGAACCCACTGTGCCTGCTATTGCCTTTACCCACCACTGGTGACAAACAAACTCTCAACTCCCACAAATCGCATAAAAGTCATTAAAAAACAACCAACCACATCAGCTCATTGTCACACTATTACATGAAATAACTCACACAAACAGGCTAGATGTAAAAGGAAAGAAAAAGAACCAAAAAAAGCAAACTTTATTTTCTGACTCCATTATATATACAATAGCAAAAGTGACAGTGGATTGGAGGGTGAAACTGCCACCTCTCCAACCACACTGGTCAAACCAACAGTCCATCAAATCTCTCCACCCACAAAGAAGAATGCAAAACAATCTTTATTTACATGAACATGTGTGAGAAAATTCAGTTGAAATATGTAAGTATCAGAAGGCATAAGAAACTTTTAGAAGAACTTTAAAATTCTCAAACGAACAGGGCAACAGCTCATCACATATTTTTTCCTTTTTTGACTGACTAGGAAAACAAACAAGCAAAAAAACCAAACTGACCTCCCACAACACCTACAGAACCAAAGGGACGTCCATACAAGTGCTGGAGGTTACAGCCTTTTCTGACACTTTCTTGCATAAGCTCTCACTTTAGACAAAATTTTAATTTGCTATTTTTTCATACTTCTTATTCTCTCAGAATAAGACTTCAAAAGGATACAAAGTATTCAGGAAAAGAAACTTTCTTCTCATTATTGAGAAGAAATATTATTTCTCATATTATTTCTTTTTGATTATTTTGCAGTCTTCTGGCACTGAAGCTCATTCACTTCTCCCAAGACTTTTGGCCCTTTCCTTACACAAGCACCCTTGATCCAAATGAGCAAACAGGGGCTTATGGAACAAAATTAGGGACCAACTCTATAAATTATTTTTTCCCAAGTGCCTTGTACTTTTCTTGCATAAAATGCAAGTTTCCTATTTTAAAAGTAAACATCATTTTCATCAACATTTTCATCTGTAAAAAGATGAAAAAATACTTGGTATATTTTAAAATTATAATAAATTATAATAACTTATAAAATAAGAGTTAAAGGCTGTTTACAGAAAAAAGTATGCAAATCTTATTTCTGAATATATACAAAAAGTCTCATTTGGTTTCATTTTTTTACATTTTTTTTTTGTTTTCTTGAAAATTGCTGGTGATAGTTGTACCAAACATTACTTATCTTTCAGATCCATATAAGCTTTTAGAAATGCCTAAGCTACTAATACACCCTGACTCAGAAGTCAAGACCTAACACAGTAAGATGTGTGAAGGGCTCCTCTGAACTCAAGGAGCAAATATCTGAAATTAATATTAGTTTGGGTTAGCAATTAACCCTGCAGATTTGGGGATGGAAGCAGAGTATAAGGGAGTGTCATTGCAAACAGTGTCCAAAATTTACCTGTAGAGATCTGATATGGTAAATTATTTCTGTGCTTTTGACTCACCTGGCTGCTGCAGAAGACAGCAGGTAGATTTATCTGAGAACCCAACAGAAACAGCTTCTTTATGCCAGTCTTGATGAAGCAAAAATAAAAGTTACTTACACCCCCCTGCTCCACCATCAGGCTTTCTCCGTAAGTGCCCTTTCACATCTTCTCCTCACCCAACTCTGAGGCTCCTTTCAGAGCTCCAGAGTTCCTCAGCCTTGGAGCAAAACTAAATTTTACTGTTGGCGACACCCTGGGAAGGAAGGGTGAGCATGCACATGGGAAGGAAGCTTGGAGGAAGCCAAGGTTTCCCCAGCCTTTTACAATCTTTGGGATTCCCTCATCTCTTCCTCCATCCTGTGCATGCCTCCAGGCTCCCTCCACAATCCTAAAGAACCTCTTTTCCCCCATTCAGGATCTTTTCAGCATCCCCACACTTCATTTGTAAAATCAATTGTCTTCGCTTTCCTCAAGTAGCAAGTGCTGCTCCCAGAGAGGATCCCAGGCTCTGGCAAGGAGAAAAGGTACCAGGTCACAGCCAGACTGTGCTCTGATAAGGCAAGGACACCATGGGCAGATGCAGAACAGGGCTGAGCAGCTCTGGGGACAGAGCTCACTGTGACCCAGGTGAAAGAAGAGCAAACCACAACTTCTGCTGCCCCATCCCCACTGCCAATTCTGCTGCAAGGACAACTGAAGTCAGAACATCCCATGACCCCCTTCTCAGCCTTGAGAGAATGAGCTGCATTCCTCAGTTGAGTCTAAAGTTGATTCAGACATCATCAACAGCAAAAGATGAAATTGAGTTAAGTCTCACTCCGATTCTTTTCCACCTTCCATAAAAACAACCACTAATCAGTATTTCCAGAGCTGCTTCAAGTGCAGCAGTGCAAGATGGAGGGAGAGTCAGCTCTGGGCACACAAAGCTCAGACCTGTGCAGAGCACAGACCCAGCCCTGCCAGACAGCACGGCTCATGGGCACAGGCAGTAAACAAGCAGAAATAAATCAGTCTGTTCCCCCATAAAATTGCTGCCACTTGAGTTGCAGCATCTCACACACTGATACTGTAGATAATTTGGTTTCATCTTGATTACGACCTGTATTAACACCCAAAGTAATAAAATCCTTCACATTCTCATTTTACTGAAGCTAAAGGACAAACCTTCTGCAGTGACATATGGCTCTGCTCCTCTGCAAGTATGTTAGACTGCTTACAAAATCTCCTTGTCTAGCAAAGGATAATGCTTTTTAAAACAAATTACCTGCATTAATTTGTATTTTCCACCAAGAAAACCTCACATATCATCATAATCGTCTATCTATACAGATATGAGTTTCTCACATTGTTTGCACTTTTTTTCTCCTTTAATGGGGTGATTTTGGACTATGTCATTGATTATATAGCTGTAACATGCAATTTTTTCCAGCACAAGAGTCAGCTTGGGGCTCTCAGACTGCAGAGCAATTCCTGCATAGTTCAGACAACATTAAGAACAGTCTAGGGGACATGAATTGAGATGAGACCAAGTTTTGCAGAACTTTGAAAACAAGAGATATTTCATAGCTGATTACTTAAGTATGACTTTGAGTCTCAGGGGATTTAGTATTTCATAGAATTGGTTTTTTTTTTTTTAAACCCAAAAGCTTTCTCTGTAGTGTGTGTATTGATACATTGTTGCATAAACTTTGGAATACTCACTTTGATTAATAACTCCTGCTCTTTTCCAGGCTGCATAATTCCTCTCCATAGCCCTGCAAGATGACCAGATGCTATGGGGAGAGCAGAGATTATTCTAGATCTCTCTTCTAGGAGCAAGAACTGACACTTCCACCTCTGTGAGCAGACAGAGACAAAACCATGGTCCCCAATCTCCTGCAGGTGATCTTTATAAAGTGCTCCTTGTAAGATTTCTTTGTGGCCAGGGACCAGATTTTATTTTTGTGATGAGAAAGTATTTCTCTGCTTGAAGAGGCAGGTTCAGATTAAAAAAAATTAGTTTTATTCTCACCTTTTCTTGACTATGTATGCCTCCACTTGATTTTCCATCTAAAAATTATAGTTCTGAAAATAGCCAATTTCAGATTAAGAAAATTCTGTTTATTCATTGTTTTTAATAAAAAAATCTTCTACCTGTACCAATGACTTTTAAATAGCAAACAGGATGTGAACTGCATGACATACAGGAGCAGATTTTGTTTAGCAAATGCTTAATGTCATTGTCATGGTTCCTGAGAAAGCAGCTTGCAGTGGCACTGAAATTTGCAATTACTGCCACTTAATTAACAAATGCCCATTTCCCATCTACATCTACTATGGAGACATTCAAGTAAAAAAAAAAATGGGAATTATTTATTCCTGTACTACTGTACATCAGTGAAATGCATGATGAAAACCCCTTAGCCCTAGAATTTTGAACTATCATTTCCTTTGGTCTATGATGAACTAATCAAGTCATTCTCCCCATAACTGGGGAGAAATCATAAGGTATTATTTGAGCCAGCTGATCTGCATCATTTGTGGGAATCTTGTCTAAGCAAAGTAGGAAGGAACCACAACTTTAACTTTACAAGCCACTGCAGTGTGAAACGATGTCATGTTTTAATCCAGCCAGAACTTAAGCACCAAAGAGCTGCTTTTCACTGCCCCATCCCCCCCCCCAGCAAGATGGAGGGGAAAAGAGTCAGTAGGGTAAGAGCAAGAAAACTCCTGGGCTGAGATAAGAACATCTAAATATAATTGAAATAAAACATCTATAATATAGTTGAAATAAAATAATAAATTGCAATGAAAAGAAAAAGAAGAAAACCAAGAGAATTAAACCCGAGAAAGAGAAATTATGCAAATGGAAACACTCTCCCACCATCAACCAACTGATGTCCAGCCAGTCCCTGAGCAGCAGCTCCCAGGTTATGACACCCTGGGACATGCCTGTGGCCAGCTGGGGCCAGCCCTGCCAGCTGGGTCCCCTCCCACACTCCAGAGGTCTCCCAGAACCTTTTGCTCCCCAGACTCCTCCCTGTGGGGGTCATATGAGGAGCAGAAGAGGTCCTGATGCTGTGCAAGCCCTGCTCACCAGCACTGAGAACATCCCTGAGTCACCAACACTGACTCCAGCACAGATCCATAATAGCCCCATGCCAGCTACTGGGATGAAATTTAACTCCAGCCCAGCCCAAGTCAACACAGTATGGCCTCTTCAGAATACAGGAATTAGTTCATGTGTTGCTGAAGAGATGCTTGGGGATAGAAAAAGAATTCTTTCTGTTAGACTGATTCTTCCCACAGATTTTTGACATGAAATGGCATTTTTTAAGCTCTAACTTTCTTGCCTTCTAAAATATGCCATTAACCTCTATGCCAGTCATAACTTATTTTCAATTACCATGCCAACAAAATACATTGAGACAAGTAAATCTTTTTTGGCATCATATGTGAAGGATAATATTTCACAGAACAACAAAATTTTAATCAATGATCTTATTTCTCAGAGGGGAGCAACCAAAATTTTGGGACTAGTATAAATCTCTTGAAATGTTTGAAATAAAGCCCAGAAAGAAGGCCTGACTTCTAACTGGGAATGCAGTGGATCCAGAGACACAAAATGGGCACTAACTGCCTGATTACCATTTTAGTGAACATGCATTTATAATTTGTACTGCAACATTAAGCACATCCATGAACCCTTTGCCACTAAGAAAAACAGTGGTGCAAGAGGGATCCTTTTCTGCCCAAACTTGTTTCAGAGCTCACCATTTCTTCAGTTATAATAATTTCTGCCTCAAATGTTTGGGTGGGAAGTTCTAACTGCAGGAGCAGAAAAACAATGGAGAAATCTTAGTATTAGACAACTTCAAACATTTTTAACAAAAACACTGTGTGGAAGTTTGACATCTAAAGTTAGATTTACCATAACAAAATTGAAATTAATAAAAAAGAATTTGAGACATGGAATAAGGACTGGTATTTCTTAACTGTATATTGATCCATTTTTGTCCAACTAGTATTCACAGAAATTTTAAGTAAGGAAAAAATAAATGAATGAGTTTAAAAGTCAAATATTTCTAAAACAATCATTCACCAAACACATCAATCAAAATTACAGGTAAAAACGGAGAGGAAACTTTTCTAACAGGTACTGTCAGTCAAAGAACAGTTTGTTCCATTAAATTACTCAGCATAATCCACCACCAAAATTCTACTAATATGAAGGCAAGCTGTCAGCAGAGTAGGAAGTCTTAATTATTGTAGAAATCTAGTAAATCTACACATCTCTAACTTGGAAGTGAAACAACATCCTAGAAAGAGAGATTAAATTAGAAGACTAACAGTAGACATAGAATTTGGAAAGTCTGGGGGTTTTTAAAGTCACAATAAACAAGAAGCAGTCAAGTTTGCTACTTAAAGCTTGAAAATAATTAAAATTTAAAAACAAAGTACTACCACTTTGAAAACCACTCCGCCTACAAAGAAAACAAATCAATTTAATTTTGGAAATACAAAAGCCATTTACACTGCTTCCGCTGTGACTGGGCATTGCAGATTGCCTTCTTTAAGTGTTCAATAAACTATGAAACTATTAGCAATCTTGCCATCCAAAAATCCATTCATCAAATTGTCTCCCGATACCTTTCCTATCTTGACCTCACAGAAACAGAGATGCAGCAGCATAACGTGGAGTACAAGGAAAGGAATACAGGACAAAGACAAAAATCTGAAGGAAGGTCTCAGTAGTTTTCAACTCCCCTCAATTTATTTTTTCCCCACCAGTACATTATAGTTTTTGGCTGGGTAATACACCTCTTTCTCATCTACTACAGAGTTTATGATAGAGAAAATATCAATAGCAGCTCAATAACAGAGAGAATCAAAAATAGGCATTTTTGCCATTGAAAAATCGCACAGTGTGCAGCTGTGCACAATCATTCCTGTCCTGATACTTCCAGGAAAAAAAAACTATGATACAACCTTATCTCTGGAAGACTCAGTGAGATAATGCAGTTAAAAGTCCAAATACAATCTCAAGAGAGTTAACATTAAATAGAATAAATTAGGTATACATTTTAAACCTTATCATAGTACTGCAAATTCATTACTAACACAAATGTTTAATGCATTACATTAAAAGATTTTTCCATTGTACCTTGAAGAGTTACGAGTCCAAACATGAAAAGTTGTACTCCCTTACTCAGCCTCAACATCCTCTGCAGTTCCCAGCCTTAAATCACACTGATCCTACTACAGGGCACTAGAGGAACATGCTGACACAGCAGCATAAGCTACCAAATATTCTCAACTTGTGCAGAGTAGCAGCCAAAGCTATTTCAGTAAAGACCAAATTACAATAAATAGTTTGGGACCATAAAATATATTTATTGTTCTGTCTACATCTAGAGCAACTTTTGTTGCTGTTGCCATGGGGCTGGAGGGAATGAAGGAAAAGTCTGTTTAAATTAAAGGCTTGGAATGTCATATAATGCAGGATGACTTTTCATTAACAGGTCTTTACCTGTTAATCAACAGCACCAGAATTAGTTCACTTTCAGATTGTTCTTGTTTATTAAATGAGGACATATAATAATAAAAGCCTCTCACAGTTCTTTATTACAAATATTTGTTCTAAGCACTAGAACGAAGAAAGAATATATTTTCTTGTTCATTTTGGGAGAATCAATCCAAATCAAGGACTCTGATAGTAGGTACACAACCTGGGAAAAACTTCTATGTTATTTATTTTAATTTTTTTTAAAGCAAATGTTGAACCTCTTTCATGGTAATTAAAAGGTATTTTTATATATTCTACATTTATGGTTTTCATGTGCGTATAAACTTGCATCTCCTTTAGAATATTATAAAGTAATACCATCCTCCTTGGCTTCTTACTTGACAAAATGGATGTCAATAATTACTGCATATATTTTTCAGACACAAGCTGTCTTGAGACTATTTCATGCAGACTCATCACATTTGCTCTGCTGCAGTGGATACACTTTCATGTGAACCATGTAGTAAGCTTTCTACTCATTTCTCCTATAGTCTCTGAGAAGCTGCTTACCCAGGACCACAACATCATCCCCACAAAAACCAAAAGTATTTTTTCCTGTTAATTTTACTGTCTAAAGGCAGATAGAGAGGCAAAAGACTATTAGTGCTTGTCAAATGCTACGAAGTCAGAAACAAAATGATGTTCACTGGATTATTAGTGCAATGCAACAGCAGTCAGGTGATGCAGAGTTTGTGCAGCAAACAGGAGGAAGAATTTTAAAAGAACATTTGAAGAAAAAAAGACAAAAACAGGGGGGAAAAATGGCATCTTCTGCACAGAAAAACGTGTAGCTGTGAAGAACCATCCAAAAGAATGTTATTCAGGATATACTTAAGAAATCTATAGCTTTGCCTCCTAAACACTCAAGCAAATGCAGAGTGAATAGTCATTCATTGCCCTTGCAAAATTGGTACATTTTGAAATTATATTTGATTCATGACCTCTTGTCTTCAGCTTATGTACTATAAGACAGGATTACTGAAGCTTTCAAAAAGACACAAGCAGCATATATATTTTAAGAAGCACCATTTTCCCAAGCAGGGGAAGGCTTCAAAGTTTTCTAGTCTGTCTCTTTTTAGGCATTCCTATCAATGCCTCAGTTAATTACCACTGTGCCTCAGTAATTAATCTGATTGACCCAACTAACCACTACTACACAGAGACAACAGTCACTCATATTTAGGGGGGCAAAGGCAAACACCAGTTTCCCTTCTGACAGAGGATAGATGAAGCCCAAAATAAGCAAGTAGTTGTTAAAGCACTTCATTTTTGGAATAACATATTTTTAACCAATTGGAATGCTAAGCAGAAGGTATCCTTTAACATCAGGAGAAAAGGTCCTGTCTCACTCAAATCTGGGGCTACCCAATAATCACAATATGGTTGTGCAGCCATCACTGCCAACTCATTTCACATCTCTTCTCTTTTGACAACTTTTATTACAACCTTTTGTTCATAAAAAAAATTATACTTTTTCTTTGTTGGTGGGCTTTTGGTTTGTTTTTTTCTTAGTAAATGTGAACAATTAAAGAAAAATCTGCCTGTTATTCTATTTTTTCAAAAGCTGTAACCAAACATCTTAATCACCATGAAGTGAACCACACTTGTGAATGTCCCTTGACACAAGAAGAGGACAAACTATGATGGATTTAGAGCAGAGGCACACTGCTGCAGTGTCACTCCAAACCAGGATTCATTCGCTTTCCACCTCATTGCCAGAACATTATCCCTTGGTGTTCTCTTCTTCTCTCCAGACCACACTGTCCTTTTCAGACTCTCGTGTTTCATCATTCATCAGGCTCACACCTTACTGAGACTCCCTAATGCCTTTGTCAAACAGGCTGTACTTTTCCATGACCTCTCAAATGTTAAAATTTTTTTTTTGTTAGTGTAATAGGAAACATCTCTGAATATGCCCAATGAATGTGCTGCTATGAAGCTTACCCAAAAGGTGTTAACAAAAACGTCCACCACACACTGATAAGATACATGATCAAAACAATATCTCTAATACGCAAACACATTTTCATGGAACATTTAGCATGCTAGTTTAACATACAAGTTCAGAGTTACCCTAAATTGTATATATAATGCCTACATGTCCCAAAAAAACCAGCAGAAAAATAAGATTTGGTTGTATTTTTTTAATTAACACATCTTGTAAGGCTGAAGACTTCATATCACCTCAAATATTGCAGAGAGAAATACTGAATCTAAAAAAAAAAATAAAAGGCAACTCCAGAAATGTCAGAATTTTAATCCTACTTAATATCAGATCATTACATTAGATTTTAGAAATTCATCCATCTTATCACCACAAATGCATAATTTTGAATAGAGAGATACCAGATAACTATGGTTATTCTCCAGTGATGTCCACCAGACACACCTCACATCCCCCCCAATCTGCAGGGGGGGAGGTGGAATCTTGTAATCAAAATTCTTGAATTGAACACCAAAATGCCCCCAAAATCACTCAAAACCACACTGGTTAAACCATTTTCTTACAATGCTTGCCCTGGTCCTGTGAAAAGAAAATGCATTACCGCAAGTTACAAAACTAAGATAGAACTAAAGCTTCCTTGTGACAACACAGCAGAATTCTTGCCTGAGCTCTGAGCAAAAGCAGGTCTGTCCACATGAAATAACACTGGGCAGCACTCAGCAGCTCCAAAACTTATTTACTAGCACAGGACACAGGAATATAAAGGATTACCCGTGGCTGGTGGGAGATTTATGGCTGCCTCTCACACCTGGTGCTGGGCAGCACACTGCCAGTGATGTCTCAGCAATGCTTTTCTGCCCTGCAGGAGCTGCACCCAAAAAGAACCTCCCATAAAGAAGTTTTTACAGGCAGCTGGGGCAGTGGATAACCACAGTTGCATTACCACGCTAAACATCCTTTCCTAAGATCACTTGATCAATTTGATCACTGTTCTAAAGCCAGTTGTGCTGGGCATTTCTATCCCACCATCCCACAGGCAGTTGTTCTAACACCACACTGAGACAAAGACAAGATACAAATACACAGTTTGGGAGATAGATGGGGCTTTTTTCAATGAGGAAAAAAAAACTCACCACACTGTTTCAAAGTAAAGGAGATGAAGTCATCACTGCACTGACTTTTAACCTTAAATGTTAATTTTTCACCTCCAGTACCTCAGATAGCTCAGGGGAAGTGAGAGCTAATACACAGAGAACACAGGCTAATGGGAAATTGGAGTCTTCCTCCCAAACTAACTCCATTTCATGTAGTTTCTCCTATTTTAGAACTGTCACACAAACTAATGAAGAACAAGTGTGGGGAACTTTAAAAAAAATAGAGTCAATTTCAATCCTGGTGTTTATTTCCACAGACTTGTTTCAAAAGGTGTGAGCATTTCCTTAAAAATTATAAAATATTCCTAATAACTGAGACACCATCCTCATATCCACAGATTCTCAGGAATACTTAGGTGTTAACTCACCCTTGATTTCAGTTGAATGGACTGTGTAAAAACTTCTAAGGATGTGGATTTTCAGAATACCATTATACAATGGCAGATTTTAAGCTTTACTCCCTCGAGTACCACACAAGATTGCAACTTCTTCTGACATTACTTATTCAAAGCATATTTTAAAAAATTAAGCATCAGACAAAAACAAGTCCCATTATTTCATTGAACTGGTACAGAAGAACCACTGGAAGTAAATCCTAATATTTAAATAATTGATCAGACATTTACAACAACAAAACATCCATGTGCAAATATCCACACACACTCATTTACTCAAGAATTCAGGCAAGAAATTACATCGGGTGGTATTTGAACTTCAGTTATTTGTGAAGAATCCCCACATCCTTTTAAAGCACAAAAATTCTCTACAAACAATACGGCAAGTGCATGCAGAGGTAGCACTCAGTGTTACTCCTCAGAAGTCTGAATTTAGTTATAACAAGCACTGATGGTCACTGAAAGGGCTCAGAAAGCTTAGGCCCAGATTTATAGTGTCATTTGACAAAAATTCAATAGCTTTTTGGAGAGCCAACACAGATGTTGCTGCAGACATCTGTTAGCTCGACAATGCCGAGGTGCATCTCCCTCTGCAATCCCACCCTACCAGGCAATGGTCTGGAAAACCTCAAAGCAGAACACATTAAGTTCAAGAAGCCATTTCAGGGATCCTGACTTCTCTCCCTTATCATCTGTAGCACATGTTTACCGTTTATGGCTCATCACCAGCCCACACAATCACTTATATTCCAAATGTTCAAGGAGCTCTGTAGCTGAGGAAGAAAATGCATTAATATTCTGAACTACCTGCAGAGATCTGGGCTTGGAAAGGTTCAGGATTTTGTACTGCAATGCCTGGCTGCCTCTGACACACCGTGCTAACCTAAGTCCCTCCTAACCAGTGCAGCTTGCATACATAAAGCAATATTGATTCAGCTGTGAGTGCTGTTTGCCCAGCCTTTCAGCAGCACAGCTTCTCCAAACACTGCTGCAGACATCAGAGCGTGTCTTCCGAGGAGAAGGGTGCTGTTTGTCAGCCAGGCTTGGCTTAATGATGCACTCTGCGCCAACGACTGCATTTAATTAACTTTCCTTGCTTGGCCTCACAGAGCTGTTTTCTGCTATCTGATCTTGCCTGCATGAACCCCATTCTGATGTCATGCAGAAAGGAGGCTTGCAGCCACAGCCTCTTTCATAAATAAAACTGCCCTGACTTATAAAGTTGATGGGAGCAAAGAGATCATGATATCCATGCCCACATAAAACACAGCACAAAACTGCTTTCTGAAGCAAAATATCTGGAGATTAAAGCTAAAGGAAAGAAGGCCACCCTTCTAAATGAGCAGTTTAATAACAGAGAGGACATGGGCCAATAAGGGATGGTTATTTTGAAATGAACACTTTTATCTGTACCACATGGTGTCTTTCCCAGTGGCACTGCTAGAATTCAATAGCACAGTTTCATGAGAAAGAATAAGAACTTGTCTTTGTTTTGCTGTTTACAGGAGCCAGTTTGTTTAAACCTTCCAACAAGGAAGATAAATGAGCTGATGTTTTACATGAACTGCTTTATCTGTCACTTAAAATGCAAAACAAAACATGACATATTCCTGCTTATCCAGCTGTACTAAATTTAGTATATAAATACAAGGACTGTTCAAGGGTAAGCAAAGGATTTGAGTCTCAGAGATCCTCTAAAAACTCCTTCTTGATGTTTTTTTCTTTCCTTTTCATACAAACATTCTAGGCAGAGCTGTTAAGGAAAAAATACACTCACAGGCAAACTCTTGCTTGAACTTCTAACCCAGACAGCAGAGAGTATGTGAAGGTGTGAAAGCCATATCCCACTTTACCCACAGCTGTGTCACTACACTTACCATCACTGCAAATACTATTCCTCATATTATTATTTTCCTTCTATGTATCTTCTTTAATCAAGATGTTATTTGCTTCCTGTTGTATCTGTAAAAGCTTTTCAGCATTTATTGGGAGGGGGCAAGCATTTCCAAGCTTCTAGTATGCCAAGTTACTTTCTATCAGAGTCTGCAGCTCACAGGCATATTCACCTTTCCCATCAAGTCTTTTTAGCTGCAGGCTTTCAAGCTTCCAAGCATTTTAGATGGGTGTAAATGTCAATTCCTCCAACTCTAAGAAAGAAGCAATGATGTACCAGAAGATAAATAAATTACATTTAAGTCACTTCACCTCTCAAAGTTCTGGCTTTGAAAAGGAAGAGTCCAGGAAAACTAACTCAGTCTTTTTACCTGGCTCATCCTTATGTCATTAAAATTAACATGAAACAGTATGTTCCTTTTTAACCACTTGATGAGTCAGTGCAGCTCAGAAAACTGATAAAAGGTTTGTGGAAATAAATTAATATTGCATGACTGCTGCTGGAGCTATTAAACAAGCATAAGCAAGAACCCATCACTGAAGCCAAAAGAGACCATTAAACGATGAGGGAAAGTGGCAGAAAAGTCAACAATCATTATTACAGCAGGTCCTTCGCCCTGCAAAAATGGCATGTGACCTAAGCAGATGTAAGCAGCCCTTATCTCTGATAAAAACAGTTATACTGCTTATCTCAGCTCTTACAATTCTATTACATTGCTTTTGACAATATAAAACCCATTCTTTGAACACCATTTTTTTTTTTCTTCATGGAAAGGAAAATTTATCAAAATCTTTCAGTAAAAATTTTTCTTCAGAAGAAATGAGAAAGGAAGAGTCGGGGGGGGGGGTTAAGCTATGAAATAGCTCAGTTATTGGTGTTTTGGTTATGTTTTCACAAGTCTGATGCATGAAACACACTTGAAATCTACAGCTGATGACAGATGTGAGACAGCAAATACTGTGACTTATGTCCTCAGTAGGCAAACTTAGTTTTATTTTGGCAAATGTGGTCAGTTTTCTCTGCCTCTGCTGGAGGCAGAGAAAAATATCAGAATTCTCAACGTTCCTGCAGGAGTCAGAAGCAGATCTGCAGACCACAGACGCTACCAAAAAGCAGCTGCTGTTTCTTACCCACTTTCACACTGTACTTCAGAAATACCCACTTGTGTGACAAGAAAGGAGATAAACCTTTACAAAGTAAGCTCTGCTTCTGAGCACAGTGACCTCCACAAACTTCAGTTCCTGAGCTCTCAACCCCTCAAATTTTAATATATCAGAATTCCTGAAAAATTTCAGAGATGCAGGTGATTCAGCAGCACTTTGGGCAGGAAAATTGTGAAGGATTGCTCAGAAGCAAGAGGCCCACTTCCTTTCTGCTACATATAAAAAAAAAATCTGATAGTTTTTTAGTATTTCAGTGTACAATCTCACAAAGATGCTGTTTATTTTCTCAAGAATGGTTTATCTTCACTTGCATCAAGGATAGCATTTAAAATACACTCGAGGATAACATTTGCTCAGTGGAAAAAAAAAGAATGAAATAATTTACAGTTACCTTAAACACTTTGACAGAATCCCTGCAAGTATTTTTTTAAAACAAGATCAGACATTAGAAAATATTATTGATCAACTGTCTTACTACTGATATTTCTTTAAGCTAGTTATGCCAAAATATGAGTATTTTTACACAAGAGATCCATTCAAATTCAAAGATACAACTTCCATGATTTAATTTTGCATGCTAATGAGTGTCATATGGAGATTTTCCAAACTGCATCTTGATTTAAGAAAACAAGTAGAGCAAGGAGTTAGGAAGTTACATTTATAGGAACAGCAAAGTCTTCAATAGAGAGATCCCTTAAAGTACAGAAAGTGCTATTATCTGTTGCATAAATTCCCCATTATGCATTATCTGCTGCATATAACAGTTACCT
The DNA here is from genome assembly GCF_024509145.1 of Vidua macroura. NCBI lineage: Eukaryota > Metazoa > Chordata > Aves > Passeriformes > Viduidae > Vidua > Vidua macroura. The sequence goes on from NC_071571.1 coordinate 9,578,490, forward strand.
ATGATTAAACCTGAGTGAACCTGATTAAATCTGCTTGCACTGAGGAAGACTCCAGCCTAAGCACTGGAAAATATTGATAGTCAGCAAAATTCAACCTGTTCAAATCTGTCACTGCCCTTCCTGGTGTCAATCATGGGAATCATCAATACAAAATTCTTATAAATTTGCATTTGTTTGATGTTAAACAGTACTACAAATTTAATCTCATTTCATCTTAAATGTTCATTAGCTAAACCTTATTAATATTTAATTTATTAATAGACCCGTATCATTGTTTCTGTGTTTGATGGAAAACAAAACTTTTCTTTACAATATGGAGTCACAAACAAAAATTTCATATACCATACTTAATTTAAAAAATTAACCCCCCTTATTACAGATCTACATATTACCATATATTTCCATGTCAAAAGACACTATTAAAACTACTCCCTTCCTCCTTTCATCACATACACACATATTTTATAACAGTTATTGTTTCAAAGATCTCTCTCAAAACATCTTCTGTCCTTCACTGGGAATTAAATCTTTTCATATAGCGCATTTCCAATCTTCAACTATTATTAGCAAACATCTTTTGTACTATTCCATTAGCCTCATTCACATGTTGTGCTGGCTTTTTTGACTTACTGAAAATAAATTATGCAGGACAGCAGAAGAAAGCTGTTTCTGCATAATTCAAGTAAAATCACAGAAAAAGGAAGCAGTATAATCAACAACTGCAGTGTTCCTTTGAGACTTACTTTCTTATTATTAAAAATAACAATCTTTTGAAGAAGAGGAGACTGATAATTACTCAACATCATCCTCTAAAAAGAAGAACAAACTGAAGGTAACAAAACAGTTATTTCCACCCATATTAAGACAAATTAAATGGTAGCATATTCCAGTGTGTTTAATTAAATTAAAATCTATTTCACATAAAAGTAAATGGTTTTGCTCAGGGTTGAGAGGACATTTATTTATTTATTTTTAATCTATTAAATTTTTCTTAACTGCTGACCAGAATAGTCACACCTGGTACTTTTCCTTTTCCCCTCCTTCTCACTCACACATGTGTTTGGTTTACTGAATCAAACATGTAGCAATTACAGAGTGGAGGACAGAGCAACCAGCAAACAAAACATGGAGGACTTACCATTTACACAGACTTCAAAAGACTTGCAAAGGTCATCCTCAAACAGGCAGCCTAAAAACACAGAAGAACGGTAAAAATTAACACAGGTTTCAAACTGTGGATAATTAGTGCATATTGAAGACCTATTAAATGCTCTGAAAAAGTCAGACACTTGGTTTGCCTTGGGAGTTCAAACTGGGCAGTAGAGGAAGTCCAGAACAGGTCTGATTAGACAGCACACCTTATTAACTGGCTATGTCCAGAGTAACCTTTGAAGTTTTCCCTCCTCTCATTTCTCTACTGAAGGTTCAGTTTTTCCATGCATGTGTCTCTCATTTAGTAATTTGAGGGACTTTGTGTTCCCTTAATTTTGAGCACATTATTATACCACAGCACAGTAATGCTGCAATACACTACAAGAATATACACACCAAGAAACCAAGAGCATCCTGACAATACTGCTACTGCAATGAGACAAGCCTATAAATCAGCCTGTAGATTGCTCAGATTAAGCTTGGATTTAGTAGTTGCAACCACTGACCACGCCTAAGACTTCAGGAGTGCCAAATCCTTGGAGAAAGGCTTCCAAATTAAGCCATCCCTACCAACACCCTAATGTGGCAGCAGCTCTCTGGACACAGAGAGAAGCAGACAACTTTCCCAGGCATCGTTCTGGGAAGGCTGTGAGAAGATCAGAGAAAAGAATGAGAAATAATTCTTATCTTCACTTGCTGCACCTGGTATTGTGAACATGTGGAAGGTGTTATGGAGATTTGTTTACCAAAGGGTGGTTTCTTAATTAGCCAATGGTGATGGTGTTTTAATAAAACGACCAATCAAGTCCAGCTGTAACAAATTGGGGTATAAAAAAAGCAGTGGGTTCCTTACAGCTTTCTGTAAATGCATGGAGTCTATATCAATTATTACCTGGCCAGGGTCCCACCTGTGTTGACACCCTACTACCTCACAGACAAGTGACAAATCAGTATAGGTCCATGAAAAAATCCTTGGATTTTTTTGATTTAAAACAGGAAATTTGATGACAAAGTTGCTGCTTGATGAGCCCCTACTGCACAAGCTCCACTCTTCACCCTAGAAGCTTCATCCAGGTTGGCAATCCTGCTCTTTCACTTGTACACATCTTCACGGATAAAGTATTCTGCTCCTTTGTCACCAAACAATTCTGTTCCCTTGGTGCCACCCAACCAGGTATTGAGAGAGTAGTGATTATTGCTTTTGCTCAACCAAAATGAGTCCCTGCTGATAGTTGTGAAGGCAGCAGGGAAGTGGGCAAGATGTGCCTCTGTGGTCCCTCCACACTGGGGCACAGGGACAGGTTCAAAGGCACTGTGAAATCTCCTGCTACTTGTTAAGGGCACTCACTTTGTTTACCCAACCAGTAGTTTCTTTATTTTCTGACAAAGCTAGAGCTAGGGCTGGAGCAAATCTGAGGAATGAAGCTTTGTTGGACACAAACACTCCCCTTAAGAACACATTTTCACAATTAACCCCTTTGATTTTCCTGGAAAATGTCTTGTTTATTAGTGGCCACACGGAGTTATGATATTAAACAATATTGAACTTTTCCACACTTTGCATCAAGAAACCAGCAAGGAACTACACCAGATCCAAATAAATGAGCAAATCCTCTCTCCTCAGCCATGCCTAGCTCCATGAAAGCACAGAGTACAGCACCTCTATTCACCAGGGAGTCCAGTGGATCATGTAAGATGTTCTTAGAAAAAGAACTGAAAGGCTCAGGACTTTCTGACCATTAATTACCTGGCTCCTAACCCAGCTAAAATAAAAGTTTTGGTGAGATAGAGTGATTTAGGAATTTCTGAAAAGCCTTTCAGCAGATAACTGTATTAGCACATCATTAAGCCTGAACTTATACGCTGTGTGTCTCAGCAGGATTTAGCAGCACATGCTAGGTCTGAGCTAGGCCAGCCCAGCTATGTGAATCCAAGACATGTTGGAGAACCAACAGAGTCCTTCACATCCATCCCACACCTGCCTGCAAAGACCACATACACATAACCTCACACAGATTTACAATATGCACAGGAATAAAAGAGTTCTCTCATCCTTTTACCCATGCCCCAGTAAACTGGTACCATTTACCCAGTAAATTTGGTACCTTTTGAAAGGGAAGTTTCAGACCAGGAAACTTCTTCACATAGAGTATGGCAGAATGGCATGTGCCCACACAGTACACAAAGTGTGGTTTGCAACCTATTCTTGAGATGTGGATGATTTTGCTCCAGACAAGTCTGCTGTAAGAACCATTTGACCTGGAACAGCGTCTGGAAACTCATTGAAGATACCTGACTGCAGCCCTGCTACTGACCCAGCCAAGCAGGAGGATGCCTGAACTGCACCTTGCACCAATATACACTAGATTTGGAAATGTATACTTTAGTGTTCCTGTTTCCAGAAATCTGAAGGTAACTCTTCTAAAAAAAAAAAGGTTTTATAGCTAGGAAAAAAAATCAGTATTCCTTTTTTCCTAGGAGAATAAAAAAAGAATTAAAACCAGAAGCCAGAAATATCTGTGTCCAGCAAAATGCTGCTGAATTTGTCCTGCAATGGAGGGAAGACAGGCACTTTTGTAGTTATTTCCCATGCTGCAGTGCTGTGGATCCAAAAGGTGTCAGAAGAGAAGTTGCAGCCAGGAATATTTCTAGTGGAGTGGCACATTAAAACAGTGACAGGTTCACCTGACTCTACTGATTTGAAGCACCTGGGAGCTGGGATTACAACCACCTGCTGTCTGTAGCCACCTGCCAGAAATAGGCCATCCTATAATAACACACTGATATTCTCAGAAGCAGAAAATACAGATAACAAAATGAACAAAATGAGCCTGCTTAGGTACAAAGAAATCAACAGTCATGCTACTTCTATACAGCACTCTGATTTTGCTTTATTGACTAATAAATTTCCCATGAAAAGCACAAAAGAAAACTGGCATTATCATGTTTTAGTTTCTCTTTTAATAACTGTTGTTTATTTGATGCTCACTGCAGCAAGGAATCTGATGCAATAAGACTTGTAAACCAATGTCTTGGAGAGTAAATTAATGAAGTCAATTCATAGTAAACTATATCCATGTAGGATTACGCTAAAATAGACAAAGACCTCCAAAATGCCTTGAAAAATATTTTGTTTCAAATTATTTATTGCTAGAGTTGACTGTTATGCATATTTCACCAACCAGTCAATATGCTAATTTAGCTACTAATTTATCTCCTGCTATTTGCTGGAACACTAAGTATCATATTTCATTTTAAATATCATCTACCCACTATTAGGAATGGTGGTAATAAGTCAACTCCAAAGAGTGAAATGGTGTCATCTCCAAAATATATTAAATTCAGTTCATGCCTTATGGGAACAAAATTGCATTGCATTTTCTGTCAAAAAAAATCTATCACAAAAAAAAATCTCCCAGTACACATAAACTGTTGATACATTATTTTCAAACACCAAATCTAAAGCCCCAATCTCACTTCACACAGCAGCCCTGAAATAACAAAGTCTCCACATAATTATCCAGCATACCTTGCCTTGCCAAATGTAGAATTTAAAGAGTTTTCTTACCAAACTTTCATTGAAATTCAACTCTTTATTAACACTTGCATGGTCTCCACATCTCAGTAGTGACAAATCAGGTTAATATACTGTATAGAATGTACACTACAGTATATTTACATGGTGCATTATTAAATAGCCACAAAAAGAGATTCCACAGGGCCTTGCAAATTCTTCTGCCTCGCCTTCCCTTCCTCCCCCTCTATATTTCCAGTGCTGTTTCTCAGAAAGGCAGCAAAACATAATCACAAAATACTGCTGCAAGTACAGGAGCTAAAAGTTTATGTTTCTTTTTTTTCCAACTTATTCTTCTCATGAGACACTAATAAAACTATTTCATTCTCTTCATCATACAGCAGTTCTGCTTTCCTAAAGAAAAAAATAGGAAAGTTTAAATTGCACTGGAACATATTGTTTGTTTTGACTTATACAAGGAGCCTCTGAAGGTTAGGACAGTCGAAGCAGCAGATGAAGTCACTTGAACTTCATCTAGAAAAAACTGTAAAAATTCTCTTATCAGGAAAATATTTTTTTAAATTGACATTGACTGATGATTCAAATAGATTATATTATGTTAATTTCTCTGTCCTTGCCCCCTGTTAGCCAACTCACTATGATCCCAAACTAAACATCTCTCCCAAGAATGCCATCAATTCTGTAAACATTTTTCTAAATTAAAAGTAGGTCATAGACCCTGTTTATCAAAAAATGTCTTATAATCATCAAAACAAAAAAAAACAACAGGCAAAACCAGCTACATTTCTTCTGAAACTGGGAAAATACAAACCTTTTAAATCTTTTGTGTTATTGAGGGTTGCCTACCTTTTCCTTTCACTCTCTTACTACAACTTTCATGGAAGCTCTTAGTGTCTCCTCACATTTGCAGACCTTACAAACCCCTGCCATCACAATATTTTAGCCACTATATGTTCCCTTAATCAAAATATGCCAACAATCTTTAACATTTTAATAGTCCAGAATGAAAGTGCACCCCACATTTACCTGTTTATTTCACATTTGGCTGCAAGACAAGGTCAGGAGACCTTGCAGGGTGAGCTCATCACTGCTGGTGAGGGTAAGAAACAAGGAAACACCTGGGCAGGTCAATGCCTCCTTGGGTCCTTAACCCCAGCTGTGGAAGACTCTAAATAGTGAGTCTTTCCTCATTATTTAGAGGAATGTTTATTTTCCTATTGTAGAATTAATAAATATGGTCCAATAATTACATTTTAGATATGCTCAACTCACATAACTGGAATAGCTTTAACTGAAAAAACCAAGATGATGCCCAACAATCATGAATGATAACCTGAACACATTGGTAGGAAAAATGAAACAAGGTTTGCAGAAAACTGATGGGAGAAGTCATCTGTTTGAGAGAAATATTCTGCTCACTAATAGAGGTGAGAGATAAATTTGCTCAGTCTGCTAAAGCTGTGATCTATTCAACACATCCTCATCTGTCTGCCATACATGTGTGCTTAACATGTCTAGAATTACCCAAAATTGCAAGAATGTCTGGGGGAAATGTACTTTAAGCTGATCACAGGCTTTAAGCAAATTTCATCCCAGTTTCCTAAACCCTGGGGTTACATAGGTATGTGCACATGCAATGTAAGTATATACTCATTACTCAAAACTTACCAATTGCCTGTGAAAAATCAACTGATTGACTGCCTTCCTTGCTTTAGTTTCATTTTAGCATTCATTGTGATAAAAACACAGGATGGCCCTACCTTTTAAATTTTCATTCTTATCCCCTTTCTCCCTTGCTCGTTTTTCTGTTCCAAACTCCTCCATTCTCTTCCTGAGAAGTCTTTCTTTTTTACCTCCTACTCTCCAAAAAAACACTGTCCCACCACCAGAATACAGCTGCCCCTCCCAAACACATGCATACCATTCCCAGGCACTGCCCCTCCCACACGGTGCCTGTGACAGTCACATTCTCTGGACAGGGAGACATAATTCTGTCTCTCAGGAGAAGCACAGAGAGATGAAGAGAAAACAATCTTTATCTCTGCTCCTTTGTTTTCCCCATGTGGAATGTGGTATGGAGATTGTTTACCTGAAGCGATTGCTGGGTTGGATTCTGGTGAAGGTTGTTTGGGTTCAGTGACCAATCAGATCCAGCTGTGGCTTGGATTCTCAGCAGAGTCACGAATTTGTTAGGTAAGTAAGAAGAAAATATGTAGAATAGCATAGTATCTCTTCAAATAGTATATTAATGTAATATAGTATAGTTTTAATAAAGCTATCCTTCAGCCTTCTGATCTGGAGCCAGAAATCATCATTTCTTCCCGCATCTGGGGTTCGCCGCATTTTTACTATACGGTGCCCTCTCCTTTCACTCCTGCAGGTGAGCAGCAGGATCACTGTTAGGATACTGTCACCTGATCAGTACTGATTGTTGACAATTTCTGGCAGTCCAGTCCATCCATGCCCACAGGTGCCCCACTTCCCTTCCAACACATTCAGCCATTCCCTGTCTGCCTCCCTTCCAGTGTGTGACTGAGAGAGAGCGGAGAGAGGAGGTAAAAGAAGGGCAGAATTTGCTGTGTCTTGCTACCTCAATTCAGAGCTCTTCCAAGCAGGTGTAGGTTTGGTTACATTCTGGTGTCTCCTCAAGTTCTCAGGATATCCAGAATGTTCTGCACTGAAAAAGATATTTTATCAAGCCCTTGGAACCTGTGCTGGTTTATCAACAACTGCTTGGATAATAGTAAAGTGTTGAAAGAACAGTAAATCAATGTGGTCAAGAATAATATTAAAGTGGCACATAATACTAAAGGGGGTCTTTCTCCCAAGAGGGAAGTGAGAAAAACATTTGTCAGCATAAAATACACTGAGCTTTGATCTTCTTTCTGCACTCCACCTTTTATGTTTTTTGAGTGTAATGTGTGCCTGATGTTTTTGTAATACTGGAAACTCTTGAGAGAAGGGCTTTTTCCTTTCTTTTTTAATTATGTGCATGTACAAAGATTCATACAAAGGAGCACTCATCCCTGGTGAAGAATCCAGGCTTTACTCTAATCCAAATTAACAAAGATGACAAAAGAAATCCCTGCAGTGGTTCACTGCAGGACTGTGCAATCTTTTACATGAAAAGTTTCCAAAGTAAAGTAAGGAAAGATTTCCCATAAGTGTTACCATATGGTGATAACACTTCCTCATCTCAGATTTACCCCTTCTTTCAATCATTTTTCATACACACTGATTTGTATATTGAAATATTCCTCTAGCCAGAATAATTCATCACAGAATAGAGTTTTCATTCATTTAGGAAAAATTTCAGTATTAAATTTACAGCCAAGATTTGACCCTGAAGCCTCAATGACATTACATAGCAGTACTTCAGCTACCTCCTTTATATCACTTGCCTTTCAACATGTATGGTGCATGAAATAGGCAACATAGTACAGAAATGCTATGGTGTTTATTATTCTTATTTCTCACTATGTAAATCATTACTTTGTCCGTTCTGCATTTAGAGGGAAAATAGATCTTTAACTTTGCACGTAAGTAGTCTGAGCATGTTCACCACTAAAGAAAGGAATTGCTTTGTGGTGAGAATACTATTAGCTTCTCTGATTACTAATGCCATGATTGCAATGATGTAGGGCTTTTCTTCTGGGGAGCACTGAGAAAAGGTCACTACTAAGAATAATTGAAGATGTGAGCAGTAATAACAGGTCATGAAAAGAAGAGACACTGAAAGTCCATCACTAAGAAAGCTTTAGAATAGCATTTGCATTTGCCCAGCATTCAAAAAGTGGTTCATTCACCATTTGATGAGCCATTTTGTCATTTTTTCATGGTAAACATTAAAAGAACTTGAATTATCTCCTCTGAAAAATTACAATTCTCTCACTGCTACATTGTCTAACTCTGTTTCTTTGGCAAGACCACCATTCACTCAAAGGAAAATGGGGAGCACAGATATAATCTGCCAAATAAGTAGCTCCACTAATACTTGATTATACTGAACACTAACATGCTGTCTATTTATATTGTAAAAAAAAGGAGATGAATCCATTATTGTAGAATAAATAGAAGATAATTTTAAAACATTGCAAATATTACCTCTTAGGATCATGACTGAAATCTTTTACCTTTAATTGTGGCAGAAGGGGTCAAATGTGATTTACTCAAGTAATACAGCCCCCAAAAAGAAAAGATTTTTGCCATTTTGGTGTCCCATATTGGGGAAAAATAGCATCTTTACAATACAAAATGTAGGATCTGTTCCTTCAAAATTAAAAATTGTTAATTGGAGTACTCACAAACTGGAGACAAAATGTCATAAAGGTCAGAGCAGGCATTCAGTAACTGCAAATAAACACCTTCTGGTCACCAGTTGCTAAAATTGAATTAATTTCTGGGCAGGAACTAAAATCACCCAACACCCACTGAAATCCCAACTGCAGCTAAGCAAAACTTTCTTTTGTGCCTGGCAGAGACTCTGAAAGCTGAACACCACTGAATCTAAATTCCACTTCACTGTTTAAATACATTAACAAGCAGCCTGATTTTTTTACCTGCCAATGCCTGTACAATATCCTTGCCCACAAAATCTGTTGGCAGCAAAACCTTCTGGTATTATCCATCGCCAAAAGATATAACACTGAAGCTTACATCCAGCAGAGTATGACATTACCAGCACTGCCTTCCTCAATATCATTGCACACAAGCCAGCAGGCATTGCACTGCAGAGGCCTCTGTGATATTTATTCTGTGAAAGAACTGCTGCCATCATTATATCTATCAACCTCATTTTGCCCATCACTAACTGCCAGTCTATTCCAGCATACTTGTTTTACAAAATTGCAGTACAGGAGTGAATTCTAAATTCTAATTATAACATAATTCTAGATGTCTTCCACAGTGAGGGTTAAGACAAGCTAGGTCAAAGAAGTAATGAACCTATTAGCTAGAGGAAACAGGAACTCTGTCTGGGGGTTATGTGCTTTGGAAGATAACTCTTTCCAAATATCCAAAACACTTACATGGTTAAGGAACTTATGTCCTGTTCTCTGAAACTACTCAGTCTACAAGAGACGGATTCAGTGACAGAGGGGTTTTTTTAAATGGTTCTTTAAAGTTGTGTCTTCTGTTTTGGGAAAGCTCCCATTATTTCCATAATCAAAGGAAGGAAAAGAGACATGTTTCTCATTTCCCTCTAACAAGTGCCAAAATTTTCTTTTCATTATTTGGCAGACATTCTTAATGAGTATCTTCTTGGTGCTTAAAAAAACATAACCAGAATTTACAGCAATTCTCATACACTTATATTGCCTCTAAAACTAAGCAATTACCCAAAATTTGGGGGTAATATTCCTTTCCCAACGATATATTAAGCAGACTGCAAAGGCAGAAACCATTTTTTGCAGAGGACTTCTCTGCTATGCTTGGCTTTTATGTTCTGTTTTACTCAGAAAATAGTACAGCATCTTTCAACTAATGATGCCTGTACCAAGAGCTGCAGTACGACCAAGTGCCTGTCACACAGAATTCCCTCTATTTTCCTTCCTCTGACTTTTTAAAAAATCCCTCTCCTTTTTGCTTCATCTCTACTTCACTGTTAATTTGAGCTGGGTTACAATTTTTGGGTTAAAATTATGATGTGGACTTGGTGAGAGCAACTTGGAAGGAAAAAAGAAACACATAACTCCAAGAAGTCCAAAGTGCAAGGGGCTAGTTCAGAGTCATTTATTGCAGGGAAATAATTCTAATCTGGACAACAGTACCCATGGATGTGGGAGCTACACTTATAGAAGAGCTTCAAAAAAGGAAGGCAGGACCCAAACACTGGTCTAAATCTGTCTATTTCTCTGTATCCATATGGAGGTCTGCTAGATGCAGAAAACAGTAAAAATTGCTGTTTGGAAAAACAGCTTCATGCTTTTACCATGCGTTTCTGAATCACATTATAATGTTAATTTAGAGTGTCGAAATCACCTGTGTTCATCTAATGGAAGAAACACTATTTTATACACTTGGTAATTTTTTTAATAAAGAGTTTAAACAGTCCAGAGTAATCCACATTAATTATTCATGGACTGGAGAAACATAATGAAAGTCAATGAAGAAAGTCATAGTCTCTTGGAGTTCTGGAGGGAAAAATAATAATATTAGGTAAAATTCAATGGACTGTGACATCAAGATTTATCTCTACAATTTGCTCTGGGAATTTGAATTGCGAATGAAGCTGCAGCATCCTCTAGGATGGGACAGAGTTATGAGAAACAGGTCACACAAGGATATTGGTAGCACATCAAAGTTAACATTTCTTACTAAGATGCCCAAAACTCCCTTTCCATAGGGGAAAAAAAATCAAAAATCATAAAAGTGTTTCTCTACTAGACATTTTTTTAAAGCTACCAAGAACTCAGCTGTCCCTATCAATACAAATTATCTCTTGACAAACAATCCATGTGCAGCACTTTGTGGTTTTGTGAAAGTCCTGTTGGGCTGTAGTGTTTGTAACCACCTACATAGGCATCACGATGACAAGGGACAGAATTAGGACAATGCTTTGCTATGATGATAAAGAATTCAATCTATTCTGGAGTGTTTCAAAACTCATTGCAGACAGATGTTTAAATTTGTAACAGAGTAAAATGAACTGCTTCTACTTAGTTTTGTGAAATTACACCTATTTGAAAGAACTGAGAGTGAATGGTCTTGATTTTGACCAGTAATTGAGCTCTAATTACTCCTGACTCACCCTTATGTTCCTGAGGCTGGCAGTAGAGCCAGCTGTCCTAGAATACATCTTGCTGTTGTGTCTGTGAAGCAGCTCTGCCTACTCTGTGAGACCACTGAGATGTTTTTTTCCCTAGGCTAGTTGTTGAGAGGCAGCCACAATAATGACACACATCAGAGATGTAGTTAAGAAAAAGCCTAATGATTAAAGCAATTTGGGGAGGAAGCCAAGGAAATTAGAGATGATTCTGAAATATGACAAATAGTGTGCATGCTGAGTAGCACCAGAATTCATCTTCTGTTTCCTTCCTAAAAAGTACACTGAAGACTATTTTTTTCTGTCTGGAAAACAAGAAAAAAGGTCATTAGAAGACTAGACCTTTCAGATTCTAGAAGTTCATCTGTTGCACTCCTGTAACCACCAAGAAGAAACTGACTTAACCAAATCCATTTATGAAGGAAAAAAAAATCTGAAGGCTGGATGCTGTGAGGAATTTACATAGGTGCTTTACCCATTAAGAGTAGACAAAAGCCTTTGCTACCCTGTAGCCATAGAGACACCAGCTCTCATTAACTTAGCCTCCAACACCTGTTGATTTTGATGGTATTGAAATATCTGAGCAGGGAATTAGGGTCCAAATGCCTATTTTTTTCTATCTCTTTAAGTTTTTTTGTCTTTGCTGGTTTGTAAAAAAAAAAGGAAAAAGGGTATAAAAAAGGAAAATTTATTTCCATATTGCAGACTTCTCTGTGTTCATTCCCTATCCTCTCCTGGATATTCTTTGCTACTGAGAGTTACCGGGTAGGAGGCACACAATGGAAAAGAGAAAGGAATGGGGATTTTCACATCACTATTCACCAATCAGAAACTTCCTCCCAGCTTCCTCCACTGCTCCAGGAAGCTGCTCTGAACTCCAGGGCTGGCTCTGTCTGCTGAACCCAGCCTCTCCCTAGTAACAATAATTAGCCTAGGGCATACACGATGAAAAAAAGAATGGGACCTATTAATTCATAAAGGAATTGCCAACATTTACTTCAGAGGGGTTTTTTGGTTTGTTTTTTGTTTTTTTTTTTTTTTTGTTGTTTTTTTTTTTGTTTTTTTTTTTTTTTTTTTTTGTTTTTTGTTGTTGTTTTTTTTTTTTTTTTTGGTTGGTTGGTTTGTTTTGTTTTTTTTTCTGGTTTTCTTTTTTCCCCCTGTATGGAAATTTAGAGAATCAAGGGGGTTGAGGAAACTTAGAAAATTGGAAACAGTGAAAGGTACCAATTCAGAAGAAAACACTGGAGGAAGAACAGAGGTAATAGTGAACACTTCACTGTGCAACACCTGAAGAATAAAAATCTACAAGAGAAGAGGAAATGGGAGAAAATAAGAGGGTCTGAGAAAGGAAGTGCAGGAGAATAATGTCCACAGAAATGTCTGTAATGCATGATGTGTTAAAAGTGATAAAAAGTCCAAGATGCAGAGATAAGAACAGCCCTGAATTTCCTTGCTAGCATCTTATACTGACTTTACAGGATGCTGTCTTGGGATTTCTGAGAATTTAGAAGAAGGGGACTCTCTCATTTCTTGGAGGCATCTTGAGAACAGAAGTTGTTTTACAATAATCCCATTGATAGTTTTGCAAGTTGATTCCAAAGATTCATTAATTAAAGACTTGATTTTATTTTTTCCTCCAAAAAATTCTTGATGTTAATATTTCATGAAGTTCCACACACGAGTCTTCAGTCTGCAGTTGACCAGCATTTACATAATTCTCTGAGACATGATATTCAGCAAGGTTTAGAATCAGTCTGGCACCTCATATGGGAGCCCTCTTAAAATTCTTAAATTATTCTAATGAACCAGTATTATTCAAAAAAAAAAATTTTTTCCCTTCAGGATTTGAACTTCATCCAAAACATTAAAACATAATGTTTAAAACTATACTTGGAGACTTTCTATTTGATGAATATATTACAAATCTAATTTTATGTTGTTTCTGAATCCAATACTCTACAGAAAGCAAGGAACAATGTGTATGCAATGCTTTCTACATCAGTGCATGTTTACAATAAATCCTAATTATAAGACCTTAAAAAAACACAGACCAAAAAAAGCAACAAATAAATCACCCTAAAAATCCAAAGTTTTTTGACCTTTATTCTCTATTCTATAACCTATATATCATGCAACAAAAGTAAAGGCAAAAGAATATTAAAATTATGCCCAGATGAGTAAATGAATTTTTTTTTTTTTTACTCTGCAAATGAGTACTCAACATCATTTGAGTACTCTTTTACATGGGACTGTGACAAGAATGCTTGAAAGATCTGAAATTGTTTCATTAATGGTATGTCAAATAAAGCAAAATGTGATGTGCTGTTAACACACTACTCTGTACAAGGAAACAATACTCGGCTACTTCTCTTCATTTAGCTTTGTCAAAAATAAAACTTAACTATGAGATTCACATCAAGCACTGGCCTGTTTTCAGAAGGTGACTTCAGTTTCCTGCAGGCAGTTGGAGACTATCAGGTCAAGGACCAGAATGAGAATCTCTGTATCTACAGTTCTCCTCCTTTTGTACAAATTTCTGGAACACTTTTTACAGAGGGGTATGTGGTGAGAGAAATGGTGCTCATGGAATATGAGCTGTTGAAAAACGTGTATTCGCAGACTCTTGGCTAAAATTTGGTTTAGGAGAGACTAAGGATTTACAGCTAAGACGTTTTGGCTATCAATTCAACTTGCCTTTAGCTATTCATGTGATGGCAGAACAACAAAATCAAAAAACCTTTTGTGCCATTTCTTGAGTAATTGCCACAACAATTTTTAGCAATTTTACATAACTAAAAATATTAAGTTAATATGTATGTTCAATGAAAAAACAGTCCCTCAGGTGGCCCAAGTCTGCTGGAGTCTTACATCAGAGCAACCCAGGTGTTCAACTTCCCAGTTTAAACAAAATATGAGGACAGGGAGCAACTGTGAGGAAGGGGGAGAGAGCTGCTCATGGCTGACAGTATGTGGACATACCTGTATCCTCCCCACCTCTCAGAAAATCCTCACTTTCCTTACACTCAGCAGCTCTGCCCATTGACATCTGATGATGTAATAACACACAATTTATGTCATTTTGGGTTAAAGGTAGAACACATATAAAAGATAATTACTGCTCAGTTAGGGCTGCTTTTAGTTGTAAAACTTTAATTCTATAATGGATATGAAAGCGTCCACAAGCTTTCAAGTGACAGCTGGGATACTGGAGACTTTTATCATTCCAGGTCTTCCAAGCCTTTACCTGCACTGTTGGTAAAACCTTCTCTAAGGGTGCAATTCCCTTGTTGTCATTTTTTTGACAACACTATGATTTTATTCTAACCCATTCTCTATCTGCACCACACCTGCCTAAGCCCAGACCCTACAGCTGTCAAAAGGTCCTTATGGGCAGGACAGTGCCCTTAGGCCATGGATTATCCCACCAGCCCCTACTTTCCCAAATGTGTGAACACCTTTATTGCTACTACTGATAGTCTAGTGTAGAACTACAGAATGCTACAGCCAGCCTCAGAAAAGATTACCCAGTCTTTTTTCCTCTCACAATCCACATAGCTCACTTCACAACATTTGTGTTCCCAGGTGCATAACTGATTCTTTACCCTGAAGAAGTTAAAAAGAAACATTTAAAAAAGCAACTGAAACATGTCGCACAGAAAAACTTACGAGTTCATTACTTCATAGAAGCTTTTTTAATATAATTTTTACTAAAATATCCTAAGAGATTTACAGTGACTCACAAATGCCTAAAAATATGGAAGCTATTTTCCTGCTGTGTTCTTTTTTTCCTTCATGATGAAGGGAAGCTAAAAGTACTTTGCTTTTGTTTCTTGTTATTTTTTGCTTGGTTTCTCCCTCCCCTTTCTGTGAGAATAATAAAGTACATTATGTTTTCACTTGCAAAGCTCCTGAGCGTGCAGCGCCTGCCCCAGCGGGAGGCACGGCACACAAAAGCACGAAGCACACAGCTGCAATTACACACCAAAGAGGATTGCTGATCTCACTAACTGCTGCACCTCTGTTCTCCCACCTTCACTCAGTGCCAAGCACTCTGCAAAACTCAGTATCAGAGTTTGTCTCTGCAAACTACAGATGTGTATATATATCTGTATTATACCTGCATGGATATAAATATATTAAACATTTCTATAGAATATATGTATTAAAAACATATTCATTATTATTGTTATTATTGCAATAAAATGGGGTTGGAATGTGTTGTCAAAACATTTTCTTCTACTGCCATCTCAGATACCACAGACTGAGATACCCACACAGCCCTGAGAGATCTGGTAGGAGACTCAGTTCTTTCTGGAGTGTCAGGGACATTAGGCAGAATACCTACAACACCTGAAACAACTCAAGGTGCCCTTTGTCAGGCAACTGAACCCAGACTTCTTTTCTAAAATAATCTAAGTGAGCCATGTTATAGAATTTCTTTTTTTTTTTCAACTTGTCTTGCAGGTTTCTCATAGTGATCTCACAGTTACCTGAGACGAGACCTCTCTACTGTGTTCCTTAAGATGTCAGAAAACCAAAAGTCTACCTCTTCAAAACTGGTAATTTTGTCAAGACTCAATCATCTGAATACTTTTGAAGAATACAGATTCAGGCAATACAAGGACTCAAGAGGAAGGAAGAACTAAAAAAGGAGGCCCTGTACATGGTATTGAACTGCTTCCTGAGTTTCAAGGTTTGCTGAATGTCTCTGCCTGATGCAAGTTCTGTGGGCATTGTAACCTTGGCTTGCCTGCTCCTGCGCCTCGTTTTCCAGTGTTGCAGGTGATCATATTTCCACAATATAGAGTGGAACAGTCACCAGGGGAGTATCTTGTTCCTGGTATAGGCACTGACAGGCCTTCACTGATTTTTGAAATAAGAAGTTTGGTTCCTAAATGTTCAGGACAGGAACAGGAATTAAAGCAGTCTGGGAAAATGCTTCTGCTGCATTATAGAAGAGATGCTGTTCCTCAGCTAAATTGGGAATATAAAAGTGAATTAACCTTCCTTTCTACTTGAAAAAGGAGAAATATGCTTCTCCTTCCCTATATTTTACTCTAGTCACACAGAATGCCTTCTGTTATTAAATAAGCAACTCTGTGAATCAGAAATAATTCCAAGCTGGAAAGCACACAGTTCATCCTGGAAGTATGATGGTACAGATGGGGGCCTAGGACAAGAGAGAGTAGCCCCACATGGGCTTTTAAAGGAGAAGGTAGAAAAGAGCTAACTAACTTTATATTATATTTTTAGGATCCATTCCTAAAAGTATTTGACATTATCTGCATATTGTTGGATATTTTCACAAAAAAGAAATCTAAAATATGAAGGTTTTCCATGAAGACCTAAGGCTCAGAGATGCAGTCACCATGGCAGGTCACTGGCACATATTGAAAGATAAGTTGGTGGGATAGAAACAAAACTAATGGGTTTATTTTTAAATACAAGAATTTCATAATGAATATTCAGCAAGACAGCTGCAGCCTAAAAAATCATTCTGGATACAGAAAAGAATGGTTTCAAATAATTATTACACACATGAAAAAATCCAGAACATTCCTCACAGGTTTACCTCTAGCCTAGGCATTTCAGATTATATTTTTTTGTTATGTGTGATATCTATGCCTAAGCAGTATTGAAAGGCAATTTAGAAAAATTAAAAAAAAATGATACATCAGGAAGTAAGAAAGATTCTTGATTCCAGAAATAATCATCTGCCACTTGAAAATGATCATGTGTGGGAGTAAGAGGATAATTTAGAAACCTTAGCTTGGGAGTTTTTCTTCTTTCAACTCAATGAGAAGGTAGAATCTCATTCTGTACTTGTGTAGTCAATATTAGAACCAAAATTATTTTAGTGGTGTTCACCCTACATATGCTGGCCTCTTAAAGAACAGGAGAACAAAAGAAATTAACATTTCAATCTTCCTTGAATCACTACTTAGCCATTGTAAAATCATGTGGTAATAAACCAGTCTGTGGAGAAAACTGTCATCAAGCACACACACAACCACACATACACACACAGAAAGGGAAAAGTAATGAAACTGCAAAATTCAAGCAGGACAGCACCCACCTCCCTCAAATCAGGATGGACAGCTTCGGAGTTGTGTATGATAAAGCACTGATGTTCAATATTTCTCCCATCTATAAAGTTATTTTAACTGTATACAGAGCAATGAAATTCAGCCACCTTAAATTGATGGCAAAATCCTACTTGTTGCAAGTACCATTGGAACCAATAATGTTATTTTGGAGATTTACACTGATGATACGACTGATCAAAACATGAAATTTCCTTGTTGGCTACACTGAATAGGTATGAAGAACAGCATATTTTTAGACCATCATCTATGCTGGTAGCAATTAGGCTTAAAAAATGACAAAAATCTCATTCATAGGAAATTTCCAGCATTTTCTCTTTCCAAATTATAAACTTGGGTATCACTTATTGAATTATTCATTCTGCACTTTCTGTGTAACACAGAAAGTAGGCATGAAACTGGGGATTCTATTTATCTAAAGCCATCTTAGTTCAGAAGGTTAATTTTCATTTCGACAAGTGAGAGGTTCATTCTCTATTTCTGTGCCCCACTGCATCTGAATCCCTGAATGATCCCTACAGAAAAAGTGTAAAGTAGCAAAACTGTAAGGCTATTTCAAGTCTATTTCAAGTACTGTAGGAGTTTGACAGTATTTCATTTCTCAGCATATGCTAAAACACCGTGGGATGACTTTTAGCTTCTGCAGCTTCATGCAGATAAATATGGCTAGATAGGATCTGGATGTTTCCTGCAGTCAGAGAGATGTAAGCACAGCACCAGCAGGTTCCTTTTGGCACTGAGCTCGTAATAGAGAACAGCCATGCAGGAGCCTCCATAACCAGTCACAGCAGCTGGAATCCAAGCACAAAGAAACAGAGACCACATCCAAGCTCATTTGCCCTCTTCACAAAGAAAGGCTATGCAAGAGCTGAATTATACTTTACTACAGCAGCCTAGTTCACTTGGGGCTGATACCTCAAACACTGGTGGATCACTAATTTATGATGACTAACTGAAGAGGTCTCATTTTTAAAAGAAATTGTTCAAAGCCAGAAGAAATAATGAGAAAGGGAAAAAAAATTCCTCTTATGTGACCCAGTTAAAGCTTAACTCTGTATATGCTATTCCTGCACAGTGAACTTTTTGGTCCCATTTTATTTCCTGTTCTCCTGTTCTGTTGGAGGCAGTGCTGTCAACCATTTCCAGCTGAGACCTTTTCAATTCTGATGCTCCAAGGGCTCTTTTATATCTCCTCAGCTCAGCAGAAAGAAGCACAGGCAACAGAAGATAAAATGTTTTTCTTCCCCTTTTATGACTGTTGCCATTCAGTCAGCTGAGGTGGCACTGATGGCACAATAAAACCACCACCATGAAACTTAACGGGTCCCACAGTAGTGTGCAAATTTTAAGAACATCAGGCTGTCCATTTGCAACAGGGGAGTTCTGTCTGGACCTGGATTCTGGCTATGGAAGTGGCCATCAGCAGATGTTGAGGGAGAGGGCATCAGAAGACTGCTCCAGTGGGAGTCAAGACACTGTTTAGAAACCTAGAGTTAGAGGTTGTGTCTGGACTGTGGTGTCTGAAAAGCATCAATTCACCTCCAGGGCTCATTTATTCCTTTGGTTTCCATGAGACTCTTCAAAGCCCTAGTGACAGGCAGGTAAATAAATATTATCTGCTTTTAACAGGCAGAAGGAAATGTGTTATATAATGTGTGCCAGATGTTGTGAAAACTAAGCAATTAACAGTCCTAGCAGTGGTCCATGTGCCACTTGTGTATCTCATTTTGCCTTAAAGATCTTACAGTCTAGACAGATGGCATAAAATACTCCAACAGAACAGAAAATTGTCTAGCCTGACACTTGGAAAAGTTTTTTGTTTTGGTTTGGTTTTTTTCTTTTTAATACAGGAGTACTGACAGATTTTTTCTTCTATTTTAATGCATTAGGCCTTCTGGTTCCCAATACAAACCTATTAGATCAAAATGCTTCCCTGTTCTTCTCTTACTTTTTCTGTACATTTCCTTTCCACCATAAAATAGGCAGACAATTTTTTAAGCCATGAGCAGAAGATGAACTGTTTTACACACCAGAAAGCATGGCCATCTTCACTACACTCCAATTACTTCATCAGTAAAATTAATTTATAATTTTCTTATTATCGAGTCATAAGTAAGTTCTGAGGTATAAAAGAGCCAAATACTAGAATTTTGGCTAGGCTGGAAATCAGGTTTCAGTGTATTTATCTTTCTAACTTTGAACAGCAATTTTTACTTTCAGTTAATTCAAAGGCAGACTTCTGGGATCTAAATGCCAAGGAGATTTAGGTAGGGTAGGGTATTTTGTGCTCAAATGAGGAAAGTAATGCAAACATGTATAGGCTATATCCAACCAGCAGCATTTTTCATGCTTATGATATTTTCTTACTTTATGCACAAAGAATATTTTCAAGTTGAGTATGTAAAAAAAAAAAAATACCACAAAGTTTTACTTTTCTTTGAGTGATTGTAAAATTTCTGGCTTTTCCTTTCCAGTGAGCAAACATAACATACTTCTAATTTAAGCACATGAAAGAACTTGCCAGCTCAGTTTTTCCAAGCAGATGATCTTTTTGAAAGGACAAAACTTTTAGTTAAAGCTCTAGAAATGTAACTTTTGGAAATGTATTAGCATGTGATAAAACAGATTAAGAACACACCATTTTACTCCCCACACAACTTGTGTCATCAGCTCTCCCATAAAAGTGCTCACTTTTCTTCTGCATTGCTTCTCAAGTTTTAGGTGAGTAGAATCTTTTCAATACACCTGAGGATTAATTAATACTGCCAGTAGAGTATAACTTCTAATGTTTATAAGATAAAGCATAACTTCTAGTGTTTATAATTGCGCACTACAGGTCTATCACTTTGTGGAAAGACAATTTATCCTTGATAAATTTATCCTTGATATTTATCCTTGATAAAAGAGCACAGAGCACCCAACTGTAGCAGTACTCATGAAAAATGTCAAGGGGTATGAGTGTTGCCTGAAGTTGCTTGTATTCAGCTTTTCATGTGACAATAACAACCATAATTAAACTTCATTGCAAGAATAATTACAACTTACATACAGATTGAGAAAAAAAATAAGTATCTGAAGGTGTATTTCCAGCTAAGCAATAAAATAATGACTGGCATCTTCATTACACCTGTGATTGCTGTAAAGATTTCAGAATTTCAAAAAATTTCAAATTCAAGCAAAACCTATTATATTCAGTTAAACAAGGACACAAGACTCCCACTTGGAGAAGGGATAAAAGATATTTGTCACATGCTCTTCACAACACTCTCAACAGCCTCCCTCAGCAGAAGCCTCTCATCCATGGCAAAAAAAAAAAATAACTGTAGATAACATTTAAACTGATTAACAAGCTTGTGCCTTCTGTTTTGCTCAAAAGAAGTTTCCATTCTGCAGAGGATGACTTAAAAAAAAATTATACATCAGTTCTTTCATTTTGTGAGCAGTCCTGGCCATTCTGTCACCTGATTAGAATCACATTTGAGAGCCCTGGATAAAAGGCATAACATTTTATTATCAGCAAATGTCTCCTGCTTGAACTCCACCTATTTTTAGCCACTTGTGCTATTAATCAGCAGCATGGATCCCCACCAGGGTAACAAGCCCAAGCTCCTGACACTGGCCAAACAAGAAATGGAACAGAAAGCACAGCATGAGCAAAGTGAAGGTGACAGCCATAACACAGGAAAAAAACCAGACCATGAGAGAACCCTGCTCTACGGAATAAGCAGGACTCAAACCCTTCACATTTACCTTCCCTGTAATAACTGCACAAGAGACCAGAAACAAAGCAGAAAAGTTTGTACAAAAGTAAAAATTAGCCAATCCAAAAAGAGTCGTCTGGAAGAGTGCTAAATCAAAGCAGGAGTATTATTCACTGCTTTGGGAGAAAGGATAAGCACCCAGGAATTTGAAACCAAGAATCAAATTGCCAATCTGTAAGAAGCCTAAGTACTACAGCAGATTTTTATGATTTTTAAGAAACTCTTAAAAGTTATTTTGCTTTTATTTCTAAGTGAATGAAAAAAAATATTCAAAACTCATTTTACTATCAGGTAAAAAACTTCATTGAAGATCTTGTCTCCATTTTGCAGCTCTGTTACTTCCAGACTTTCCTGCACACTGAATGCATTTCATGGCACACATCATCTGTGCAAACTGAGATAAACACACAACAGGAAAATGGAAGATTTTAACCTGACCTCTTATTTCTAGTAATTCTTTTCTTCATTAATACATAACCAAAATGCAAGCAATTTTGTACTGGTATTGCTTGCACCTTATAATCTTCCTCATGAACTTCTAAAATAAAAATTAAAAGAGATTTTCATTGCCTTGTACAGTTTGCTCCTAACCAGTCCTCACAGTCTATATATTGCTTGAATGAAACAAAGCCACATGCTAAGAATAGCAGAATCAGAACACTGAGGATGATAAATAATACACACAGTATGAGTACAAGTCAGGAAGAGCCCTCCCATAGGCTTCTGTATTAAACTGAGTTTACACTATACACTTCCCAGTCATCCTGACATGAAAGGAGACTTCTGAAAGAAAAAAAATTGCAAAACTTCTTTGTAAGCCACATGTTTAAAGCTCATCTTGATTAAATTAATCCATATAATTTTCTAGTTTGCAAGAAATTAGGTACCAGAGATCCAACTACTTTTTCGTGCCAAGAGGAAAAATTACTATATAAATAAATAAAGAGATAAGGTCTCTGCTCTGCCAGAGAAAGAAATGCGTAATGAATCCAAGGATATTTAAAATATTTACACCCTAAGTAAAACTTCACCCTAGCAAGTTCTTAAATTACCAGGTGGCAATGCTTCTGGCTGCACACATCTTTTCCTCTAGAAAAAAAGTATGTAGGGGCATGTTTGCCATGTGTCATTTAACACCACCATCATAATTTGTTAGGAGTGTCTTTTTGGGTTCTTTGTGTACTGGAATTCTGATAAATTACCCCCACTTCTGCATTTTTTTAGCATGTAGTTGTGCTGTTCCCAAATCCCAAGCTGGGCAGTAATACCTGCATTTGATTATAACAGTTTTCATCCATAAGAAGGAGGGTCAGCATGTCATCTGAGAGAGATAACAGGGTATCCAAGACTGAGAGGCCTCCGGGGTCCATGGCCACTGTATCACTGAGCACCAATCTGGGAAAGCCAGAGAGGTAAATTGCACTGAATTATCAGGAAACTGCAATAGCTTCAGTTCTCCTCCTGTTCTCACAACCTGGCTGAAGTCAGCACTGGATGGAAGACCAGATGGCTAATCCCAAAGCCAGAAAATATTAAGGAAATATTGTGAAAAACATGGTATAATTTCCATTAATGTGTAGAAATTCCAATACAGAGAAGGACACAGTAACAGTGAGCTCCTTCCTAGCTCTGTCTCAGAGAATATATATACTAATTATACATTAGCATTCCTGTAAATTTAATTTCAAGGTATTTATAAAATCAAACTTCTAAAAGCTAGAGTGGTAGATGTGACCATATAATCTTAAATAAAGTCTTACTCACTGAAGAGACATCAAGAGAGAGAGAGCTGTGGGAAAATAGGCTTAAAGTACATAATTATAAAACTATCCCAGTGTATGAGTCAAAGGGAGAAATTTTAAAAGAGGTGTTTTCCATCCTTAAGTGCCAAAGGCTGCCACAAAAGATTTGGTCCATATCACAAAGGAGGCAAATGTTGTCCTGTGCCACACTTAAGGAGTGTTTCAAAGCAGTGATTCAGGGGTGATCCTTCCCCTCTCCTCAGCACTGGTGAGACCACACCCAGACTGCTGCACATGGTCAGAGCCCAGGGAAGGGCCACAAGGATGCTTAAGGGACTGGAGAATCTCTCCTGTGAGGAAAACTGAGACAGCTGAGACTGATACGCCTGGAGAAGGCTTGGGGGAGATCTTATGCATGAATATCTGAAGGGAGAGTGCAAAGATGGAGCCAGGCTCTTCTCAACGGTGCCCAGTGATGGAGCAGAGGCAAAGGGGACAAACTGAAACACAGGAGGCTCCCCCTGAACATCAGGAGACACTTCCACCATAAGGACAGCAGCACCAGCACAGGTGGACCAGAGAGACTGGGGCATCTCCTTTGTCAGAGGTACTCAAAAGCCACCTGGACACAATCCTGGGCTTGAGGAGGCCCTGCCTGAGCCTCTGGGTTGGACTTGAGGACCTCCAGAGCTTCCTGCCAACCTCAACCAACTGTGAAGGAAAGGCTAAGTCAGCAGTTAAGCTGAACTCAAAGAACATCACTTTACTTCTGAGTGCCCACACAGAGTGTGGGTGTTTAACAAATGTGGCACAACAAATCCTCTTTAAATTCACACTTTTAATAATTCAGGTTATCTTGTTTATGTAGGCACATGCAGAAAAATCCCTAAGCAGCAATATTTTCATATCTGGGGGATGTGTTTTCTTTACTTTTTTTTTTTTTTAAGGGAAAGAAATCAAATTATCTGCAACTGCTGCAGATCCTGCGCATCAGCAGCTGAAGAGGCCCTTAATCTATAGGACCACTTAATCTATAGGACTATACCCTTTGCTAAGAGCAGTAGAAGATTGAGAGCCTGGCACTGCTTCAAGCTGACCTTGAGCTGGGAATTAATTTTTAAGAGTCCCTTCTTTCCTCTCATTGTTCTTTAATAAATTTTAAGCTTTACTTCTTCAAGGATTGTTATTGCAAAGCTGGTGTGCAGTTACACTAGGGTGGTTCATTGTGTTATTCCATATTGGAGATAAAAGTGCAAAGAACACTTCCTGAACAAAACATCTGTGTAAAAGTTTAATTAGATTTCTAATAATTATTCCACAAATTGGGGGAGCAGAGCAGTTCTCTACTTTCATTTTAAAAATAGCAAATAGTGCATGATTGCATGCATTCCTTAAAAACAGTTTCTACCTGAACTATAAGTTACAAGAATTTAACTAAAATGAAAGCCATGTGCCAGCTAGTGCAAGACATCATCATCATCAAAGACATTAAACAGGTAAATGTTGCAACAAGAATAAAACAAAATCACAATAAATACTCCTTATTTGCTAATCTATTTTGTTTAAAATGGGTATACATGTCAGTAAAAGACCATTATTTATAAATAACTTTCCCATTGAAAGCAATTCTTCAGCCTTTCTTTATATCAATTAATATAAATTTTCCTAACTTTCAGTAATGAGAAGGCAGATGAACATAAGTAAAAGCCTGTCACCATTTCAATTTTAAGACTGCTCAAGGAGAAGGGACATCACACTTAGGGGGATTCCAAGTTGTCAGCAGTGCCTTTTTTCACAGCTAGGTCCTTGCCAAGCCATTTAAAGGCAAGCTTGCTATTTTGCACATCACTAACACCCACCCATCCTTCACATTTCCCTCCACTACTGCCCTTTTGTATTATACATCAAAGCACAGACCTCTTAAGTAGCATGATGGGAAAAAAAAAAAAGAAGAGAGACACTAATGTTTCTTACATTCCATCACACTGTTACTCCTTGCTTTTACTTGTCATTCCCTTTGAATCCCCTATTGATGTGACACACTGGGACGTGGATGTACTACAGATGCAGCATGATTCATCAGGAGTACATGGCTCCACTTGCAGCACAAAAATGTTTTTAGGAGGTACCCGAGTTCACTGACTCCGTGTTTCTCACTGGGAGGCCATTTTAACCATTGTTTTCTTGGCTTTCCAAGGCCACTTTCCCTGCATCCCTGCTCTGCAGTCAAGGACTGTGTTCTTACAGAGCTGTGGGCAGTGGGTTGAGGTAAGGCATGCTGGATTGTCCCCTTCATTCTGCCTTCAAATACCCTGAGCTGGAAGGGACACACAAGAATCACAGAAGTCCAGTTCCTGGCCCCATGAATCACACTGTGTGCCTGAGAGCATTGTCCAAATAACTGAAACCAACCTTCTAGGTGGGAGAAACCAGAGCAACCTAGCCAGGATAACACAGCAACAAGAGATAAAAGGACAGAGGGCAAAATAAAATAATCCTAATCATTTGAGACAATAATAATACATAATTAAAGATTTTAAAAACACACTGTTGGCAGAAAATATTCAGAGCTGGTGGAAATTGTGACTAGATCTGATGATCTCCTGAATTCCTGACACCTGACAAGTTAATAAAGTCATTGTGGCCCTTTGCCAGCTCCAGGTACTTACATTTTCTAAGAAAAAAATACCTGTCCTGGATCAAATCTTTCTATGACACAAGAATATAATATCTCCTTGATGATGAGTAGCCTTGAGGAGCTTATACTGTGGCTCTGTCTCAGGAAAAAAGAGGATATAATTATCTGCAGAGATAGAGAGAAGGAAAAAAACCACTGGAAAATAACAACTTCATGAGCATTTAATACTGGCATAGAGTGGCATGGTCTCAGCCCTGAGTGTTCATTCCTGCCTCTTTCACCTCTGGCTGGATTTAGGTGGGTTTTGTTCTCCCAGCCTGCAGAGGACAGGGCAGCACGAGGACAGCACAGGAGCAGAACTGCTCAGGAGAAGGCAGATCCATCAGGCAGCTTTTTCAGCATCAGGGGAACCGTGTGCTACCTTAAGGTGTGCATGAAACTGCACTGTTAATACTTGTGTTGCCAGAACTGAAGAGTGCTATTTTGTTCTCTAGGTTTATTTCCTATAAAACCTTGGAATTCCACAGTATGAGTACTCAGATGTACTATTCCAAGTACTTGACTGCAGGTTGTGGCCAAACTAAAACTGAAGCCAGCTGTATTCCTTGCAAATGACCATCTCCACTGCAAGCCCTGTGCCTTCCTGCTGCTTTGCAATTCCATTACTCTGTAGATTTGTCAAGTTTGCTGCTGCATATAAAGAATATAGGCTTTCATATTAAAGGAAACATACATATACTCGGTAATGTTATATGAATTTTGCTGTTTCAAATAACTGAGGACAAATCTGGCTTCCAGTTTCTTTAAGAAGTTTGTCAAACAGTCCCTGCAAACCCCTCAAACAGTAACTTGTCAAAAGTTTCACAATTGAAAACTTTTTGAGAGATAAAAATCTTTTAAGCTACACTACACAGGCAAAAAATCACAGTTATCCAAGGAGGCTTTGGGACAAACCAGAAGATGGAGGGAGACTTCTTACAAGGACATGCAGTGACAAGACAAGGAGGAATGATTTCAGACTGAAAGGGCAGGTTTAGATTAGATATTACAAAGAGATTCTGCACTGTGAGGGTGGTGAGACACGGGATCAGGTTGCCCAGAGGAGCTGTGGATGCCCCATCCCTGGAAGTGTTCAAAGCCAAGCTGGATGAGGCTTTGAGCAAGCTGGACAAGTTAAAGGTGTTTCTCCCCATGGCAGGGGGGTTGGAGCTACATGATCCTTAAGGTCCCCTCCACTACAAACCATTCCACGACTCATAACTAGTGCAGCCAACTCATCAAATTTAATAGCTAGCAATGAAATACAACATAACATAAAACAACACAGCATTAGTTTCCAACAATAAGCTTCCACTGCTCAAAATTATGGAAGAAATCTGTAAAACATTATTAAGATTACATTACAAAATTGATCCTGACTTAGGAAGCATCTCAATATTTCCAATTTTTGCAATACTGATTCTATAATATTTGCAATCCCATTTAAATATTTTAAGATTTTACCTCATTTTATTTCTGTTTTTATTAGAATGAAATTTCTAAATTCCTAACATATCAGAGCATGTCTCTATCGCATTTCTGTTTGAAATTTATGATTAAAAATTATTTCATGAAAAAGTAGGTTATAATGTAAAGGATGTATTTGAATGGCATTCTAAAATGTAAAAACTAAAAGTTGTATGAGCAATGGGAAAAGTAATTGGACATTGAATAAGTACAGCAACATAAAAAGAATTCAATATTAGAGGGACAAGCATTGAATGAAATGGAATGACAGAATTAATTACAGCCTAGGCCTCAGTTTTTACTAAAATGCTAAATCAAATTTTAAAATCATCCCACAGTTTCTGTCAAAATTAAACACTACTCCAATTTTAGAAACCTAAGTAAACAAGTGAGAGTGGCAGTACTAGCACATTTATAAACCTCAAAAATTCCAGGGTGCAGACAGAAGAAATGACTTTTTGTCCCCTCTGATTCACCTCAGTACGAGTCTGGAACAGTTTGCTTTAAAAGCTGCTCAGTAACCAAATGTGACAGTCCCAAACTGCAAGCTGAATGATAGCTGCTTCCTGCAGGAGGTCAGTGGTTTAACTCATCCCTGTATTTCCATTAAATTCAACAACTAAATATCACACATCTACGGGCCAGATTTAAGGGGAAGAGAAACATGTCACCTGATTTGAGATACAGCCAAACAGAAGACAGAGATGGCTTCAAGCTGTGATTCTGAGAGATACTAAATAGCACTGCGTCACAATACCTTTAGTGAGTGATGGCACAAGACACAGAAAGTATGTTCAGAGAATGAAGAATACATTTTTCTCCTGGGATGCTTGTAAATATTTAAAGTTGGGGATAAGACAGAGTAATTTATTGGTGATTGTCAGAGGAACAGAGGAAGAAATTTTCTCACCAGTAAATCACTGTTCTTTCTGCCAAGAAGTAATCAGTTATTCCACACTACTACATCTCAGCTGCTCCTACTTGTCACTGTGATGTATCTCCACTTTGAAAAAAAAGTTTCTAAATACAAAATTTATAATACTTTGTAATTAGTGCAGTTTATTCCTTAAGCCCTCATGCAGAATAGCTCAGTGGAAAAAAATATAATTGGCCAAATTTGATCCCAACATACTTTATGCAGAATGCAAATCAAAGCTGTCGCTGGCCCTGTGATGATGAAAGGGAACAGTGCAAACCACAAAACTGAATCCTTTGGGATGGAACAGGTAAAGAGGACTGAGAGCATCTGGTATCCTGAGCTTCATCTAGAGCTCGAAATGAGAGGTGAGAAATCCCAGATGACCTCACTTCAGAAGCAACTGCTATATGTCATCTTACTTAAAACCTCTGTTTGCAAAGCTGGCAGCTCTGCTCCAGGCTATATGCAAAAATGAAAAAAAAAATTAAAGGGAAAAAAAAAGACCCCAAAAAAACCCAAAACCAAAACAAATCATGAATCAAACCTAACACACCATTATGAAAAGAGAAGTAAAATATCCTGGCAAAGCAATCAAAAAGAAAGAACTTACATTTTTGGTCTAAAACTCTTCTAGATTTTTTTACATTTTTAAGTAGAAAAATAAAGTTATAATCAAGGTTCACTTAACATTAATGCAAATGTATTATTCATATGAATAAATCTAATCATAAGCATGACAAAACAAAAGAATTATCATCTTCCAAGGAAAATTTCCCATCAAGATGACAGAATTTCTTTACAGTTAAAACCCCAGCTTTTTCAAGTTCAAACTTTTTCAAGAGCTATATTCCAACTCACTTACATTCAAAAACCTCACAGATTATATGAGCCTTTTTTACCTCCACCATTTTGTTTGTACCAAGCTTTTCCAACCTACATCAATTAATGTAATTCTACTCAAATATTACACACCTACTGTTTCCTACTTTTTGCAGTTATCAGGAAATTTGGAGATTTAGAACTACACTAGTAGTTCTAGTTCTACACTAGGGCAGAGCATCATCTCATTAATTTAGAATTGAATTTTTCTAAGTATGTCCCATTCATTGCTCTTTAGTTACCATTAATATCTATGTGTAATCTCATGAAAAACTGATCTTTTGTTATTACTATAATGCAGCAATTAAAAAAAAAAACAGAGACTAACATGCTCAATTTGTATAAATGGTCTTAAAAAGTCTTCCTAGTGTTGAAATGAGTTTAAATTTTCCACTTGTCTTGATGCCTATGAAATTGGATTTGGGTAAAACTGCCCTCCAAGCTCAGGCAGTTAATCAATGTCCTCTGCCCCACAGCACTATTTATTTTAGAGCTGATTTACTTAAACATTATAAACAAGCTAATAAAGAAGCTGCAATGCAGGAGTTTTCATGGGAATCACATCTGTTTCCTATTGATTTAGAAAACCTTTGTTACCCTTAATTTTCCTCCCCTCAGAAAAGGTAGAATTACAAAATATTTCTCAGAATCAGTAAAATCCAAAAGGTAAAATTACCACTATTGTGAAAAACTGCTTTTATTAACATGTTTCTTATGAAGTTTATTTGCCATTAGTGCAAACTAAGATTAGAATAACAAAATTTAGGATGCAAATGGTATTTGCCAACATAGAGGTTAGATGAACAGAAATTCACCTCTCCTTTTAGAATTATTACTAGGGAACAAAATGCCACTAGGTTCCAAAAAAACATGTTATGGACAAATAAGTAAATCCAGAAAAAACAGTGAAAGGATTCAGCTTGTTTTCCAGCTGGAGGAGGGAGTGTGTAAAACAGAAGGATTAAAAATTCCTATGTAGCATGGAAAACATAAACATGAAGAGCAAAATTCACCATCCCGTCAACACACAAGAACAGTTTTCTAAAGAAGGACTCATAAAATTCTAGAAATCAATAAGCAAGAATGTGATATAATTTTTGGTTTGGCATCTTCTGAGCTGAAAATTTCTGAAGGCTGGGAAAGTAAACTAGAGAAACATGACTATGTGCTTGCCCTATTCTTTTGTACTCTTTTAGGTAAATGCTAAAGGCCACCAATGCTATAGGTAAATGCAAAATGCAAGAGAGAATGTATAGGTTGTGTGGGTCCTGCTCTTATCAGGTTCAGTGGTAAGCACTGATGTTCCACAGCTAAAAATAGGACCAAAGTTAAACTGAAGAAAATATAAGCCAAAAATAGCTATAGGAGTTCCATGGGATATTCAATTCCAAGTCCTATTTCTACAGAGCACATGGACATAGATGATCAGCTGCCTATAGATCTTGTAGTGAAAGGATTTGTGTTTTAATTAGAAGAAATAGTCAATAGGGTAACCAAGGTATGCTAGAGATCATTCTAAACCCTTTGCTTAAAATCCACGTGTTGCAGAAGTTTCTTGTGATGAATTTGATAAAAAAAAGGCATATTCTCACAAAGACTGGAGCAGCTGTGATGGGTGACCAGCAGACACAGTAGTCACAGAAATCCACAGCTATCCAGCTCACTCTAAGTGAACTCCCCACATCTGATCAGCTGAAAAGTCCTCTGGCCTTGACAGACCATATTGACAATAATGGGAGCTCAGGTAATTAATTCATTATAGGCACCTACATGGACTCATCTAAACATGGGTGTAACAATCTGAAGCTGAAAACAGCCACACTTAATTCAAATGTGCCTTGACTATTCACATTTAAGTAATGCATATTATGATGCTTTTATGACTTTATTATCTTCCAGCCAGACTTGAATTGCTGACCCCATTTAGCTTTCCAGTTAATAGCTGTTTGATGATTTGCCAAAACCATAATCATGTGTAGAGATTGTTCTTTGCTGAATTGATTGATTCAGGACTTATTTTCAAGATCATGTCTGCCCCATTTGCAGATGTTCTGTTCTCCTTAATAAGGACAGGAAAACTGACAAGACTTGTTAGAAAATTCATATCACTTCTCTTCTGTTATTCCAGTCTGCAGCTTGTCTGAAAATTTGCTGCTTCTATTTTTTTTTTTTTTTTTGTCAGAACCAATAAATCCTACACTTCATCCAATTTTTATTTTCAGATAGGATTTTCAAAGAGATCTAAGGGATTCTCAGGTCTTATTAGAAGTCCTTGGGAACTGGGCTTTTAACTTTTTGAAACTTCTTATCTTGCTCCTGTAAGCTTTCCCATTCTGCAGCCCTGGCTCAACACAGACAGAAGGTACTCACTGACACGAAGCGAGGTTTAAAGGATGGGTTTTAAATCAAGGAGCTACTTACCTGACCACAACCAAAGCTGGTGCCTGTACCATTGCAATCTTTCTATCAAGTCTTATGATTGCTCAATACATAACTTCAAATGTCAAGATAACTCTGGGATGCTGCTACCTGTCCTTTCAGGCTGCTCCTAAAAATAAATGAAATGGGCCAGCAACAATTCTCTGACCCTGGTATTTATCAGCACAGCATGGCTCACATGCATTTGGATGACTTCTCTCACTCTATCTCCTTTTTCTCCAAAATAAAAGAGCTGCATTCTGCCTCCCTGGATCCTTGGCCCTTAACAGATTCCTAGACTTTACCTGGGCATTGTCTGCAAATGTGCTTATTTAACACTCCAAACTGCACCGTGGACATGACTATGCTGGCAGTTCAGGAGTTTGGATGATCTTATATCTGTGCTCAGGCCCAAAGTGTATCCAGGATTAGTTTATTAAGAAAGACATAACTTCATTCTCCTAGAGAATGATCCAGTTTAGGTGAGAGTTAGATTTTTTTTTTTTTTTTTTTTTGCCTGGAACTGTAAGAAGAAGTAGACTTCTTGATGGGTGCATTTCACTGAAGTTTGGAGGTTTTTTTTTCAATAAAGCAATTACATTCTTCCCTGGGGAAGTAGCTTTCTCTGTCCTTTCTTACCCTGAAGACGTAATGACATTATCTGAAAATGGATAAATCACTCAAAAATTACTTAGTCGTCTCTTCAGTGTGGTGGGCTCTCTCTGCCAAGGGTTGGCAGTGTGAGTTCCACAAAACAGCCTTAATAAACCTCTTAACAAAAATATTTTGAGAGATGTCTGTTTCATTCACCATCACAGTGTAAGTGTCAAAGTTAAAAGGTGAAGGCTTGCAGTCTCAACATGGAAGTTTAACAACAACTGAGACAGGTGCCAAATCCAGATGAGAGAGAGTTCAGAGTGCTGCTTCATTTCAGCCCCCAATTACTGATGTGGATTTCCATTCTTAAGAACCCCATTTCTATCAGGTGCTTAACTTCCTGTTCCTTGTTTGGAAAACTCTGTTGCCTAAATCAAAATTGCTTAGCCAAACACTTAATTTATATGCATATCTGAAACAGGTGGTCCTAACAGTGACCAATTCTTTGGATCTGGACCTCAACATTTTTGCTGCCTTTTCTTGCCTAATCCAGACATCACTTTCCACTTTTCCTGTGCTATTGTCATTCTCAGCCTCTTCTTATTTCTCTGGTTTTAGTTCTCTCATTTTGAAACCAGAAATCTTTCTTTAAACAACGTGCTGTGTTATTCCACATCCTTCCTTTCCCCTCTTCTGCAACTTTTCTGGGAGAAGGTGTTCCTTGTCTCAGGTCTGTTATCTGTCTCTCCTGCCATAGATTACAAAAAAAAAAAAAAATCTGTTGCCTTATTATATTCTAATTTTATCCTTCACTCAGTCTTCTTCTAGATGTCCAAATCATATATTTTATGTCTGAGTTCTTCCTTATGCAAACCACCATTTTACTGTGATGTCCTTAGGGCTCTCAGTTCTCTCCCCTCCTAGAAGCAGCTCGAGGCCAGTTCACTGCTTTCAGCTGTTATGAAAAAAAAAGCTGGAACTGGGGACTCCCAACTCCACCTCATGGGAGCTGCTGTTAAGCTGAGACTGTGTCCCCTGATCTGAACTGCACTGCAGCTCTTCTGCCACCACATCAGTGCCTTGGCATGCCCCCTATTGATCCAGACCCTGATCCAGACCTTCAGATTTAATGTCTCGGTCTGATCTCAGGCTTCCTCATCACCATGGACTTGCTGTGGCCCAGAGTTTCAGCTAAACCTGGGTGGGGTCATCAGTCTGTCCTGCTTGCCTTGCTCAGGTGTGGTGGGACTGGCTCCCTGCCCGTGAGGCTCCTGCCTGTGCCAGCCGTGCTCCCATCCTCAGCTGCCCAGGGAGCAGACTGCCTCTGCTGGTCCTGGCAGATTCTTCTGGGCCATTCTTCATTCAGACTTTTACTTCTGCTGAAATAGCACTTGGCTTCTACTGTGTAAGAGATAAATACATACAAAAAGCTCTTGCTTCTTTCATTAGTCTTGATTTAAAGACTTCATTTAGATGGTGTGCATTGATGACAGAAGGCTTGGTTTTTCTCTTTAAGTATTCCTTCAGGAAATATGGAGATTATTCCCTTTTCAATAGCCATCTCCCCTGAGTCTAGCAATTTCCTTTTTAGCACTTTCTAGTGCTTTCCTTCTTTCACATGCCTTTCCTAAAGTGGCTTTCCTCCTCAAAGTTGCAGCTTCTATTCTTAAATCAAAAACATGCCTTTCCAGTCTTTCTGTACTATCTTTACTGCTACTTCTCTGCTTACTGGTATTGACTCCCTGGAGAGAAATAGTTGAACACAAACATAAACTAGGAAAGCCTAGTTTTCTTCAGTTGTCACCTGTATTTACAACTTCTTAAAAGTTACTTTGTATGCACCTACTCTTATAATTCAAATGTGAAGATCTGGTCTTGCTAGGAACTCTTCAGTTTTTTAATATTGTTATAGATACTTTCCTATCTCTTGGTTTTCACTTTTTTTTTCATATTTTTTACCATTTTGATTCTATTTCAACAACTTCTATTCCCTTTAGTATCCATACAAAAGACTATATGTTCACTAACTGACTTTGTTGCAAAAGCTATTTCACTGTCACACCCTCCTATTGTTCTTATCTAATTTTTAATTTAAAAAATGAAACATCAGATTACAGACTCATAGAATCACAGCATGGTTTGGGTTGGATGGGACCTTAAAGATCATCTAGTTCCAATCCCCCTGCCATGGGCAGGGAAACCTTGAACTAGACCAGGTTGCTCAAAGCCCCATCCAATCTGACTTTGAAAACTTCCTGGGATGGAGCATACACAGCTTCTCTGGGAAACTTGTGCCAGTGCCTCTCCACCCTCACAGTAAGTAATTTCTTCCTAGTATCTAATCTAAACCTGACCCCCTTCATCTTAAGACCATTCCCCTTTGTCCTATCACTCCATACCCTTGAAAAACTCCCTGACCAGCTCTCTAGTAGCCCCTTTAGGTACTGGAAGGTGCTATAAAGTGACACCAGAGCTTCCCCAGAGCTTGTCTGAACAGCCTGTCTCCACAGCAGAGGTGATCCAGCCCTCTGAGCATCTTTGTGGCCTCCTCTGGACTCATTCCAGCAGGTCCTTATGTTGGGGGCCCCAGAGCTGGGTGCAATATTCCAGGTGGGGTCTCACCAGAGCAGAGCAGAGGGACAGAATCCCCTCCCTCACCTGCTGCCCACGGTGCTTTGGATGCAGCCCAGGATGTGGTTGGAATCAGGTACAAGCATCTCGCTGTTTACTCCACCTGAAAGCCTCAGTGGTTCTCTAAAGCCTCTCCCATTCTTTCAAATCCAGGAACGCTTTATTCTCCTTCGTAAGTTTATTATGGAGAAAGCAGGATACTTATGCAAAACATGAGACTAAATTAGAAACTACATGTGATTTTAGGTTTTTTAAAACAAGTTCTTTGTTTCGCAACACAAAGGTTGCATAAAAAAAGACTGTGTTAATTGGGCCCTTGGAACACATCTTTATTGAGAACATTTACTGTCAATGATTCAATCTTTTTATGAAAGAATTGATACCGTCATAATCTGCATTTGTGTAAAACCCTTTGCTCTGAGTCATTCAGTTGATGGCTACTTTCCAAAATGCTGAAATTACTCACCACAAATCTACTGCAGTGACAGAAATATAAGTTTTGAATAATGGATTTAAGAAGCCTATATTACATTTTGGCTCATAATCTGTATTACCATAAAAAAGACATTAAATATATATGTGCAGTACAGCAAGCTCCCAAAACTCATCAATAGGCTGACAAATTACATGAGAAATTTAAGGTTTTGAGTTTCAGAAGTCAGCTGGGACCCAGTTTAGAAAACATTAGTCTTATGATCACAGAAAGAAATCTGTGATCATAAGAAAATCTTTAACACCAGAATGATTATTACATTCAAAGGAGATGTTATTTGAAAGCCTTCATCTACTTTTCAGAGCAATGAATAAACCTGGTGGTAAATTTAAGGTTTTCTTCATGAGCAAAAGTAACAGAGGATGCAGTACCTTCTCTCCACTTTCTGCCCTTCTTTTGCCTCCTTATTTTGATATTCCAACCTTCTACCACATTCTGCATATTAAATACAGGCCAAATAAAGGAGGATAATCCTTAATAAAACCCAACAGGTTTCCTCACCTTCCTGTGCTCCAAACAGGGATTATATATTGTTTTCTGAGTACAAGGAGGGGAGAAGGAACTGGGAGAAATTTTGACAGACCAGCAGCAAAACATCGAGGGTCTCATGAGCAGAGCAGCCCTGGGGGAGTGGAACAGGGTTACTGTTAATATTATTATTGCTTTTGGTTTTCAGAATGCAGTTGGGCATTAGTAGGCAGGACTCTTGAGTTTACTTAATTCTGTCAATAATTCACAGCAAAACACAGAGAAATGTTCATCATGAGAATTAGTGGCCTCTCCACAATGATGAATCAGCCTCTCAAATGTTTTAATATGTACTGACATAGGGGTGGTGGGGGCTGGGGGGAAGCACAGAGAGTGGAAAAACAGAACAATAAGTATTTTTTTTTTCTCAAGAGTGAAGAAAGCTATAAAACCTATTGACAAAATATTAATATTTTTAATAAGCCTTAAATAAGTAGCCATGGACCTCACCTGCAAATCATATGGTAAGAATCATGAAGAGAACCATGGCTCTGGCTGCAACTTCACAGTGTTTTGTTTTATTAACATAATGGTAAATGCATGTTCCTGATGTTCCTGGCAATATAAGTGGTGAAATATATTCTGAACCAGAACAGTACTGCCAATCTAAGCAGTATAATTAGTATTATGTCCTATTTTTATTGTATTTGGGCAGTAAGAAAAGTAGAAACTTATTATAATGCTAGACTCTCCATTCTAAAAAGAGATTAAAATATCCTAGCTGTCTTGGGAAGAGTAGGCTCTTCTGCCTATATTGGGTTTTTTTTGACACTTTGGTGAAGTTTTCATGGAAACAGTCCATTTCAATCCACATATGCAAATAACAATAAGAAAACATCTGGAATGCCATTGTTCTTAGTCAAAGATTATGATAAAATCAGGGGAAAAAAATCATAAGAAGGTTTTAAAACAGGGGTTTGGCATTTTTTATTTTAAAAAGTAATTTATATAATTTCAAGTCATGAATAGTTTCTCACTATACACTGAAGAACCTGTCTACACTGCAGAAATAAGACAAATATAAACTCATTACTCTTTTCTGGCCTTTGGAGGACTTATGCATCTGAGAAGTTTTTTAATATAGGCTTACAAGCACTGTCATAAATTATTCAGAGTTTGATTTTATATTGGATTTGTTCCACAATGCAGTGATCAATCTGGGCTACTTTCAGAAATGAGAATGGCAGTTTCTGTGAAATAGAGAAGTTAATAAATCCTGTTTTATTGTCTATAGTGTGTCACTGTGGGTCAGACAATGGGTCAGACATTTGGTTTATTAGTGCAGATTCTGGTTTTTGCCACATAATCAAGAACCAGTTTCTCAGTTCACTTCTAGTTTTTCATTTAATGAGATAGAGAAGAGACCTTTCATGAGTGTTGGCTTTTCTGTAACTCCACTGGCTTGCAGGTTTTGCACAGGATTTCATCATTAGCAGATAATTACCATTAACACTTTCTGCAGTATTGCTCTCCTGTTCTCACTGTAGTCATAGAAAGGCACTTCATTTGACACCTACTTCACTTCCACAACTATTTTAATATCAAAAACATTGCTAATTTTCAGTGGATTAGGAATAGTCTATTTTGCTCAGGAGATAGCTTGCCTACAGTTCAGTATGGTCAAAGAAAATAAATTACTATGCCTTCCAGCTAAAGATAGATGGCCTCTCATAAATCTGAAGGAAATGTGTTAGTAATACATTACTGCTAAAATAAGCAACAGATAGACAAAAATAATCCTTATCAACTTTGATGAGATGTGACAAAATACATCAACATTTCTCTTCTTAAATGCTTGTAGATTTTCCTATATGTTTTCTAATATTGTCATAATCTTAATATTTTTAGTAGATTATTATCAATCTTTCTAATTTCCCTCTATCCTCTCACTCCTTGTCTTACTGTTGGTGATCTGGGCTTGCCCTCTCTCATGATTTCCTCATCGATCCTTTCAAAACTTGCTTTACTTAATGTTGATTATAACATTCTCGAAAAATACATTCAGAAGTCATGAATAGAATAGAATAGAATAGAATAGAATAGAATAGAATAGAATAGAATAGAATAGAATAGAATATTTCTGTTATTAGGGACCAACAAAAACCATCTAATCCAACTAAATGCCACACAGAAAGTTGCTAGTTAACCTTCTAAAATCTCAAAATATGAGATTAAATCACAGTCAATATCCACATTAACAACTGCAAGTAAAAACTTCTTTTTTCCTTCACTGTAAATTACATTTTTAATGGCAATAGAGCAACATAAGAGAACTATATTCTTTTCAGATTCAGGAACAAATACAGCCCATCTGAATGAGGAAGCTGCACATCTGGATGCGTATGACATGGAAGTGGCTGGATTTAGCAGCAGGTCATCAGGTCATTCCTTCATCCTTTCAAGAAATTGTACCTGATAGTGGTGACAAAATCCTGAACAGAAAAACTGATGTAATATAATCGAAACAACAGAATGAAAGCATGAAGAAAACAAGCAAAGATCTTCTTAAAAATAATAATTTTGGGTAAAACCAAATGAAACTCTAAACCAATCCAGTTTACGGGGGCGGTGCGGCTCATTTTACCCATGTTGAACCATGCAGAAGTTAGATCAGCAGTATATGATCTCCCTGTGGTACACAAGCACTTCAGAGAAATATTCATCAAGGCAAGCAGCAACAAAATTGTGTTTGTGAGCTGCTTTCCATCCAGCATTCACACATAATCATTTTGCACAAATCATCTCCATGCCTTGTGCAGCTTTACAGCATATAAACCTATGAATCTTATCTTTTCCTCAAGGTTTCCAAGCATTCCAGGCTGCCTGGAAAAGGTATGGGATTCCCAAGATTTTCGTATGAGTTTTGCAGTTGTTTGTTTTTTGAAGTGGAAAATTACTGTCAAAACCTCCAGCCACTCACGCTTGATTATGGATACAACATTTACCTGCCTTATCCTCAAATCCTATTTACCTTGAACTATAAGAAAAATGTTGACGAAGCTGGGGATATGTCTGTGGTATATTTCTCTTTTAGGTACATTTGTAATTGATTTTTATACATCCATGCAAACATGGATGTATAAAAAAGCTTCAAAGCTTCCACCTGATTTTAAAGTGTAAAGATACAGATGTGGGCCAATCCTCTGCTGTTTATTCCAAAAGTAGTCAGACCCTCTCAGAAAAAAAGAACCTCTCACAAGAAGACTGCTGTACTTCCATCAGATGCTCTGGCCTTTTGCTCAAGTCCTGGTATGTAAGATAAGCTTTTCATTAATGCTCCAATTTTCCAGAAAGCTTCCTTATACTTCTGAGCCAACAGGACTCTGGTTTTCTGCCTTGGATATCATCCAAAGTATTAACAATGATTGCCGAAATTTGCTTAATGCCTCAGTAAATAAACGAGTTTTATGTTCTATCTCCCATGGCTGTCAGCCATTGCCTGTGTTTCCAAGCACTGCTGCAGCAATGGGCCAGCAGTAGGATTTAGCTGCCACCTTGGAAGAAATGGATCTGTGAATATCTCTTCAGAAAAACAGTTCTTCAGGCTGTCCTCACTTGCATGGCAGTCTTAACACTGGTTTTACTCTGGAGTTTCACTGTGAACACTCTATTTCCATAGCAAAACAGATTACATTAATTCTAATAAATGATTTTATTATCTTCTGTTCCCTTACTAAGCCATATATTAACTCCATGAGTTAATATAAATTAACTCATGAACAGCATTTTTTCATATTAGCAGTAGTGGGTAAGAAAGACAAACTGTTTAGGATTCCAAAGGAGAACCACAGGATGATTTATTCACACTGATTAAATTAAACCCTGAATCTTGAGTATCTTTTATAATTAACTGTGTGATTTATCCACACTGGTCTATTGGGTTGGTTTTACTGCATTCATTTTTTTCACTTGTATACCCTTTAGGTCTAACACAATATGTACATTTTAACGGATCAGACAAGCCTAATGGCTCTTTTTAGTTTAGCTTTTCTTTTTCACTTTAAATTGTGTGGTTTTCCTCAGTTGCTATGTGATGTTTGAAAATCAATTCATTAAAATGCAAACTTTTCTCATGCAACTGCTGCTTCATATTCGAGTGGACATATTTGAAGGGCTTTTTCAGCTGAATTAGTGCTGTGCTTCCCCAGCAAAGAAGCCAGAAATGGTTTCCAGCTTGGAATCACAGACACGTCACGTCTGTCAATGTTGATCTTTTCAACTCACTGCTAATAAAGCCTGAAACAAAAAAACATGTAAAGATAAGAGATGGAAAATCCTACATCTGTGGAAAAATAAATCTTTTCTATCTGCCCAGCCAGATCTGCATCTTCATTACTACTGCATCACTGAGAACAGACATTAAATTATAAACTGGCTCTAGTAAGATGCTCAGCACTTTCTGTCCAAAGATAAATGTAATTTCCCAGTAATTTTAGAAAGGGTGGGAATTGTGAGAGTACTGAGATCTAGCTGGATGAGGAGAAATAGAGAAGGCTGAAGCAGAGACAGTAGTCTTGCTATTTTTAATATAATCACTAAAGACATATTTTTCATTAAAATCCCCAATAAGGATGGACATTTAACTCTCTTACATTCCTTAGAGAACCAGTCCAATCTTACTGTTCTCCTAATCCATTTTACAGGTAATAAAGGAAGACTGACAAATCCCCTATTACAGAGATTATAAACAGTCAGTCTGCTACATATTTACTGTGGAATAGCAACAAAGACAGCTCCTGAGATCATTCAACATCTGCCAACTAGTTAAAACTAAATCACAGGAGACTTTCTGGGTATTTTAGCCTTTCAAGTGGGAATCTAAATTCTATGCAAAGAAGTCTGTCTCACATTGCTTTTGTATTAGGTCTCACACCTCAACAAGCTGTATTTTGCACTTCTTTTCTATTCTTAAAAGAAAAAAATCAACACATAAAGCTCTATCAAAATCTAAAGATTTCCTTCCTTAAGCATGAGAGAATGGATAGTCCAAACAGCCAGTTCTGTCTTTCTACATTTTATCAGTGTCCCTCACTCCAAGATGAAAGGAAATATTTGAATTAAGAGTGTGTTTCCTGTAGGAAGAGGAAGGCAGAGGAAAAACCACATTGTACATGGCCACTTGCAATTTTATACAAATCAGAACAATTGACAAAGAACAACTGCCTGAACAAAGATATGCAGCAGAAATAAAATACAGGCTGCTGTTGACACTTACTACAACACTTTCAGATGGTCAGAAACACCATGTTCAGTCCTCAGCCAGTAAGGTGTTTCTGGCTACATATGTCATCTCTTAAAAATCACTAATTCAGGCTGCCACATATTAAATTTTTTCAGTATACGTTCCTGAATCAGTCAACCTGATATAACTGCTCCAGCCAGGCTCTGTACATCTATTTGTCTCCTTCATATGTGTCTCCTCCTGAGCTGCTTACACTTGGAAAATTGACATCTGTTGGAGCCAGGGATGGCAAATCACTATTAACATTGCAGCTAAGCATGAGTGTGGATTTGTAAGAGTAGTAAAATCTTGCTTGGAAGCTAAATGAGCTCTATTTCTTGGGGAAAAATGTATATACTACTTTCATACAATTAAATTCTTGCTCTATATTAAATCTATTATAAACCAAATATACTTATTTAGTCTTGGACACCATACTCAAATAGATATGTCCACATTACCAGCTCATCCAAGAATTGCATGTATCTGCAGAAGGTGGAATTTGTTCTGTAAGGCCACCTAAAATAACCCCTTATAGAATTACTCCCTTTATCATAAAAAGCTTTGGGAAAAAAAAAAAAAAAAAAACAACCCAAACTCAAGCCTCAGACATTTACTATTCCAGCCTGTAAAATAAATACATACAGAGTTTTCATCTAAGTATAAAAATCTCATTCAGCTTTTTTTCTTACTGTCCTAGAGATCAGCCAGTGGAGCTCAATGTCTCTTTTAATCTTCTCTTTCTTCATCCTGTTCTGCAGGTAGGTTTCTCCTCATTATATAAACTCAACAATAGTCTGTGAAAAATTGTATTTGACAGCTCATTCCAATCTGTGCCTCTAGGACTGCATAAAGCAGCAATTCTCAAACTTTTTGGAAATGCAGCCCTCCTTTGGTAGCCTGTCTTGGGTATGATAGCTCCCCTCCTTGACAGCTACTTAGGTTTAACCTAATATGCAGCCTGATCCAGGAGTGCCAGATTTCATACTTGTTAGCTAAGGAGAGGATCCTCCAAGACTGAAGGGTGAGAAGAGGCTATAATTACTAGCTATAGGTTTTTTCCATTTCCCATGGAGTTGTTAACTATCAGCAATTAAAAATAGGTACTGCTACTACTGTGAAAAAAATGGAAATATCTGCTTCTAGTAATGATAGCTGCTTGTAGTTCTCTTTCCTGGAAAAAAATGAGCTGCTCCTGTCTTACATGAGTAGTACTCCTGTGCCATACTCCTAGAATCTCATCATAGTGCTGCATCTCAGAATTGCTGCCTGAATGAATAGCATGGATTTATTCCTCAATTTAAAAGTAAAAAAATTTTAAAAAACAAAAACAAACAATCTCTGCCTTGTTTTTAAATACTAGATCTAGCTAATTGTTTCACTGAAGATTGATTCACTGAAGATATTCTTTCATGCCAATCTCAGCTCCATGAAACGAGCTCTAGTTCAGTAATTTCAAAACATTGCAAAGAGTCCTGATGAAGAAATCACAATGTGGTTGGGGTTTTCTGCTGTGCTGCACCTTAGCAATGAGGTCTATCAAGAAAATGTGAGGATTTTGAGAAAAAAAATGTCCTTGCAGCCTCATTGAGACAATGACCTGCACCCCAGTTCACTGACAGCCCAAACCACCCAAACCACCAGCAGTTCCACTGGCTAACCCCTGGTTGGTTCATGCAGACCACAGGAACAGATTCAAGAGGACCAGCTCAGCTTTGAGTATCTTTAGACCTCAGAATGAAATAGATCAGCTGTAGAGTCTGGTGAGAGAAGCAGAAAGCACCATCTTTACCATCTTTTCTCTTTGGGAAATTATGCCTAAAGCCTCTTGATAGTCCAGCTCTTAATTTCTTTTTGTTCTTACTTGTAAAATGTTTGCATTTTTTCCTCACAGTGCATCTAACAAAACAGGTTTAAAAATCAAACAATTTGATTTCAGGGTGACATAAATTTGTCACAATTCAGTCCCCAACAATTTATGTTGTTCTGGCCACACTGCCTTTTACTATGCTTCAGCTAAAGCAATTTTATAACTCAGATTTATGGATTCTACTCAAACAGTGTCCCACCCTCACATTTTACTTTGTATCTCCAGTGATCTCATGTTCTAAATAACGTGATATAAGTTTCAGTCATGTTAAGTCACTCAAATTTTGACTACCAGAAGCAGAAATGTCTCCTCTAGAAATAAGTGGCACCTCTGTCAAGAACATAGGCTTTCCATCACAGGTAGTTGCACCACAAGTACACATGTATACATGTACAATGTGGTTTCCTCTGCCTTCCTCTTCCTACAGGAAACACACTCTTAATTCAAATCCTATTCTGGATGTAGGTGAACAAATCTTTTAAGAATTTGGATTTAATTCACTAGTGTTAACTAAACCAATAGACATGGACAGTTTTCAAATGTCCATAATTATATAGATAGAACCACACGTAAGTGCTTTAAAATTTAGGTTTTCCATAATTCATATTTTTTTAAAAAAATCTCTCTTTTCCTACACCAAACTGCCCTCCATAATGTTTTAAGCCTTCATTTGGTGAGCTCTGAGAGTGCAC
Organism: Vidua macroura; assembly: GCF_024509145.1. NCBI lineage: Eukaryota > Metazoa > Chordata > Aves > Passeriformes > Viduidae > Vidua > Vidua macroura. The sequence goes on from NC_071571.1 coordinate 9,621,939, forward strand.
TGCGTCACAGCAAAAATTTCAGTAAAAGTAGCCCATGATTCTGAGGGGAAATCTCCCAACTCCTGAATCTTCTCACTCCTAGCAAGGCAATTCCCTCACTCTTTTAAGTAACTCAGATTCAGAAGCAACACACATTGCCAGTGAATCTGGCTTCATATGCCTGTGTTGCACCAAGAACTCTGAGATGTGTAATGATTTCTAAAACATAGGACTCTCTAAAAGGCATGCAATCATTCCTAAATATTGGTATTTCTAATGTTGCTAGGAAAATTTAATAAAATAAATATTATAGACTAAAGAATGGGTCTTACTAGGTGAAATAAAAAACCTTCCCCATGAAGCAACCAGCAAGTTGTCTGACCAAGAGTAACAGAGGTAGGTCAGCATTTGGGTGACATGGGGCCATCACCAAGAGCTGTCCTCTGTGTCACCAGCCACACAACAGCATTCTCTGCAGCTCCAGTCATGCACCCACAGACAGCAGCAACATGGTGGTCATTGAATATATTCTCTCTTTGCTGCCTTCACTGTCCAAACATTTTCTGGCTCTCTTTTGTTTCCTGTCTTTTGGCAAAGCAGCTGTGACACTTTTGCACCGTGAGCTCACCCCAGCTGGAGCTGCCTATACATTAAGACTGGGTCTATAAGGTCATGCCTTTCTTTGCTGCTAGCACAGCACACTATTTGGAAGCACTTCCTAACTATGACACTTATCTCTAATAATTTTGAAAGGACAGAAATATTTCAGTAGCTTCATTACTTCAACAGCTATAACATAAAAATTTCAATAGCTAGAAAAAATATGTGCAAGAATATGAAATAAAAGAAATGTCTGCTGCTTCAAAATAGCTGTTCTTGTCTTACTTTTTAACAGAAACCTGCTGTATCTTTTGGCATAAGAAAATCATACTATTATTTTTTCACAATGAAAACCAGCAATTTATCTCCTTATTGACATTTTAAGTTATACAAATTTCTATGCCATAAAATGGAAGCAAAATACAGTGAAATTGTTTTATATCTCCAGTTTTATTATCCAAGACACAATTGCTCCTGCTCTCAACAAGAAAAGCTTAAGTTTAGTGCTACTGAAAAGTGTGTAATCTATTTTTGCAAAACACAACATGAGCTGAGTGTCAATCAGACCACAGGTCCTAATGACTCACATTCCATTTGTCTCTACAACAACTGTATTTTCAAGGAAAATGATTTTAATAACACACTTTAATTTTTTTTCTAGGTTTGTTTTTGTTGTTACATATAAGATTCTATTTCAAACAAGCTAAGGCAGGTGATACTTTCATGCTTCTGTGGTCATGGCCATATTTTTTTGCTATTAATGTATTGTCTACCAGTTATTTTTCATGTAAATTGTGTGAAACTTAAAGGCAACAGCAGGAGGTGAGTCATTAGGAGTCATTTTTAAAAATAAGGAAATTTTATTGTCTAATCATAAAAAAAAATCAGAGGACAAAGTATTGTCTGAAAAACTTTCTGTTCATTTCTGAAGGATGACTGTATTTCAGCCTCTTCTTGCTCCCTAAAAATCTCTGCAGCAGTTGCAGAATGTGAGCAGATAGAAGCTCAGATACATTTCTCCCCATGCAATACGAGGAACACCTGCTGCCTTTTTTCTCTTTGATGTAGAGTTTGGCAGTGAGTAAGAAGACTGAAGCTCTATATGAGCCAGTGATACAGTGCCCTTTGGGGCATGATCCTGTACTGACCTGAAGTCACAGGACTCATTCTCTCATTCTTTTTCTTCAGTGAGGAACACCCCAGAAAAAGCTGAAGGAGGCATAGAAAGCTGCACTGCAGCAAAATATCAGGCCAAAACCAATAACAACCCCTTTTCCATCAAAAGAATAAAAATTCATACAGTGCTTTGGGGTCAAAAGCTATTATTGCTACATTTTAAATTCAGATTAGTCAGATTTTTCCCTGTGTAACCTCCTTCCTAGTTACCATAAAAACAGCTGGGCTGATTTGGACTGTCTGACCTCAAACACTGCAGAGGGAGCTTAACAGACAAGTGCAGAAGAATCCAGAGGTAGCTCTGATGCTTTGTAATGCTGATGGTGAATTGCAACCAGAACTCTGAAGAAGAATTCAGTGTAGAGGATTCTGTAATGCAGTGAGTATCTCAGGACAGTGAGCACTGCTGAACTAGAACATGAAAACATGAGAACTCTGGGCTTGATTTGATATTAATAATATATACATGTACATACACACACATCTGTGGAAAATTGCCACTCGTTGAGGATTTCACTATCCCAAAATGTATCAGCTTAGACTGAGCACTACAAGTGACATGTGATAGGGTGCTACAAGGTGATGCTCATTCATTCTGATTTTCAACATAAAACAACTAGATGCTCTCACTTGAGTACTATCTTGATAGGAAATAACTCAGACTAGTTTTATTCTGTTGAAACTCCACTAGAAATGCCTCTACATTACTAAGACAGAACAAAAATAAAAGACTTAGTAACCTCATAAAGTTCTGGTGGAAATGAAAACCATTGTTCTCAAGGGCAAAGTTGTCCTTGGAAAAATGAACTCTTTTCCAAGACTTGCCCAGATGAAAAACAAAAACTAGAAAAATGTCTTATGGCAGTTTATTTAAGAAATAATTTATCTGGTTTACTACTCAGGGATTTGATTTTGTTCCTTGAGTACTTCAGTGTTTCACAAGCAAGTTTTCAAAATCAATTTTAAAATAGTACAAAAGGTAAAAAAATATTTTCCTCTTAGCTTTTGTTATTATATAAAAGGACCTCCATCCTTTCCTTCTGCAGTTGGTACCAAAATAATAAGAAACATTTAGCTATGTTTTCTTATATGACTACAAGCCATAAATGACAAAAGGATGAATACAAAATTACCATCCACACCAACTTCTACAGTCAACCCATTACAAAATGCATTCAATAAAACAACACTTTGCAATCATCTGAGATTTTAACTCAAGCTGATAAGCATTTTTGACTTTGTATGCTGGTAAGATGGGCAAGATTTTCTTAGACATTATTATTTAACATCATTAAAAATTACTTTCTTTTAATAATAAAACCACCATAAAATCATTTTATTCCAGAATTAATAGATACCACCATTCACACTGTGTGAACAGTAGAGGAACAGTGAGGAAGAAAAAAATCTCTACAGCATACATTTCACAGTAATGGACTCTGTCATAAGAGAGTGACTGATAGATTTCAAGGTCAGAAAAGACCATGGTGAGCACATTATACATTGAAAACATCAGAGAATGCCATCACCATCATCAGGTGGTCACTGCAATTAGTCCACAATTTCTGTTTGAATTAAAATATTGTATGCCCCATTTGAATAATTTTGATGGCTTGTCATCCCAGTGATTAAAAAACCCTCATCTTTTAGCAATAATTTATTCAGTTTCAGGTTAAATTTTCCACCACTTATTATGACTTTTTTCTTGACAAATTTAATGAAGTTTTTCCTTTACCAGAAGTACAAAGCTGTCAAGTAAACTCCCCAAAGTCTTCTCAGTCCAAATCTCCATGTTTTAAAACCAACTTTTTGTGTAAGTAGAGATTTTATTACACTGGACATTATAAATATGTTTTGGGTCATAGAATCACAGAATAATTGAATGGTTTGGGTGAGAAGGGGCCTTAAAGATCAACCACTTTCAACCCCCCTGCTGTGGGCAGAGACACTTTTTCCTAAATCAGCTTGTTCAAAGCCCTATCCAGCCTGGCCTTGAACACTTCCAGGGACGGGACATCCACAACTTCTTTGGACAACTTGATCCTTGTCTCACCATCCTGATAGTAAAGAATTTTTTCCTAATATCTAATCTCAGCCTACTCTTCTTCATCTTAAGGCCATTCCCCCTTCTGCTGTCACTACATGACCTTGTAAAAAGTCCCTCTCCAGCTTCCTTACAGGCCCCGCTTCAGGTACTGGAAGGCCACTATGAAGTCACCCCAAAGCTGAACACTTCCAACTTTCTCAGGCTTTCCTCATCGGAGAGCTGTTCCAGCCCTCTAATGATCTTTCTGGTTCTCTGGACTCCCTCCAACGGTTCCATATCCTTCTTTTTTTGGGGACCCGAAAGCTGGATGCAGCACTGCACATGGGGTCTCACTGGAGAGGAGCTGAGGGACAGAATCGCCTCCCTGCCCTGCTGCCCACGGGGCTTTGGATGCAGCCCAGGACACGTTTGGGTTTCTGGTCTGTGACTGCCCATGGCTGGGTCACGTCCAGCCTCTCACCCAGCAGCACCCCCAAATCCTTCTGGGCAGGGCTGCTCTCAGTCTGCTCATCTCACAGCCTGTGTTGATAACAGGGGTTGTCCTGACCCAGGTGCAGCACCTTGCCCTTGATCTTTTTAAACCTCAGGAGATTCTCATGGGCCACTTCTCGAGCTTGTTGAAGTCCCTCTGATTGGATCCCATCCCTCAGGCAGTCAGGCACACCACTCAGCTTGGTGCCATCTGTAAACGTGCTGAGGGTGCATTCAGTCTCGCTGTCTGTGGCATTGGTGAAGACATCAAATAACACTGGCCCAATAGAGACCCCTGAGGGCACCACTTGTCACTGATCTCCATCAGGATCTCAACCACTGACCACTACCCTCTGGATGCAACCATCACTGGACAGTCCACACATCACTGGAGAGAGAAATCCTTCTCTCTCCAATTTAGACTGTGTCAAAGGCTTTATGGAAGTCCAGATGAATGACATCTGCAGCCCTTCCCTTGCCCACTGATGGAGTCACCCCATCATTGAAGGCCACTAGATTGGTCAGGTGGGACTTGCCCTTGGCAAAGCCATGCTGGTTATGTCAAATCACCTCCCTGTCCCCCATGTGCCTTAGCACATCTGCTAGGAGGATCTGTTCCATGATGTTCCCAGGCACAGGCTGAGAGTTCCCAGGGTCCCCCTTTTTAGTCTTTTTTAACATGGGTGTAACATTTCCCTTTTGAGGGACCTCACCTGACTGCCATGACTTCAAATACCACAGAGAGTGGCTTGGCAACTGCATCACCCAAATCCCTCAGGACTCTGGGATGCATCTCATCAGATCCCATCAATTTATGTATATTCAGATTCCCTAGGTGGTCATGAACTTGGTCTTAACCTACAGTGGGAAGCACTTTGCTTCCCCAGTCATAATCAAAAGTATAATTTCAATAAAAAATACAAGTAATATTAGCAGCAAATTATTTACTTACTGCAGATGAGGGAAATATCCAAATACCAACAGAAAGAAAACATGTTTTCATTTTAATTTACCTAAGCCACCAACTGACTCAACAACCCCCAAACTGACTCATTCAGATATAAGTTTTCTCCAGATCTCTCAATCATTTTGCATAAAATGTTAACTTCAGAAAAGATAAGTTTTCTCAAATGTCAATAAAATTATTACCATCTTCAAGTGTGAGCTCCATGGTATTTTTATAAAGAGCTTCTTGTCATTATGTGATTTTTGATTGCTGTCATATCCAACTGTTTTCCAGTGCATTGACATGTGCAATTGACATGACTAATATGTAGCTTTATGAAGTTTTCTCTCTATTGCTCTCCTTCTGTGTGAATTTCTCTGTCTTGCCCATTCAGTTCCAGTGGTACTCTTACACACAAGGGTGTAGGCTTTGAGCTTGAGCTGTAGGAAACCACTGTTCAAAACAGAATCCAACTCACCTCTGCCTGTGCTGCTGAATTCACCCAGTGCCTTTTTCTGGATTAGCAACCCTTTACTAAAGAAGGGTAACTTTGAACCACAGAGTATTATCCTACTGAAATCCAGATGCGAAGCAATGAAAGGATGTAAAATCCAGCTTTGGTCATCATCTACCAGCATGAGACATGGTATTATAGCCAGCTGGACATGGAAGACAGGAATTCTTACAGATAATGTTGTGTGAGATCATCATGGATATAACAACAATTCTTGACCCTCAAACAGATTCAATTCTTAGTATTTTTTAACCTTCAAGAGAAGGAATACCAAATATTCCCTCCAGAATGTTGTAGTTTCTCTGCAGTACTGTATTTTACTTTTACAAACTGCACCATTCTTAGCACATTTTATGCAGTAAGTTCTTATTTGGAAAATAAAATCAATACATGCACGCATTGCTTCTGCAGCTGGCAATGGTATTGCACATGTTTCTCTTATATAATGAATAGGGACACTAAATTTAACAGTTAGTGACACAGTATAATCTCCTACCTATGTATTTTTAAAAAATTGTTAGGATCACTGAAGTGCAAAGAGAAGGACACTTCCTCATTAGCTATTCAATTTGGCTACAGATGAGAAAGAAAATCACCTTGCAGAAACTTGCTTTCCATAAATAAAAAGCTTTGTATACAGAAATCAAGCTCTGCAGAAATCTTGATTACAGAAAAATATGTTAATGAGTACTACAAAAAGTAAGTTCAAGGAAAGTGTGAATCTAATGCTTTTACATCGCTGTGTTCATTTAGGAATTTTTTAAATTAGTAAATTAAATATCTCATTTACATTGCACCAAGATCAGAGCTGCCATTATAGTTTGCTACTTAGCATGCAAGCATTATCCACATTTTCGACTTATAAAAACCAGAGAAATGTCATGATTTGCCTAATGTCACATAGCAGGAAACAGGAATCAAACCCTGTTGTACGGCCACTTGACATTCAAAGCCCTTCATAATCTGCTTCCTAATATTTCTCTCTTCTCCCATCACCCTCACCTCTCCAGTCAAACAACTTGAGTCCTCCAACTCATTTTACTTTTATTTGCTGTTGCCTTCCTGTTAATACATTAGAGTTCCATTTCTGAACCAAGTTATGGGTTCGCCTCTATTCATTAATGCTCATCTTAAACCCCAGTCCCTCAGGACTGTCATGGGCCAGCACAGAAGATGTCCCTGTGTGTGACCAGATCTCAATCCCTCCTTACCCATATCCACAGACTTTTCAGCCCCTCAGGCCTGGTGCAGGTGGGTTTTCAACCCACCGTGGCTACAATATTGCTCTTTCTTCAATGAGTTAAACGTTTTTCTTCTTACTACAGTGCAGAAAAGGATTCACTGTCAAATTAAGTTAATGCAACCGGCATATTGTTAACCATCTTTACACTACTATTAATTTATGCAACCTTTAAATCCTTGCATTAATTATACATCCTACCTAATTTATCAACTCCTTCAGGCTGGAAGTGCATCTTTTCAAAGAGCTTTAAAATTTCCAACATGTTAGGTAGCGACATAAAATAAATAAGCACTATATAGTTCACTATAGATATTTGAAAAAAAATGCAGTATTTCTATATAAAAAGCAGTCTACATCAGATTTAAGACAGATTTATTTTCTAATAAACACAGGTGAAAGAAAAATCCCTAAAACATATCTCTGAACTTTTTACAGTAACCCAAGATAAGTTAGTACTGGAGGAAAAAACTAAGCTGATCATGAGCAAAGCATGATAAAGTAAATAATCATCAAAAATTATTAAACTTGTTATACTGTAGAAGAAGAAGGAAGAAATGTATTTGCAGCCAAGTGTGTCTGTGCTGGTGCATTTACATGATTATATACAACGGCTAAAAATTTTTTGAGCTTAGAAACAAACTGGAATTTAACTGCATCTTTTCAGTTTAAAGTTAGTGATTGCTTAGTCCTTATTATATTTTCATTGCTTATTTCAAACTAAGAATTTATTTACAAACAAGAAGATTACTTTTAAAAAATGTCCAAAAAATTGACTTTTCAAAAACATCATTTAATCCCAAGTCATAAGATACCCCATTACTGTAGAGCCAAAATGTGCTTCAAGAGAAGACAGTGTTATCCTTCTACAGAGCTCCTGTTACTGTCGTTTTCTTAGTTTTAAAAACTTTGCATGAGAATGTATTTACCTTCTATGTGATATGATTTAGGTGTAAAAAAGGCACCACTAAAGATTATAACACCTTAGCACTACAAAGTACTCTTAAGACAGAGGATTTGGAAACTATCCCATTTGAAGTTAAGATGCAGACCTGAAGTTTAAAAAAGTTCACGGAGATATTTCAGAAAGTTTGGGTGGGAGCTCATACTCCTCTACATTTCTCTAATACAGCCTTTGCTCACACTTTGGTGCTTCTGCAGTTGAAGGAAATGTAGCCAGTTTGCCAAATGTTCCTGGAGTATCACTCATCTCCTCCTGATGCAGACACATAAAATAGGTCAGATCAAACATGTCCCACGAGTACCTCTTCCCCTTCAGTGACTATAAATGGGACAGAATGACTGACTCAGCTGCAGAGATCTCATGTAAGATGAATCCCACACCACACAACTAACAATCCAGCAAGTTTTCTTAAAAGAAAAAAAAAAGCTGAAATGTTTCTTATCAAAAGCAATTTAAGAAAAAAAAAAAAAAACAAACAACAACAGACTTTTAAATATCTAATCTAACACAGTCTTATTTCTGAGAGAGTACTAAATTGCTAGAGTTGAAAAGGAATTTGGTGCATGTTGCTATTTCTCATGAGGTTTGTCAATAGCTGTAGCTTCCAGTCTGTCTGGGATTAGAAAATAATTGAAAAATTGTGCAGAACCCATTCTCACTAGAGGACAGATATCAACACATTTTGTGATATTTTGTAAAAGCTGGAGCTTTTGAAAGCGTGTAAAAACACACTTTTTTTTTTTTAGTGAAATCAACATATTCTTTGAAGACACTTGAGAAACAGGATTTCTTTTCCTGGTATTAAAGAAAAAAACAGACCAGGTGGCAGACAACTTAAGAAGCAGAAGTAAAAAAACCCCACCATTTTCATGAAAATTTCACTCACATTCTGCTCTTGTGTAAGAAAAATTAAAAGATTGCTTTCTTTTGGGTTGTTTGGTTTTTTTTAACAAAACCAATTGACTTCTCTGAACATTCTGATACTTATATTAACCAAGGCTGATGGAGACTGTCAACTGAGCTTTCAAAGAAAAGTGTAGTTTTCAGAAAATGGAGGTTCTACAAGATAGTTCTAATGAAAAAAATAATAGAATCAAAATATTTCATTTGAGGTAAATTTAACACTACAATGCATCTGAGCCAGATATGAAAGGTGGGACCTTAGATAAAAGAAGTTGGATGGGACTCTGAGCAACCTGATATGGTTAAAGATGTCCCTGCTCATTGCAGGGGGATTGGACCAGGTGACCTTTAAAAGGTCTCTTTCAGCCCAAGCCATTCTGTGATTCTATTCTGATTTTTGTGACTCTTGGGTCACAAATGCCCCTTCCAGAGTGTGGCCTCCTGGATCAGGTGAGCAGGGGAGCCTGGCCCAGTGGCAAGATTGGGTTCTCCTGCTCATCGTAGACACACAAGATCTGAGGATACAACTTCTAGGATGAGGACTGGCAAATCCTTCACTCTGCCCTTAGGCTGACAAACCTTTCAGCTCAGGCTGAAAAAGTTCAGTGTTAACATAAAAACCCCAAATTTTAAAATATTTCAGTATTTTACCTTCTGCAAAATAATATTTTAAAGTGGTTTATTCCATTAATACACTTTCATTTTCTATTTTATTTTTGCCCTGAGATGGAGCAAAAACAAATGTTAAAACATGAGAGGCTCCTATAAAGAAAAAGTCCACATGTTGAGCAGATAAAACTAAAACCTCTCCAAGGAATACTCTCTGCTGCAATTAAGGAATGAAAGCAAAAAACCACAAAAACTACCCAGGCAAAACCATGCCAAAATATAATGTATTTCCTTGTTCTGTTGGGTCATGTAAAACGTAACTTTAGTATCTGTACTACACTGAAGAGTTTTAATCTAATGATCACACAAAACCAGTGGCTCAAGAAGTTAAATACAGCAGGCTCTACACAGCCACACTGCACTTGGGAGCAATTTGAGATCCCTTGCCCTTCAAGTAAAAACTCAAAATCATTGCTCAAATAACCTATATACAACAGGCAGAGATTTAGAGGAACTGCCATTTTATGTCATTGTAGTAATTTTTGAGGAAGAGTCAAATGTTTCTTGCAAAATTTTAATTTTAATTTTAAAGAAAGTGATAAACACATTCCTATAAGCTTGTTTTAGAACAAACCTGTTCTGACAGCTGGAAGATTCAAGGAACTGTTCTGTTTTAAACTGTATATTTAAATAACCAGAAGTGCTATTAAAAGAAGCAAATTTTAATTTTTTTAAAATTTTTCACCTTCCTTCTTTAAAGAAGCCTTCGAAAGTCATGCTTCTTTAAACTCTGTGACTTCGAGGTTACAAATTAGTAACAGATCTTCTTGAATGTGAAGTGCCTTTCTCATTAATATCATCATCCTTGGTTTGCTTGTCTCCACACTTTTTTTTTGAGACTTTGTTCATTTGTGAAAGTAAACCAAGGCAATGAAAAAAAATTGGTTCAGCTGTGGTTATAATATCCACCAATTTGATATATGATCACGATAATTCTGCACACTTACTGTACCCCTTTTTACTTTATTCAATTACCTATTTTCTGAGTACCCTATTGAGCTACTTTCTCCTAAAATTCAGCACACTTGCAATTGAATCTTTCCTCTTACATAGATCTTATGCACAAAGATGCACTTTTATTATTTCACACCCAAGAAGTAAAACAAATCCTTGTTCTGCTCCTTCCCATCACCTAGAGCACAGAAATTATCTGAAGGCCACATTGAAATCCCACTTGCACACTCCAAAGTCCATGTTTTCAGCAGCTCTCACACACTGGTGAGTCCAGAACTGGCACCCAGTCTGAAAGCAGAGGCAGAAGGATGCAGGGGAGGCCTGGCTTAGCTGGGTAGAATGATCCAGCACAGCAGACCATAATAGTCTGTGTGTTCTGCCTTGATGTGACATTTTTCTATTCACACTTTCTTACCTGGACTGACACCCCACTTACAATGCAAACACAGGGCTTTTCCTCTCACCCAAGCTGGTTACATACTTTCCATGACTACAGGAACCTAGTGGGGCACTTCAATATAGAAACTTCTGGGCAGAACACAGTTACAAAAAACTCAACTACTGTATTTTCTGCCCACACTAAGCACTGCATTAACAGCTCAGTAGCAAAAATCCATGGAGTTTTGTTTCTCATGAAATATTTCTTATTCAGGGCCTGATGAGCAAATACCAGCATAAATTTTGATTCACGATTACTGTGAATATATCTATTTCTTTTTCTTCTAAAGAAAAGGTTCTGAATTCCTGCACCTAGAATCTTTGTCCACATCAGAATTGTTCTATCATTCTTCAGAATACCCTCAGCACTGCAGCCTCCTGGCCCCATCAGTCTGTAAGGGAACCCAAGCACTATTCAGGGCTGCAATTTGTGCTTACTCACTTTGTTTCTGTCAAAAGGGGCAAACAATACCAAGAACCAAATCTGATTAAACCAAAATCATTCTCTGACAGAAACCAGTAGCATTTTCTGAAGGAAAGAAGGCAAGAATGGGGCAATAGATCATAACATGCACATTGGTGTGACCTTCCCAGCTGCCAGCCATCCATCACTGTGGAATATCCTCAGATCTGCCAGGCCTCATACCAGCCTGGAGAGCTGATCCACCAACAGAGGGTTCCTCAGCAGACCCATGAAAAAAACAGGAATCATCACTTTATTAATATTTTAAAGCCTCATATAATGGAATGGCAACATATTACTGCAGGTAAGATTATTTAAAAAAATCACTATCTGAAATCATCCTTTTTGTCTTTGCACCACTTGACTATTTTTTGGTAATTCATCCAACAAATACCATATGTGACTTTGAGAAAAATTCATACTGTGAAATCTGGAAGATACATTCAAGAAGGACACTAAAGCCTTTTGTCAAATCTGAAAAATATTACTTTCCTGTTACTACAGCAACATCTTCCTAACAAGCCCTTTAAATTTAAACACTGTCTTAAGCAACTTCTAGGTCAAGTTAAAAAGCACAGTCAAGCTCCTCAGAGGAATCCAGTTCATATTCAGCATGGGTAAGGATGGAACAGAAAAGGTGAACTGAAGTTTTTATCTATTTCCATAATGACTTCTCACTTGCTGTGGTCTGTCCTACTTTCTTTCCCCTTAGCTACCCAGTAGTCTCTCTTGTGAGGAGAGAATTCTCAATGGTCTCTAAGGAAAATTCCCTAATAATTTTTTATCCTAGAGCAACTTATCATCTTCATTAAAAAAAGAAAAAAAAGCTTACATTTGCAAAAAGGTGTATTTGCAGAAATAAGTTTTCACCTCCTGAGATGGAACCAAGAATAAAAAGCTGTTTCTAATTTGTCGCATATGGAGAATAACTACACACAGATAATATATGAACTGAGAAATTGCAGAGTGAATTCAAAATTCATTCATGAGGCACCTGGGGATTCTGACAGGAATTTATATTTATTTTTTCTAACTATGCAATTATCTCACTGGTCTGTAAGGTAAGGTCCAGAGCTCAAGTCATTCTTCTGGGGACACATTGGCAATATGCATAGTGAAGATCATCTTTGGAAAAGGAGGAATAACCTCTTCCAGTTTTCATGCAGTTGTAAAGCATCAGTTAGTGGATTTTTGGCACCAATCTGATTTCAGATAAAATCATTTCATTTGCATCTTCCCAAATGTAGGTTTTACAGTCCTTCCTGGATGTCAGCAGACATCCTACTCATTGAAGAATGAAAACCAAACCTTCTAGCTCATCTAGATTTGTGCCATACCAAATTTTAAAAAATTAAATACACAAAGTCTTTTTATTGCACAAGGCACTACAAACAGCAGATTCAAGGCAACTTTAGGAATTTCTATCTAGTCTCATTTTAGAAGCCTTGTTATGACTATCGTACTTGGAAATGCAATTAATTTTTTGAGTAACCTTGAACATGTATGCAGGTGACAGCACTATGGAGTTGGAATTACAAGTTTTTCTAGTGTGTAAAATTTTGATGTCATCAAAGTGTTCAATTACCAACTAAATGAGTGAAATAAAGGTCCAGATTCTACAAAAATTCAAAGAACAAAACTCCTGTGACCTGTATTTTTCCATGCTGAAAGCATAAAGGGTGATCACTCACGTTTACTAAGTGACAACATAATTTACTTATAGTTGGGCACATGCTTAACTCTTTGCATTGGCAATCAGTACCAAAATTAAACAGACAGACTCAATCACAGCTTTCAGGTAATAAACTAAAATAGAAATAGCTCTTCTTTGATTTATGAAGTGAAAAAAATATCATCATAATAACTGACACATATTATTCACAAATGAAATGTGACTAAAAATACATTATGAATAAATATAATATAAAATACTGTGGTAGGGAGAAGTGGTAAGAAACTACTGAAATTAATCTATTTCCAATAGAGCTACCAGTTCAACTGTTACTTACAAAAACTAGGAAAAAGAGCTGTTGCATACTGATTCCAACATAACAGATAATATTAGAGTACTCTGACTCCCAACTTAATAATGTGTGTTCAGGAAGAGCTGTATTGGTAGTGTGTAAATGGTTTGGGAGATTTTTTTCATTTTGGTTTTGTTTTTTTTTCCTCAAAGTAGTGTTTAGTTTACATCTGTACAACTGGGAAGGACTTTCCAAAAGTTCCATGGCAATGACGAAGCTGGTCAAACAGAGTTCTGTTAGCACAGCTGACAGGGGCTGAAGGGCTGGAAGGTGGGGAGAAATCCCAGGTATGAATGAGCCTTCTCCCAAGAGAAACCACAGCAGAAAGGCAGGTTCTTCTTGTAAAATCAGTATGCATTTTGGGGGATGAGACTTGACCAAAAATAATCTGTCCCTGGGAAATGTAATTAAGCATTCTGATAATTACTTTACTCTGACCGTCTGGTGAAGATTACAGGTTATGGAATGTTATGTAATCTTTCTCTGCACCTATTCTTTTGTACCATAGTTGTTTTACTGTTTATTCTACTCTGCATAGAGTAGAATACTTGCTTTTCATTTGAACATGAACATTGTCTAGGCTTGGGGAGTGACTTAGGTGTGGCCAGCTAAGGGAACACTGCCCTCTGTTTCCCAGAGTGACATTCCCATACAAGGTAGCACTCACACCCCATTCTATGGGATCAGGGGTGTAAAATGGAGCTCCATCAAACCACCAAAGCCCATCATCTGGCAAGAAGGATTCCCCAGACTAAGAAGAATTAAGCAGAGTATCTTTGTCAAATAGAAAGAAAACATGGGAGCTCCTGAGCCAAGTCTGTCTTCCAGACTACAACAGAGACAATGGAAAACTGACTCAAAAGAAAATGTCCAAATATTTATTTAGTAATGCTTTGTCTTAAATAGAGCTGAACATTTTCTATAAAATCAGGCAAGCCCTGTTTAAATATTTGGTGTCTTAAATCCCCTTAAAACCAGGAACCTTGGACTAATACTAGTGGCATCAAAAGGAACTGAACCTGCAACCCCTCTGATTTACACCAAACACAGAAACAAAGTCAGAAAAACTGGTGAAACTACTCGTTAAAGGTTGTATTTTACACGTCTCTCTTGACAGCAGAGTCTCCTTGTGCAGGGATGAACTTTCATCTGAAAGCAAGTTGATTTTATTCTAATTCCAGATAGACAAAAAGAAAGACACTGAATGACAAGAGTGTTAGGTGGCCAAACATATGTAACATAAATTCAGATTCTGGAAGTTTCATGAAGACTTAGGTGATTCTCATCCCCTTTTACTGCACTAATATTTAATTTAGTCTCTCTGGCATGAACCTCCCTAAACTGCAAGAGAAAGAAGCACAACCACACTCCTTTTACAGCCTGCATAGCCACTCCATCAGTGGGTAGCTGATCCTTTCAAAGCTCTTCCCTACCTGCTAAACTGTGAAAACAGTTCCATAATCTGAAGAGGATAACATATTGTTCTAGAATTCTCTCAAGTAATTCTTCAATTAGGAAAGTTTGACAACTGGGTTTGATCAGTTCCTTCATTCAAGCTGAATAAAATTTTCCATCAAAACTGTGTGTTACACTTTCTGAAACAGCAGCCATTTGACAGCTGTTTATTCTCAAGCCTGTGTGTTGTGTCCATTTCCTCCTCCCTGCTCAGTTATTTACTTTCAGATTACAAACTCATTAGAGCAGGTGTTACTCAGAGAAACAAAAGTAAATGGACATAAAATAACCCGCCCTCATCCCTACATCTTTGTTGGGCAGCATAAAACCCAGCACATATAGTACTAAAACAACCTTCTCATTCTGCGTTTCAAATGTCACTTGATTATAGCTTTAAAAATTTTATATTGTCTGAAAGTCTGAGTGGTTGCTTCCAAAGAACATGATGGTTTTATTTTTCTGCAGCTCTTACAATGGATAGCATCAGTTAACTTTGGGTTTTCCTTCAAAATTTCAGTTTTAATTCTTGTCACATTCTGAATATATAATTTTTATTGCTGCTTTTTGTCCTTGGAATTTATCCCCTGCATCTAACATATGTTGGTAAACTGTAATTATGAGCTGACCTAGTTAACTAAAATAAATTTCCAGGTAGGTAGTACTAACAAGAATATTTTAACAACTTTAAAATTGAAGTAAGAAAAATTTGCAGAACCTGACCCCAGTTTTCAGGAGGAATAAAAAAAAAGGAGCAAAATAAAACAAGCACAGCCAAACTGATACTTCTTAAATACAGACCAAACAAAAATCAAAATTTAATGAATACTCTGAAAAATATTTGGGGTGGAGTTATGTTTGTCAAATGTGTCACTACCTCCAAGGTGACCTACCTAAATGCTTGATGATATTTAGCTTGGTATCTTGTTTTCATTAATATTCAGCTATCTCCAAACAGATTAATTCCCAAATTTCCTTTTCCCCTCCTTTTTTCTTCCTTTAGGATGTTAAAGTAAGAACTGGGACAGTCACCAGTGAGTACAGCCATCTCCAACACATGGAAGGAGTTGCATCATCCATAGATTAATTTCATGAAGATAAGAGCCAGTGTTTACCTGAGGAGCTGGGCTGGAAGGTGTGGCCAGGTCTCAGAAGAGGCTTGGTGGAAGATTTTGCCAGTTTGACTAAGGCATTGACTGACTACATACTGAGACTACTGAGCTTTGCTGAAATCTAGAACAGGAAGGAGGATTTCATAATAGCTCACTGAAGGTATTTGATAGTTAACATCTATCACATCAGATATCAAATAAAGATGAAACATAAGTATTTTATATATAAAGTATTCCATACTACAAATTAAAATTATAACAAACAATTTTTCCAAGAGAAAATACAATGTATACAATATGTACAATAATGTATACATTCTTAAAAGAAATAGAATAGACATTCACATTATTTGATGGTGATTTATCCACATTAATCAAGGCCTATAATTGATGCTATGTTTTGAATTCAGCACTAAAATGCAAATACAATGTAATGTCTGACTTATAAATCTACTCTCTTAGAGGGGCCAGGATAATAGGAGACTATCTTTTACACAGACACAAGTCAAGATTTCATGCCTTTGAGACCTTAAGAGAAATAGTGGCATAAACTAATCCTACCCTCAAAACCCGTGTCCCTGTTGCCATGTCATGGACACCAGCACTAATACCAGCACTGGTTTCACTGCTTGTGAGCAAGGCTGTGGTTTAAGTCCATTTTTTTTTTTATTTCATCCAATCCAATACCCTTTACAAAAGCAAGATCAACAGTCACTGTCAGGAATAGCATAAAATTTTGTTACTGCCATTCTGTACTGCAAAGCTGCAGACTGGTAGTAGTTGAAAAAAACACAGACAAACACACAAACACACAAACTCTTCCTCAGGCCTGAAGATCAGGCATGACCTTCCAGGTGAAGTAAAAGTTGTTGCCTGAACCAACTGCTCTGAGCTTAACTGAATTGTATCAACCAACTAAAAAGTTGTAGAGAAAAGACAACTTCTGCTCTTGGTGCAGAGCAGAATAGTAAGAAGATAAAATGTTATAATAGCATTACCCCTTTTAGGGCAGCAACACACAGACAGGTAATTTTATCCTGCAGAATAATGTGAGCAGAATATTTCTGTGCACCAGAAATTCAAAACACCTCATTCAGCATCCATGACTGATTTTCATAAGGTACCTTGTAGAATATGTTGAGGTTCAAACTTGAGAGATCAAAGATTACTTGGGAAAGAGGAAGTAAAAAAGGGGGCTTACATGTATCTGGATATTTCCTGAGGTTTGCTGGACTTGTTAAGTTCATTGCAATACACAGTGTGTGTTTGGTCCCCGCTGCATTGTTTTCTACGAGGACATCTGGAAGTATGTGACATTTTGGGAGACACAACTATCCCTGCACATTACCTTGTTCTTGCTGGCTGTGATTTCAAGCTTATGTAACCATCGTTGCATGCTGCTAAGCTATGACTGAAAGAAGAGACCTTACACCCACTACAACCAGCTGTACTTCCCATAAAACTTCTAGTTACTCATTTTACATGTAAAAAAAAGCTTGTTTAATCAATATGTTGCTTGGAAGCAAAATAGATAGCACTGTAAGCACTCTCTCCGTCCAGAGAGACTGTATATCAACAAACTAGGCTTGGTACCATTTGCTGAAACAAACTATAGGGGGAAAAACCACAGTAACATGTGGTCATTTACTAACCTACTTCTCAAGAAATTCCTTCTCAAAAAGAATAAAATCTATAAAGTTAAGTTCCTCTAATCTTCAGAAATAAAACTCCCTAACTGTTGGATAACTACAGCTGTTCTGAATGGCAAACTCTTACTGGGAATGCAGGAATGTATTGACACTGTGGAATGGTTGAGGGAGATATAGAACCCTTCCACCACCTCACAAATAAAGGCCCTAAACCTCACATAAGAAAGCTCATAAATGTTCATGCTCTCCCTTGACTGTCCATAACTCATGTCTTCATGCTCCCCTTCCTTCAGCCCTCTAATACCAGACACCCCTGCCTTTTTCTCTGTCTTGTCTGCAGAGCTCCTGCACATTTACCTGCTTTTTTCCCTTTGCTTGCTCATTCTGTTATGCCCATTTCTCGTCTCTGTCATTTGGAGGTCCCCTTGACTTGTTTGCAATTACCAGAGGCTGATTTTCTCAGAGAAAATTCTTTCAAGTATTACAATTATCCATGAGCCAACTCACTTCAGTCCCTTATGTGACAAACCTGCTTGACTACTCACAGAACCTCCCTAAACAGCTCACTGCCAAGACCTATAGATCTCAGAAAGGTTTTGAAGAAATGTAGCTGGTGAGCCTCAAGCAACCTAACTTTAGTTTAAGCTACTTCATTAGTCTCACCTAGTGGGGAAAGACAGGTGAATCACTCTCCAAATGTGTTTAGCTCTCCCCAAGTTTAACCTGAGCACCTGATTTTTGAAGAGCTGAAATGCAGTACCTACCATGTAGATATTTACAGGTACTTGCCCTAGCCTGGGAAATGTATTTAAGATAATACTAAGTGGAAAGCAATAGCTGCACTCAGGGAGACATTTATCTGACCTGTGTTAGATATGTGCAGTTGGGTAAAATTAATTGAAATTTATAAACTAGAAATAGTTTAGAAGGAGCCTAGAGTGATTAGCTCAATTAATTACATTTAGTCAGATGATTCCCAACCCTTACATGAAGAGAAATAAATCCTTTCTATTCCCAGAGCAGTTTCTCATAGTGTATATGTATTTCTCGACTCCACTTTTTGCCACAGCTTTGGTCCAAAAGAATGAATTAATAGTTTTATTTTGCAAATCTCTTATCCTTCTAGTTACCTTCCTTCATTTTCTCATGCCTCAAACTTATACACTGAACATCTCAGGTTTGCTGCTGCCATGGACTGTTTCTTCCAAGAGAAAAGGTAACTCCATTTAATCTTAAATTTACATCTTTACAGAGCATATATAACTCACTAATCTCCATTTCTGATCTCCTATTCTAAAGATTTAATTTCTCATTCTGTCATTTAAACATCCACATTCCAACATGCTTCTCTCTATTCCTTGGCTTCTCTTCTGCTTGCTTCCCTTCTTCATCTGCATCTTCACCTGCTTGCTCCTCATTTGCAAATATAAAACTGTTTGACCAACAACATTACTCTCTGCCTTCCTAGATTATTAATAATGACCATGCTGAGCCCAAGCAAATGCACATCCAGCTCAGCACTTCTGTGATGGAAGCTAGCAGTGAACTTGCCTCTTGGAGACCTTCCATCCTCTGCCATAATTATGACCAAAACCAAATCAATCTTTCCTCCAGTTACTGAATTTCCTCCCAAATCGGCCTGTGTTGCCTAAACACCAACACAGGTTTTAGCAAGACAGTAGATACACTGATTTTGTAACAATAACTGCAGAGATTTTAGCTAAGTTTTAGGCCACATTGTCAGTGGGATGAGACCAAAATATGTATCATTCTCAGGCAGCTGGAATATACACTGCCTTTTGATTTGCACAAGTCTCCTTAAGGATTTGGACGCATATGAATGATGGCAACCACCTACAACTGAGCTCATGTTCTTATGCTCTCTTTCCAGGCAGTGGAAATCTGTCTGACACAGGGGACCTCAGCTCCTCTTCTCAATGAGCTCAGCACCCCCAGGGACTGCAGCTGCACTTTCCTCTCCGTGGCAGTCTCAGCACAGTGCTGTCTATAACCCACACTGCTCACAGTCACAAAGTACACAGGCCACTGCCTGTCTATCAGCAGTGTGTCAACATGGCCTGCCCTGGGCTGTGTCAGCAGAGCTGCCCAAATGTTCCGGGATCTAAGCGCCAGGAGGAAGGCAATTCCCCCCCAGAAGGCTGACTGACGTCATGGCACTATGGTGGTGTGCTGTGGTGAGGTTTAGAAGGGCTGGGGCACACTCAGGTAGGAAGCAGAGACAAGATAGTCTTGCCAAAAACTACTCTGTTTTCTCCTAGTCAATAAGACAAACAAGAACACAAAAAAACTCCCAGGAAATCTCATCTGTGAGCAACCTTAAGAGCAACTGCTTCCTTTGACTGATAGAGAAATAATTCACTTCCTGTGCACTTGCAACTTTGAACACAAACAAGTTACAGTAAAAAAAGCTATTGCAGAACAGTCATGGCATGATGCCAATAATATTAATGCATGTTCTTACCTGCAATTCAGTGGAACTGACAGATAGACATGCTTTGATATCAATCTACCTTAAAGCTGCTTTTTAATGTAACTGATAACTTAAGAAACATTTCTAGGATATGCAAAAATATTTTTGATGAAGGGAAGAATCCAGTTTCCTACACGGAATCCTTCACATTCTGAGCACACAGCCTTGTCTTAGTTAAATAATTTTGCTGTTATTTTTATTTTCTAGTATTATATCATAAATTATACTCTATCATCAATAATTACATCAAATAAAGACATTATTAAAAAAACAGAGTGCTTATGAGAAGTTCCAAATGAATGCAACCGGAAAGTCAGGCAATTTTTTTTATACTGAACAGATGGTAAAACTCTAATTCCCCTACTTTCTCAGCCAGTCTGCTGCAAGCCCCAAACCAGAACTTTGGCCCAAATGCTACTGAAGTCAATGGGAAGGTTGACATTGACTTCAGTGAGCTTCAGCTCAATTGCTGCAAGAAGCAAAACTTGTGTCCTCATGGATCTTCAAATCAGTGAACAATGATGGCTGAGAACAACAGCTATGGTAGTTTTGTTAAGGTAACATCCATCCAACAAGAACTAAGCCAAGATACATGTTTTTAATTCTTTGCCATTCCTCATGCAGCAGCCATAGATGAAAGCTCTCTGTCACTGCCTCCTTTGGATAGCGTTCAAAACACTGAATGAAATGCAAAAAATCTAAATAAGTATTTTTTTCATCTGTCCTACTCTTTATTTCACTCTCTTGCAATTTAAGAATCAACACTGGAGAAATGCTTTTCACCAATAGTAACTGAAGTCCCTGCTGTTGCAGTTTCTTAATTCTGATCAACTTTAGCCACTTGCAACTCCTAACCCATGTCTAAAATATTTTTTCAGTGGTTAAATATGCACACTGTATAGTAAAGTTCTCTATCTCACTTTTGAAAGTATAAACTTAACATGCAACATTTTTTAAGTCTTTGAGTAAAGTTTGTATCCTCAATTAAATTTAAATCCTAGAGAAATGTAAGACATTGTCTTTGCTCACTGTATGTATCAGGAACTCACAGCTAAAGGTTTAGGAGTATGTTTCATATTTATAAGCTGAAATGTGACTTGTCTTTTTGTTAGCAAGTTAAAAACTAAATTCTCACTCATTTGACAGACAAAAATTCTGCCTGTGGTTAGTTAATACAACTCTGAAGGAACTTTTACATAGTGTATGGAACAAATCTACGCAGAATGTGGAACAAATGTTTCTGGAAATTTCCACAGCATATCAATGTACTCATTTAAGAGGAAAAATGCATACTGAAAAATGGGATTGCACACAGCACAAAAGATCAAATTATATTGCAAAATCATATTCACTGAAGGTTATAAGCATCATTTTACACATTAAAGGTCAATGTGAAGGCACTGCAGCAAGCACATTTACTCTTCTCTGAAACACAGGAGGACAACTTCTGCTATAAGGTACCGGTGTTTTAGTACTAATGAAAGAACATGATTAAGAATGTTCACAACTTACTTTGTTATCGAGTTCTACATCTCACCCAGCCTATCTAAAATGAAAATAAAGTACCACTGCAACTTTCTGAATCAATTAGTCTACTTAAAAGGCTGTACAATGAAAACATTTCAGTAGTTGGAGCTGCAGTTTTTATTGAAGGTACTGCTTAGTGTTATGACCATCAACAGAAGAATGGAATAACCCAAACCTTTGGAACTGAGCAAACATGATCAGGATGTATTTTTCCACAGATGATTAATTTGTAAAACACTTAAAAATAAGTTCCATAATCTTAAATGAACTGTGTCTTATAAATGAATAAAGATTTCTTTAGAATATTAAGCTCCCAACCCCAGTGTTTCATTAAAGACTAATGAATACTACTACTATGTACTCAGCTGAATTTTTTTCTGTGAAAAAGAGAAGAATCTCTCTCCTGGCCTAGACTTAGGCAAGAAAAAGAGAGAGGGAAAAGATTTTACTTGTCCTTATTTGTTCACGTTTACAATGCTACTATAAATCATCACAGAATGATGAATGATGAAAGGTAAATGTCAAGAAATGGAAGAATATGTGCTTCTGTTGGTAATTGCACCTTAACAAAACATCTCACCACAGGAAGAATCTACGAAGCTTCATGAATTATAGAGGCAGAAGAAGCAGGAGTCCAAATTGTGTATCTCAGTTAACTCCAACTTTAACTCTTCTAATTTTTTAAATAAGTTTGTAATTATGTTGCAAAATAAAGGTCAACATTTAAAGATGCTCACTATACTGGAAAGTGAAGACAAAAGTTGACCACAAAAAAGAGGGAAAGAATGAAATTGGATTAATCCATTCCATGAAATGGTAAAGGTCATGAACTTCTGCTTCTCAAACAACTTTTAAGAAGAGTTCCTGAAATAATGGGGGAAAAAACAAAATAAAAATATGTTTCTATAATTACTTTGCTTTTAAAGCAGTCTTCAGCACATATTCTAGAGGTCTCATAATGCATCTATCTGTCTTCATTTTCAATTAAAGAAGATGGGACTGCACACAAGAAGAAACCAAATTAGTATCTTTCACCTATAACTACAAATAATCCCAAAACTCAGACACCTTGTACAATTGCAGTTACTTCCCCTGATTGTGTCTAAAAATTGTACTCCAAAATTGAACAGAATCTACAATAACAAATAGTTTGAACTCAAGATTAATGAGATCTGAAACACTGGTCAATAAAAGAAATAAAGGAACTCTAATGGAAGAGACAGGCTAAAACTGTGTCACTTTGAGCAGTGCAAACATTTTCCTGCATCTTGTCAAACACAATCAATTCCTTCCCATCTTTCACAGAGATCCCTGACATCTCAGTGATGTCCCTATCCCAGCAAGAAGTAGGGAGGCTCAGCCTGTCTTGCTGCCATTGAAATGCCTCCAAATTATACCTCCAGAGCAGTGGATTCACTGTGTGAAATCAAGGCTGCTCTTCCCCCAGTCCCTTCCATGCAAGGACAGCCTTAACTGGCAGGCAGGGATTCTTGCCGAGGCAGGAGCACAGGGAAGCTGGAGGGAAGTAACAAACACACACATTGTTTCTGTGTTTCAGCTACAACAAACTGAAAAAATGCTCTGTGACCCAAACTGATTTGCAGTTTTTGTACAGGGGGAGAGAATCAAAATCTGACTATTTGAAAGCACAGTGCAGGCTACTGCATTATTAGAGGTAAAAATTACAGCTATTACTTGCAATATTTTTATGCAAGCTTTCTCTTCAGCAGATTAGGAGAAACAGTCTATATCTATAGCAACCAGGAGAGAGATGGATAAATCCAGTCCAAGCCATTTCTCCTTAAAACCTTGCATCACTACCTTCACTATAGCAAGCATAATAGTTCATTTTTATTGCCACTTGGCTGAAGCCTCATTATAAACATGGTCAGCTGATTTTAATTTCTTCTTAATAAATAGAATGTACATGAGGGAAACTGCAGCAGTATTCCTCTGGAAGGCTTTTTTTATTTCTTAAAGGAATTTAATTTTTTTGTCTTAGAAAAAGATTTCTTAGGGATAGTTTGTTTAGCTTTCACTCTGATCTCCATAACCATCCTAGGTAGATATTAAAATGTGAAAAAATACAAAATTCTCCTAGTCATAATATTCTTGACTTAAAGTGAGGTTTGGGAAGATACGGTGAGATGACTATATTAATAGATATTAATATTAATAGACAATTCAGGTGAGCATACACTGCTGAATGTCTCAATGCAAGGAAAGAACTGCCAGGGAGAGTGTCACAGGAGAACTGCATTGATTCGAAACAGAGTTTGTTTTCAGGATCCCTTCATGCCGGTGTGGGTCACTTCCCAGGTGGGGATGTTTAGTGCAGATGGTACCTTCTAAATGAAGAAGGGGTCGGTCAACAATGTCTCAACAGAACGCGGTTGTTTAATGGTCCGCACCGGGGATTTTCTGACAGCTCTGAAAGAGCCTTAACCCGCAGCCAGAGCTGACTTCCACCTCCAGCAGCACGAGTTGGAGGGGGGACTCCACCAGAGGCTGCTTCTGGGGGATTGTGGCCCGGAGATTTCCTGTCTCCTTGAAATATACGGACAGTTCAGTGGGCTGAATCCAGCAAACCGGGAGAAGGGTTAAATATGTGCAGGGTGGAAGCATTTTCGGGGACTCGCCACTGGCGCACCTCGATTTTAGGGGCCTCGTGAGCCCTGGCGGAAGTTTTCAGCATGCGGGTGAGAGCCGCCAGCAGAGGGGCCCCCCGAGACGGGACACGCCGCTGGGGCAGGAGGTGCGAGGGGCCGCGAGCGGGTCCTGACAGACCAGGGACGGGCACGGGCAGCGGGAGGCGGTGCGGAGGCACCGGCGGACGGGGCCGCTTATCCGGAGCCGGCGGTGAGGGACAGAGGACGGAGCTCCGGAGCCGGCGGTGAGGGACGGGCGGACGGAGCCGCTTATCCGGAGCCGGTGGAGAAGGACGGGCCCCTCCGCGGCCGCCGTGCGGGCGCGGCCGCGGGGCCCTGCCGAGCTGCCCGCGGGGAAGCTCCCGGGCAGCAGCGCGGGGTGCGCTCCCCGCCAGCCCCGCGCCCCCCGGCCCCGGCCCCACTCACCGATCCGCGCCTCGGCGGCGGCCCCCGCGGACGGCGGCTGGATGCGCGGGGCGGCGGCGAGCACCTGCGGCGGCGGCAGCAGCAGCAGCAGCAGCGGAAGGACGGAGCCGAGCGTCCCCATCATGCCTGGCCCATCGCATGCCCCGCTCCCCTGCCCGCCGCCGCCAGCCTTCACTCCATGCCGCCCTCCCGCCCTGTGCCTCCCGCGGCCGCTCCCCGGCTCCGGCAGCCGCAGCAGATTCAACACCCAGGACAGCGACCAGCGCCGCCCGCCCCCGGCCCCGCCCCGGCCCGCCCGGCAGCCGTGATGGGGGGAGCGCTCCCCGCCGCCCGCTCCGCCCTGCCCGCCCCGCCGGGACCGCGGGGAAGCGCTGGGGCTCCCCCGGGCAAGGGCAGCGCTGGGGCTCCCCCGGCCACCTCGCCCTCACCGGCCCTGGCGGAGACCGGGATCCTGCCCGCCTCCGCCGGCAGCCCCCGTAAAGATGGCTGGGCATGGGAAGGGAGTTAATGTGCTTGTTTCACACACCTGTACGGGGAGACAATGGGGCCATGAACTGAAACACAAGAAGTTTCACCTCAGCAAGAGGGAGAACTTCTTTGCGTTGAGGGTGTCAGAGCACTGGAATAGGCTGCCCGCGGAGGTCATGGAGTCTCCCTCTCTGGAGATATTCCAAACCCTCCAGGACATGTTCTTGTGTCACCTGCTCCGGGTGACTCTGCTTTGGCAAGGAGGTCGGACAAGGTGATCTCCAGATGTCCCTTCCAACCCTAAAAATTCTGGGATTCTGTGAAACCAGTCCACCCTATCAAAGTTTTGTCCTGAAACATGTGCCAGCTGAGTGGATCCTCCCTCTGGTCTCCTCAGCAGCTGTTTGTGTATCAATGCTTTCTCCACAGAAAATTACTAGCTATTCCAAAGGATTTAAAGAGCCTTCAGGTAAACACCTCTGTGAGTTTGCCTGGGAGACATACACACGTGTGACATGTTCGTCCTCCCCCTCCTGTTCCCAAATCACTCTGTGCAAGTGGGAGCATCAGTCCAGGCTGCGAGGAGGGTTAGGGAGTCTCAAGCTCATGGAGTCCCTCCTGGTTCACAGGCTCTCCTTTTCTCACAAATTCACTGTAGCAATACTCAGCCTTTAACGGAGCAGTCACAGCCACCAAGGTGACACAGCATAGGTGCCATGTCTCCATTCAGGGGAATGTAGTTTTGGCCAGGACAGCCAGCTCCATGCCATACTTTATGATGTTGGTCCCAGCCCCCTCTGTCACCTAAACATCTACTTTATTCCTCCCTGAAGTTTAAGATTCCTACGACCTTCTTCATCCTTCAGGTAAACAGCTCTAACGCTACCTGAACATGCTTCATCTCTGGCTTTAACCAGACTGAGACATGCTCAAGGTATTTAAAAAGAGCAAAAATTTTAGTACATGAAGTGCCTTTGCCTTAGAGCTGAAAAGCAAATAACAAAAGTCCATAGAAGAGACTAACCCAGGAAGAGCAGAGACTTTCCTCCTTGCTCACTTCCAAGGCTTGGGGCAGGGGAGCTGGGTGGGAGCTCATGGGGAGAACAAGGGGCACTTACAGACAGCTGCTGCCAACTCTTGTCCTCTCAGTTTTGCTCTGTGGGAAAACCATGAACCTCTGTGCTGGAAAAAAAAACCTCATTGCTTCTAGAACTGGTGCAAAGTCACCTCCTTTCCTTTGTGGTTAAGGTTGGTGACTCAAATGCAAAAAAGGGCAATACTTGATTCAGAAAACAGAAATTTCAAAAAAATGCATTGATACTGGATGGTGTTTTCAAACATTTCTGCTCTTGAGGTCTGTTACATGACTGTTTATGTCTTGCAGAACAGTGGTTTCACTAAGCCAAAAGTCCCTTTACCTCAGAAAAATCAATTTTGACGACACTGAGAGAAATCTGAGCGCTAAAAAAGGAGAAACAAAAAAGGAGGGAAAAGCATTCTGTGGAAAGGACAAGATGAGAAATGAAAGTGCTGAAACATAAATTAGTATATTCTCATGGGTTATGCAAACCATCTGGCTTTAAAAGCTAGTAGTGGGAACAAGGAAAAAGGTCATCAGAATTAGCAGAGAACTGCAAAACAACTGAAGGTAAGAAAGCAGCAAATGGCAGGCACAGCGAGAGAACAAGTTGCACGTCAAAATACAAAATAGCAGTGATATTACTGGGAATCAGTGCAGCTCTGCAAGGAATGATTTGCATAGTTCCTGTGAATTTATGATCAAATACTATGCAGATTTTAAAAGGAAATTAAAATTCTCATAGCCACTTCGTGCAGAGGATTAGCAAAATAACGACATTTGTTCAAAAGCATTTGAAGCAATGTGAAAAATCAGGACAAGAAAGGGCATCCACTGAGGACAGGAAGAAATCCTTGAATATACAAATCCAGTAAAAACAGGAGTCAGGTGTCAAGGAAAGAGTAAAGAGTCAATCAGTAGGTGAATTGGGCATTTGGAGATAACTCAAGTAGCAATTCTCAGGACTGGGGAGTGCAAGGCATTCCCAGCCTGGCTGTATTTTACAGTTTTGTAGTAGGCTTCACCTAACAAAGATACACAGATCTGTCTTAAAGCCCCAGGAGCAGACAGATTGAAGTAATGTGTATTAGGTATAATGAATTTTGTTAATGAAGTGTAAAAACTGCAAGGCTTGAGTCTGTGTGCAAATTAGATGAAAAACAGTATCACAGTGTAAATAACATGTCACATGCATCTTCCTTGCTGGTTCACAGTCATTTTATCAAGACAATTTTCAGTGCCAAGGTTTTCAATAGTTCATATAATAAATTAAGCATCCATGTTTAGGTCTACCAACCTTGTGAAGTTGTTTTGACTGTGTTTTTTCTTAGCATGTTTTCAAATAAGTTTCTGAACTGTGGAAAAAGAAATCCTAAAGTGTTCAAGTAATTTGTGAAAATTTCTAGAAAGACTAGAGAAATTACTCCATTCCTGAAGTCAGGGATGTTGTGGGGCTCAAACAGAACTGTAGGACTTGATAGTTTTGTAAGAACTGTATCAGCAAATTATTTCTGTAAGGCATATTTAAATCTTTTTGGTAAGGGATTCTAAAGATATTGAATGGTAGGGTAGAATATCAGCTCTCCCTTGCTAGTGTGTCTGGAGGTGAGTGTGATGCTTCATGAAAGAATGACATTGGGAATTACAGAACTGAAAAATTCAGCCCAGTGAAATCCAGTCCAACAAATTGAGGTTTAGCATGTCCTTAATTGCTGGAGCTAAGTCTTTCTGTGATGCCCATTTAGATGTGAAAAACATGCTAGGCAAAGTAAAAGGAGAGCTGGATAATCTATATGATTTTATGCATGTGAAAGATTTACATCCTTATCCATGGCAACCACAGCTGAACAGGAGTTTTTCAAGGGAACACTTTTCTGTTTGAAAATGCTGTGTTGTCTGACTAAGGTTTTTCATGAGAAATACACTTGTTTTAATCAAAAATCCACTAGCAAGGGCTAGAATAAGAGATCCAGAGGGGACCAGAAATGATCCCCGAATGGCTAATTAGCCCAGTAGCCAGGACACCTGTGTGGCCTGGCATTTTAAAGGTTCAAATTTTTGCTCTGGTTGATTCAAAGACATGAACTAACCACTGGAGATTTAGGTCAGCCTCTTTCAATTTCACTGGGTCATTCAAGATTATATTAAAAGCAAATGTCCATGCTAGAAAAGACCTTGTAGGTAGTAGTTTAGCA
This sequence comes from Vidua macroura, assembly GCF_024509145.1. NCBI lineage: Eukaryota > Metazoa > Chordata > Aves > Passeriformes > Viduidae > Vidua > Vidua macroura. The sequence continues at coordinate 9,650,373 of NC_071571.1, forward strand.
TGGGAGAGGCAAGAAGTTCATTATAGGATTTATTTTGTTGTTTTATTACTGTTTAGAATGAAATATTAGGAGTAGTGAATTAATCAGCTGGGAATTCAGTTAATGGTAGAATTTTTTAGAGATGTAAGAACAAAAAGTGCCAAAATTTCACAAACCAGACATTGATTGGGTGTAAAAAAGAAACACAGGATTCAGTCAGAGTAGAACATTGCCAGAGAATAAGTTAGGTATAAAGATACACAAAGGGAAAATACTCTTAATACTTATCAACTTGTAAATAATTGTGATATTAATAGAAATACAAGAATTTAAATAATACAGGATAGTTAGAGGCTAAGTATTAGAACTTACCACACAAAGGTAACATCTGAGTTTTACTGTGTACTTAGTTACTGAGGTGGTCTTTGAAAGCCTTTGCAGGTCTGTTTTCTAATTTCAAATAGGAATTATATTTATAAGCATAGGTACACCTGTGTGATTGTAGAAATTGAATATTTTTACTGGATGGAAGTGCATGTTTCATCCAAGGATCATGAAGCTATTTGTCAGTTTATCCAAGTATAAAGAAGAGCCTGAACAAAAGGTCAGTCCCAGCTATGCTAAATACACTCTACCTGCACAGACAAACAAGCCCTTAGAGAGAAAAAAAAAAAAAAAAAAAAAAAACTAACTAAAAAAACATTAAAATTACCTTCTTCATTTTCTTTCTTCCTCTCATCCTCCTGTCCCCTCCACCCTCCCCTCCCCAAATCAAGACTTCTGAGCACATTAATTGCAGATCATTTGTCCTGCTAATGGGCCCAAAGTCCACAGGGGAACAATACCTATCAGGCAGTTTATCTCTCAGATTCAGTAACCTAGATATCTTGGCAGAGCTTTAAGATGTATTGGGGGGTTAAGGGTGAAAGAGGAGAGAAAGAGATAGAGAGGCTTGTGCTGTATCTGTGCCCAGAAAAGACAGAATTTGTACTGCTTCATTATTTCCATGTTCTGGCTTGAGAGGAGATAGGTAAAATATTCAAAGCCTGTAGATGTATCTACAGACACTGAGGGAGACTTTGAAGTCTCTGATGCACGTGTGACATTCACCACACCTTGTTGAGGGCAGAAAGAGCAGCAGTGACCCTCCTGCACCTTGTGTGTCATTTGAGGACTTCTTTCACAAGACAGTGAGGCCACAAAACCCATCTCCAGAGCCACATCTTGGGGTGCCATGGTTACAAGAGGAGCAGCACCAATTGCCACTTTGCAGGTTGTTGGTGTGAGCAGTCATACACTCTGCTCTGGCAGCTGACATGCACCAGGCACTCTTCAGGGTGATCTTGCAGAGACACTCAAACAGTGACTGCAGAACTGTTCACACGTTCATATTATGGCATATTTCAGTTACATTTAGTCACTATTGTTGATGAAAAGTTTAAAGTCACAAGATTTATATTCAAATTATGTGAAGGGGGTTATTGCAGAAGCTGTAATAGCCCTTGACATTAAAAATATCAAGCAAGTTTAATAGAAATTTTGTACTATGCACTTAACCAGTAACTTCTTTACTCGTGTACTTGAAAAATTACAGGTGTGGTTATGTAGCTTTGTGTATTTGATCCTTTCAGTAAAAGAAAATGTATAACTTATTCCATGTACACATTTTTTAAAATATAGAATTTAAATAGTTAATACTTTAAAGCAATTAAGAAGGAAAGACTTTACTCTGCAATAGTTATAAACACTATGTCTAAAAAGCCATCCAGTGTCTGAGACAGTAAGAGTGTTTAAAGTATGAGAAGCTCTACAGAAGCCTGGATTACTGAGACCTAAAGTCATACCACTCTCTCCTTAGCAGTACAAATACTCACTTAAATCTCAGTTTGGTGGTTGTATTCTGAATTCAGGGACAAAGTTTTAGGACAAAGAAAAAGGAAGTTCCTAAAGGGAAAAGTCTTTAATTGGTGTGAAAATGTATAGTCCAAGGTCATATCAGCAGTGATTGTGGTCTTTTTCAATTGTTGAATAATTCATAGTGTAATTAAAAGTATTTGAGAGGATTTTAGCATTTGATACAGAAATTACCAATTTTCAGTATTTTTTATTTAATGTCTATAAAACTAGCAGAGCCTTAGAATTTTTTAAATGAATTCTTACTGAATACAGTTTAGCATGAAAATAAATATTTGCAGGGTCTAGAAAATATCAGACTGCTTGATGGAAGATAGTGGTATGATTATGAATATCATAGCAATTCTGTTATATCTAAGAATGATGTTGTCTGGCTGTTCTCTGCTATTTTAAAGCTTTTTTTCTTGTTTCCAAAATTGTATTAGAAAATGCCTTTGCTCTGGTGCACACTAGAAGTTTTACTCTAGATATTTCAGCATCACTGACGAACAGGAGTTCAATACAGTGCCAGAAGGAAAAATTCTAGAGAACTGTGCAAGTGCATGACTGATCAGTTTAAAAAGTGAAAAAAAAAAAAAAAAAAAAAAAAAAAAAAAAAAAAGTAGGTTGATTTTAGTTATGACTGCTAAGATGTGAGCCCGTCTTTTATTCCTTGTGCTGTAACTGAATGATAATTGTTTTTATATGTTTCTGGAAATGAGCCTAAAGTGGAATGTACAAGGCCTAAGAGATGAAACGCAGCTAGAGAAAATTACCAGTGAGAATAGCAGGAGATGTGACTTACATTAACTGAAGACCTAAACATCTTTGTATATGAGTGCTCAGGGCTGACTTCCAAGGCTGTAAGAAGCCTTGGTAACGGACCAGCCACTTCAGTGTGCATGTGTGAGGAAAATTTCCATAATCTCTCCTGCTGGTTTGCAAGGGATGCTGGAGAGAGCAGCTTCTGTTAATGTAGGCATTTGCAGGTCTGGATTGAACCCAAATTCATTTAAGACTCATCTAAAATTCTAGCTGACTTGTTCAAATACCACTGATGGTGATACCTACAGGAAAAAAGTTTGCTGAAGCTGCTGGTGTGAAGTTGTTGGAAGAGAAGGCAAAGGTGGAGTGAAGTAACAATGTGTGGATGTCCAGAACCTATGAAGAACAGACCCCTGGTGTCTCAAGGCATGGCTACAGTAACTGATGAATCCAACTCTTGAGGCCATTCTGACAGCTTTATATTGGTGTCAAGCAATAAAAGGGAATTTGGGCTTTCCTGGGAGAGGGATGGCCTCTGTGAGAACAAGCACAGGTGACTGAGGTGCTCTGGACCTGGTCCCTTCTGACTGAGAAAGGCTGTATTTCCTGCTAATGCCCACTGTCACCTCAGTCCAGCACAGGCTGAACTGGGACTTGCCTGTTTTGTAGTCTCTGGAGACAGATTTTAAAACAAAACCACATGAATCTCTGCTGATTTTCATGGGCATTTAGAGGCCTCAGCACAGCTTAAAAAATTGCTGTCTGAGCACACTATGATGGGATATCCAAGTGAAAGGATTAGACATTATAATGCTTTTTGATAATAGGTTCTTGTTCTTCAAAACCATCTTGAAACCCTTAGGTGTGCAATGAATAATTAGATTTGGTTGCCATTGATCAAAATTGATTTGAAATGTCAATAGGGAGACAATTTTTTAAATTAATTAGGTTCTTTTAATGGGAGGGAGTTCAAAAACAGTTTAAAAATTCTTTTTTCATCCAGCTTTGCTAATCTGTAAGACTTGATACTTGGTGAATGGATTTTACAAGTAACTAATCCCCTGGGATACCCACTCCTCTTGTACTCAATTAAAGGATGAATGAGATTACTGCACTTTGTCATTCTGAAAGAATTGGCCTGTAGTTGATTGAAGCTAGTTATGTGTCCCCCACTTGCTGTACCTGACTCAGAACCTGCAGCCTGGTTCCAGTGCTGAGCACCCACAGCTGGAGATGGGTGCCAAGAGGCAACAAGTGTTATAATCTGGCAAACAAGGAAGAAAATCCATGGAAATTTTTTACCTTAGTGTCACTGTGCATTTTTAAGATAATGATAAGTAAACCTACAGGGAGCTGGAGAGAGACATGAATCACTGTGAAATTCTGGGACTGCTGTGAGTAGTGCCATAGTAGTGCCATTGCAGGAGCTGGGTATACACAGCAGGCAGCAGCCTCAGTGTGGAGCTGTGTGCTGAACCATGAGGAGATAAAAGCACTGACTATTTGCTGTGTCATCAACAGCAAGGGGTTTGCATGATCCATAGGGCAGGTACAGGGAACAGTTCGTGTGGAATGAGTAACCTCTCTTAATGTGATTGAAGATGTGTCACTTGACACATAATCACAGGAGAGATTTAAGCTGTGCACGTCTTCACTTGACTTTTGAGTGCCTGATTTTTCAGCTCTAACATGTTTCAGCTTAAACCATGTCTTTATGTGTTTCAAAGAATCATGGAATCTTTAAGGTTGGAAAACTCCTCCAAGATCATTGAATCCAACTGTCAACCCAGCAACCCTGTATTTGCCACAAAACCATGTCCCTAAGTGACATGTCCACACATCTTTTGAACACTTTCAGAGATGGTGATTTCATCCCTTCCCTGGGCAGCCTATTCTAATGCTTAACCACCCTTTCAGTGGAGAAAGTGAGATCCTAATATCTAATCTAAACCTCACCTGGCACAGCTTGAGGCCATTCCTCTCATCCTGAAAACATACGAGGGAGGATCTGGTTTCACAAAGCACAAAGTGCAGATTCTTGCATTTTTCAGCCCCTTGCTGTGCTGGTGAAAGGAAGTGTGGGACAGCAAATTGTCAAGAAGACACCTGTGATCCCCTCCTTTATTTTCTCCAGCATCTCTCCCTCGCTTTGGCTGCCTGTGACTGGAGAAAATCTGCCATGGGGGTAAGCTCATCCTCAGTGTTCTATCCAGGAAACATTGTCCTGCTTACTGTAAAACACAGAAGCAAACCTGGTGGTTGCCCAGAGGTTAGAATATTTGCTATAGCTCCTGTCTGTCTATAAGCTTCAGGATATTCTCCTCCTGGTACACTGTAAAGGAAATGTAGAATTGACCAATATGGTCTAAGCTCAGATCCTTTTCACTGCAGTTTTATAACAATGCTAATTGACATGGGTTATATGGTTTTGAATAGCTAAAAATGAATAAAAAACAAAGTAAGCACATAATTTCCAGTTAAAAAATTAGAAAGTATTGCTGAAAGCAGTCTGATATCTCAGAGTACAAGACTGCTTGGGCCTATGATGCATTTCTTTGAAAAGAAGATCACTTTTTGAGAATATGCTGTGATCTGGAAAAAAAAAAGATAGGGAAAGTTCATGGTAATGACAGCTGGGGAGAGGAACATTGTTTAGACTACAGTGAAATTACATTATGTGTCTCTGCAAGTACAAGATTATGTTGAGAACAATCATGGTTTTGGAGAAAGTATTAAAAGTTGAATAATAGAAAAGACAAGGCTCTTTTTCTGTTCTGAATCACTACTTTAAAAGCACTCCTGTTGCCCCCTGTTGTAGTTCAGAGTGTTCCAATGGAGCATCAAAAACCAAACAAAAATACCTACTTTGCTTCTCCTAGGCTGGGCATTTCTCATGAACTTTTCTGCTCTCTATAAGAGAGTTTCTACTATGCATGACGAAGAGGTACACAAACAGATGAAAAAGAGTCTTGCTCTGAGATGTGTGATGGATACTTAATATTTTATCATTTCATCTCCTAGGCTGCCAATGAAAAAAGGAAAATCATGGTGAAAAAATGGTAAATGCACAGAATTCTACTGGCAAGAATTACATTCAACACAATTAGAAAAAATACCAAGACAAAAATAAACTTGTAACTGGCATTCTCTTTCATTAGCAGATGAATAAAATTAGAGATAAAAGAGCTGTCCTAAACTGGAACTGCAACAGGAAGCTTGAGAGCCAAGAGAACAAAGATGGTCTTCACAAATAGGTTTATGAAAAAAAAAATTTGCTTTCCTCTCACTATAATTAACAAAAAAACCCAAACCAAAAAAAACCCAAAAAAAGAACCAACAAAAAAAAACTAAAACCCCCAACCAACCAAAAAAAATGGTTTCATTTATTTTTTTTCCACAGTCAGTTTAGTTCCAGAGTCAAAAGCATCACACCTGTTCAGATGTGCTAATTGCCCAGGAGAGTCTCATCAGATAGCACAGAGTGCTTTCTAATATTAGATCACCCTGGAACAGGCCTGCTTTTAAGCATTCAATCAATGCATCATGATCCACTGATAAATTAAAAACTGCAGGCTAGGTTTCCTGATCTCTATGTGCTACTCAGGCAGTTTAAGGCTCTGTGATCTCAACTGGGAAGATAAGAATCCCCCAGAGGCTGGCTGACCTGTGATGGATGGCTTAGGAACCAAAGTTTGCTGTCAATTCCAGTGTAGATCAAATCAGGGAACCAGGAGGCTGTAATCAGATCCTTGAGCTTTTTCTTGCATCAAACAGTTCTCAATTTCATGGCACGTAGACTGGTTTTGTATTCTTTTTGAGCCCTAGCATAACATTAACTTTTAAAATTCTGACAATAGGAGACACAATAGGAGACACAAAATGAAAAAAAAAAATCTGATCTGGAATATGGCAAAGCCACCATTAACTTCTTTCATTTAAAAATTAGATTCTTGGGACATAGAGGGCACCACGCAGTGTCCATCTCAGACATTTTTGCTATGGTCTTTGAGTTTGAATATAGGTTGTTGTGGTCATTGCACATTTCCCAGCAGCTCTTGTACACAAGGCAAACTCATCTTCTGTGCCCAGAGACCAGCTCAGGCACTGGCAAACAACTGTTTTACACATCATGGGGGCATAGACCCATGAAAACCACTGTCCTGCAGACCAAGTGAGCAGCCCATGAGAGGGAAACTGGGGACAGAAGAGAAAGGCAACGATTTTTGTCAGGAAGGATGATCCCCTTTAATAAAGGACCACTTTTAAATACAGAACAAGCCTTAGAACTTCTCTTTGTGCAGAACTGAGAAAATACTGAGAGTAAAAGCCTTTTCATTATCCTGTGTATTGGTAGTGTCCACCATGGAGGACGGTGGAAGAAAGAACACAGTTTTTGGCAGTGTGATCAGTAAAAGGAGCCTATCCTGTCAAAGGAGCTTTTCCATCAATGCAGGACAGTCAAATTGTCCTTAAATAGCCAGAACTAGAGCAGGAAGTAGAGTTACTTTGGGTTTTGATTTTTGTTTTGTTTTGTTTCTCAGTACTGTCCTAGACTGGTCTAATTGAATTTGTAGGCTCTTACAGATGCTGTATTTTTCCTTTAGAGGCTGTTCTGAGAAAATAAAGTTGCAAACATCTATTTTTAATAACCATGGCAAGATTTCAAAAAGGCCTGTGCATGAAGCCTGAATTTCTCACTAAGAAGCTTGTGCTCAGGCACAATTTCAGGCAATGGGTAAGTAAAGATGTCAATAGTAGGAAACAACAACAACAACAACAACAACAACAACAAAAAATAGCCAAATCAATATTCTTTATTCAGATGGAAGCTGAGCTAACATAAACAGTTTATCTAAATGTTTAATAATTACCCCAAAAGGCAGGAAGCACACATCATTGCACATTGCAGAGAACTCTGAAGGAGGCTGGGCTGGCTCTATCCTCATGTCCTTTGATGTGGGCATGGGGTCACACAGGATTCAGGTACCTCTCTAGCAAGAACTGCTAAAATGTACCTGCTTAAAATGTAAGGCTTTACAGCAGAGCATCTGCTACTGCAGCATAATAAAAATGTATTAACCCAAGACAAGGATTTATTGTAAGTGTAGTAAGATGGGTAAGGAACCAACTGAACGGAAGAGGGAACTAGATTAGGCTGAAAAGTAATTACTAATGATATTTTGGAACAGCATCTTATTTAATATTTTCATTAATGACAGCAGAAAAAATTTGAACATATATTTGAAACTGGGACAAGTTGACAGAGTATAAAACAAAATACTAGAATTTTACATAGGAAGAATCTAGAAAATTGTCATTTTAAGTAATGCAAGCACCATGAAATAAACAATTGTTACATCATGTGTTTGAGAACTAAGTTCTAAGAAAAAGGTGGTCCTCTGGTTAAAAAGAATGACACAAGAGAAAAAGATTGGTAACAGCTTTTGCTTACTAGAGTTATGAGCAGTAACAAAATAAAAGTAACAGAACTCCTACTGCCACACTCTTTTCAAACAGTGGTGACAGATACACAGAGTGAAATTTCCTGAGTGCCACAGCAAATAATTTTTGCAACTTTTCTAGAACCATGATATGGAACTGGAGAGATAAAGGATGCTGATTAGAGAAGACCCAGAACACATCTATGCTGAACACCCTAACCAAGTGAAACCCCCCCAGTGACTGCTGAGTAAATGAAAGCCAAAGCTACAGCACTGCTGGAAGCCTGGGGCTCTGCCTCAGGTCACGCTCAGACAAGCAGCCACACAGAGCGCAGGACCAAGAATTCTTATCCAGAGGAGATTAGGCAAGATCTGTGCCTATTTGCAAGGGCTTAATGAACCTGAAGAACTGCTGGCCTCCAGTGGAAATTTCTGCAGCTGTTCCTGAAAGCTGCCCTTGGCCAGCTGGTTGTCCAGGTGCCACTGCTAAGCCATGCTCTTCTCTCAGACATGGGCAGCTGCCACAACGGGGGCTCCTGGCACAGGCACAGCTGGAATCTGCAATGGTCTTGGTCTGCAAGACACTGGAGCAGACCAGCAAAGAATATGAGAAGTTCACTGCTGTGTGTCATGGTTTCACATCTCAGTCATTATCAGGAGTGTCCGTCACTAAGCATCCTTCAGGTAAGGTGAAAGATTTTGTCAAAATTAGTCTGATTTCCTTCTGAAAGTCAAAAGACCTCAGAACACTTGAGAGCAGCACATGGGAGTTTAAATATAAAGTGAGTTGCAGCTCTCATGAAGTAAACAACAGGTGCAAGGTAGAATTTTTTTAACTTCCTTGGCTATTCTGAAGGTTTGTGTGCTTGGATCCATACCTGAAGACATTTATTTGCTAAGGAAGAAGCTTGAGAATTTCTCCTGGTTTTCCTTAGCTCACAAGTTGAAGCTGTGATAGGTGGCAGATGCAGGGCTTTGTTTCCCATCCAGACAACAAAGCAAATAAACATTGTCATTACAAAAAGGGCCCAAGTCCTTACAAACAATGTTGATTACTGAAAGTAGTTTAAAGTTATTTAAAGTTATTTATTCTTCAGTCTCATTGATCCTGAAAGCATATGCACAAAGGGAAGAGCTCCTGACATGGCCCTCACAGGTACAACTGTGTGCAGAACGTTTCTTCTGTGGACGGCTCTTCATCACCAGCACCTGCCAGTGCCAGTGCCCAAAGGAGTGTCATAGACTGGTGATTTCTTGCAATTTTCAAGCAATTTTATTAATCAAAGTCAGGTTCAACTTCTTCAAAAAGCTGAACAGATCTCAAAGATTAAGGCAAGTTTTCAAACATACCCAAAGAACAACACCTCTTCCCCAACAGCACTTTTGATTAGTAAGATGAAACAAATCTGTTTTACAGGCTTACAAAAGGTAACAGCTTAAGAAATGTCCTATTTATTTGACTCTTCCAAACAGAAGGAGAATGTAAATTTAAATTTTTGCAAGATTAAGTTTGCAATGAGAACAGCAAGTGAAACATAGAACCTCTCCAATATTCTTGTGAAATTTGCCATAAAGGCCTAAGGAGAAAGCCCTGATAGACCTTGACTCAAGGAATGCCAACACCATTATTTGTGTTGCAGAAAGCCAATGATTTTTCATGGCAGAGCAGTTTAGTAGAGCTGGACTAGAAACTGAGCTGAAATACATTCACCAGCTGCAGGACTAACAGAAAATTATTTCAACCCTCTTAAGAATCACTTGAGTACCAGCCATCAGGAAGACAAAGGTTTATCTTTAAGTATTTTACCCTACCTAGCAGTATCACCTCTGAGATCTTCAAAGGAAATCCACATATTTCTTATGTTGATGGAATGGCCTTTTATTTCCTTCCTAGCTGACATGGATATTGCATCTGTACCATGAATTCCAGGAAAAAACCAAAACTATACTGAAGGAAAACAAGGCAGTAAATTTGGATTGCTTTCTAATCTAATGATATGAGCAAATACTGAGAGAATGAGAAGCAAAAAAAAAGAAACTTATTTACATATTCATTGAGTAATTTGTATAATCAGAAGATTTAAAAGGTCATTACCGGAACACCTGCCTGTTAACAGATGTAGAAGAATGAAGGCCAAAGAACACAGTTTTTATAAAGATGCTGATAGATAAACAGTTGGCAGATTTGCAGCTACCTGCTGGGGAAGCATTAGTTCCTTTGGTCAGGCCACTGTTGTGGATGAGGTAAATCTGGAACTCATGAATCCATGCACACACAGACTATCCTGTTGCAAAGTTTGCCAGTTTATTAAGAACTGTATTGCTTTTAAATATCAACATTCCAGGTAAAACAGCTTTTATCCAGTAAGGAAGTTTTATGTATCGACCCAGGTATGGGTCTGATGTTTGCACTGACAGCAGATATTGAAAAGATCTTAGTCTCTTACCACGGAAAGAAAACCAGCAGAGTAGATGCTTGTTTAGACAGATGGGAGGTACAGCTTTGCACAAATCTTAATCAAGAATGAAGAGCCTGTCTTAATTTGGCCAGACTGGTTAACTTCAGTGTCAGTACTACTCAGTAACACGGGAGACTCAATAGCCATTGGCACAGGCCCACCCTGAGAATTACTTCATTTATTTGTAGATAACCAAGAGCTTCATGTGCAGGCCTCCAGGTCTAAGCTGGAGGATGTGTCTTTGTTCTGTGGATGAATCATTTTCTGGAAATTCCGATTAAATCTCCTAAACCAGACAAAACTAAAGCATCAGGAGCTGTGGTTCTGGCTGAGATAAATTCCTTCACAGTAGCTGGTATAGGGCTGTATTTCAGATTTGTGCTGCAGATAGTGCTGACAACACAGGGATGTTTTAGCTACTGCTGAGCAGGGCTTACACAGCATCATGGCCTCTCTGCTTCTCACCCCACACCTAAGGAGGCTGGGAGTGCACCAGGAGTGTGGAGAGGACACAGCTGGGACAGGGGACACCAAGTGACCAAAGTGATGTCTCACACCATCTGGCATCACGCTCAGCAATAAACTGGGGAGGAGGTTGTGGAGAGGGCACTGCCCAGGGACTGGCTGGGTCGTTCTATTTCCCTTTATTTTTATCTCTTTTCTTCACAATTTGTGACCATTTCGGTTTCATCTTGGGTGTAGCCCCAGCTGGGCTCTTGTACTGCCCAAGGTGTATCCATTGAGGCCTTTTATAAATGCCTACTTTATTCCTTTAACAATGTCTAGCCTCTATTCTAGAACAGCCTTCACAAGGCATCATTGGCAGAGCATCTGTTTGCATGAAGAAAATAAGTGGCTTAGATGCCTGCATTATCGGCATTGTTAGTATTAACTGATCAAAATAGGTATAATTTTTAAAAATAGCTAAATATAAAACAATTTATATATTACTCAAGCCTATGTTTAATAGTTAAGACATCCCCCCCCAGCGTACTGGGCACTGAATCACCCAAATATTCAAGTCATGAAGAAGCTCAGGGGAGAATCTGGTCCAATCCCTAGCTCAGCCGGGTTAACTCCAAAGCTGTAACACCATGGAAGGTCAGAGCCCTCCCTCCTTGTCAGCCAAGTTCTGCACATCTCCAAGGATGGGTATTCCACAAGCTTTCTGAGCAACCTCTTCCAGTTCCATTTCCCTCTCATAATGATTGTTTTTCATGCCCAACAAGAAATTCCCTTGCTCAAGTTGTTTCTGCAGCCTCACATTCTCCTTCATTAATCTCTGGGGAAAGTCTTTCCTTTACCCTCCTGCAGGCAGGTGCAGGCAGCAAGAAGTTGCCCTCATGCAGGTGCCTGTGTGGGTGGTGCAGGATTTGTCCCATCAGCTCCAGGTCTTTGCTGAACATCAGGAGATGCCCCTCGGTGTCAGCTGTGGCTCCCAGCTGCTGTCATCTGCTGCTCACCCTGTCACCAACCTGCCCTGGCAGCAGGGCCCGCCCTCAGCAGTGCCACAGCCACAGCTGCCAATCTCACTCCTTAGCAGATTATTCCTCCATTCTGATGGTCCAACCAGTTTTCCACTCATCTTCCAAGTCTACCCATCCATCCCAACTCTCTCCAGTTTGGCTGTAAGGATACTGTGTAAGACTGTGTAAAAGTCTTTGCCAAGGATAGGAAACAGGACATGCTGTGCTCTCTCTTCTACAAAAGGGAGGGAAGTCAGGTTGGTTAGGCAGAGTTTGCCCCTGGTAAAGCCATGATGGCTATTCTCAATCACTATTTTGACCCTCACATATCTCAAAATAAGATTCATTTCCATAACCCCTAGGAATATGCTCTAGTCCTCCCAGGAACTGAGGTTACATGCAACTTCAGTCTCAAGAGTATCTATGATACAATTATTATTTGTTTTACAAAAACAACGATACAAAAATTCTGATTTTACATTCCCCCCAAGAAGACATTTGTATACAGAATAACCCCTTTGCAGCTGTTGAAAAATCTTTACATTACATAATGTCTGTACACACTTTTATACATTTTGCTTCCTTTAAATGTACAGAATAATAGCAAACAATATTAAGCAATTCACAAGTTTACAAGGTAAGTTTTTTTACAAAGCAATACATCTCTCAATTTTCACAACAAAAGCTTCAAGGATTCAAAAACTCATCCAAAATTTTCAGAGATGATTCATACAGGAATCTGAAATGGCATAAAACAATGCATAACAGAATTAGAAATGCTAAATGCCAAATCAATCCTCAACTATTTGATTCTCAGAGTACAGCTACCACATGATTTCTTCGACCAGTTAGTCCATATTAGTTTATTAAAATGCCTTTACAAATTACTTTTGAAATAGCTGGATTCTTTTTCTTTCAACTTTTCAATTTTTCTGCTGATCATCTCTGTCTTTAGAATAACTAACAGCAAGCCAGTTTAAATTACTATGTCAATTCAAGCACATTTTCTAACATTTTATAATATTTCATCATCTAGTTAAAGAACCCACTCGTTTTCTGCACAGCATTGTTACTCTTCTGTTCGAACAAAACAGTGAAATCTTTACAGGTAATTAATTCCAAGACCACTTTTCATTCTTTTACTTTCCTGATTTCTCTCTCACTCTCCAGCCTTTATAATTTTTCTTCTCACCCATGACAACATTTTTCCAAGCCTGAGCTTTCGATGTTATCCTTACTAGCAGCTGCCTCCTCGAGCTGCCCTCACACTCCTCTCAGTCCCACTCTGACTGATCTCACACTCCTCTCTGCAGTGCCACAGCCTTTAAGCCAGGATGAAACTCCAGTGTCAACTAAAGGTAGTGTTACAAGGTGCTACAGAATTAGGATAATTAGTTAAGTTCTGTGGGTTTAGGCACAATGCTGCTTTGTAGAAATTTTATTTCCTTACAGTTTAAGGCTAAAAACCCAATGGATTTGTAATGTGGGACCATTGGCACGTTGGCCAAAAGCCATCACTTGGGATAACTGTGCTCCTCCTAAACGGACAAGATGTAGTCAGTTTTACCAAGTATCTTTCTAGGGAACTTAAAGATGGCAGGCAGAGAAATCTTACCCAGAGTTATACACCAAAACAATTCAAGAGCCATAATTTACAGATGCAATGAAAGTGCAATTAAGAATTTGGGAACTAGCTAAATGATAATACTAAAAAAAAAAAAAAAAATCAGCACAGCCATTAGCTAAATTTAAATTCTAACATTCATATATCAAAATGCTAAATAAAGTAAATACACAGTATTAAGTAAAAGTTATTATCCTATAGCACATTAGGTTTTACAGAATGTGAGACATTTTTATCTAGCCTCCAAATGACTGCTTTGACAGCTTTATCTGCATTTTTTTTGTTAGGCATAAATATTTGCATTTTATAAACTAATATGTGTGCCATTACTCTTGAGGAAATTCTCTCAATACACAGTATGTTGTCCAGAATTTTTAAATGCACTGAACAGCATTTTTAAAACACAGACCCACAGGACTATCTGAAACCACTAGCTCAGCTGAAGAGGGAAAAGTAAATTGCAGTGAAAAGTTTTGCTTCTAAATTAGTGCACCAATTCCTTGTATAAGGGCAGCACCTTAATTACCACACCAGACAGCTTTTTTACTTTTTTCTTTCATTGCTAATACGTAAGAGATTACTCCTAAGTCTGAAGTTAAGATGCTGGCACAGAACGCCAGTTCTCTTGGGAAATTAAAGAATGTCACCATTTCCTGGTATACCTGGGTATTGAATAAAATAATCCCTCAAGGAGTTATTAGGAGATAATGCATTCAGAAGCAAAAAATAGTAATATTATTAAGAATGAGTTAAAACCCAGTATTTTAGCCAGCAGCAGCAGCACAGTCATGTGTGTTAGAGGACTGCCTTCAAATTAATGACCAGAGATCTAGCTTGCAGCATACCATAACTAAAATTTGGTGTTTGGTAAGCAGAGTAGGATGAGTAAATAGTTTACAAACAATAGTGCATGCTTTACACCATGTGTAATCACATTTTAGCTACATTAGCACACAAGCAGCAGAGCACTACAAATGACACATCAAAAGCCACCAGAGGCCCGGTCCAGCCTGACGTTGTATCTTGGCTGTGAGACTGCAAACACACTTCATCGTGCAAAACCTGATCACTGCAGAACTTCCTTCAAACCTCTTTCCAGCATCAAATATTTTACCCTTCTGGAGGGAAAAATTCCCCAGCATAACTGTACAAATATGAAATTCCCCTAAATTCTGCAAAGCTCTATGATAGCTTCTGAATTTTATCATGGTGGCAATTCAGATTCCTAGAAAAAAAAATTTCCCATTATCATATTCATATCCCTAACCCTTGAATTTTGTCTGCAATTGCCTCCTGGGTTGGTATTATACAAAGGTAGCCACTCATCTATCACGAAATTAAAACACTGTGTAGCATCTTATACTCTTCATCTGCCCCAACATGCAGGTTGATTTGTCCCAGTTCACTGGGCAGAGACAATCATATAGATTCATAAAGCAATTATCTGTGTTCTCACTGAAATTTATAGTCACTAGTGCTCTCAAGTGGCAGCAGTTATTCACTTTAATGTGCCTATGTATTTAATCATGTTAAGATTCACTTTAATTTCACAGCTTTTCCTACTGTCTTGATTAGAAGAAGTGCAATCTGAAACACAATATCCTGCTGCTCTCCTTCTTTTCCAGATAATAATAATAATAATAATAATTATTATTATTGTTGTTAAAGATATTCTAGTAGGACACTTGGCAACCCATTGTAAAGTAATTTCATGGGGAAAGGAATGGGGTTTTGTTTATTTGTGTTTGATTTTGTTTCTAAGCTAGCTCCTGACCAAAGGACATTTTGTTCACAGCTAAGCAACTCTCCAGCTTTCCTGCAGGCTTCTTTCAGGTACTGGAAGGGACCCAGAGCACCATCCTCTGGATGGAGGCACAGCTCAGCCACCAATGTCTATGTCAAGTCACTAAAATGCCAGGGAACAACGTGCCTCAGGCCAAGGATCCATAAGAAGAGCACACTGGGGATGTGTGCTCAGGCGAGGAGAGCTGTGCAAGAAACTGTTGAGTAAATGAAGCTCCTATACAATGAGGTTCCTAAACAATGGGATTTTTTGCTTGTTTGGGAGTCTCTGTTCTATATTTTAAAGTCTGTCTATTCTACATCCATTGTTTGATTCAATGTAAGGATCACTACTTTGAAGAACAAAAGACTGCAAGGGCCTCTGCATGTTCAGGCCTCTGTGATGCATTGCAAACTTTCTCAGTAATTTTGGATTAATGCCTATAACCCCAGTCTGGTTTCTTCACATTCTGTATTTGTGCTTATAATATCTCCTTTGCACACTTTTTGATTCCATAGGCAGTTCAATAACTAGGCAGAAATCAGATGCTCACAAATTTTAAGACTTAAGCAAGTTTGAGACACGAAAGGCTAAAGCATTCATCATGATTCTCTCGACAGGCCTGAGATAACCAATTGCAAATACAATGCAGCCAATCACTTACAAAAAACTTTTCACAAAAGATACACAAGATATGACACTTGAAATCCCCCCTCAACAAAAAGAGCAAAATCACCTCTGGAAAGTCTCTAAGACATTGTTATATTCAGTTAAATTTTTACTGCCTGCATAGATTTGGATTCCTATGCCTTATGCCAAAGTGGGAGAAAAATCTTCTAGTATTAAGAAATAGTAACTGGACTATTTGTTTTGTTCTACCCCTGCTGCAAACAGACCTGGATTTCAGAAGTGAATCCTGCAATATACAGGATCAAGTGATAACACATTCAAATTAAATGAAAAAAGGCCGAAGCTAAATATGTAAAGATTGCAATCACAGCAGATATAAGGGCAGGAAATTTAATACTGTGCTGGGCTCAATACAGCCCACTTTCCCCCCCCCCCCACCCCAGTATTTTAAACCTTGCCATCAATCACTCAGAGCACTCTAACAGTGTTATGTAAGTACAGAACAGAGGCAATTATTGCAGAGAGGGGATAGGAGCGCACAGTGCTCCTTTCCTACAGCACACCCACCTTTCAGTGCTGCTGGATTCTCCTGTGGCAGCATCCTTGCATATTATTAGCTTCCTTTGAATGGCAGGTGCAATATCCTTTAGAAGTGAAGTTTTGTGCTTACCTATTTGAAATGAGTTGAAATGTTGAACAAAAATAATAATTTATCAACAACAAATATATGAGTTGAAATATTGAACAAAAATAATAATTTATCAACAACCCCACCCTTCCATATTTTCAGAGAATAACTTTAAACATAAAAGATTGCTTAATGGAAGATTAGATATTAAATTGGATTTTTTCACTGTCCTGGATTAATTACTGTGTATTTCAATGTAGTACATAAAAAGAAAGATGGAAAAAGGACAAAAATGTTTTAACTGACCTTTAATTATAATCACAATGCAGACAGTAGCAGTTAGACTAAAAATCCCTTCAATTTCTTCAGAGAGAATGCATTCCATTAATTCATTTAAAATTGACCTAAGGAAAAAATAAAGAAAAAATACGTTATAAACCACATTTCTTTCAAAATAGAACTGAACAGAATATGTTTGTAATTATGCTAGTTTGCCACCACAGCTTCACAGATACCATGCAGGACAAAGCAGTGTGACTGGGTAACTGAAAACTATGTGCTGCCTCTGGATCTGAGAATATCAAAGCATGGTAAATTGCTTGGGAAGAAAATAAAAAAGTCTGCAAACAGAAAAAGTGGCTGTTAAGAGAAGTGAAGAGCTTGTGGTATATTTTAGGAAAGTCAATCCATGAAAAAACTACTGGTTCTACTGGAATTTAATTCACAGAATTTGTACTGAAATTTCTAACTCAAATTTCTACTGAAGTTTGAAAAAATATTCTATTGGTTTGCTAGTACCTACTCAGGCTTAATTAACATTTTGACCTTAAATGTGTTTCTCATAAATATTAAAATATTTTTCCAATTACAACCCAGTGAGGATAATTTATAACTAAACAATGCTCTGAAACACTTTCAGCAACATCTTAGTTACTGAAGCTATGGACAGAATAACAGAACCATGACAGCAGCTCCTTGTAAAATACTAACTCAATATGTATCTTAAGAGATTTTGTGACTTCTAGCAAGAGATGAAAGTATTACCAGCAAACTCCAGTGGCGTTTTGGGATATATGTCAAGGTAAGAAAAATGAAATGAGAGTCTCAGATGGGTCCAGCAACCAAACTAAACTGCAGTAGGGAATAAGTCAATACCACAGAATGGAAACTAACTGGTTATTAGTGTTTGTGGTAAAAAACCCAAATTTAACTCAGAAGCAATTCTCAAAACAAGAGAAAAATAAAAGAACAAGAGGGATAAAACAGGAGATGGAAGAGATCCATAATCCTGATACTCCTCAGAGCACAAAGCAAAATGCTCTGTGAAGAACTAAAGGCAAAACTGAGAGCAGAATGTTACAGAAACCTTCCCTATTTCAAAAAAGCTTTAGCAATACTATTATCTGTTACGAAAACTGAACATCATACATTGCCAGTTCTGACTTCAATTCTTCTACAGGCTTTTATTGTGCTAAGATATCAAAATGAAATATGCAGTTAAGAAACAATTCAGTAAAATGTTTTGCAGAAATTCAAATATTGCTTCTAAGAGCTGAGAAAGATGAAAAATCTTTAGCTTCAGAAATAAGCATTATGAAGTTGCTCATGCATTGCTTCAGTTTCTTTGTATCATTGTGGACTAATGTGACCA
Organism: Vidua macroura; assembly: GCF_024509145.1. Lineage (NCBI taxonomy): Eukaryota > Metazoa > Chordata > Aves > Passeriformes > Viduidae > Vidua > Vidua macroura. The sequence goes on from NC_071571.1 coordinate 9,668,692, forward strand.
AGCATTGATTCTATTTCACCTTGCTCTTAAATTGCTAATGGACGGTACTGGGATCAGAGTCCTGACTTCTCTGTTATCATTGTTTGGGTCACTAAGCACACTCTTAACCTCCATGAAGGAACACTGGAATTTCATTAATCTGTAGCAAGACTCACTGAAGCTGCCTTTCCCCACCTCCCTCTGAGAAAAGGGTCACATGAACCTGCAGGCAAAGATAAAATAGAACAGAACAATAAGCTATTTAAAAATACATATAAGGTTCAGAGGTAAGGAATTGGTTCCTATACAGATAGTTCCCTAATAAAATGAAGGATACTCACACAATTGGACAGATACTGCCAAGCCTCCCAGTATTATCACTGTTAGGGGGATTGAAATTCAGTGCTAGAGACTGACTGGTTAGTACTGAAAATAAAAGAGATGCTGCAGAACTCGGAACAAGATGACCGAGTTCACAGAGCACAGCCTCACATCAGATTTCGTAACGTCAAAGGCTTTCATGTTAACATAAAGATTTCTGAAATACTGAACCATTCACTACTGAACTCTGATTATGGCCTATCAATACAGATTTATAAAAGAGCCTTAAAAGTAGTCTCAATTCTGAGGCACCAGTAGAACCAGATGGAAGCTATCTCTAAATCTTTGCCCCAGAAAGATAAATACCAGAAGATACATTTTTTCCCAAGTACTGAGAAACAATTTGGCTCAAACTTGCAGTTTTCTCCACCAAGAACGGACAAGATTCACCTAGATTACTACAAGAAAAAGTTTCAGAAAAATTAACTGATTTTCTTCATCTCTTTTGAAAAGACATGTGTAAAATAATTTTCTCACTAGAAGAGAACACCTTGAGTTGCTGCCTCATGGAAGAGCAAGATTTGGATTAGTTGGACTATTGCTGGAGTCTCTGGAGTCTTTTGTTTTGCAAGTTCAACTAGAATTAGACAAGGATTGAGAAGAACAAAACACCTCATGACAGCAGAGACAGGCAGTGCCTGTCAGATGAAGAAGTTAAGAAGAGGAATTAGTTGTGGTAAGTCAGGGAGAGCAATAGGACTTCTATGGCCCTTTATAATTTAAAGCAAGTCTAGTGTGTACAGTCATGTTAAGAAAAATTGAAATTCAAAATGGAATTCAGTTGTGACAATTTTAAAATATATTTAGGGCCTCCACTAAATAGAGCAAATACCCTCCCCCCTCTAGTTTAAGTATTAAAAGATAAATAACATAAGCTCACTTTTGGAGGCTTTTAGCACTCAGATACTTTCTATTTTGATGTTGTGACTTTAATACAGCCATAGGTCCATGTCACCTTGTTGGAGATGTTCAACCAAAGGATTAATTCTATTTCTGTCAAATATTTTCTCTCATCTTAATATCTCTGTGTTGGAGGCTCAGCTTTATAAGTATCTTATGAAAGAAGCAAGCCAAGATGTATGATTAAAAAACTCATCATGATTAACAGTCTTGTAAATAAGAAGCACTCTTGGTTAAAAAAATGGACTCAACCCCAGCAATCAATACCTACAGGCAATATGTCAAGAAAAAGGGATTATTAAACAGTCCAGATAAATTTAGAAATCAACTAGTTCTTCAAAATTAATTTGAATTTAGAAATTAAAATTTTACTGACAACAGTTCTATACTAGCAAAAACTTTGGAAAAATTAATATAGAAACATTTACCTGACAAAATTAACTGACTTCATAATTACAGCCATTAAACTGCTTGAAAGAGGGGGAAGATCTGAAATAGTCTTTGGCATAATCAAGTCTCTTTCACTGGAAGCCTAAAAAAGAAAAAAGACAACAACCATTGTAGCTCAAGAAAGATATGTATGCAGAATATTGTTATTTCCATAATTACACTAACCAGGACCGATCCTTAAAACAATTGGAACATTCACAAGTATTCTTTGAATAGCTTTAATCTGTGTTGTGTCCAAATAAACAAAACTAATTTACATTAGTAAAACTGAAACTAAACCACATAAACAGTATTTGCACCAAGGCAAATATTCTCTGCAGTTGCTTTCACTAGAAGTTTCATTAAACTACACTGGTGGTCACTCTTTATAAAGGCACAGCCTATTAAACAGAAATGAGTCCCCTCTGTGGCTCCAAGTTCAAGTGTGCATCCATGATTTCTAAATATAACTTCAGTGACAGTGATTTTCTGGATACCTGCTCTTTTTGGTATAAAGCTCTGAATAGATGACAAATGTTTAGTTAGAACTGAATTTTGATTTAGAACAACCCAGGGGCAGGGAAAACCCCAGCTCAGATGAGTGACTGGAATGAACACTCAATCTATGAGTATGAATCTCCAGTATATTCAAGCCCAGAAATGTTTGTTTACTCTGCATCATCCGTAAAGGGCACCTGTCACCCCACAGCCTCTCAGCTGATACATCAACATCTGCAGGCAAACAGCTGGGTCACCTTCAGTGCCTCCTGTAACCGAACCTTGGAAGCTGTTCTGTGGTTACTTCTGGCAACTGTTTCTTGCTGTTTCTGACACATGCAGAACCCACGGCAAAAGTACAGTCTCTACTCTTCCTTTTTAGTTCTCAAAGCTTCCAATCTTACTAATCATATTTGCTCCTAACACTACCTGCATTAGAAAAATGGGGTGGGAATGTTCCCCTTCTCTTTCAAGGACAGTTGTGTTTCCTGGGACTTTCAGAACATGAAATAATCTCTGTCTACACATTCTTTTCAGCATTACAGACTTTCTTTACTTTCCAAAGCAACACAGATCAGGTATTTGGAAATCCTGTGCACAAAAACCAAAGGAACAAAAAAAAAAAAAAGATGCAGCACATGAACTGTCTCTCTATGGAAGCAGAGAATGCACAAGTGATCAGTGCCAAGCAGGGCATCAGCCTGCTTTGAAACAGGACTACAGAACCTTCTGGGACCATTCCAAGAATAGCGAATGGGAATCTGTCACACATCAGGGCTTACTCCCAAAATTCCCTAATGCTGGGTGGGATAAAGTGAGGTAGGTTTAGAACAAGCCCCTGTCCTCCTCCTCCCCCTGAGCTCTAATTGCTGAACACAACACTGCATGGTGTGGCACAAGCCTTTGATCAGTTTGGGTCCATGGTCTCAGCTGTGCTCACTCTCAGCCTCTTGCCCACTGACAGCCTTACTTTTTTTAGTGTGAAGGAACCAGGGAAACACTGACACTCTGCAAAGCACTCTCAGCAACAGCCAAAACAAACTGGTGTGTCCTCAACAATGTCTTGGCCACAAATGCCAACCACAGCAGCATGGGGACTGCAGAGAGGAAAGCTGACTCCTTCCCAGCCAGACCCAGTACAAAAGCAGTGAGGGAATATTCCAGAACCCACATTATTAATCCCCAACACTGCCTAACTGCTAAGCTCTCCTGTCAGAGGCAGATACTGAAATAGGTATCAGGACAAGTCTGTTCCTTCACAGCTGTAGTCAGAAATCTGAGAGATGAACTCTAATATGAAATTATAGCAAATAAACTTTCCTGTTTGTTCCATGCCAACACACAAAAAATCCTCATCTGCAGTACAAAGATCAATTTTCTGAATAAAGCTCTGTCGTTCCAACATAACATTTAAAAAGCAAAAAGGCGTTAAATAGAAAAAAGAAAATCAGGATTAACTTTACCTTCTGTAGCACACAATTTATCTCTGCTACTATTGCAGCCAGGAGAGTGGAGAGTACACCCTGGTGAACTGCTGGGAATGAGGAATGCCAGCACTGCAGTGCATGGATGAATTCTCCAAGAGGCACCTGAATAGAGTGAATCAACTAAAACCAAAAAGAAAAACACATCTGTTTTTTCAGACTGCTTAAGTATAACTGAAATATACCAGCAAGCCTCTCTGTGAAGTGCAGACCACACCTTGAAAGCTCTTGAGGTATTCTAGTCACTTGGGATCAGAGGGGGAATCAGCAACACCTGGAAGTCTACTCATAAATTTGAGAAACAAACAAAGCAGTGGTTCTTACAAAAAAGAACTGAATGTTTTTCGGAAATCCTGAAAAGTAGATCATCAAATTTCTCAGAGTGATCCACCCATTTCATTACTATTTACTATCTGCTTTAGTAGACAAGAAGTCTACCTTCCTGTGAAGATGTGAGATTTTCAAGAATTTTAGAACATCACACATATTTTGAAGTTGGTATCATTCAGGCTAAAAGAAATAAATAATAAAGAAAACTTCTCCTTCCAAGATCATAATATATATAAACAAATCCTTTGCTCTGAATTGAGGAAGTTCATCTAATTGCAGATAAGATTAACAACGTAGAAGTACCAGCATGGTCCAGGATCATTGGCAACAGAATGCATTTGTTCTGCAATTTACTGGTTCTTTTGTCATGATGAGACCAAAATGGACAAAAAAATTGGTAGCAAGAAAACTTAGAAAATTTAACTGAAAATTTAATCACATGTCTACCCATGCAGTTGGTAATAGCGAGGTAACAACCTCGAAGTGTGTAAGTATACCCCTCTGCATAAAAATTATGGATTCATCAACACATTAGCAATTACATAGCATTTTGAACTGTAATATGATACCTGAATTCCTTCTTCCTGTTCTTTCTTAAGTCTATGTGCCACACATTCTAAAATTTTCTGAAAGACATTCTGCAGAGTGTGGAAAAGATTTGTCACTTCCTCTGTCTCAGTATTCTGATTTAAAGAAGCTTCAATAATTTCTTTTAGAGCACACAGCAACACTGGAGCACAAAAGCCACCTCTCTCTAGAGAAAGAGATAAATACCATAATATAGAAGTTGTAATATTCATCACGTACAAGCTTAGCATGAAACTCAGATACAATAAATAGTGATAGTTTACAAGTGCAGACAATGCGTTTCCTTTCTGAGCACCCTTAGCTGAAATTTACATATAGTCCAATTAACATTTTAAGTATGAATCCAGTGTTCCCTCCAACTCTTAAAAGTAAGGGATTAACTAACTTGCTAAGACAAGAAAAGTCAGCAAAGTATAAATGCAGATGTTGCTAATTAGTAGAAAACAGGGTACCTGTTTGCATAATCTGAAGAGCCATTTCTAAAAGGTGTGCTTGAAACGTGACATTTCCCAGGCCCACCATTATGACATCTTTACACACTGTCAGGTAGGCCTAGAAGAGAGGTGCAAAATTATATGAAGCTCAAACTTTATGTAAAGTACACCACTCAGTAAAACTCAAAATAATAAAACCACGAACTCTAAGCCAAGGTGTGAACTGAGAACTGGTGTACCTAACTGGAGTTACTCAGTTCACACCTGTTGAAAAGCATGAATTCCAATCAGTCCTTCAAATGCTTCAATTGCCCTTTCCCAACAGTAAATAGTTTCTCAAAAGGCAGTAAATCCTCTCTTTTTTACTCAGGCTCAGATCAAAGGCATTGATAATTATCATTTACTGAGGCAAAATATGACATCTCTACCTGCCTTTAATAGCAAAATTAAAACCAGCAGACAAACAGAGCTTTTCCTTACAGACACACTGGTTGTTACATACTAAATAGATTATGAGATGGAAGTATAGACAGAGTGAGAACTTTTAATCAGTCTGTGTATTAATGAGCTGGGTTGTTCAAAGACACTGACTGGGAGCAAAGTTAGCCAAATCTTTCCTATCACCAAATCTTTCCTTTCATCAGAATCTGGTAAAAGTTCAGTGCTAAAATCCACCTTGGGTTAAATGAAATATCAGAGGAATGCAACAGAAAACAATTCTGAACTAGCTAAAACCTCTCCCACATTATATCATCAAATGCTTTCTTTGAAGGACAAATCAAGATCAGGGGTAAGGGACACTGCAAGTGATGACACAAATGCCAGTGCAGTTTGTCTGCAAATTGCTACACCTACAGCTTTTCAAATTGAAAGCACCTTGATTATAAGAATCCTCTAACCTGGATAATTAATTCAGAAACATCACTGTGTTTTGAAATACCATCCTCTTGACCACTTGCTAGTATAAAAGGTACAACTTGACTTTCTATCCAAGCACCTGTCTCCTTCAGAAGTGAAAGGTGATCTTCTTCTTCAGAAAACTGAAAAAAAAAAAAAAAAACCCAAAGGGAAGTTTACCAATTGTCTCTCCAGTTGTTTTGGAACTTCCTTGTACTGTCAACTGTAACTCCAGCTTATTTTGGAAAGCTATAATAATACCTTGTGCTGAAGATGAATAGTCAATCTGCAAAAGAGGCTGAAGGCTCTTAGGCTGGTTGCTTGATTCCAGCCACCAGAATCTGCTCCCTTCAGAAGTGAGCCAAGAACCCTCTGAAATATCAAGGTTTACATTTATATTTTTCAGAAAAACCTGTCAAATGTTTCTTTATTCAACAGCTTTAAACAAAAGGTTAAAAAAAAAAAACCTCAAACCCATAAAAACAGCAAAGCACCAACCCCAAATAAACAATAAGCATACTTTAATTACTTCTGTTTTATAGTGCCGTAACTGATTTTCAGACTATTCCTTATTCACAAAGTCAGGTCCCTTAAAAACACTCAAAATTAGATCACAAAAATTTTGAGATACCTAAAACTGAGAAGCTGGTTAAAATCTACCATCTATAAACAATTCTGAACTACTTTACTTCAAGTTTAGAGTATTGGAAATACAAATCAAAAGGAAAATCTTTTTACAAAAAAAAACTTTTTACAAAGGGAGAGGGGATCAAAAATCTCATTTATTTGTTCTTGCAGGCATTTTAGTTTGACTCAGGCAATATATGATGTTAAGCACTGATTATATAAGCACTCTTTATGATAAGAAGAAAACTACCTTTGCAGCACCGAGGATTTTCAAAAGCTTCTTCAGTTTATTTTTAGGAAGAGAAAGGAGGCAACCACAATTGACAGGATGAGTCAATAAATACTCAATGTAATCAATTGCTAAGTCTGGCTTTGATTCATGTGTTACATGGATACGTACTCGACGCCCAGATGTTTTAGTATTCTGAATCGGAAGAAAGCACAAAACCAGTACAATTCTGTTAGTATCTGACTTTAGAACTGATTTCAAAGCAGAATAATAAAGCATTAAAAAGTCTTATTCTATTTTTAAAAAAGCATGATGCCTTAAAGCACTCTGGCAATTCCTATATTCCCTGTCATATGCATATGCACACCTTTGTTGGGGTGAGTGAGTCAGACAGCCAGTCACAGGCTAATTCCATAACGTGCCCCACTTGACCCCAGTGGCACAGGCAGTCGATCAGCATAGAATATTTGCTTTGGTCAGCTCCACTGTCAATATTTCTGAGTCTGGAAACCACGCCACAGCTTAAAAGAAAACAGAGACAAAAAGATACATTACCTTCACACCCATAAGTGCAGAAAACATTTAGTATAATACAAAAAAAGGATTCACCAATGACTTAGACTTGAACATCCCAAATTTTACTGACTTATCACAGTTTTAGTGTCTTAATTTACCCAAATAGGCATTTAATATATCAGATTGTGAAAAATGAACAAATACAGCCAACAAGAAACTTCTTGTCATTTGCATTTTGGATTTCCAAACAATACCTGAATGTAGGAATAGCAGCAGGGGGCATAAAGGATGCCAGAATAATCAGTGGAGCCATGCACCGCTCATCCTAGGATAAAAGAATTGCACTGTATGATGTAAAGGTACACACATGCAAGCAAAACTAAAGACAGTACTGAAAAACTGTGATTACATTTCCTCAAATTAAGGATTTCCTTTTTCCACTACAAATGGAGCTGAAAGAAGCTCAAAACAATACGTGGCTTGCAATCTGAAATATCTGATTGCTGTTTTTGGAGGTCAATTGCCAATTACCATATCCTTCACTTTCTGACAAACTGCCAGAATAACTACCATGAATAGTCATGGCTCCATTAGGTTAATACTCATTGCAAAAGAAATAGCAGCTCCACATCACTTTTTTTTCCACCAGAGACTAAGGTTTAATTGCACAACCATGACACCATCTAACTCCTCTCAATCAGTGCCTTAAATTCATTCACAAGACAAACTTATTTAAAGGACTCTAAAGAAAAGGGTTCTTATATAAGGATGGTAATGTTCAACATGACACAATACATGGTCTAGGCCACAACATAATCTCACTCAGGTTATACAGAAACCAATACTATGTTAAGAACTCTTTAAAAATGGTTTATCTCTATGTCCAAGCTTCATGGAAACAGCCAAATGAAATTATCATCTACTTAGCCATTCCAAGATCTAAAACAGTTTTTTAAAGCTCATATTTTAAAAGAACTTCTGAAATATATTTGTAGCTTTTTCAGGAAAGAGGCAGGCTGCTTTGCTGCTTTTAGGAACTAAGCCTCTGAGGACAGGTCCTTTTAGATCCAAGCTGCATTCACTATATAAGAATATCAAAGTCAAAGAGGCTGCTTGCTAAACCTGGATATCTTGTCTATTCACCAGACCCTTTCAGAAAGGATACTACATCCTCTACCAAAAAAGATTTGAAATGTCTTTGACAACTTCTAAATACTTTCAGGGTACAGAGCACTTGTGTATCTGTGCTGCAGAATAATATGTAGCAATGAGCTGCTTTTCACTCCCTGATTACCTAAAACAACGCTGCAGTTGCAGGAACAGCCACTATATTTCAGGATACTTCAGCATAAAAGCAATCAACTAAGAAAAAGATAACCAGTACGTAATCCTTCCAAATTCACTGCGGGTGCAGCAGCCACTATTGGCCACTCTCAGGATGGCATCGTCCCCAAGAGTAACACTAAAAGAATTAGAGCAAGGAGACTGACAATTTGAAAGTGACTGATTTTAATTAACTGCCTATATCGAACAAAAGCAATAAATAAGTGCATCAGATCATTACAGCATAGATTCAAATTAGCAGAAACCTCAGAATCACAAAATGGTTTGGGTTCAAAGGGACCTTAGATATCATTATCACCTTGCTCCAACCACCCTGCCATGGGCAGGGACACCTTCCATTTAGCCACGTTGTTCCAAACTCTATCCAACCTGGCCTTGAACACTGCCAAGGATGGGGCATCCACAGCTTCTCCAGACAACCTGTGCCAGTGCCTCACCACCCTCACAAAAAATAATTTCTTCTTATATTTAATCTAAACCTACTTTCTTTTAGTTTTAATCCATTCCCCCTTGTCCTGTCATTGCACTCCCTTGTAAAAAGTCCCTCTCTGTCTTTCTTGCAGGCTCTCTTCAAGCACTGGAAGGCTGCAATTAGGTCACCCTAAAGCCTTCTCTTTTCCAGGCTTAATCCCAATTCTTTTAGCCTTTCCATTTAGGAGAGGTGCTCCATCCCGCTCATCATCTTGGTGGCCATCCTTTGGACTCACTCCAGCAGGTCAGCAGGACATGTTTGGCTTTCTGGGCTGCGAGTGCACTCTGCCAGCTCATATTCAGTGAAAAAAGAGCCTCAGCTGCTTCAGTTGCAGCTGAATCATAAGTGGTTCTGGTGGAAGAGTCTGGGGGACAGTGGGTAAGAAAGGCATGTGGACTCTAATGTACACTGAGTATTTGCTCTGCAATGGCACATTTGTATTTACTGTTTTCCAAAACCTCTAAAACGTTCAAAATAATAAAACCCTAGGAAAACCTTACAAGGAGAGCAATTTATTGCATAAGTATTTTTGAGCTGACTATTTAGATAATGGTTCATCAGTCAGACACTGCAGTTGGAAAACAGTTTCTGCCCATTTGTGAGATTCCAAGAAAATTGCTGCTGTCTATAGCTTATAGCAACAATGAAAAAGAATACTTAATGCCATAAAAATAGATAAAAGACATAAAACATGAAAGCATCTGAAGAAAATACTGAGAACATACAGGAAAATCTAGGCTTTCCTTACCTGAAATACTTTAAAATATTCAGGAAGTACAGAAGCAAACTTCCTGATAGCATAATCTTTGGCATCTTCATTGTGATCTAGTGCTTTGCGGATGCTTCTCCAGAGTATTACAGTGATCTCCAACAAACTTGCCATGCTGGCCACATCATTTACTGACAACACATTATCCAACACCTGAAATACAAACATTTAGAGGATATTACCCATTATATTTTCAAATAGAAATTTAAATTAAAATAAGGCTTTAAAGACACTAGAAAAAGTCCTTCTAGACTCTTCACAAAGGCATTGTGGTTGCTGTAGAACAGGAATTCCACAATGCAGTCTTAATCTCTCTTAACTTTACATATCTTGCAAAGGTAATTTTTAAAATAATTTAAGTGCAAAACCAAACCAATTTATAATCAGCACTGGAATTAGGCAACTATTAATTTAAAATATGCTTCTATCTTATTCTAGCTACTTGACCAGATTTCTGCTACTGCAGGACGTGAAAATCCAATAAGGCCAATTCTCCCCTTCCAGTTCCAGAGATGCCCAAGGGCATTCCTTTAGACTTTCTGTTATATTCTGTCTCACATTAAGCACCACTGAAAATAAGTTACTAGAATTTAGTATAGAGTGGACTTTCTTACACTGCTGTTCTCCTTTTCACTTCCATCTTCATCATCATCCCCACTATCATGAAGACTCTCTTTCATTGCTTTCTGGATGCAGGCATTCAAGCAGCGTCGAATAGTGAGCATCAATTTAGCTAAATTTAAATAGAGTAAGAATAAATGAGACATTTACTGTTTGCTAAGAATGTTGGTAATAAGTGCTTCTAATTACAATGCTAGAAAGCCAGTATTAAAAAGTAGGCAAGAGAACAAGAAACAGGAAAAGATGGAGAAGAATTCCTTGTAAAGGAAATGGAAAAAACGTGAATATGCTTTATATCATCAAGTATGAAGAAGAAATTACAACATTATCATCAGGCTCTGTAATTTTATTGTTAAAAGAGTATACTAAAAAAACTCCAAATAACCACCACCTTATCAAATCAGAATCAGAGGAAGCTCCCACAACTCCTACATCTAATCTGGCATAGCTGTTAACTTAATGACTCACATTCAAGAACACGCACCCTCCAATGTCAATGTTCATTCCAATGTCAATTCCCATTCTATGGCAAAGATGTCATAGCCCCACCACTGCACTCCTGAATGAGGAGCTTAGCTCTAGAAAAAGTGAAAGGGTTATGCCACTCTGGTGGAAGTACAAGCTGATTTTGTAATTGTGATTTCATAACCTTATCAAGATGATCAGTGAGAGGCAATGGTGTGGGTATTTTACCCATGTCACTCCAAGCTGATTACTTGAGTTTTAACAGAACTCCCCTGAAACAAAATTTTCCTGATTTTACTTGTTTCAATAGGACTTTTCTAAAAAGCTGTAATATTCTGGGCAGTAGATGCCCTCTTCACTGAAACTTTCAGAAGTTTTCTGAAGGAGTACTTTTTAGATTTTCTCTGAGCAACTTGAAAATACTGATCCACAAATCCCAGATACCTAGATTATCAGATGTAAACATTTTTTTCAGTTTCTGTATAATCTTTCACATGAAAATATCAAATCACTTAAGGCATCAGGGTATTTGCCACCCTATTTCTACATGAGAAATAGGTATCAACTGAGATCATTTTAAGGTACGTGTAGGGAGAAAGGGGAAGAGAAGGACCAGGTACCACCATGAGCTGGAATGTACAGTACAGCATCTAAGAACAGAGATTAAAAGCTTTGATCTCCTGATTGTTGAAAAAGCTGATGACTCTGCCTGCTGTGCTTATTGCTGGTATCAAGAATTTCCAAAACTATGAACTAGTATTATACTAAACCCCCCAAAAAAACTACCAACAATGTGCCACCGTTACAGAAATAAGAAGAAAAAAGCATTTACATAGCATGACATCAGCAATTCCAAAAGCTCAGAAGGTTTTGTGCTTTACCTATATTGGTGGGGGCAGTGAATTCATAGGCATATTGATAGAACTTCCTGGCTGCTGCTGGATTCATCTGGATCAGAGTGACACAGCGTTCACACCACACGTCCTCGGGCTGGGCACTGGGGAAGAAGGAGTTCAGCAGGAGATTCACGATGCGCCGCGACACCGGCCGGGAGTCAGCTTCAAGGCGAGACAGGAGATGCTCCATGGGAGAGATATTCCAGAACTTTATGAAGTGAGAAAGATATTCAAGGGAATTAAATAAAAATAGAGAAAAAACCCATCACCGTCATTAAGTGATTTCCATGTCAATAGTCTAATCAAATATAAAGAACATCAACCTGGAAAACGTGAGCATTTTTTATTTTTACACTAACGTGTACTGGAGGTCAAATTCTGCTGCAATAATGTCATTTTGCTGTGCTGATGTTTTAAATCTCCTAGTATCTCTGACTCACTGCTAAAACTGTGGTTCAAGCAAGTCCAGTTCAATACACCTGCAATACCAATGCAATTCCATAGATACAGGGAAGAACTGTTTACTCTACAAGGATATCATCATAAAATACAATTTTTGTCATTATGTGTCATGTTTCATATTCTCCTCACAAGACAAAGTAGGACCAAACTACCTACAGGAATTGTGTACACCTTAAAAACCTGTATGGATCAACACCCTTTACAAAACCATCCCAAACCTTACATTACTAAATATTGAATGCATCCTATTCTTAGCAGAGCTCTAGTTTACTTGTAACACAGAAATCAAATGCTATGAAATTCAGAAAGACTACACAGCTGTTTTCCAGCTGTAACACTACATTTGTAGTTTTTGTAAGAAGATTCTGAATTAATTATGCTGGACAATTTCAAATTAAAACAAAAAAAAAAGTATTTTTCAATGCCAAAGAACCTATTTTACTCTTGAGTACAAATATTTGCATCAGATAATTACCCTGTGAATTCAAGCTATGGATGTCCCTATTAAAACTGTAATAAAAAATAAGTTTAAAGTGATCCCAGGACTTACCAGAGATACACATTACAGTTTTTAAATCAATAGGGAGTTACTGAAAAACATCTAACACTTACTAGGATTTTTTTTCTTTATATTAATTTGATCTTTCCTTCCCCTAAAAAATCCCTGACATTGAGAATTATCTTTTTTCTCTGTCTTTAATGGCAGCAAACTCAGAATAATTCACAAAGTGACCTCAGCCTCTCCTTGTATGGCTTTCCCTCTACACCCTTCACCACCTTCAGAGCCCTCCTCTGGATGCTTTCTTATAGTTTTATGTCTTTATTAGGCTTAGCAAGAGACAAAAACATTGCTAAATTAAAATATAAAATTGAGAGTAAGAAACTATTAACATTAGAGAGTGAAATAAGAGCTCAAAGATGCTATAATGCCTGTGGCTAGACAGTATTGCCCGAAATAAGAGTCCACAAAGAGCAGAACACAAAATACATTAAAAATCACTATAAAAAGACACCAAAATCCAAAGGATGTGCCCACAAAATAGAAACAGAAATTATAAAAATAGAAGAATCAAAGCAAAAAAGCTGCTGGGTTAAGGTGTTAGGTATATAAAAGAGTTGGGCAGCTGAGGGAAGTGTGGCTGTAACCCACTGCTCTCCCCTGCCCATCCAGAGAGAACAAGGGCCCATAGAGCACTCAGGACACCACAGATATTAAGGGTATTACCAGAGCAAAGTATGTTACTTCTTTTAGGAACACTGCAGCAGTCTCAAAATGTACTGTACTTTTTTAAAATAAATGCCTTGATTTTGTCTCCTTACTACTTAATCAAATGTCATTATCCTACCTTAGCAGCCTTGGTAGCCTTCACTTTGAGCAGCATTTCCACAAAAGCCACTCGCACCTTCTCAGAACTGTCATGAAGACTCTGTTTGGTTGCAGGCAGGAGCTGTTCCAGGAGTGGGTGACTTAGTTTGTTTTCCAAAATTATTGGTAGGCACTAAAATAAAAAAACCAAATCCAGAAAGAGTAGAGATGAAAAATCTGTAGCTAAAAATTGTTGAGAAGGACCATGACACTTCTCATGTTAAATAAAGCATGGGCAGACACTGTGCATGCGTATTTTCTTGTAATATTCTTTGGTAAAACCTGCTTTGATTACTTCAAATTTACAGTGAACAGCGTTCAGTGAACTCACTTCAGCTGAATCAGCTTCAGAGCTACACTAAGACCATGGTCTTGCCCTCTGCCTGAGGACACACCAGCTCTCTAAAATATGCTGATTTCAAATTAAAAATACATGTTTCTTCCCAATTCATTTTAAAATCAGTACTTTCTGCTTATCCAGGATTGCTCCACCAAGAAGCAGTAGTGCAGCAAGTGAGGATTAACAGGATGACAGCTTCAATTTAAGGCTGAACTGACACAGACATAAAATTTTCAAGTGAAAATGCTGCTTAGGGAGTTCATTTTTCTGTCCAAGCTATCAGTTACTTCTCACATGCCAGAAAAATGTAGATGAACTATTTCTAACATAGTGAGCAATGCATGGGAGGAGGCATCACCAGACAAACTGTGGAATTACACCCATCCAAACCTCAGACACACAAAGTAGGATACAAAATCCTTATTATGCATGTCTTGGGATGCCTTCAGGCCAGCGATGTAACAAATCCTGGAACTACATATAGTTTCAAGTCTAAGCATCATTTCTAATAGCTAAAAAAAATTAATTATTGGGTCAAAACAGTGTGTGTACAACTGGAATTGAAAAACCTTAGAGTCAGAAAGCCAATCAGTTACTATTTTAAGACATTTGTGTTTTCCAAACATGTGGCTTTTATGAAATGTGCAAAATCTCCATTTATTAGGAATTCCATTGCCTAGGACATTTTGAAGAACAAGTAATTTCCTTGATTTACAAAAGTGGCCTATACTAGAAACCTGTACATCAAGTAAAATAGAATGATAATAAAAATGATAAAAAATATTTACTTTAAAAACAGAGCATCGAACATCAGCAGATGTTATATCACATGCCAGATCTCCAGTTATCTTTTTTAAAAGATCAGTAAGAATTGTTGGAGGAATCATCTCCCAGTATTTGGATATGATCTGAGTAACTCCAAGTATCCCTGTAGAGCGGACAACTGGATGAGGATCTTCTAAGAGACTCTGAAGCAAACAGAAAAATAATACTGTGAGCATACAGATTATTATGACTCTAGTGCTGTTTGACCTGAGCCTGTCATAAACAAAATGCATTCCATTAGCTTTTAATCATTATGAAAACTGTTATACAATAAAAGAACTGTAATATTAATAGTCCCTCAAGGCATTTTACTATGAAGAAAACAAGGAAATTTAAATCAGAAGCAGAATTAAGATAACTATTGGCCAACTTTTTTCATTGGACTTTTGAATTTATTTTTTTTTAATAAAATAAAGTCTTGCATTTGTGACTTAATTAAGAATATTTGGACTTCTATTTATATGAGTCTACACTGACCACTGTTGCTATGGAACAACATAACAGCTTTGAAATTCACTCAATTATCTGATGTCTACTCAGGAATGCCCCAACATTTTCTTAATGAAAATACTATGCCCATTCTCACCCATCTGGACTAGTAAGGAGATTTTTAGGTTCTCTCCATTATACTTAATTTCAGAAGTATTTAGTAATACAGTACTGAACTTTCATTGAGTGCTTCCGTAGTAATTGCGAAGCTCTCCCCCACAATCCTAGGTTAAGGATCAAGATCATTACTCATGCATTTAATCTTTCAAAGGCATCTCTCATTCATAAATTCATGAATAACAAACCAAAATAGTTTCTTTTTAGAGTTTAATGTGCTGTATAGCATCAGAAAAAATCATACTATAGAAATTTAAAATATTTGTTTATTTTTATATTTTCTGTGCCACAGACCTCTATTTCCCTACAATTATCCAGAAATTCCATAAATTTTAATTGCATCAACAATTTTTTTTCGAGTTAGTTCTGACAAAAGTTTCATTTTTAACATTTTACTTTCATTAAAACTTACAAAAAGTTCTTCAAACTGTTTCTGAATTTCACTGTCCATCTCTTCAGCAGTAAAACTGGGATCGCGAACAGGAAAAGCATCAACAAACAAAAATGCTGCATTTGCTCGAACTTCTGAGTTTCTGGCCTGTTAAAATGGAGGAAAGATATTTTTTCCATAAGAACCAACTGTTAATATCCAAAGGTGTATCCTGCCAAATATTGCTTTCCAAACATTTAAACAAGTGTTTTTAATTAAGTAGATGGAAGAGATGAATTTATAAACAGATGAAAGAACTTAAAGTCACACATGAGTTTTAATGCTTTCTCTTACGTTTCTGTCCATTCAGTAAAACCTGAGTTACTGTTACAATCAGCTTTCAAAGCACATCAGCTTCAATGACCCTGAGGAATCACAGTCAGAGCCCTTCTGCTTTCTGTAATGCTGAATAAATTAAAAGCAGTTGGGATTTCTCTTGGTGGCCTTAAAGCTCCTCTTCAGGACAGAAGACTCTTGAATTCAATCAGACTGGATTAATTAACTTCCTTGTCAAGAGACAGGTGATTTAATTGAAAAGCTCAAGCCTATTTCTTCAAGAAAATAGTATTTAGTAACTAAGTACCAGAAAGCTTGGAGCATAACTTATCCAGCACAATCATATTCAGTTCTGCATCTCTACACATAAGTATTAGGACCATGTTCTGAGCTCCAGGCAGCTCATCAAAAATCTATGGGAAGCCTCACAACATTTTACCATATTTAACAATTTTCAGTGTACTCCACCATATATTTTACTGGTTGTAGAGCCACAAATGCAGAAAAGGAAAAAGAAAAAGGTGCATATTTAGACACTTGTTCAGTGAAAGATAACTGATCCTATGGACTCTTAAAAGGACAGAAAAAGAAAGCAGGCAATGAAACCATGAAGAAATTCAAGGCATTTCAAGGAGAAAGCTGAAATCTAACCACCTAATTTTATTTATCAAAGATAGAAATGCAGTGATTAAGAGCCTCTACTGACTTCTCTTGGAAAGAAGACTTGGAAGGAAGAATTTGGTCCAGATTTTGGGTCCAATAAAAAAAATAAAGTCTCTCAATATAGCAAACAAAGTAGGCCTAATTTTAGCAGCAAGAAAGAACAGTTCAGGGAAATTCTTGACTATGCTAATCATTTAATTTTCTTCTTCCCTTGTCATAAAGCACATTGAGATCAAAGGCAGGGAAAAGAAACATGGCAATAACCATGCAATATTTAGACTTAAATAAACTAATGACAAATAACACCAGAAAAACACAAAAGAAATGAGCAACAATTACTTCATTTACAATCTGTTTTGGGTTTCTTGACCAATCTTGATATGGTGGACTAGGACCATAACATTCCAAATTCTTCAAGTCAACAAAATGACTAGGAATTTTAAATTGAATACTACAAAAGCAAATAAAGCACATAGATACATTCTTTAGTTAGGGTCGTGTGTTTTTTCTCTATTTATTATGGATAATGCAAACAGTTTAAAGGTGAAAAGATCGTAATTCTTAATTGTATCCTATAAAGTTGTAGAAAATCCTTTAACTCTGAGCTTGTCTATATTTAAGAATTAACAAATAACAAGATAATATGTGATTTCAGTAGAAAATCCTTTAACTCTGAGCTTGTCTATATTTAAGAATTAACAAATAACAAGATAATATGTGATTTCAGTGTGAAATAGCTCTTCTGCACTAACATTGCATGTGAAAATTAATTCAAATGTGGTTTTGTGCAATAACCTAGACCTTGTCTACCACAGCCATTCCAGAAAGTTAATTTCCATAAACTTTTTAAGTGCATTACACTGAATTCCATTAAGCTCACTTTTAATTCTGAACTTAGTACCCACAGTTCAAATTCCTGCCTTTAATTAACTGGAATTTATCCCAAATGTATTTGCATATTCAGGCTCCTACAATGTCTTCACAGAGGTAGAACCTAAGACTTTAAATTCATGACCTGTTTTAATCCACACCGACTTTTCCATGCCAGAGCCTGCAGTAATTTAAATTATTTCTTTACCATTATGCTTGTACTCTTCTGAGCAACTTTCAGAATCTTTTGAAACAATATCTCAATTTTTTCTTCAGTTAATTTTCACAGCTTTCTTTTAAATTTTAACTGGTCTTACAGGTTCTGAAATTAACTTCACATTATTTAAAACACTGCATCTCCAGAGCATGTTAGTTTAAACATGTGGGATGTTAAAAAAAAATTTAAAAGACAACTAAACACTTTAAAGGAGTCACTTCCTTTAACAGCTTGAATTCCTGGAGGAGTGGATCTTGACTTTTTCAGCTTGATAAGAAATAGCTTAATCACTATTTACACTAAATAATTGTGTTTTTAAATCCATATATCTTCTCATACTAACAACTAATCACTGCACATCTCTTTTATGTTTGTATGACACTTGCTTTTCATAATAAGAACATGAAAAAAGATGAAGAAGATACATATGGGCTCATATTATAAAAATTTAAGAGTTGTATAAAGGCTTTATAAAAGATGGGCTGGTAAAAGCCCCAACAGAAGCTTATGCAATCCAAATATGCATTCTCACTTTAAAGATTTCTGAGGTGAAATCAACAGTTCTGGAATTCATTGTATTCTTACAACTGAAGTAGTTTTGCTCTCTGCAAGAAGGAGGAGTAAAGAGGCCTTGTGTGTCCTTTCTGTTTCATAAACAGTGTTCTAGAACAGAATTTGTTCTTCACTATATTAAATTAGGGATTTGGCTAAAATAGGAGCATCAAACTCGTTATCTAAAATTAAACTGACATTTCAAGCTTTGGAGTAGAATCCATAACAGTAAGAACACTTATAAGCTTCCCTTCTTATTCTGTATCTTAAACTACTGGTGATTCTGAGTCACAGCAACAGTTCAAAAAGCCAAATATTTCATGCAGTACTATATGATTTGTTCTAGCAATGGAACCATTAGTGATGTGAAAATTATGAATAGCAGCTGTTAAAAATTTCAACCACTTCTGGAATTCTCCCGTTGTCTTGCTGCAAATCAATCAGTAACTTTTTTTTTCCCCACACGACACACCTTCTGTTATATTTCTCCAAATAAAGGTATGCAGATTTCGTAAGGTTTGACAGAATCTTCCTCCAAAAAGTAGTCTAATCTCACATTTGAGTCATGGGCTTTGGCAAGTGACTATGACTCTCCACTGACAGGCAGCAATTCCCTTAAGAATGGAATACTGTATTTTGTTAACTTACCAAAAATCAGTTAAAACCCCTATTCTTTTTAGAGACAGAAATGTAGAAATTAAAGGAAGCCATGCTTTGTAGCTATCATTCTCTGGCACTAGGACATCAATGTTTCATCCAGAAGGTTCCTTTTTTATATAAATTCTAAAAGGATGGGATCCAACATTTAATGTAAGACCAAACAAGATACTGGGCTAGCAATGACTCTTCTCATATTCCCACCTTTACCACAGTGTTCTGTTGAAACCAAACCTCTCTCAACTCCTTCCTGTAACGCATAAAATCTATTGTAAACAACTTTTGAAGTTAATAGTAAATACTTTCAACTTTGAGAATTTCAAATACCTTTCTCATGTCTGGAGAAGATGCTTATGACCAACCAGTAAATGAAACTGTAAATGTTTGCCAAAAATTAACTTGGCTGTATGTGTATGCTCTAACAAACAGGGATTTCATAACTTCAGACAAAATAAAAGCTGTCACCAAAGAAGGAAGCTTGGCTCCTCTTAATCACAGAGTGTAACTGAGTAGACAAACTGCAGTGGGTCGTCTTTAGTCCATGCATGCACTCCACAGAAGGACATACACACACCATGAAAGAACTACAAGTAAGAAATTTTATTCTGGTGCACATCCATACCATTAATATCTGTCCATACAATCCAACTAGAATAAAATATTTCCTAAATTAATAAATTCATTGAGCTGTATTCTAAGGCTGGTAATTAATCACCAGGTGAGACTAAACCATCCTCTGAACATCACTGGCTTTGATCAATAAAACACTGATAATTCCCTAAAGATCTTGGAAAAGATAATACAAGGTTACACAGAATTTTCAGACTGAAAAGATAAGAATACCAGCTGCAATCCTGGAAAGCACTCTAGGTACCTGTAAAAAAAAAGTGCATTTTACAAGTAAATTATATTAACAAATTAGAACATTATAGTGCATGCTATGCCTAATTACAACTTGCAAAGTTACTCAGCTACATCTGTGATGTTAAACACTCATTTTAGTTTTTGTGGCCATTTCATTTTAAAAGCAACTAATATAAACAGAAGATGTGGAAGGGACCCAAAATTTAATAGCTGGAGAAACACAGTTGTATTTCTGAAAAGGATAATTACCTTTAGTGCTCTCCAGAGAATGGGCTGATACAATCTATAGAGCATTTCTTCAACTCCTTGACGGACTTTACTTTGTTTATGAAAATAACTCAGGATCTAAGAAAAAACAGATAAAAGAGGCCCCAAAGCCATTTTAACATTCTACATTCAGGAAGTGGTAAGCGGCTGTTACATTTCATAATTATATAAGATCAGAGTTTTCATGCTATGGAAACGATAAAATGAAACATATGAATTGACCCTCTATCTTATTAGGAAGTCTCAAAAATAGTAAAATTAAAACAATCTAATAAATATAATATTTTATAACTTTATAGAGTCAATGAGTTTATATAAAGATCAACAACTAAGAAAAAAACATGGCTAGAGAAGTTCACAGAAACACCTCATTTTTGTTGCTGTAAAAAATTATTTTTAAAGTAACTAGCAGAAATACTTTGAAATCATGAAATTATAAACTACAGATAAATAAGCTTTTTCTCTGTTAAGAGCAAAGGAACTTATCTGGTAAGTGGAGTAATCCAAATATACATGTACAAACCTAATACATTTTTTATGCATTGATGAGAAGTATCAGCACTCTTTGGGACCCAAAACAGTGCTTAATTAGCTAAAAGTCCTGTTATTTTCTGCATCTGAATTATGCAGAAAAAAAAGAGGAAGTTGAAGACCAGAGCAGAGTATGAGAAAGGACATAGTGTAACTTGATATGAAGAATTTCTTCACTTTGAAACACTGAGCAGTTTGGGCTGTGTTCTAAGGTTGGTAATTAATCAGAAAGTGAGACGAGATCATCCTCTGAACATTTCTGGCCTTGATCAATACAGCACTGATAATTCCCTGAAGATCTTGGAAAACAGAATACAAGATTACACAAAATTTGAAAAGAAGCTGACCCTCTAGTGGTCAGTTAAAATTTATTCCAATTCCTACTCCTCTTGCAGCCCAAAGACACATTTTTTCACTGTCCTCTTTCAAGATCACAAGCCCCAGAGTCTGCAAAACATGAAATGCCATGTCAGAAGCCTGTTCCATTGATCAAGAATCTCAGGAAAGGGAAATCCTATAGCTATGAGAAAACAAAACAGAACAAACCCCATAAAAAACCAACCCCAAAAAATCCAAACCAAAACAAGCAAAAACCCCACTATAGTATTGTGTGCACATCTCATTCTGCTTCAAATGTTCTGCTCATGACTGAATGCCACAAACAGACAACTAGAATCAAAGCTTGTCCCTATAAACATATATAAATCCCCTAAATATAATAAAAAGAAAAAAAGCCAAGTTTAATTTCAGACCTATCTACTAAGTTTGCCTCAAGAAGGTTATGACTTTTCGTCCCTGTGATCATCTATGGAAAGGTCAATTCTACAGGTAAAGAAAGCTTAGACAACAGACTGCAAAATCTATCTCTGGCACTCTGGAAAATCCCCTTCTACTTTTGAGCAGCAAAGACAAATCTGGTGCAAAACTATAAGTAGGCTCCTCCTAAAATTTGTTCTAACATTATTTCCCAGAATATGCTATTTTTTAAGTATTTGTGTTGGGTTGGCCCTAGTCACCATCTAAGAACCCACAGCCATGCACACACTCCCTGCTCAGTGGGGAAGAAGAAATGGAAGAGAAAAGCAAGTTCATGGGTCAAGATAAGGACAGTTTAATAAATGAAGCAAAAAGGACCAAAAAAATCCCCAAAGGAGTTATGCAAATGCAACCACTCACCACCTGCCACAAGCAGACCAATACTCAGCCAGCCTCCCAGCAATGGCTGCCTCCCCAAAACCCACTTTCCCTCAGTTTGCTGAGGGAATGATGGTTGTATGGCATGCAATATCCTTCTGGTCAATTTGGGTCAGCTGTCTCAGCTGTGACCTCCCAACTTCTTGCTCATGCCCAGCCCACTCCCAAGGGAAAATGTGCGGAGGAGAAAGCCTTGAGACCACACAGGCACTGCTCAGCAGCAGCCAGAATACTGCTGTGCCACCAGCACACCACCGACACAGCCCCACACAGGCTGCTATGAAGGAAAGCATTTCCATTCCAGCCACACTTGGTATGGTATTTTAGTATGAAATGGAAATTTTCCACTTTACAGCAACTGATCTCATTTTAATGCTACTAGTTCATGTCATGCTTTCCTGGAACTTACCTCTCTAACTTTAGAATGAACAGGAGAACTTCTGGGAAGATGAATTCCATGATGCATGAAATCCTGAATGCAGTTGTATTCAAGTACCTACAGTAAAACACACACATGCTCCTGTTAACACAATAAAACAATAGTAAGTACTGTAGCTGTTCAGCAACTATATTTTTGCCTAAAACAAACAACTGAAAATAGTATCTGCTGTTGTTTCTTACTTGGCTTCTGCTTTGCCCAAATTTTTCCATGCTGGGGGGCTCCGTCTGCCTCAACTGATTTTCAAAATTTCGGAATATAAAATTAATCCAATTGTCAGAAGGTAAATAAGAGTATTTTGGTATGTGAAATTTTGCTCTAGCATTGTTGTGATCTGTAATTATGCCTTTAATAATTTCCATGGAAATCCACAAAAACTAGATAAATACTTGAGCTATCAACTATACAGACTTGCACATACTGAATAAAAGCTTCAGTAATTTAAATAAAACATACTTCAGCTAACGGGTATGTTTATGAAAAACGTGTATATGCATATTTGTGTGAACTAATATTTCAGCAGCAGAATTAAAGGTGTTTAACTGCAGCCAAACTGATCTCAGTGAGAAAACATTCAAAGCATGACATACAGTTACTCCTTGACATTGCTGAAGAGGCCCTTTCCTTAGGGAAATAATTCTTTAAGGCTTGTTAAAGGAACCTCTCTGTGGTGGAAAGTCATGAGTCTTTCCTACCTTGAAATTCCAAACTATCCAAATGAAATTGGATTTCAAGCATAGTG
Source organism: Vidua macroura (assembly GCF_024509145.1). NCBI lineage: Eukaryota > Metazoa > Chordata > Aves > Passeriformes > Viduidae > Vidua > Vidua macroura. The sequence goes on from NC_071571.1 coordinate 9,691,852, forward strand.
TTACCTCTATGAATTCTCCTGACACCTTCTTCCAGGCCCTGAAGTAAACTTCTGAAATGTATTCCACCAAGGATCTGCATTAACATATAGGAAACACTGTCAAGAAAGCATGCTAACCATATCTATGTGCAATTCATAAAGGTGAAACATTAGGTTTTGAATAAGAACCAATATGGTTCTTAATTCTATGCATCAAATTGGTTTTTAGAAGAAATTCTCTTTTTCAATTCTACACCCATAACTACCAAGTTAACCCTTAATTAATGAACCCAAGCACTATTACATGATACTTGAAATATCTCTTATGGTGTGAGAGTCAAAACATTGAGAGATACTTGACCAGTTATGTCATGAAGAATGCCTTAAATTCTTTATAGACATGTGCAGGAATATATTATTCTTCATGAACGCATTAGAAAGCCTCTGATTTTACTTCAGCAATATTTCACTGAATAATCAGAGAAAAAAAATCTATCTTTTTCATCCATCAGCCATGTTCTCAGGCTATGATTTATCCTGCAAGTCACTTCTTACTAGAATGCTTTATATAGAAACCTAGCAAATTAAATTAGAGATTACTCATAGGAAAAATAGAAACCCCCTAGAAAAGAAGAAATGGACCTGAACCCTCACACAAAGCACTGCAAATAATTCAGTCTAATTTCTATCCAAAGTAATTTGCTTTAGCTAATGGCAAATAAACATTTACTGCTTCTACAACTGTACACCCAGGCACGTCAGAGCTACTATTAAATGAAGTTGCTGAAACAATATAGCAGCAATACTCAGAAGATTTGTGTGTTTCTGGATACTGATATATTTTTTCAATACACTAGGTATTTTTAGAGTGAGATAAACAAGATTTTAGACAAGCTTTTACTAATTAAGTACTCTAACTAGGATGCATACCTTGGTAAGAACTGTAATTGGTTTTTAACAGTTCCATGTATCATTTTAATGAAATTTACATTCCAGCTGAACAAAAAACTTAAGAGTCTTCTTCCCTGTGGGGAGGGGAAAAGAGGAAAAATCAAACAGAACTCAAAGCTAAGAATACCCAATTTAAGAGCTACCTCAAAAATAGTAAATACAAAGGAAATCACATCTTTAATTTTAAAATGCATAGGTGAAATGGAAAAAACTATTTAAGATTCTTAATTATTAAACAGAATTCAAGCACTAGTTTTATTCATACTGTAGAAAAGAACACGGAACAACTGAACATGTGGATCACATATCTGCCTCCACTCGTTCAATGTCCTTTCTGTTTTGGTGTGCCTTCAAGCAGCAGTCCAGAATAACAGCAGACTGTGCAATCAGCACCCTCATCAAGGCTGGATCAGCAAGCTCTGCCAAGGGCAATATCATCCCGGCATGACACTGGAATAATGGTGAAGGCACAAATAAAACACCACAACTCTACCAGCACTGGACACAGAAGTATTTTTAACAAAGCCATAGAGAACAGCTGTGCCACTGAGGAAATTAAATGTTCTGATCAGCAAGGACAATTCCTTTCCTCTTGCCACATGAAAGGTAATGTTGCGAACCTTCTGGAGCTGCTTTCTTTCACGAAAACAGAAACTATTTTTCCCAAATTAGTTTTCTTCCATTTTAACAAGTCAGGAACAATGATGACAAATCTGACATGCAATAGAATTTTGTAACAAAAGGCAGTAGAAGGCTGCGGATGAAGTAAATAAGCCAATGCTCTTCCAGAATCAGCAAGATCTGTCCAAGGAACTGGAGCCTTATACAGTATATGTACAGGCAGCTTCACTCTGCCTTGTCTTACAGGTGAGGGTAAGACTTCAAAATGTCAGATCACACGTAAGGGTGAGTCAGCCGGTTGTAAGAATCCTTTGTATCTCTCAGCTTTCTAGCTAAAAATAAATTAGAAATATTAATAAAGGAAGTGCAGTAGTAAAGAGCACATTGGCAGAAGTGCAAAAGGGTCACTGAATAAACAGCAGAGGTTCAGAGGCACTTCCATTGAGAGCTGGACCTAGAGTTGTGTTCACACCTAAGACCAAATAGAGAAAATGGAATGCCAGACACGCTTGGAGTTGGAATCTTACAGAGCAGGGGAGGGAGATGGAAGCACACAGTCAGAAACTGCACTGTAGTGCAATTATAGCTGAAATGCCTTTGGGTGACGAAGTAACTCAGAAGCTCATAAAAATCAAGACCTAAAGGCTAAATACAATGTCAAGGTTTTTGGCTTCAAGTCTGATGGAATCCTTCCTGTTGTCAATGAGAGTTGTCTCTATCTTCAACTCTGGTGGCCTAATATAAACATAGAGGAGTCCCACTTGGCATGTCACACATCAGCATCCCTGACAAAATAGAAGGTCAAGGGAGTTTTAACCTACAGTTCTTTCCTCAACAAGGCAAGGATGAGGACAAACTCAAACTCATCTCATCTTCTACAACCCCAGCAGCAGGATAGATGATAAAAAGCCAAAAAATAGTTTTCAACCAATTCTTTTTAGCCTTAGGTTTTAAAAGATTGATCCTGCTCCTGAAAATGGTAAGTGCCTCTAGCTTAATCTGCTGCTTATGATTAAGGGATCTGAAATAATTATTGGTAACAACATTCTCATTATTATGAGAGATAACTTGGTGATAGGTGAATCTGTCATTTGTGAACTTGTCATCTTTGGGACTAATGCAGTATCAGTGTTGAGTGTCTGGTACTGCTGTGCTTGTGGACACAGAGCACGTGACTTTGTTCTGTACACACAGAGAAGGTGAGCAAGGAAAGAGTACAACAGACCCACCTCTAAAACACAGTAACATGCTCTGCAGCTGTTTGACTGGAAACCCCATCGGAGCAAGAATGTTTTCATAAATCACAGAGAGATAAATTCAGAGGATCACTCCACTAATGCAGCCTGATACTAAGACTCCGAGAAATATTACTGTGTGTTGAACAGCACAGCCTGGGAGGCAGAAACACTGAACTCCCTGATCTTGCGATGAGTTATAAATGTGCAGTTCTCTATCAGTTTGATCTGATTTAGAACAGATACACTGCATTCCTGACTCTTCCCTTCCTTCAGTCTTGCATATGATGAACCATTCCAGCTAGTTAAGCTGTCTGAAAAATAATCTTACTAGGAGAAAACAGCTAACTCCTTCAATCAAGCCATGACATTGCTGCTTGAACATTACACTGTGAAAAGGAAAAGAGGAATGCTAGTCCATGGCAACACAGGGTCATTGCAACCTGGACCTATAGCAGCTTAAGCTACTGTGGAGCTGCGCTCTGGGACATGTACTCTAAAAATGCTAGGATTACTTTTCTTAGGAACTGTAGAACAAGTCTGCAGGCATTGAAGAGGGTATTACGCCTGATATACAGAAGCTCACTTTCAACTCAAAGCAATTCATACATCACGTTGATACATGGTATTACTACAAGCATTTTAGAAGCAATAGAGGATGCAAAAAAAAAGGTCCAGCAGAGATACTGGGGGAGTTTTGGTTGGTTTCTTGTTGCTACAAGAAATCTATCAATAGTGAAATGAGCCAGGAAGGGAAATTAGAGAACACATATGAGGTGTGTTACCACTGCAACTGAACTCCCACAGCACGCAAATCCCAAATAAAAGGACTTGCAACTGAAGTACAATGGCCTCACAGCAACAGGAAAATGCTTTGAACACTCTGAATCTCCTGTCTGCAGAGCCAGGAAAATCCAAGTTGGTTACCATTCTGGATAAGTACTGAAAGTTCATATAGTGAAGTTGGATTTCTGCTCACAAATCTGAGACGTGAATTTGGATGTTAAAGTCCCTGGAATGTTAATTGTCTGAAAAGTGATTTATGTGATCAGCTGTTTAGTTATTCTTTTATGGAGCTGAATTGTTCTGTTGACTCTGCTGACTAGGGTTAATATGGCACACCCTAAACAAAGAGCAATTTTACATGCCCATATGGTTTTCCAGAAGGCAGAGATCTATGACAGTGTGTGTTTTACATGCCAGCCCCACATGGATGTCTGAGGCAACTTAGGTCATTCAATGTAGCATGGGTCATTCACTTAAGCAATCAAATCCTTCCCAGGACCTGTACTGATTATGCTCCTGCACAGATGTCTAAATTTATTTCAGACACTTAATTTAACTGAACCCTCTCCTGGGATCTTTCCAGAATGGGTTATGGTTCTCCTTTTATTTTGAACTGTTATCCTCCAGGATGTAAAGTGACTTGTGTTTTGGGCTGACATGGCAAGGTTTTGGTGGTAGAGGCCTGCAGAGGTGATTTCTGTGCCAGAAGCTTTCCCTGTGTCGATAGAGCCAATGCCAGCAGGCTCCAAGGCAGACCCACCACTGGCCAAGGCTGAGCCCTTTGGCTACAGCTGGGAGCTGCTGCTTTCAGTCAGTCCTTCCAGCCAGAAAGCAAAGAATCCAGAATTAAGGATTTAAACCACTGCAGAGAGTGCAGTAAGGTGCTCTCTATATCTACCCAGAAAGAGACAGGCCTATGAAAATGTAAAGGTAACAAAATGTCAAGAACCAGAAATCCCCAGGAGAGCGAGGAGAAAAATCTTGTGCAGGGAAGCGAAATGTGCAAAGCCTGGCCAAATCTGCACGTTTTTGTGAAGCAAAGTGGATGAGTTTTAATACACCAGGAAAAATATTCATTACTGAGTCTGATTACCACTGCTTTTTCCCCCATATTTAAAAAAATACCCACAACAAACCCATAACTCTTATACTCTTTCACTCAAAGATTCAAGGTGCAAACTTCCTTTAGAAAAGCTGTCTAGTAATTAGCACGTTATACTAAAAGTCTCACATGATGTGGAAGAAAAAAAGAAATACAAGAATTTGCTTCTGAAGCCTAGATAGCAATCATATTTTACATATATAATTACCAATTATTTACTGTGCCTATATGGAGATGAAATATTAATACAGTGGATTCAAATATTACAGAAGAAAAACCATACAGAATCAAATATAGCTAATGCATTTTAAGTACTGTGACAAAAAACACACATAAGTACACACTTTTTCCAGATGACAAAAAATGGCTTAAAATGAAATACACCGAGGACACAAAATTAATTGTAAACTCTGTCAATAAAGCCTTTCCTGTCTTTCCTCTTTCCACCCACATTTTCTCTTCTTCCATTCCCACCTCTCATATTGCCTTGGTACATCACAGTTCTAGTCAAAACTAAAACAGCTTAAAATATCATATGTAAGTAACAAAAACCCCACCAACTTCATGGCAGGTATCCAAATATTTGGATGTTGGATCCAAACTCTATCAAACATTTCACCTAATTCCTTTGCTGACTCCATTTTTAAAATGACATATCCTTATACTGCCACAATCATGCAGCAATCTCAGGGCTCATTTTATGACAGAAGCTCATATATTCCACAGGAAAAGGAATATATCTATTTTACACATGCAGGGAAGAGTCAGAACTTCAGAGACAAAGTCTGGTGGTCTTGTCACCTAACCAGAAAAAAGACTTGGACACCACAATTCTGGTTCATAGGCACAATCTAAAAACAACAAAACAGTAACTGTTAACTGAGAGAAATCTATGTAGTTAAATAAAGTAATTCTCATTTTTCTGTAAAGTTGGGTTATTTTTATGTTACTTTTAAAACAGAATACAGCAACACAATCTTCTAGATGGAGTCATTTAGAAGGAAAATTATTTTGCTACAGTTACTTGTCTTGAATAAAACAAAAACTGCAATAAAAAAAAGAATTACACCAGGGAATGATTTTGAGTATTGAGGGAAATGCACTGGAAGCAAAGCACTGGATTCTTATTGCCTCAGGATAAAAGAACTGGACTGAAGATTTAGACATAAACTTTCACACTTTAGCCTGGAATAGAAACAAGTTTTCCAAATGAAACAGAGTATCACCATTTATAGCCTGGAGTCAAAGCTGATTTGTCTCATGTTGCTATCTACTGTACCATAAAAAAAGACAAACTGCAAAATTATTAAAAGCAACCAAAGCTCACTGGCACAAAACCACAGTAAGATAAAAGTTGGCTTACCTCTTCTTTCTTAATGTGTTTTACACTCAAAAAACACTGAAGCAACAAGTCCTTGACTTCATTACTCTCATCTGAATCATAATCAAAACAAAGTAATGTCTGATGTAGATTCCATACACGAACTATATCTGCACCCTGACAGGAAAGAAGAAGCTCACATTGGAGTGGAGTAGCTTTGCTTTAATGCAAAAAGCTTTCTTTTAATGCAAAGCAGCATTGAAAGGATTTTAAATAGTGAACTTGAAATGCATTGTTGCACATTGTGAAATTATGAATATTCATTTCATCACATTACTGGGAAAAATATTTGTAACTGCAGAAATTCTGACTTCCAACAAATGAAGATATGCTCAAGTACAGAAAATTGCCATTCTGTGCAAAATATGTTAAAACCACATCATTGCGCTTTTTAAACTTCATACAATACATGCAGTTAACCAGAAAAAACAGGGGAAAGACAAAAGGATGTTAGTGCAAAAGCATATCACAATACTCCAAGTAACTCACACATTTTGAAAAATGAAAGAAAAATTATTTGTAGACAGATAAAAAACAAGAGAAGATGAAGCTTCCCACAAAAGCTGTTTCTATGCTTAGCTGAACGCAGTACTTAAAATCTGAGGTGACAGAAAGTTAATTGCAATAAAAACCCTGGTCATTGGACTGGACAAAAGAGCAAAAAGATGAAAAGGAATGCAAAAAAAAAAAAATTAAATCCAGTTCACTTGTGAAACTGATGCCAAAAACCTTTAAAGTTTCTTCTAGAGAAGGCAGTGTTTTATTGGAGGAATTATCTTTCTTGAAGTATTCAACAATACCCTGAAAGTAAACACAGCCTCAGCCTACCGTAGCAGCTTTATTCAGGCTTTTTCTCAGCAGAATGACAAACAGAGTCTTCCCCAGCTGCTCCTTCCCCTCCAGTCCCTTCTCCCACCACATTTCACACACACGTTGGATGGCATGCTGTAGGATTTTTTCAGATGCAGATAATGCAGGAAGAATACCTACAAGAGTAATGAAATAATTATTTACTGCAATGAACCAAGTCATTCCTGTAAAACAGTAGTCTGTTAGCACACTAACTACACCTCACGGTGTCAGCTACCTCCTGTCACATTTACACACTTTCATGGCTTATGCTCACTGCAGTATTTAGGCAACTCTAAGGTTTGTCCCAACTCTTTGCATCAGTGACAATGGAATATTGAGTTTCCCTTAAAAGGGAATCAAAGTTACCTTCCACTGGGTAAACAGCTGGGAGAAAGAAAACTATTTACATTCCAACTTCGAAATTGTGCAGCTGATTTTTAGGTAAACACTCCCTTAATTTTGTCTCATAAATATGAACTCAAACCAGTACCAGCTTTTCTCCTGTGAATTCTGTTTCATAGGCCAGCTGGATTTCAGTCAGATCAAACAGCCTCTGTAAAATGCTGCATTCTGTACAGAGAAGCACTCACCATTTAGTATAAAAACACATTCTACAAGAGCTTTGTAGTTTACATTTTCATCCACTGCAGGTATGGAAGCAGTAACGACAGCTGCCACTCCTTGGATCACTGCCACAGTCTGTTTCTGAAAGAAACCAATGCTGAGGAAACACTTCTGCAGTTTGCTTTGGACTCAGAAAATGATTCAAACAAGAAATGAACCTTAGCAACAGAGAGCAAAGCTGAATTGTTATTATGCTTCCATTTTGAAGAAGGACTATACTGGCACCCAAAACCTATCAAATAAGAGACAAAAGAATAGTTTTTTTAAAGTACATATTTTCAAAAAGTTTGAAAAGGGTTTTCAGCTCCAGCATCCATTTGTGCATCCATTCCTGCACTAAAATCCTCATCTGTAACAAACCCACTCAAACACACATCCATTTCAGAGCTGAAAAGGCCCTAACTAGCAGGGTCTTGTGTGGCTCAGAGATGTGTACATCTGGTGACTTTCACTCCAAGTGTGATTCTACAGGCCTCTGAACAGATGACTGAATCTTCTACAAGCCTCTAGGTTTCTCTAATGATTTCCCCACTGCATTTATTTTCTTCCCCCCAAAATTAAATAACCTTTTCCCCCAGTATTCTCAAGGCTACATAGACTACAGCACAGAAGGCAGTACATAAGGCTCTGAGTCAGAAAAGTTCTATATATTCTAAATTTGTGGAAGAGGCAGTCAAATCTAGATTTCATGATGTTCATTAAATAAAATGACATTACAAACCAGGTAGCAAATTTCTTATACTATATGCCAGCTACTTAAACTTAACATCAATAATATTAACATTTGTTTACTAACGTAAGACATAGAACAAGCCCATTCAACTCTAACTAAGAAAACTAAGTCACATCTTAATTAAAATTATCAGCAGATCTAGTCTTTTAGAGCACAGACCAATCATAAGTTCAGCTTAACCCAAGTATAAATTAACTCATTTTAAAAAATGAGCAGGAAGGTGATATTTGGAATGGGTTTTATTTGATAACCCTTGCATGTTTTCAGATGTTATGGAAATATTCCATTTTATTTCCCAAAAAAACACAAAACACAAAACACTCCTCATATTTTCATTTTACAAGATTCTTACCATTTCTGGAACTATCTCAACTTCCATGTCATCATCACTGTTACCATCTCCATACTTGTGCCATGTTTCCACAGGGTTCTCCATCAAGCTCTCTGTCAATAGCTGTGTCAGTCTCTGCCATAGCACTTGTTTTTGCTTTCTTGGCAATTCTTGAAGTAGCTCATTCAAGTCAAAATGATCAAATGTGTTTTTCTATAAATCATCAGAAGATACCACACAATCTCACATCAGCAAAGTGGCTTATACTTCATCATCATATTTTCTACATTTAATCTGTGGTTTTATATTAATGATTAACTTCTATTCCTCTGCAGTTATAGAGATAAAATACCTTCTAGAAGTTATATTTTTTCAAAATAGCGTAAGAAACTCCTGCTAGTTAACTCCTTATCATGAAGCAAGAGTGCTGCTTTTAAGACAGAATTCTTTAGCCCTTGATAACAATGAAGACAATTCCATACCCTAAGAAGCTCAAACCTGCACAGAATTTAAGTCCCTGATTATGTCTTTGCTCTCTTAAATATCGTTTGATGATGGCTGTTGAAAGGAAATCCTTAGGCAAGGACTGGAACCGTAGCAGTCAGTAGAGCCATAGGGACAGCACTAATTTGGGATATGATCTGCACACATCAGAGCTCTGCACCCTGCACTGTCTTAAAAAGTCCCACATCAAACCCAGCTCCTGAGCATGTTGACCCCACACCTCCTGCTGACAGGGAAGCCACCATCAGTCTCCAGTAGAGACTGCACCACGAGGCTGATCTGAACTATTTCCTAGTAAGAACTCTGCTAGAAGAATTTACCTCGGAGACACGAGGAGTCTGTTAGCATCAAAGAAGGGCAGGCAACCTACTAGGATAGGGAATATACAGAGAGAAGATAAGAAGGAAGACCAGGCCCAGTCAAGAGAAAGAACAGATAATTTCTGAGATGTAATTTGCAATATGGAAGTGAAGGTTTACTGGGTCAAAAACACTTCAGAGGAAAGAGGGAGAATGTCCATGATCTTGAAATAAATATATTTTTAGTCTGCAGATACACTGCAAGGCATCAAAAAGAGAAAGTCGAAGGTAAAAACTGAAAAGAATGGAAGAAGCAGCAGTAAGTATCAGAAAGTTCCCAGAAGGGTATGAGAAGAAAGATCCTGTTACATATTTATAAGAGAATTTCTATTCTATTCTACAACTGAAAACAAATACAATAAACCAAAGGCCTCACAGGGAGTTCTGCAGCCCTGTGCTTCAAACAAACCCAAAAGACAGGATATTAAGATTGTACCATTTTGAACAGAAAGAATGAACTCATAATAAGATCAGAGCTTTTAGATTTTTCTTTGGGATTATATGAGACAGAATTATTCCAAAATCTATGAGAAGAAAGGATGACAGTGAATGATAATCATATCTGTGATTTCTATTTTTCTGTCTAAGAAATTATATATTTTCTTGAATTGGAATGGGATTTAGTGGAAAAAACTAACAGCACCTGCTGAAGACCTCAATGAAGAGCACCACAATATGACATTTTTAAAATATTATAAAGGAAAAAATGAAAAGCCCATGAGAAACCTTGAAGGAAAATTAGCAAAGCCCTGGAAATTTAGAAGACACAGATGAATATAAATATTTAGAGTGTGGAAAAATTCAAGGTGGAAGTAAAAAGGGGGTTGGGGGCGTGTGTAGAAAACAAGACACTGAAAAAGAAGTGATGCTAAAAAGTGAACTTTGAAGAGAGTTTAAAAGGCAAATTCAAAGGCTAGAGCACCAACTAAGTAGCAAATATAATACAAAAACTAAGGGAAGCAGTGAAGCTTTAATGATGATTTATTCAACCACAACCTCCCCCAGAAAAGCAATCAAGAATTTTTCAAGGGAGATCCAAAAAGGAGGATCCTTATATTAAGACAAGACATGGTCACACATCCTCCATTGCTGCAGGTTTCCAAAGGAAATTAATAAAAAAATTGGAGTAGGTTGGACAGTCAAAAAGTTGTGTGAATATTTGTGTTTCCTTATGCTACAAATGCATGAAGACAATTTTAATCAATATACTCATTTTAGCGGGTGATATAAAATTTCCAGAGATATTGGCAACAGCTGAAAACTGTTGCAAGAGAACTCCTGTGAATTAGTGGTGAAAAACAAAAGGATGAAAAAAAACCCAACCATTTTTAATCCAAATAGCCCATAGCACATTAAAATAAATTATTGATTGCAGATGGCAGAATCAATACAACCCAATCAATTGAAAAGGAAACACTGCAAGTGAATTCTAAAGTGAATAGTTTTTTGTTAAAGCTAGATTTAGGGAAAATGGGAAGGAGACTTTAATCAGAGGCAATCTGGTAATAAAGTTGTCATCCATACAGGAACACAAATTTCTTGGGGAAAGATTCAAGGATGTGTGGGAGACAAAATCTGTAAGCTTATTATACAGAACATGACTGTGGGTTTAATATAGTTGCTACATTAAATCAGTTCATGCCTCTGTGCACATAGAGGTCAACTGATCCACTTTATCCTGGCACGGGTACTACCAGGACAATACCCATTAGAAAGCTTAAGAAATAACTTGACAATACCATTTATGGCAGCAAGCAAAAGATGTTGAGAAGAGCTCAGCTATATCTTAACACCAGACAGATTGAAGGTGAGTAGAAAACCCATCAATGCAAATTATTATTTCTCATCATTATGCAATATACACATTACATGAGAATGAGCTTTTAATACTAGATTTCAGGGGATTTGTTTTGTTGTTCCTCCCTATTCTCTCCACACTCCCTTTCGAGAGAGCAATCTACCCCTTTTCTAAAGCATTCAGTGATAGAAAGAACAATTCAAGTAAAATTAAACATGGATCAAAGAACAAGTGGACAGCCCAAACTATCAAACAGATGAAGAAATACTAGTGAAACACAATTTCACACATTTGTACATTAACTCTTATTCATGATATACCAATGAACTCTTTCATGGGTTGGAATTTAACAATGTCATACTTCAGCAACACGAAGTTAGTATTTGTTTAGAATTACACAAATACTAATAATTTATTTTTTAAATGGTATGTGGAACAACCAAATATCAAGAAGACAGTGGGTTTATAAACATTCATATTTCAGATTCTACAGCTTTTTCAGCCTATATTCCTTCAAGTGCCATTTGAACTTATTTTCTACAGCAATTATTCCCACACATCTGCAAGTACCAGACAAATAGCTTCTGTCCCTCTGTCACATGATTTCTGCACCCCTAAGAGACTTACGACTCCAGAAGTGATAAATGTATACACTGGCTCACTTACAGGATTCTGAGTGTAGAGCAGGAAGTCTTCAATTGACTCTTTAGACACAACTTGCAAAAATGCTTCACGTTTCATCCTGGAATTGGTCTTTCCTACTTTATAACCAAAACATAACATTAGAGAAGGTACTGTATACCAAAACAAGATAATTTTGGTCTGTTGTAGTCATCTATCAGTTATATACATAGCATTTAGATTTAGATATATGTTATATATTACAGTAGTTATACATGCAGTACATAGTTAAAGTAGTTTTCCCTTCCAATATATTTTAGTTATCTGAATCGGGATTTAGATTCACGTCACTAGGCTGCAGGGCTTGCTTTCTTTTTCGGTTTTGGTTTTTTTTTTTTTTTTTTTTTTTTTTTTAGCAAATTAGTCTTAAAGCAGAATAAATTGTAACGGATACTTTGGTTTTTAAAAAGCACAATGCATTCTTCAGCACATACCCACTATTTAAGCTGGTTATCATTCCCAACAGTATTTATTTGTATCAGAAGCACTGAGGGGTAGTAAAATGCTCTATTTTCTCGACTATCAAGAGAAAACCATGGGAAATGCACAAGGCCACCAAGAGCTTTATCTGCTCACGTAAACATTCCCTCCATCCTAGGTGTCTCCTGACGTGCTTTTCCAGGTGGGAAAGTGACTTACACAGCATTTAGTGTGTGTGAAGCCACATCACAGACGGGGCTCCTGGGCCCCGTCCCGAGTCACCCGGGGCTCCGCCAGGCCGCGGCAGGGCAGGCAGCGGGAAGCCGGACGTGCCGCTTACCTGGGGCTCTCTCAGAGCGGCCGAACCCTCACGGATCCGCGGGACGCGCTTCCAAGACCGCGGCGCCGCCTCAGCGGAGCGGAATGAAGCCGGCGGACACGCGCGTAGAAGAGCCCGCGGCGCACGGCAGCACCGCCGGAGGAGACACCGGCCCCGGGAGCCGCTCGGAGGGGACACGAGGGGACACCTGGGGACACGAGGGGACACCTGGGGACACGAGGGGACACCTGGGGACACTCCGGGACGCCCCCAGCCCGGCCGGTCCCTCCCTCACCCGCCGCTTTTCGAATCCTCCCGCGCCCGACGTTGAGCGCGCGCCGCGGAACTCCCGTCTGGTCTCGCGAGAGCTCGGCCACCGCCCCCGCCCTTTCCCGCGCGCGGCACCGCTGAGGGCGGGGTGGGGGAAAGGAGGCCCCGGACACTCACTGGGGAGCGGGCATCGTGTTCAGAACTCAGGGAACCGCAGGGTCAGCTGGGCTGGAAAAGGCTTCTGAGGTCACCGAGTCCAACCTATGACCCAACATCACCAGGTCAACTAGACCATGGCACTCAGTGCCACGTCCAGTCTTTCCTAGACATTTTCAGGGAGGGAGCCTCCACCACCTCCGTGCGCAGCCCATTCCATTCACCCTTTCTGTAAAGAAATTCCTCTTAATGTTCCACCTGAACCTCGTCTAGCGCAGCTTGAGGCTGTGTCCTGTCGTCCTGTCGTTGGCTACTTGGGAGAAGAGCCCGACCCCCCCCTGGCTACACCCTCCTTTCAGAGCGATAAGGTCCCTCCGGAGCCTCCTTCAGGCTGTCCGCCCCCTTCCCCAGCCGCTGCTGCTGGGATTTGTGCCCAGCCCCTTCTCGGGCTCCGTGGCCGAGCAGCGGCCGGGCCGGCCCCGGCAGCGCCCCGCGGGGCTGCGCTGCTCCCGGCAGCTTCGGCCGCGCTGAAAGGCTCCTTCCCCCGCTGCTTTCTGACACAGGCTGGCTGGGACACGGTAACATCCATCAGTTACCCAGAGGCAGCTGCCATGGTTCAAACGCACCGCCCCGCTCACTGTTCCCTTTCTGTACCTGCCTGCAAAGTGTCAGTGCTTCCAAATGGGGGCAAGACATGCTCAGTTAAACTCATGTTCATGCTTAAGAAACAGTATTCCTTCTTCCATGGATCTCTGGTAACGTGGACATAACTGCTTTTACAGAACATCACGCATATGATTATATTGGAGGCTTTTTTCTCCAGTAATAATGTTGTTGCTATTGCTGACAGCTCTGCTTTTCCTCACAGTCCTGGTGAACAATACAAGTACTTCGCACTCTTCATCCAAAAGGATCAAGAGTTAAACAGCCTATATGCCAGAATGTACAGGAGAGGATGTAAACCAGATGATATTTAGAGTTTGGGAACTAAGGATTTTTTTTTTTAATATATCAGGAAATTATATCTTCTGTTTCTTCTTTGCAGTGTTTGGAAATAGTTAAGAGTTAGATTTTGAATTCTGTAATATTCCCCATTCAATTTGTTTGAGCTCTTCTGCAAACCAAAACCAGTCAAAGTGTCTTGTTTGTATCTTTGGCTTAGTTTGTATCTTTCCATTTGGCATTTTCAGTAGCATTTCTCAGTGTTGGCTGTTCAGAAGAGAGAGGTGCATAACTGAAGTAATTTACTTCCAGTCTGTGGAAGCAGTACAGAATGTGCTGCTCTACTGTGCAAACAAACAGAAAACCAACTATAATTTCCATAGAAGTTATCATATCTGGTTGGACTTTTCAGGACTGTAATTTTAAAATATATTATGTAATTCAGATTTTATTTCATATTAAATGTAAAAATTCACTCCTTTAAAAGTAGCATTTACATATTCTGCTGTTTTAATTTTTAACATAGACTCTTCCTTAATGATCCTGCCTTTCACAGTTTTAGTTTACGTTAAAAAATAAGATTTTTTTCATTTTCTGCCACATTTATTAGATAAAAGAAGCTGGCTTGTTTCATATCCTGTGGACCTGACTTTATATCCCAAGTTACATATTCAGCTAAGTGCAAGGAGTCTGTGAAACAGTTTGCTTGGAATAAGTTGCATGGGCAATCAGCATACCTGTAGAATTGTAAAAACAAAAAAGTATAACACCTGACATTTATACATTATGCTAATGTATGCCTATATTAAAAAATTTCTGCATATATTAAAAATCTTTGCCATTTTAATCCAAACTGATGGATTCATGTAGCCTCATGTAGCCTGAATATTTCATTAATACCTTGATTTGTCTTTTAATTAGATGCTACCTTAGTCACCTGGTTACTGTTTATTTAGTTGGGCACGTATCATTTTAGCAAACAAACTAAAACATATTTTAGTTTTTAATTTCTGTTGCATAGCAACCACAGAATGGTTTGTTTCATAGTATTGAAACTAGAAGTTGACACAGATAACAACAGGCTGAATAACACCAAGTGATTCATTTTAATGGACCATTTAGAGAAACCAGAGAGACAGAATAATGTTTTCTAGGTTTTTTCAAGAACTGTGCATGAACTGCAAGCCAGTAATAAACCTACAACTCTATTTTCAGTTTCTCTAATATTCTCCCTTTCAAGAGTACCAAATTACATGCCTCTCTTTGACATATCTGTTCATCTGTTCAAAATAATCTATACCCTGTGATAATAATCTCATATTTATTATCATTTTCCTGTCAAGTTAAGGCAAAAATGAAAAATGGGCCTTTTGCACATGGTTGCTGAGCAACAGCAAATAAAGATTTGCTTTTGTGCTACTGCTTCATGAACCAGTCTTTATTCTTGTTGGTGGCCTGCGTTAGAGATCTCTGTTACAGATGGCTCACACCAGAATATCATTGTTTGGACTAGGGCAAGCATTCCATTTCAACCTATAAGAGTCAACAATATAAATAAAAATAAACAAGTAGTTCCCTGAACGTCAGACGCTTTCTTGACAATATTTTCTTATATTTACAATGTTATTTTGTAGATAATATTTTCTTACGAGATTATTTCACATGTTATCTATTACCATGTTGGAGTTGTAACTTCTATTTCTTTTTCTTTGAATATGTAATAAAATTTGTTATAGTTAATACAGTATGAACAAAATCTGCTCATCCTCTGAGGCAGGCTGTTAATAATTTACATGCATGCATTTCCCTTGATTTTTTTTTTTTTTGATCTTCACATACTTTGATAAATAATCCGAACAGCATGGGAGAGAGATGAAGTTTCACACTATTCCACTTCTCCAGATCTCTCCTTGCCTGAAGGTAATCCTGCCAATCATGCCATCCTTTATTCAGAGGCAACTGTCACTTCTCAATGCTGGTGTGATTAGACCGTGAAAAGGCTTATTTCCCTTAAATTATTAATATTAACATGAATCAATTTTAGAGTTTAAGAGATTAAGTAGAAAAAAAAAAAAATCACTGCAGTAGAAAAAAAATTATCCTTGTTAACTCACACAAAAATACGGAAACAAAAATGCGCAGGGGGAATGCAAAAGCTGCTCGGGAGAGCCACTCCCTGGAGCCGCTGCCGACGGTACCGAAGTCCTGAACTGCCGCCCTGCGGGAGCTCCCCGCTACTGCCGGGCTCTGCAAGGAACCACACCCAGCTCAGTTTAAGCTGGGAAAACACAGCAACTTCATTTTCGTTGCTTTGTTATGATGCTTTGTGACAAAATACTTAGTTATATCTTGAAAAGGACTGGAGCATGGAGACAGGCTGAGACAGCTGGGAGACCTGAAGCCTCTGGAGAAACTTTAGAGCACCTTTCAGTGCCTAAAAGGTTTACAAGCAAGGAGAGGGAATTTTTTTAAGAGCACGGAGAGACAGGACACGGGGGGATGGCTTTAAACTGACAGAGGGCAGGTTTAGATTAAATACTGGGAAGAAATTCTTTATTGTGAGGGTGGTGATTCACTGGCACAGGTTGTCTGGAGAAGCTATGGATGCCCCAGCTCTGGCAGTGTTCAAGGCGAAGTTGGCTGGGGCTCTGAGCAACCTGGTCTAGTGGAAGGCGTCCCTGCCCATGGCAGGGGTGTTGGAAATAGATGATGTTTAGAGTCTATTCCAACCCAAACCATTCTATTGGTCCTATAATTATTATTTACTGTATTATTATGCCCTTACTGTTATCACTTGTTCCTTATAAACAGTGTTATAAGTCACTGTAATTTTTCTCTGCTCGCTATTAGTAACCTGAAAATGGAAAGATTTCTAAAATGCTATGAGATACTCACAAAAAGAAATTACAATAACAGTATTTGCATAGCTGAATCCATCCCACTGTAAAAAAAAAGGAAGTGGAATTTTTCATTACAACTACAGCAAACATTTTCTAGTATAAAGTCATTGTCATCTTTCAGAATATCATTGAGTAAATTTATAATACTAGTTTGTCAGTTAATTTGTTTCAGATATAAAACACTCCAGTTACAAATGCTATGTCTGTATTACTTTATCCCTATTAAATTACATTCTGATAGAGATTTACTGCTCTTATAAGTGTCCTGTCTCCTTGCAGCTCTCATTCTGTTTAGTCTTTAGGAGAAAAAAATGCTTCTAAGGTACAAAAATCATGTTGTTATTAATTTCACAAGTGCCCTTAGAGGTTTCATTGTGATAGACATGCATCATTTAGATATGACACCATCTCTGTTCCATCTGTCTAGTACAAAACATGAAAATACAGTAAAAATATCAGAATGGTCGTGATTTGCTCATCCATATTAGTTTATACATATATAAACAACACGAGCATACAACAAACTGCTTTACATTACTTGGACATTATAAGTATTCACTTGTCTCTCACATCTGTGTTGGCTTTGTCAGTAGGGCTGTTCCCCATGTCCTTGATCCAGATCAGGCACCTGACCAAAGCCCACTGGGGTTTTTATAGGCTCCATGTCCTGCTGCCTTCATGCAGAACTGACATTAGTGTAGTATCAGCCTGGGGGGAAATGTGGAGCCAGGCGCACATGAGGGCTTCCATATCCACTAAGTTTAGACATACTTGTCATTTATTCCTGTTCTGGGCATCAAACAAGACCTGTGTTTTAGCAAACTTTCTTATCGTGTCCTTCAACAAAGGAAAATTTATTCTTAATTTATTTTTTCTAGTAGAATTTTATCTGTCTTCCCTTTACCCCCATGTTGATTGTACTGCTCCATGATGGATTTCATTGTTAGCTATCCTGAGTTTCTAGCCACTTGAATCAACAGTAAATTCTTAAAGCACAGTGATGTTTCAAATGTGCTGGCCATTTTCCATGTCCTGAACTGTAATTTCACTTCTGCCTGCTTCTGATTAATTTCAAATTTTTGCACTTTATCTCATTAAAGTTGTGTCAGCAACTCATGGGAGTTCTAGAATCAAATCTAATTTGGTATCTAAGGTATGAAACACCTATAGTGAATTGCTGACAGAAGCATGAAGAATTTCTGGTGAACTGAGAACCTTCATCTTCCAAAGTTTTATGTTTCTTCACATCATGGACCATTTTTTTAAATTTCCCTGTGCCTCATGACTAAATACATCTACAAAACCATTTTGGCAAATTAAATCCCCCATTATGAAACTCAATTCTTTTAGGATCTCTGGTGCATCAGAGGAAAAAGGGAGAGCAGAGCACGATGAGGACCATACCTGTTGTTCACTGCTTTTGAGCCAGGGTGACTTGAGGCTGCACTTCCAAACATGCCTCTCATCCAGATCACTTCCTTATTGTACAAGAAAGTGCACAGGCAGCAAAAAAGGATTCTGAGAATAGGGTCTGCACTACCATCTAGTGGAATATAACAGTACCTTCAGAAATAAACACTGGGCAGTAATGACTATACATGGAAAAACTTTAATGTCTCAATGTGAAAAGCAAGATAAGCAAAACTGGTTTTGTAAAAAAATTAGAAATGAAGCATTTTTTTTATGTTTCAGATAATCTGAACTTGAAAAAGCATATTGAATAAAAAATATGGCATAGAACAAAGTTGGCTAAAACTAAGATTGAAACTTGTCAGAAAGCTAATCTTACTATTTTCAACTTTTGATTCCAACTCATTTTACATGCAAATTAATTAATGATTTACCAAATAAAACAAAGAACCAGCATTGCTACCAATACCATTCATAAGTCATGAATATCCATTTCCATTAACCCATTTTTACCCTTTATTTCATTGTCATCCCCATGATAAATGACAGGTCTAGAGACATTCCACATCCTTTGTCTGGATGCTGTTGTCAATTCACCAAATGGAATTGGTGGATCCAGTGGAACTCTGAGTTGAAAGTTACAACAGAGCACCCATTCAGTGGCTATCATAGTTACTTGAGCTCAAAGAATTTCATGATTCATGCAAAAGTAGATAAACATATAAATTGTAGGTGGAAAATATTGCAACACAGTAACTTCAGCTTAACCCAAGAGATAGCAACAACAATCATGCAAAATAAATCAGGGATTTCAGCCTATCAGTTGAAGTTTTTCTCCCATGGGAAGTCTGCATGAAACTGTCTTGCAAAATATTCTGTATTAAATTATTAATCACTGTGACATGCTTAGTAAGCTCTAGTTGTCAGAGTCTCAGAGTTTGTAGAATAACATATTAGCTTGCAAATTCAACTAGAATAAAAGAACAAAAAAACTCGTTTGAAATTTCATGCTGTGGAAACAGCCTCTTTTAACTGTATGCACCCTTTTTGGGTTTGGGGATTTTGTCCCAGTTATCGAGTAAAATTACTGACCTTCATTCAGTACCTACAGTTACCATTTTGCTGGCATTATCTACATTACAAGTTCTATGCACAGATTAATGTATTTTTAATTCCTATCAAATTTTTGCATCCTCATTCAGCAAAGCTTGCAGCTCCTAGCTGTGTGATTCCTTGTGCCTGCCCAGCTGGAGTAGCTACATGCCCGTCCCTGAGAGCTTGGGCTCAGGAAGAAGAATGCCCAGGAAGTTCTACAGCTCAGGCCAGGAGTACACAGAGCTCCAGCACACTGATTGAGTTTACATTAATGTTTAAAAAAACATACTTGAGAGACACAGAATTGAGGTTGGAAGGGATGTCACCATGTCATCTAGTGCAACATCCTGCAGAAAGCAGCTACTTTGCTTAAATAATTAATAAATAAAATCGATCATCAATTAGATCCTTACCGCACAGCTGATGAGTGAATTTACAGGACACAGCTGGGTGCAGGGACATCACTTCTTCTGTCATTTCTTGCATAGAGGCCGAGGTGCTTGGTGCCCAGCTCTGAGGGTTGGGTTACCAAGTCCTGCAGGAATGGCCCATGTGTCTCCAGGCCACAAACCACCCTGGGCTGGAACCAGCCCTTCCACTGCCTGGGTGTGAAAGGCTGGAATCTTGCCTAGCTTTGGGCTGTCCTTGGACATGTTCCTATATGGATCTTAAAGGCAAGAATGATCACTGTTAAGCCTCAATTCCCTTGCTATGAAGTTTACAGCTACTGAGGACTCAAAGATTAACATGAAAGACAGGCTGGCTTCACTTTGGGGTATCTGAGGAAAAAGAAATGCAGGAACCTGCTCAAATTGGATTCCACTGTAGATGACTGGCATGCAGCAATATTCCCTGCAGACAGTAAGAACAGAGAGTATCACCTGTATCATATGAATACAGATTACTTTCCTCCCAGAGCTGCCATCTACTCTGGCAGCTAAATTTACTGCATAACACTGAAAGAAATACAAGTGGATTTTTGCATTTCTTATAAAACATATTTCAGCGGGTGCCTGAGAATATTGTTGAGACCTGACTGCCTTAGAAATCAGTAGGAAAGCATACATACAACTGTTTAACACTTTAGAATATACAAAGCCACCATTTGGAATTAAATAACCTGACTGCTTTGGCAGCCAGCTACAACCACAAATGGGTCCAGGACAATCTGCAGTTTTGGTTCTTTCTACCAAAGGTGCCATCCAACATTCAGAGTTTGTTTGAGGGAGAATATAAACAATTAAATTGATTAAAAGAGGTACTTCATAGGAAACAAATTTGTATTCAGCTCTTAACTGAGAAAATAGTGAAAATAGCCACATTGGTAACTTTATTGGCAAACACTGCTCCTAGGTGGAGGCTGGATAAACTAAAAGCCCAAACCAGTTTAAACAGTACAGCAAATACTAAGAAGAATCCTGGACTGGGGTGAGCCCATCAAATTAATACCAAAGCCATTTGCAGGAATGCCTTGCATAGTTATTTCTGCTCTCTAGTAAGATCTGTGAATACACAGGCAGTGCTGATCCAGGTACCACCTGTCTTGCAGGACTGAGTGGAAGGTTTGATCTTGACCCAAGTCAGGAAAATGCTGACACTTGATCAGTACTGGCCCTGCCGGGAGTGTGCAGAAGCACCTTGCCATGAGGAAAATGTGGAAACAGCCATGCTTTTCCTAGGTTTTAGCTGCCTTCCCATTGATAAGCAGGCACTTTTTATTCTGCTAAAAAAGGGACACATCTCCCTCTAAGGAAAAAAAAAAAACCTCAAACCAAAGTGGAACAATTTTGTAGTCAGTAACATTAAAGATTATCCAGTGGGGCCCATTCTAAATGGGATAGTGACTGATTGATGAAGTTTTGCAGCTTTTATTTATGGCTGATGAAAACTGACTGAATCTTATGAATTCAGACAAGGTGTAGCTGTTTATGGGAAGATGTATCATAATTAATTACAAAATTATATCATATTACATAATTAATATCATAATTAATTAATTATAAATTAATGTTTAATGCAAAGAGCATAATTTCTATATCAGTTTTTCTGGAATAGCTAGAGGATACAACACCCTTTTTCTTATTTTGCAGTACATCATTATATTTTCCATCAATATTTGCCTCATCAAGCAAAGAAAGAATGCCACGGGAAGAAATCTGCTGATTCCAAATCTAAGGCAATTTAATACAGTTCTAGATAATTTTGAAAGCATAATTAAAGACAATTAATTTAAAAGTGCTAGAATTATGACAATTTGTTCAATTTATCAATTTAAGAGAAAAATAAAATTTAGACACTGAAGTTGAACAAAGGACCTACTAATTCTTATGCGTGAATCTGTGCCAGAACAACAAGCACAGAAATCCCCATGAAGTGTCCTACACTTCTCACTCCACTTTCGTGTAAGACCCAAAAATCTGCCTACAGACCTTACAGCAAGGCTCTCTAGGTTACAAGATCTGGATACAGGACTATTTTAAAAATTCACTTCATTGTATTTATTACCAGTTAGAACAGGGATGTCCAAGAGAGGAGAAGGGGGGTGTGTGTGTAGAGGGAAGCAACACACCGACTTCCATACGAACCATTTATTGAATAAATACATGCATCATAATGTAGAATTACATGAGCAAAAAAGGCAATCTGTACAAAATTGATTACCCTTTGTTCTCATTTTAACTCTCACCATTTGCTGCAGCTCTGATAAAGGATTCAAGACCGAAAATTAAAACTCTTTTAGTCCACCTCCAAGTGATATGCATGCTGATTTGAGTTCGAGTTATACCACTGCTATAGTTAAGAAAGCTGGTTTTCTTGTCAGTGAAGCAGAGTAATTCTAAAAACAGTTTCAATAGTACAGAACATGTGTTGGTACATACAGGTAACAAAGCTTATTTTTTAACCATTTCTTAAACATCTTCATATGTTCATATT
The DNA here is from genome assembly GCF_024509145.1 of Vidua macroura. Lineage (NCBI taxonomy): Eukaryota > Metazoa > Chordata > Aves > Passeriformes > Viduidae > Vidua > Vidua macroura. The sequence goes on from NC_071571.1 coordinate 9,714,235, forward strand.
TTAAGGCACAGGATAAAGAAGAACTACATGAAAAGCTATCAGTTGACATTGAATAAATGACTTGATGATGAGGTGCAATTTTTGCCCAGAGGCAAAACTGTCCTTCCTACTTCCATATAAATGGAACAACTAGAATTTGGTAATACAAAAGTTGCATCCACTATCCAAAGAATCAATCTCATCTAGGCACTCACAGTCTGATCCAAATTCACTCAGGAGAATGTTTCTGAAGATCTGGCATCCAGAACTGATTATAGACTATGGGAATTCTAGTTGCTGAATTGCAATGACAGTTCAATCTCTTCATTTCAGATTCCTAAATAGAAAATGGGATCTGTAAGAACCAATCCCTAATTTTAGGTAGTGAGCTATTCTGAAAATCTGCCCTATATTCTTTGTTCATTACTCACTTTGTGCTATCCTTTCACAATTGCCTGAACATGGCATTATTTTCCACTTTGAAACTTTAGAAGACAGAAATTCTTTTTCGTTCAAGCGCAGTTTTCTGTCCTCAGACTTCACCTAAGACTTGGAACACTGAATCAGTTTAACACCCTATTTGTTGGCTGCAGATCAAACTCTGTGCAGTCGCTGGCCAAGATGTAGAGCAAAAATCCTTCCACCTCAGACTGAACAAAGGCAAAAGACAATTATGTTGAACTGCCACTCTTAGACCTGATTTATTCAGATTAGCATTTGGTTTCTGCATTTCCATTGCATTAAGAATAATTCTCTGTCTTTCCATTCTTAACATCTTAATTGAGAACTAGCAAAGAAAATAAGTATTTCATAATATATTTTACATTAATAGATGAGTGAATATATGTCTACTCATACATTCCAATATACAATGAAGCCTTCACATGGAAATGTTTTCTTACAAAGACTCTCTATTGCCTAGTCCAGTAACAGCAGTTAAAGTACAATTTACAATGTAAGATTGTTTGATAAAATTGTTGTGTATAAAATGCGGCAATGAGAAGGCCATCACTGTATAGAGGTGTATGGTGCAGGTCACACATATCCATAAAAAATGTTCATGTTAAATTGAATTTAGATAAACTTAAATTTTTAGACTTGAAAAAGACAAAAAGCTACATCTATGGTAGGCACTTTGGTACATCTAGTAATGTAGGCAAATTCTACATCTAGAGTTAAGGTTCTGTCAGTTTTCTTACAATAAAGCTAATTTCAGGAGTTTATCATTCTGCACTAAAATTCTTTCTTGGCTGAGATACCATTCTAGAATCTTAGCTAAATAATATACTTTGTCTAATTGCATACTTCTCCAAGGATGAGGACACAGGCTTTGCAAAAGCCAAGCTGTTCTCTTGGATTCTTAATGCACATTTTTCTAACAGTCTGAAAAAACTTACCAGAAAAAGAAAAATCAGTTCTGAATACAAAAAAAAAAAAAAAAAAATAGTCCCATAATTCATAAAATTAGAGTTATGAGCTCAGCTGATGGGGCTGATACTCTCCCTTCAGATCCTGCCTGCCTGGATCAGTCTGTGCTGATGGTGTCCCTGCTGCCTCCTGCCCAGCCCACGGCAATGCTTCAGAAGGACAGCATTGCTCAGAAACCTGCCTGGACCACTGATGTGCATTTTGTTCATGCACCAAACATACTAAGCAGCAATGAAGCAACTGTCAAAGACAGTCAATTTCATCTCAGTTCCCCACTTTCTTACCTACTGGTGTTCATTTGAGGATTACAGAAGGTATCACATAACATACTATTTTAGCACAGTATTGTATAATAAAAATAACGTATGTCTTGTACATATGCCTACTATATGAACTTAACTTGCAAGCTGATTTGTCTACTTATAAATCAGTGAAACATGGTGGTAAGGACAGTTTAAAGTGGTTAGACATCTTCTTTATAATATGGAAAAATCCATGTCCTCATACCTTCAAAAGATCACATGTCTAGTACTCCAGAGTACAGGAATAAATAACAAAATCCAACCAAACCTGTATAATAAAACTGTACTGTTTGTTATGTTTATGCCATTAAATGAAAACTCAGATTTAGAAACTGTTATTTGTGGACCTCATCCTCTATTTATACAATATTTATAGAATTCTCATTTTTATTTATAATATTCTATAGCATGATTTCCCAATAATACATTTATATATAAATATTAAAATGTTAATGGTTTATACATTTTAAGCTAGCCCCACTGGGCCAGAAACACAATAAAGTAAAAATATTTTTCTGCAGTTTCTTTTTGCAGAGTGTCACAAAATGATTAAGACCATTGTGCTGCAAAGACAAAAGAGATTCATCTGAAGAAATTAACATGCACTTAGAAGAAAATATCTGTATCCTTTATCTAATTTTCTTCTGAATTCAAACCAGCATGAAAGAATTATAAAAAAATAGTATATATTTACATGGTACAGTATACCTTGGTGAGATATAAAACAAGGCAGGAAAACAGCAGAACATGTTCTTTTCACTTTCTAATAGGTACAGCCATCATAAAGATCAATTTAAACACAAAAGGTTACTTTACTGTACTATTGCACATTACAGTAACACATAGAACTGTTTAGCAAAATAAAATATAAAGTTTAACAATGAAGAAGGCTATGTCTACATAAAATGACCAAGTGTTATAAAATTATTGGGGATGTGTCTAAGAACTAAATCAGTAAAGCTATAAAAATAACATTGGTACATCTCTGAAAACAACGCGTTAAAAATATATAAAGGTTGGCAAAATTATGCGTGAGGAAGTCCTGGTGTCCATGGGCCTAACTTGCACCATGTGGTTTTGTACCATCTTCTGTCAAATCATACCTGAAAAAGAAAAAAACAAAGGATTGGTTTTTACATTTAGCATGTATTATTAAAATTATTATTAACACAGCAGTTGTTAATATGTAGTATTATTATTAATAAAGGAAATGTTATACTTACCACTGGGTCCAGCCTTTAGCAAGTTCTTCAGATGCCAGAGGTATTAATACCTGTGGAAATTAAATCACCAGTCAATGCACTGTGTGTGCCTTTCATTCTGTTTCTAGTAAAGATCAAATCTGACAATCCTGTAAACTACAGTGTAAGCAATGCCATTGGTAAATGGTATATTTTATATCCTTGTCATCACAGCTCTCTGCCACCTGCCTAAAGTTTCAAGTTGCTGATTTTGACCTCAAAATCCACACCCTTTGGTGGTACAGTCCCAGAGCACATCACAGCAGTGGCAATCAGCAGATGTGTTCCTACTAACAGCCTTCCAGATGAACAGGAAAATTGAGGACGCTGTTCACCATGAACTGACCATGATTCTGTATCTCTCATCTTCTTCACAGAGCTCAAATATGGCAATTTGAAAGGGTGTAGGAATTTACTATTCCTCTTCCATGCTCCCAATCACGTGTGTAGCAACTTGGGTGATTTACTGTGTGCCTATAGAACACTGAAGTTACAAACACAACAGCTGGTGTTGGCATTGGGAATGTCTCCAGTAGCAGCTCTTTCTCAGGGATTTTACAAACTGGGAATTTAATTACTTGTGTGTTTCCTTAACTACTCATTTGTCTTTCCAGTTTTATCTGAACATTTTCTGCAATATTGCCTGGTTTCTACTGGTTCTTTCCTTTCTCTGACAGCATGATTAGTAAATCTGACAAGCACATTTCTTTTGTTACTGTGAACTTACCACTCTCTAGAGGAGATTACTGCCTCATCTAAGTCTGGCTCTGCAGTTTGCTCCTTCCCTTACTGAAGCCTGACATCTAAGGCACCTATAATATTTGAAAGCTTCACACCTGAATAAGCCTTCAATCAACACTAACTCATATGTCAGGAGGATTTTTGTTTTATATAATAAGCTGTATTAACAGAATTTGCTTATTGTCAACTTACTTTGCCAAGCAGCCCTTTATCTTTGGACAAGAATCCACCACTGTTCTTCACTGCTACATCTAGTGTTCTTCTCTGTACTTCAGGCAGGGAAACACTGAAATCAAACCTGACAGGCAAAGAGATGCTTTAGAGGGAATTCTGTACCAGAGGTCCAAGTTCAGTTCCTACAGCTAAACTGCCACTCCAATCAAAACCAAACCATCTCCCTCCCCAAATTAAAAAATTAGGTCTGAGACAAATGAAGGAAAAAATTCCAATGTTTTACCTAATTCTTTTCTTGAAAACTGTGATCAGTATCAACATCAAATGTTTGAGACTTCTGTTACCTTTGGCCTCTAGAGGTCACTGGTAAAACCAAACAAACACACGAACAAGACAAAAGGAGGCAAAGGTCAAGCACTGGCCCTAGAGAAAAGAGACTGTGGAATCCTACTGTACTGACAGCTTAGTATTAGCATTTTCCAAAAGGAGAAGATTGGTCAGTGTTATTGGTCCTTGGTACTTGATAACCAGAGCTCCTTTTCTTTCCTGGCTGGCTAAAGAAAACTATCAAAGATAGCTCTTTGCTAGAGCTGAAACTTAGACAAAGTCAGGAGAAGGTTATACCACAACTTACATCTATTTGTCACTACAGTTCTTAAACAGCTTTATAACTTTGCAATACATTTTCCTTGGAAAGGCACGGTGAAATAAATCTATTACCTGGAATGAACAGGAGAGAGCTGCACTACCGAGAAAATCTGCTGGAGCCTCTAGCTAATGATTTACAGATTTGCCTTGGACAGAAGGGACTGAATTGGTGTTTTCCCTGAGTTCATTTGCTGTCAGTAGAGAAAGGTCTTTATTGAAAAGTGATGGGTGGCAGGGTAAGGGGCAGACATGTGAGGGAAACTACTATCAAAAAGATGAGTGCAAGGATAAGGATTTTTATGCAATATAATATTGCACAAGATGGTACAACTTCCAACATATGGGCCAGGATATAATCTACAAGGAAATTTCCTGACTCCCTGGATGCTGAGAAGTACCACCAAGTGACTGAGCAATGTGACCATGCACAGGCACAGGCTGGCAGCATCAGCCAGGCACTCAGCCAGCCAAGCTTTCTGGCAGGAAGGGAGATCAGCAGCACTGGCCAGCTAATGGCACTTGTGTTCTCACCACCTGCCAGGAGAGCAAATCCTGCAGCTGAGCTACCAGCATGGAACTGGTGTAGGAAGGCAGGAAAGACAGAAGTGGCTGCTAACAGCAAGAAGGGCTGTAGTGATAACAGGGAATAGAAGGAGAAAAGAACTATTACAGCAGAAGAGAAAGGTATGATCAAGTCTAATGGTGACAACCAGGAACTTCAAGTAAGCACAGAAATCTTGATTTGACTGCTTTGTAATTACATGATACAAAACTACTGCACATAGTTTAGAACCTACATTTGATCAAACACTGGGTTTAATGTCTTCTTTGATACATGTGTTTTTCTTCTTCCTGATCGTCTCTTATCAGGCAATAAATACATTCGCACATAGGGATCAGATCCTTCTTCGGAAAACGCTATTAGATTTCTGTGGAAGTGAAAAACAAGGAAAAGCACTTAGAAAATCAACAAGACATTGCTGAATATAAGTGTCCACACTACTATCACTTAATTTAGTACATGAAGCAGTTCCCCTGCACAAAATATGATGTGGAGTGACTTGTACAAGAGCAGATTACCAGTAAGCAGAAAGCAGAGGTGGAAATGCGATGTTTCCTAAACTCTAATTTGAAGTTTAGATATGGCTTTTTAGAAATCACATGTTTTGGTCATTCTGTAAAAAATTCAGTCTCTTAGAAACAGCTTTCAGATACTGCTGATAAAAATCTAAATGTAATTTTCATTTAAAATCTGACAGAGACAAATATAAATAGACGAATATAAAATCAGAGCAAAATCTTCCACAAAGTTTTTACCAATTCTGAGCACAGCTCTGTATATTTTTGTATTTATGCATATGTTATTTTTAAAATAACAAAGATTAACCAATCCACTTAAGAGTAAATCAGGTATGACAAACTTTATAAAGAAATATGCCCAGATATTAAATTGTGTATTGTATGCTCACCTGCAGGAATGCACCACCACAATCAGTTTGTTTCTTTGTGAACTATGACGAATTGTTAGCTGAATCTGCCCTAATGGAGACTGCCCCAGAGTTGTTCCACTGCAGGAAAAAGCAGAACAATAGAACAATATGCTTAGTTTTTAAAATGCACATTAGAAGTAAGAACTGAGCAGTTTTTCCAGAAATCATGTATTATCCATTTAACATCTCTAGACCAATGTGAAAGAACATATGTAAGTGTGTGAGCATATCCTCATCAGATTTTTGTACTTCAGTTCCTTGCCAACAACTCTGCTCTTCAAAATAGGCCAGGTTTTCTTGTCATTATGAGTATGGGACTTTACTCATTACAAGTAAAGAACTTGCTTGCCCTAAAATAAACATCAAAGCAGCATTGAGGAAATTGGAAAGAATAATAGTGCTAACTGCAATGAAAACATCAGGCATGGGCTGCTCTTACCTAAGGCCAGAAGCCAATTAGAAGACCAGCTCATTCTTTTCTAAATTCTCTTATCATAGAAATGTAGATATTCTTGGGATTCAAATAGTGATAATTTAAATCTACTTCCTGTCGTAGAAGCTCCGTATAAACACAACCATTTTACTTTTCTATAGTTTACATCATCATAAAAACAAGATTAGAATAAATTTACACTTACAGGTCATGTTTAAATAAAAAGCAGGCACCATGCTTAAGAACTTGTGTTTTATAGAATGGCCAGCATATGCAGTTCCCTCATCTCCATGAAATGCTCATTTTAGTTTGTGTGAACTGACTAAGTATTTTCCATATCACACAGGACAGTATGTGCCATATTTGCCATTTCTTAGTCACCTGAAGGATATCTTATCTTCAAGGGAGAAGAGTGCCTGTTTTGTGAATATCTACTACAAAGTGATTGATCCACTAAAATTCCAAAGTCATTCACTTTTAAAAAATAGAATAAAGATTTAATTTCAGTATTTTCTTAGTTAAAAAAAAAAAAAAAATCAAAGCACCTAAAAGCATGTGGTCTGCAATAAAGGACCTCATTACCTGTAGCTTTACCACTCTTACCAAATGACAAAGTATGACATTTGTGCATTACATGAGGAGTAGCATTTCAATCTTTATCACAATTAACAAACTATAACTCAGTTTTGGACCAGGAGAGAGCCTGACAAAGTCAAAACAAGTTAGCATGTGACTGTGAAGATAAATGGGGGTCTGGGGCATATAAGCAGGTGGTGTATTTGTACAAATTGAAGAGAGAGCCAACAGCAGACTCAACTGCAGCCCTTCCACTACTTAAAGCAGACATTCTAGAGAAGACCAAGCCAGAATCCTCATGGCTGTACACAGTAAAATAACAAGAGGCCATAGTCAAGCTGCAGCAAGACAAATTTCAATAGAAATAAGGAAGAACATTTTAAAAGTGGAGTGGTTAAGCACTGGAGTTGCTGAACAAGTTATGGCATCTCAATCCTTGGAGATAACCAAAAGTTGTTTGGACAAGGCCCAAGAAACCTGATCTAACTTTGAAGAGGGATTTGCTTTGAGCAGAGGGATGATCAGCCAGAGATTCTGTCCAACCTCTATGACTCAGTTGATTCTGTGAACTCTGACAGAGAAAAAGATGAATTGGTTCAATCCCTTGCAAATAAAAAATAAAATCTTTCTACTTAGATTCACAGAGAAGCTCAATGAATAGGGAATGAACAGTTTCCAGTCTCCTATTCAGAGCAGGATGGCTGCTCAGCTGTCTGTACTTGGTAAGTTCAGCTGCCCACTGAGGCAAGTAAAAAAAAATTCAAGAATTTAAGAAAGTGTGTCTGCAGCCATCTTCAGTGACTGCATAGTAACTACCCATTTAACATTCTTTATAGTCTAATATCCCTCTGAGTTATTGAAAGACCAACCATTTCCAGCTTAATTGGCTTAATTAATGCTAATAGGATTCAGTGGTGAAACAGGCAACTACTGCCATGAAACTACAAAGTGCAACTATGAGAAGAAGTGGGACTTTATCTAGCAGACAATCACAATGGCAAGGAACTTCTAATTGCAGCTTCTGTCTGAGATACCAGGAAGAAGCAAAAAATCCCAACGACTGCACAATAAAGAACATTTCTGAAAGGTGAACTAAGCACTCCTGCTTTGGTGACATGCTTTGTGAATCAGCTGGGATGTGCTGCAGAAGCCATCAGTGCAGGCCGTACTTCTCGAGCTGCCGGAGCCTCTGGCGCAGCTCCTGCGTGGCGATGGGCAGGGAGATGTCCGAGGCGATGCTGGGCGTGGGCTCCTTCACCGAGAGGTGGCTGGGGGAGTAGGAGAAGTTGGAGGCGTGGAGACTGGAGGAGCTGCGGCTCAGATCTGTTGGCCACTGCGGGCTGGCATTGGGAGGCTGACTTTTATCAGCTGTGTCAGTCTTTTTATCACTGTCAGTCACTGGGGATGCTGGAACGGGCTTGTTGGGATCAGATGTTGGCGAGACAGGAACCTGAGGCTTAAAAGATGATTTTCTTGCATCTTTGGAAAGAGATGGCCTTTTTACTTGGGCTGAGTGTTGATGATCTGGAGATCTTGCCGGCTTTTCAAGAGAAAGGACCTGGATACAGGAAAATACACATAAAGTTACTATTTTGCAGTATAAAAAGCAGAGACAAATTACAATACTGGTTGGTGACAAGTTGTGAAGTTAAGACACTAAAGCAGGACCAAAACCATTCACAATTGTTAACTCTACAATATGAAATGCTTTACATGACAAAATACATCTCCACCTTCTTCATGGCAACTGCAGTAACTATAAAACAATGTGAAATTCTCCATTCCTTAAGAATTATTCTCCTCATTATTCCCTTCCCATATTCTATGCACTTCTGGTGTAAATGCAATTCATTTTGCAATTCTAGCCATCTGGAAAGATATTCTGCAATTTTTTCTTCCACTCTCTTGAAATTTAATTTTACATCACAATTTTTTCTCATTTATTGTTCTTACTCTTTTATACGCTGCTTTAATTTATCAATGACACATAAGCAACAAAGTGCTTTAGGAAGAAAAATAACAGAAGTGTGACAGTGTTTGCAAAGAGATATAATACCTTATTAAACCAAGTAATTTAGATGAAAAAAAAAGACAAACCAACTTTCAGGTATGCAAGTTTTGTTTTCAAAACTCCAACATGCTTGAAAGCTGGTTTGAATTTTTCCAGTACTATGCAGGTACTTCCTTTCCTTATACACTTTATTTTTTAAAACCATCAAAACCTCACCTCCATTTCTAGATAGAGGCTTTTTCACTGATCTGTAGCCCACTGGGTTCAAAAGAGATTTGAAGGAATTCAGATTCCAAACATGATTTCCAAACCTAAAACCACTGGGGACCTTGGTTTTAATTAATGCAGGTGACTATTATTTAATTTTGAGCACTGTACAGTTTTCAAATTGAATGTATCTCAATTAGAGGCTATCTCTGTGTACTGATAGCTCTGCACAACCAAGGACACTTGGCAGGTGATATCAAAGGAAATGCACTGGCTTCTTCAAAAGCTGGCAGACCAGGAGTCACCACAGCCCTAAATATGCTTTCAGAGGTTTACAATGGGAAAGGTTTTAGAGTACCCTGAGTGCAATCTTCATGTTTATAGTGCTGTTGGGACCAGAGTTGCTCAGGTGGAATCGCTGATGCATAGTTAAATCCTCACTCTCTAGCAACTGGCTTAGAGGCAGCTTGAAGTTCCCCAAAGAACACTGGTGTTGTTCATCCCTCACCTGAAAGAACACAGAAATTAAGTCTCTTTGTATCATCTGCTTTGTAAGAATTCAAAGAAAGAAATTATATTTTTATTAAAAAAAAAATACAAACAATATTGAGAGTAGTTTTTTCTTAAACCAAGTTTCCCTGATTTTAAGATTACTTTACATTGAAGGAGGAAAAAAACAAATATACTCAAAGCCTCGTTTCTCGTTTTACAGGTTGGACTCGATGATCTTCCAACCTCATTATTCTGTGATTCTGTGATTCACCCTTACCTTCTATAGCAAAAGTAAGACAGAAGAGTAACCTCTACATCTACCAGACCTTTGAGCAAAATAACTACAGGGTTTCCAAACTGTCTGTGCGAAAATGAATTCCCACAGCTATTAGAGGAAGAGTGACTAAGACAGTCCTCATTTACACTTCATTCTCTTAGACCTATGTAAAGGACATGTCAACAGTGTAAAGGGATACAGTATTTGGATAAATACTTCCTTGGTATGAGAGAGGAAAGATTCCTAGTTCCAAACTGATATACCAAATTTACTTTTGGATTTTTTTTAAATTAGAAAAGACAACCACTAACTATGTTATTCATGTGAGAGTCTGGTTATAGTCTTTCTTCTTTTTAGTAGTAAATAAAAATAAACATTTCATTGCCTGGTCTAAAAAAATACTTTAAGTATAATTTTAATCATGTTCACATTATATTTAGTCTTATTTCATAACAGCCTTTAATGTGTGACTTTTACTGCTGCAACATCTTACAAAAGAAAGGTGTCTAAAGAGAGTGAGACACATACCTCAACTTCAAGGTCTTGTCTTTTGGGATTGTGTACAAAGAAAGTAAAGTTTTCCTCCCATACTGGTTCATTGGTCTTGTATCTAATCTGAAGTTAAGAAAAAAGGAAGCACACAAATTATCAAACAGTTTGTCTAATAGAGGTGGTGACAAGAAATGAGCACATTTTTCATTTTGGTGTTTTATTTGGTGTGTGCAGAGAAGGGCAGCAAGGCTCGGGAAGGGTCTAGAAAACAAGTCTGATGAGGAAGAGCTGGGGGAGCTGGGGTTGCTTAGTCTGGAGGAGGCTCAGGGGGAACCTTACTGCTCTCTACAACTCCCTGACAGGAAGCTGCCTGAAAGGAGGCTGTGGCCAGGTGGGGGTCAGCCTCTTCTCCCAGGCAGCCAGTGACAGGGCAAGAGGACACAGTCTTAAACTGCACCAGGGCAAGTTTAGGCCAGACATTAGAAAAAAATTCTTCACAGAAATAGTGATTGGGCACTGGAATGTGCTGCCCAGGGAGGTGGTGGAGCCACCATCCCTGGAGGTGTTTAAGAAAAGATTGGATGTGGCCCTTTGTGCCATGGTTTAGTTGATAAGGTGGTTTTAGGTCATATGTTGTAATCCTTGGCTGCTTGTTGCCAATTTCAGTTATAGTGGCAACTTAGTGTGTGTATATGCTCCATGCTTTGGTTGCCAAATGCCAAGCTTGCAGACCCACCAAATATGTGAAGACAAAGCCACGTCTAAAGGGTAGGAACTTACCTTACTCTCCTGTGCCTTGTGTCCAACTGACAGCAAAACAAGTGGGTTGGGATTGCTGTTTATTTTCTTTCCTGACTGGTAAAGAAAAAAACGAAAACTTTGCCTTCAGAATAAAGCAAAACCTCTCCCCTCTGAAACTTAAATGTTTGCATCTTAAAAATACAAATCATATGCATTCTACTACATGCTTCTCTATTGCTCTCAGTATTTTATTCAGCCAGCTGGAATGGCAGACTGGCGAGTAGCTGGTGAACACATCAGCACGAAGGCATCCAACTACCTGAATATGCTGAAGCAAAATGCTACTAATAAGCAGGAGTTTTAGACTCATTTCCATTTTCTTTAAATTAAACTGGTAAGATGCAAATTCTTATCTTTTAATGAGCATTACAATCCCCAAAGCTAATGAAGCATAGTTAAATCTGCGAAATGAATATTGCATGCAGATGGAAGATATGAAGAAAGCACAAACTCAGGAGCTTCATACACAGTGCTGTAGAACTATTAAATTGGATGTGGTATCCAACACTGATGTTCCCTACTTTTCAGTTTGGGGAAGAAAGAATATGCACTACAATGTATGTGAGGGATATTTCTACAGTTTACCAAATACTCTTTATTAGAGAATCAACCATCTGCCATATCTGAGCCTTGCTCACCAGCTGTATAGCATTACATCAAACTGTGAAAACAAACATCAGTTTAGAAACAAATTATATATGCAAAGGAACATTGCAACTATATGTTTCTTTCATGAATTTCAATTTAATCTAACAAAAATTCAATTCAGAAAGAAAATTTAGACATGAAAGTTAATCATCTCAAACAGGTGTTAATGCAGTGTAAAAAGCCTAGGAAACATAGGATACATGGTTACTTTGAGTTCTACCCTGTAGGAAAATCAGGTATATCAACAGAAAGTTAGTTAAAATCTTCTTAATGCATGTAAGGTCACAATTACATCCAAGTGATTCAAATTTTTTAAATTAAGAAATATTTTTAAATTAAGAAAGTGCATCATTTAGATATATTTTTTTTATCTGGACATCATACTTTCACTAATAATTCTCAACTTTAATGTCACATACTGCTTAGAACCATACTTTCCTTTAGAAATAAAGCTGTTAAGAAAGCACTCCTTTCTTGGATGAATGCTGCCTTTCATTTTTGTGATTTCTAATAAAAAAAATATTTAGCTCTCAAATAAAACCGAATACAAAGGTTTACAGGACAGAAAGAAAGCCATATTACACTGCAACTGATGGTGTTTTAAAATGGCAGGTGACATTATCTTCATTTTTTTCTTTGTCCACAAAATGATGCCTGAAACTTTCTTCATAAAATGATGAAACTACAGGAGTTGACAAAAGACCCTGTCACTTATGCTGATATGTAAATAGGAATAATTGTAATTCAAATTAAGCAGATAGCAATGTGCACACACATATACTGTACCTCTAACATCAGGTACTGACAGACTTGTTGTTCACAGCCTATTAAAGTCTGTCCCTTGGTCAAATTCCTCCAGCTGAGCATCAGCCCTTTCCAAGTCTGCCTACCAAAAAGCTGGCCTAAATTTCTTTAGCAGTCATATAAAGATGTAAAACCTACTAAAAACATCTAGTAGGAACAAGATTATTCCAAACCAATCATTCAGAGCTGAGTGATAAGGTATCACTCAGTATGTGAAAGATGTCTTAGCTTTCATGTCAGCTTCATTCTTTAGTTACTACTACAAATTAGTTCTCAGCACTTTTCCCCAGTCTTCTCAAGCAGCCTGTACTCCACTAATGTGATCTAGAGTTCAAATTACCACAGACTACAGTATTTTCACTAAATCCTGACACTGGCTTCTTGAAATCAAATTCAAGTGAAACAGAATTACACTAACTATGTATCTGGCAATAGAAATCCCATCCAGCGTTGGAAGCGGAGTGTTGCAGGCATTCGTGCATTTCCAATTACTTTTGTGACCTTAAATGGACAACTATATTAATGTTACCTTTAGGGCTTTCTGAACAGCAGCCTTCTTCAAGCCATCAGGGTTAAATTCTAATGGATTATTCTTTTAAGTCAGGAGAGAATGAACATAGGAAGGGTTAATAAGACATGCAATGAAGCAATTTCACTAGGTTAATTAATTATGACATGACAACATAGGACAAAGCAGGGGGGGAAAAAAAATCAACCTAAAAAAACCCCCAAAAAAACAAAACATCTTTCAAACAAAACAAAACAATGAAGGACCACCACAACAACAAAAAAAGTCTGACAATTTTTTTTCCTCTTCTCCTCTGGATATTTTTATTCTGCTTTACAACTAATATACCCAATTTCCGTCTGCTTGTATTTCTCTGCTCATTTTTTTTACCCTAATAGAGATAATTCACAAAATATTTTTATATAATGCCTGATGCCCTATGAACTGCCTTCTGAATGATCCTTTTTAGAATTTGTTTGAGCATATTTTCACAACCCAGAAGCTTCTCTGATGATAAGTCAAGTAATTATGCAAAGGAGTCCTTTTATGGGAGAAATTACAACATCTAATTGATAAGGATTTATATCATTATAAAAGTCAACATTCTTTAGAGCCTCTCCAGAAAAGTGGTGCAAACACTGCATGCTAACTAGATTGAAGGTCTGCTACATTACTCAGTTGAATGAAGACACGCAAATACACTAAAAATAGGAATTTAAACTGGCTAAAGCAGGACAAAACCTCTGACTGCTTTCCATTAAATACGGAAATTTTAGAATTTTATTTTAAGATTAATATACTGTTCCTTTAAGTGACCCAATATTGTCTAGAAAAATTTGCATTCAATTCATAAGAAATAGTTTCAGAAAATAAGATTTGGAAATAAAACAGACTTCAAATTAGTGTACTTATGGCTGGCTTTTTCTTTAGGGGCACATTTTTGTTTCAAGGAATAATTCTTTTTTAGAAGCTGTAGACTGTGACAATAAAAAAATTGCACAGTGGCCTTTTAAAATATTCTGGTTTATGAACAGGAACTGGTATTAATGCTTTGCCAAAAGAAATGCCTTTCTGAAATGAAAATCTAAGTGACTAAAATTTGAAGATATTTAACCTTTATGCACAAATATTATTTTGCAGTTTCTTTTGGGACATCAAATACTCCAGTTGGCCAAAATATTCCAAAGATTCCTGGCATCTTGCTTGAAAATTTCTATTTCAGAATGAACATACAATATCCAGGACAAAATCACAGGATATTTTGAGTTGGAAGCAACCCCCAAGAAACATCAAGTCCAACTCTTAAACTTGAGAGAACCAAAAATAAGGTTTGACTACTTTTGTGGGGTATTTTTCTCAAACATTATGTTTCTTAAAATAAAATCAAGGAATTGTCCAGAGTTATTTATCTGATATATTAGGAACTTAGTATAATACTTATAGAACTTCAAAGATGGAGACTGCACACTATCCCTTGTGGAAACTAATTGAAACTAACTATTCCTCATTGGAACTAATTTTTGCTGGAGATTGAAAGCATTCTTTGCTGGAGTTTAAGCACTGTTCCCTGTTTTCTGACAAAGACAAAAGTGTCACTTTGCAGCAATTGTGGATTCTCCATCCCTGGAAATGTTCAAGGCCAGGTTGAATGGGGCTTTTGAGGAACCTGATCCAGTGCAAAGTGTCCCTGCCCATGGAGAGGGGTTGAAAGGAGATGATCTTTAAGGTCCCTTCCAACCCAAACCCTTCTGTGGTCCCATGATTTATTTCCTAAGGCTGAAGTCCCTTTCTCTGCTAGCCATGGTTACAGTCTCTTTCATCATCAGTGCTGTGCTCCAGACTTTACATTGCTATAGCCAAGATCAGGGCCTTGGTAATGGCTAAGTAGAACAAAAGGATTAGGCCATGCTTCTCACAGGCTGCATTCCTCTTTCCTACACAGAGCACAGTGTTTTCTTTCATGACAACATGACACAGAATGACTACAAATCTCTTTCTGTAGAAAGATCTCTTTTCAAATCTCTTTCTGTTTCCATCCCACATTTATAAGGATGCAATGACTGCCCTCTGCAGAGAAGTACCTGATTTTTTCAGGTGGCATCTACAATTCACCAAAATTATTTTGAATCTTAAACTGTCACTCAACTTACTGGGCTTTTTTTCCTTCCCATTTGCACCTGTATATTCAATACAAATCTTTCCCTTCCTATATTATTATTTCAAGGAATTTTAGAAGTCAAAACCAAATCTATGTGATCATACATAAGGGCAAGCAACCACTGACTCCTGGATATTGAGCATATCTCAATTCCTCTGGAATCATAGCAAGGATAGGCCGAGAGGGATATCAGCTGGGGCAGATATATTTAAGCCAGGCCTCAGGTTTCAAGGGAAGAAGCTGCAGGTCTATGAAGATGGTGGTTGAAAGGCTGGGAGGAAGGAAACTCAGAGGAGAAAGGGGGATAATATAAAAAGGGAAGGTCTTGCTTTGGGTGACAAAATAGTCTTGGTATGGTTCTGAGTGTCTCCAGTAACAGGAAAAGAGAATGGGCTATCCAAGAAATACACTGAAAATGACACAGTGGAATTCTCTAACAGCCAGTGACATTTGCAGTAAACCCTAATAACAAACCCATAAATTACAAAAGTAACAAACTGATTTGTTATTCAGCCAGCTCCTGATTCAATATGCTTTGGAGAATGACTCATTACTTCTTTTGACTCACTAACTGTTGCTTGGGGTATCTCTGAGTGCATCCTCACCAGACAACCAGAAGACAGTCACTACCTTTATGAGCTCATTTAAAATATGGATAATTTATATATGACACAGGCACCAAAACTGTTATGAACGATTGATTATCATAAAACTCATGTCATTTTTAGAAATTTAACTAACACAATTCTTATACCTTAACTTCAGCTAAATCAGATTTAGATGGGTGAATGTCTTGGTGTCACAAACCTAGGTCTGTAGCAGTCAATAAACTATCCAAAAAGGAACAGAGATCACTCAGAATTTTCCTCTCCCCAGAGGAAGTGAGCTCCCTTTTTAACACTTCCCCAGTGACTCATGTTACACGTTAGAGACTGAGCTTGCAGGTGTGAATGTTTGTGTAACAGCCCATGTTTAAGGATGCCCTGAGAACAAGTGCAAATCTAGGGCTGCTGGAGCTGTTTTTATCCCTGGGCCACTACAGAACTCTCCTCTCCCCTGGCCTTCAGCCACAGCCCTCCTCCTCCTCTTGCAGCAAGATCAGCACCCAGGACACTGCAGAGCCAGGCAGCTCCCAGTGCTGCAGAAGGGAATCCAGACCCAGCTTTCTTTGAACAGCTGCTGCTCCACTCTGCCTTACAAATCGATTCAGGGATTTGGAAAGTTTTGTCTGATTTCTAAATAAATGCTCTATACAGACAACCTGTCTTATAAGATCCATAAAAACCATCCTTAATCCAGCATTTTGATTTTTTTTTAAATAATAATTACTTTAAAGATATACCTGGTATTTGTGTAACTAAAAGAAACAGCAACTCCTTAACAATTTTAATACCAAGATGATGGAACTGTAGGTTATAAATTGTCTTTCTCATTAATTAATTTTAACAAGATTATAGAATGGTTATAACTTTTTAGATACTTTAAAATCAACCTCTACAGAGAAACCAACAGAAAGGATTTTGCTGGGCTTTGGAAAGGTGTTTTAAAATCAAGGATTATGATGTAGCCAGCCAGTTACAAATATATCTGCACAATCTCCAAAGACAAACCCACCTATTTCTGGCAAAAAGATACTTATTCTGAACAGAATCTCAGTCTTTTTGAAGATACCAAGGTTGTACTTCCATATTTAAGTGTAGGATACTCAGAGGCTCATCAATTTTTAACAGTTTGTAACATTAAATTGAAGCAAAAAATATTACTTGGTAGTTCACCCTAGCCTGGATTCTCCCAACTACAGACTAATTTCCAAAAAAGAAAAGGAGCTTGGGAATTTGCAAAACAAGGAGCATCATGGAGTGAGATAGAATTTACAAGGGAATTTATAGTCTGGGAAGCACAAAGAGCTGCGCCCATTTTTAAAACAACTTGAACCAGTGTGGAAAGGTTGCAAGTTCTTACAAACATTGAGTGTGTCACCTTTTGAAGGAACTATTGGTTGCAATATTTATTATTTTAATTTACTTACATTAAGAGCCAACAATTAAACAGCACGCAGTGTGCTAGTACAGTATTCATTTTATTTCTCAATGAATCAGCAATTTAAGTTAAATGTAAAGAGCTTTTACAACAAACTTATCTTGGGTTTTTATCATAAAAGGTTAATTACTTACCCAATGATATGCTGATCAATGAAATTTAAGTAGCCTTTAAAATGCAATAAAATAGCACAAAAACAATGCACACTTGTTGAAACCATGCAGGAAAACAAATTGCATGCTCTCATTCCACTAGAGTGAGTGGCTTTAGTAGCACTAATCCACACTCTGGCAGAGAAAAGGTACAATACAAACAATACCAGAGAACTCACAAATAGTGCTCTATAGAGTGAGGTAGTGTTTTCACAAAAGACTAGTCCCGATGCTCTCCTCTCTTTTAAGTATCCACACCCAAAGTTTCCCTCGTAGATACTCTTAGGAAGATGGAAATGGAAGGAGAAAGCAGAGTGATGGGATTGTGGCAGAATGAATGCATAAGCAGCTTTACTACACAGAAAAGTTAAGGAAAATAGTCAAAGGATTCCAGAGAAAACAGCAGGTAACAAAAAGTAAATATTTGTCATTACAAATAGTTTCATCCATTCAATGACTTTCTGTAGCACAGCAAGGTGGAATGCTTTTTGAATTTTATTTTTTTATTAATTACTCAATTATATTAACCCACTTTCCAGGCTCACTCTTGGTAGTTCAGATTTATATGGCAGATCCAACTAATGTTTACTAACTTAGACACCAGTCTTCTACACCATTTCTATTTCTTTTCCAGATCAATCATCCCAGTGTGCCAGAAACTCACAACTATGATGCAAAATGCCTGTGTTGTGGTAACTCAACACTATAACTCAAACAAAACAAGGCTGAAGGCATGACCTAAAATGTACCAGTGATAAGCATTCACTTAAGGCAATTTTCAAGGTAATAAAAGGTAATTATTCATGTAAAAAACATTTCAGTGTAATGTTAAATGTTGCACAAAAGTCTTCATACTATTAATATGAGTCAGTGTAATTTTAACCATTCTCTTTGAATTCTCTCTTCTCCATAAATACAAGCAATCCAAGACATTAATTTGCTATTTCTCTACATAACCCCTACCACTGAACTTGAGCAAAACATGAGAAACCAACAAATGTCATGTTTAGTCTTGTAAATGTTGCTCCATATTAGAATCCTATGGCCATAAAAAAGCTCTATTTACCACAATTAACTGCAGTTCATGTAGAAGTTCCATGACATTGTCTTTCTGGAATGTACAGGAACCTTTTCAGTTCTCCTGCATAAAAAAGTATTCCCATGGCATTTCCTCCCTATTTGACATAACTGTGAAGCCTTTCAGTCTCTGGTTTTGGAAAATTTGATTTAACACAATGTCCTATTATTCTTTTGTAGTAAAGTTGTACATGGAATTTGCAATTGTTCCATGTTACTTTCTATTATATTCTTTACAACAATGGAAAGAAAATTACTTGAAGTTAAATATTGAGTCATTTGTTGCAACTGCTTTTCTGGGCTGGTAGAGGAAGAAAAACGTACGAGGATTAAACAGGTCCCACACTATGACCATCATTCTCAGCCCACCGAGGCAATTATTTACTGTAGACAGAATATCAGATGCAGCAATAGGAAATTCAGGATGCTGTTCCCAAATTTCCTAACTGTTCTGCTTTGTGCAAAGAACTCCCCCTTTCTGTGCCCTAGAGTTTAGAGATCCGCTGATTAAATGAACCAAAATTAAAATACTGTCTGCAAAAATAGGCAGAACTCGAGACCTGCAACCTCATCTTCCCAAAAGAGGGAGACAATGTTAAAGAATGCTTGTTTAAAACAAAAAAATTAATTTATGACAGAGCCTCGGAGCATTTGCTGGAGAATGTAACATAGAGAATCAGAGCTATGTGGAAAAGACTAGAACTGGTGTATGAGAGAACTTTACACCATTTATTTTAAGTAAGAGGCTTTAGTGTGTTTTACCAAACATTAACTTTGTAGCTATTTCAGTAAAATTCAGTAGTTGAACAAGAAGATACATAAATTGGTTCAATTGAATCTAGTACACAAAACAGATGGCAGACAGACTTTTTCTATCTGTTGCAGTTCTCTGAAACTGATGCTATGCACATCATATTTCTATTCTGTTCCTGCTTACTCTATACTGTAGTAATTCTATTTTTTTTCTGCTAAGTTACTGTGTTTGCTTAAATTCAATATACAGTGAGGTTAAAAAGGAAACGTGATGATCTATTCCAAATGAGTCCTCTTAGCTTTTAAAATAGCCTAGAAATACTACTTCCAACCTCTGCTCTATACACCCTGAAACAGACATGAAATCACTAGTCAGTCTTGTAAATTGTTTGGGCTACTAAGGTTTCATTTGTTACCTCTCTGATTTAACTTAATTTTAACTTAAATTTCAGCAGACAAATCTGCAAAATGCATGCAAAAAATCCAAAGCTTGAAAACTGTATTCTCTGATTAATATTTTAGTCATCACTTCCAGAACTTCTCATCTAATAGCAATGCTGAAAACCAGCAAACTCAGTTAAGTTTCACATATCTCTTTATGGTAGGGTTAACTTTATTACTGCTATCAATTACAACCAGGAACAGTACTTTACTAACCTGAAATAAACTCCAAAACAAGTTATTTCACAGTCCAATAGGATAAATCCATACAGAGAGAGAACATGATTTATTTCTATGTTTTGCACAAGCAAATAACCCACCCTGCAAAAAACAATCTGATAGAAATCTTGTACAAGTATTCTGACACTAACATCAACTGCAGAGTACTGATTTCATGGTGAGGACTTCAGTACCTTCAGATGTCCAGCAATACCCTAAGCCAAAACAAGCAAGTTTACCTGAACTTAGGGAAGTGGGTTTTTTCCCAGTTAGTTCCTTAAAATTCCTCATGCTAATCCCATATAATTTATGGAAAACATCATGTAATAAAAACATGCAGCCTTTCAAGTCCAGGAAAGGAGCATTCTTTAAAGAAAAACCACACTGATTAAAGAATGTTTTATTAAATATATAGCTAAATACTATGCTACTAAAAAAGTGGACCTTACATTACACGTCTTGAAAGGAGAGGAATTATAGAGAAGATGGCACAATGTGTGTTAGTAAAGCAGTGTGTCACACTACCAAGCAAGACATGCTGGGAGTACCCAAGAGACTCTGTGACAAAAGGGCATCCATGAGAACGTAACTTACAGGCAGATTTCTTGCTGAGTCCAAATACAGAATAAGCAATGCAGATGAAAGCCCATCATTAGCTTGGTCTTTATCAGCTCTAATGCTTGTTAGCACCTAAAACAAAAACACACTGTAAGCCTTTCTGGAAACCAAGTATTACTATTTCTGTCCCATTTCTGGGAAAAAAAAAAAAACAAAAAAAAAAACAAACCCAAAAAAAAAAACCAAAAAAAACCCCAAAAAACCATCTCCCAAAAAGCAAACATTCACAAATTCAGAGCCTGAAGCATAAAAAGTAAGTTTTCAAGACTCATACAGACATTTCAAAACCATTTGTGTGGCAATTTGCACCCCATTTCCTACTTTTTTTTTTTTTTTTTAGATTGGACAGATTGTAGTATCATATCCAGCTTTATCTCCCAAACTAATGAAATGTTAGCAGACATTCTCAAACAGTAACATTAAGAGAAAAGAAGAGAACCACAAAAGCATTTGGAAATCTCATTTAAACCATTGACACTTATGACTGGTTTGAGATTTCTAAAGACAGAGAGCATCGACTAAAGCTACAGGTTTCTCCAAATTCACAGCAGCTAGAAAACTGGTTACATATTTAACAAATAAACAAAAAAGTCACAACAAAACAATTAAGATTAGAATGAAAATAATGTGTTCCTTTAATACCTTGTCTAGATTGTCAGCAGTTGGCATCAATGTGAGCCATTCCAGTTTTAAATGCAACTTTCCTTTGGACACTTCATCCAAAGTAAACCACTGAAAGTAAAACAAAGTAATGTGAAATAATCTGGCAAACAAATATATGACTGCAATTGGTTCTTCAGGACATTTAGGAAGCACTAACATCTGCTAAGAATGTCTCATGGGTGAAGTCCACATAACCTGAAAGATCTGATCCATTAAAATGCCGTATTTTGCATAAAGTATTACAACACAGAATGATAAAACCACCAAGACAAACCTCTACATTATATGATAAAAGCATATTTAAAATACCAAGAAAATTCTTAAAGGTCTGTAAAGATGTTCTGGGAAAACAAGCCCTGCACAATGTTCCTATAAAATCTCTCTTAGATATAGGACAAAAATTAGTCCACCCAGCAATTAACTATTCTCTTGCAAAAAAACCTTCTCACCAAATATCTAAGTTACTATTTTTTGCATTTGCATAGGAGTAACCTTAAAACTCCAAAACCAACAAAGAATGTAATTATTTTTCAGATTTCACCAGTTTAGATATCTTTTAAACCACTGTACTGATCATCAGGACATCTGTTTCTACAGCATTAGGGTTATTCATGCACATACAGGAACTATGCCCAGGAAAAAGCAATCCAAGAACAGCTAGATGTGCAACATATGGGCCTTGTTAAACCAAAACTTACTGAACTTGATTACCTCATCTAGAAGACGCTCCTTTTCAACTTCAATTAAATCAATCATCAGACTAGAAAAATGGAGAAAAAGAAGTAGTATTTTAGCCAAGAAACAAAAGATCTAGCACAGAACTCAAGCACCACCCTGTGCTTGCTGAGTATCCACCACGGAGATCAAAAGAGCAGAGTACTATGCTTTTAGCACCTAAGAAAAGAAGGAGCAGGGAATGAAATGGCTGAGCAAAGATGAGTGCAGGATTTCAGAGAAATGCCTACACTAGAGCCCATTTTGTAACCACAGGGCAACTGGCACAATGTAACTCACATATTTATGACCTAACTCTCAAAACAGAGCACATCCAAAGACCCACTGGAAATGGCACCTGGACATATGTTATGACCAAATTCATGCTTTGGCAGTGCCTGGGAGAGTTCTAGTTCACACAAGCTAAAAATGTAGCAGGGAATGAATCTGATAAAAATTAAGCAGAGCAGACATCTGCATGCCAGCACAGGAACATTTGTCTGGCTTTTTATTTTATTAGTACTGATGTACACATTATCTCACTTCCTCCCACCATCACTTCAGTGTAAGATTAGGGAAGTGCAAAGAAAAAGAAACCTTTTCCTACTTCCTACTTCTTTATTTTAATGAGAAGTAGGTATTGCTGCTCCTGTTAAGAGAGAAGGAGCTGAAAAGGCAAGGGAGCTGTACTCTGTATGGAAAGCAACAATGGGAAGTTCTAAAACTCTGCAAGAAATAAAGGTGACAAATTACTGGAGAAAGAAGCTGGCTAGACCCCTGAAATGTTTATGAGTAAACACCTATGGCCTATGGAGTCAAAGAGTGAGTCATGTTTGTGAAAGCATTACAGTAAATTTTTTTTCTTTAATCAAATAGTTAAGATCAGCTCTTAAGAGGAAAAACAAACTTGAGACAGTCATTTAGAAGCTATGAAGATGAAAAAGATACAGAGTTATAAAACTATATTAACTTTGCCTGAAGAAAGAATTAAGACTTAGTGCTAGTTCACAAACATTAAAAAAGTTAGGGCACAATTCTGGGTACCCACAATATTCATCATTTTTTTTCAGAAAAGATGTAAACATATAGATGTGTATATACACACCCAAGCACATTTGTATATAAATGTATTTACATACATGAAGTAGTTAGGGAATTACTTACTACCAAGATAATTTATTTATAAATACAATTAGATAGCAGAACAACTGCAATAAAATAAAAATAATAATTGAAGAAAAATGACAACATTCAATCTCTTTCCGATACCTACAAACATATTCTTCATAACATTTACCTTCCCAGGAAGTCATCTTTATCTGGATCTTCATCAAAGAGCTCAATCTCTAGCTCCTGTCCTGGATGTTCATACACTAAGGCCTGGAAGTTCAGTGAGAGTTCAGTAAAACTGACCAGCTTGGTTAAATGGCATAATAACAGTAAAGCACTGAGCTACAGTACCTTTGTACAATAAAATACATTAGTAAGCATATGCTTTAAAAAATTGCAATTTAATGACTAGAGCAATTTTAAGAGCTTTTCAGATAAAACTTATCAATGTTGGCTCTAAAAGCCCAAACTACTATTTCAGAATTACTGATGGTCAGTCTAGACAAATAAATAAATAAAGGAAGAACTTCTGTTTTGTTACAGAACTTTGGGCTTCTAGAGGGAGATATCAAGATGCTCCTTAAGACACTCCCAAAATAACCTATTTAACAAAAGAAAGAGAATATCTCTTCTTTTGCTTCTTCTGTACAGAAGAACATACAACAAGGTATTTTTTTGGTTATACCTCATAAACTTCATTCCATTTTGGATTGAGATTTTCTTTGATGACCTTGCTTTGGAAAATTTGGTTGCCCACACGGATGATTCCATAAGGATCTGACTTTCCTTTGACAATCCCTTTTAGGTAAGTATCTTTCCCCTCTAGGTCCTGAGCTTCAATAAAGTGTATTCTTAGAACACCCTGAAAAAGGAGAAGATGAGTTTGTATAGTAATCTGAAAGCTTCCATGTCATCACAATTTACACAAAGATGTTTTATAATTTCCATTGCCATTTCCTTAACATGAATCTTATTTTGGACATACTGTAAATAGAAAATATCAGTGATGATCCACACACTCAACAGACCTAGCATTCAAGAGACTCCTGGAAAGAAAAACTGTCATCAGCCATCAGAAACATGCCAGTTACATCAATAAATACCAAGTTTCTGGAACTGAGTAGCAAAATATAGCAACAACTGTTTAGTGAAGCATAGTAATAGTAATTTTCCATGATAATATAAAACACATGCTACTTTTTTTTTAATCTATACAGTTAAAATAGATTGTAGCAATCTAATGATTGTAAAAGTAATATGTTTAAGATTCCAACAAAGAGAATAAATAAATAAATAAATAACTCTTTCATGGTGTTCTTTTGAAACATTAACTTCACAGAAACTGTTTATAAATTAAATCAGTTATTATCAGTGATTGAATTCACAGCAACTTGTACCAGTGCAGTAGTTGTATTTCAAAATTCCTCCAGATTGCCTTGAACAGTAACTACAGAAGAAACTAAATGCCCAACTATTACTGTTAACAGAAACCTGCTTACCTTTGGTATAGGAAACCGCAGCTGAGCGATCTGCACTTCACTGACGAGGGGGACTGTAATTCTGTTTGGAAGGACCAAGTAGTTGGATATGATATCCAGTATTATTGTATCTGATAAGCCACTGTTGGAGAAAAGAATCCTCAGTTACTTCAAAAAAATATTCCTTTTGCTGCTTAACAACCTAAATGGAGAAAATATTTGCCTTTCTGGGAGAGCAGAAGACACATCTGGTTTGTAAACTTAAAATAATGGGTTCTTGCCCAAATAGCCACCAGGTGGAAGCAGCTGACACTGAACAGCAGAAACCACAGGGATGAATATAAAGTTCCCATTTCCCTGCCACGGCCAAATTTCTCCCTCACCCTTGCCTTTTAAAACCAGCCTGGGTAAAAGGCTATTGCATAAGTGCTCTTGCCTCTAATGTGTATAACCAAGCAGATGGTAACTATTTAATTACTTTTGTACTTCAATAATGATTTATCTGTCCTTGCAAGTTTGGCTACCCATTCCTGTATTGTTATGAAACCACTTGTCCTCTTGAGCTGGGAGGACCATCACTTAAACCACACACACACAGAACACAAGCTCATGGCAGAGTAAAACATAGCCTAGGGAAGCAAAACTGGTTTTGTTCAGTGAAAAGGGAGTGGCAGTGCAACCACCCTGGTAATGAATCACGTAAAACCCAACCCCACACCCCTCCACAAACACAGAGCAGAGAACAATTTCCTAAGCAACAAGGTCACCCAGCTCAGGTCTGAGCTGACAACAAATCATTGTCAGACCAATAGCACTGGTTCCACACACTGCCTGCACAGGCATAAGACAGAACATGGAACGCAAGTCCCCAGGACATCCCAGGAGGATGTACAAAGGTTTGGAGAGGTAATTACAACAATACTTGAGATACTCTGAACTGCAGAGGTACATTCTCACTAAAGCTGGTGGAGCTGCAGTTTCTCCTCCTAAATACACTCCATTATTCCCTTTTTACAGTCTTTGTGAAATCAAGATGCAAATAATGTTTGATTACTTAAAACATTTTTTGGATGAAGCGCTTGTGTGTGAGCCTTCTGAAGTTTTCCAAGACTGAATCTGAAGCTGGGAATAGCTCTGACCCAGGAGCTAGCATATAAAAACACAAAAGCTGCAGTGAAACATGATATGTGTTACAGTTTCATTTGGAAAGAAAATGTAGTGGTGAGCAATTAACATTATGCTAGAGATGGGCAACAGAACAAACCCATTAAATGCAATCTGGCCCACTAGAAATGCACGGTGATGTTCATGCCAGAGATTTGCAACCTGAACAGCCTGCAACCCCTTGGCTGCCCACTTCCACTGTAAATCCAGGTAACTACAGTACATGATGGAACATGGCTGACTTTGTAATGGTACTCAGAGCAACAGGAACAGAAGGAGCTCAAGGCTGCATCAAAATCAATGGACAGGTCTGTGCAGGCTTCTGGTTAGAAAGAAGAAACAGTGGATAATATTAAGATACTGCTCAGAGGAAAAAAATTTCCTCTCTGCTTCTGAGTTAATTCACATGTACCCTAAAGAGTCTTCCTTCCCCTCCCCTTCGTGCAGAGCTTTTCCAATCACATTTACAGAGGTTGTCATTCTATGTGAATCCTAGAAATTCAGTTTCAGCAAATCTTAAGACAAATACTACAAGATAATCATGTTATCTGAAGAGTAGCTTCACTTAGCTATCATTTTAACATATTGCTTTTCAAACTTTCACGTTTCATTATGCCAAACATCTAGCTTTCAGTTTAGGTATGCTCAACTCTCTGAAATGAGCCAAGAAAATAGAAATCATTATTTTGTTAAGAGGTGACAAAAAAATTGAAGATAAACATCTCAACCAGTCTTAACATTAAAAGGAAAAGAAAAACCAAACCCAAGCTGAAATGATGGTAACTACACATGCAACAATCACACTTTTCAAAATACAAGCCTAATGACAAAACTCTAGTACAGAGATCAGGTAAGATTTTTTGTTCCTGCTTTTGTTAGTGTCCCTACTTGTCAGGAAGAGAAAGCTCTGCCTTTATGCTCAGTCCCTTAAGAACAGATAAATAATGGAGAAAACCAACTGACAGAAAGCAAAGGAGCCATGCAAGGAAAGCAATAGTATCAGAGCTGCCTTGAAAGAAAGGCTGCCCTGATCTTCTCCAGTTCTTCCTTGAGATCACAGATCCTTAAGATCCTTTATGTGATCGCAGGCATAAATAAACCTGCTCTGGACCAGAAAAAGATTCAGAGACTGACTAATGTTCAAATAGAGCTACAGCAAATCTCCTTAAATAAGAGAAAGAAACACAGCCCAAGCACTGGGAGGACTCACAATCCTTTATGCCAGAACCAAACCCCAACTCTGGTTCCAGAGGTCAGTCTCATAATTTTATCCCAACATTACCACTTGAATTTCACAAAAACACCTGAGAAAAATGAGGCGGCATTAATGAAGTTTCACCAAGTACACAGAGAAACTGGTCTCCTAGAAGGTAGCAGATACCCTACATTTAAATACAGGGATCTGAAAAAGAAGACTGAAGACTGTATGCAATTAACTAATGAATTATATTAATTCTATAACTACACGATGCTTTCAAGCTGTTTAAATCTCATCTAGCGTCAGCCAGCTGGGGTACTCTTGGATGCAAAGTATTCTTTATGAATACAAGGCAAAAATGACAATCTTTTGCATTTTTTGTTAACTAAAGTAAGTGGTCTGATCTATGGAAAACAGAGACAAAACACTGCAAGCAACAGAAAGATGCATTAATATAAACCCTTATGTTGATGCATCATTAAAAACAGCTTCCTAAGATCATAAAACTTTAGGCAATGATTCTATGTACAATTATTTTTTCAGTTCAAAAAATGAAAGAAGTGTGCAATGTTTCATTTAGTTTATTAAACTGTCTTCAAAAGCTCAATTTCACTGCAGAAAAATAATTCTTAGTTGCCTACTCTTTTGTATTGCTCTCTACTTAGCTCTACTAAATTTTTATCAGCTGTGTATTTTTCCTATGCTATCTTTATTCATACTGCAGAGACAGCACATTTCTGACTGCATTGAGTGTTTTCACTGAATCTCAAGCAACCCCAACATCTTCCCATCATCCACATCCCCTCCTGAAAGCACCTAAATATTCTCACAGCCTGGCTCCTGCTCACACGGAGATTTTAATTCCACCTCTCCACAAGCTATACTAACGATGGAATATGAATTACTTGTGTGTCCTTCTCCTTGTGGAGTCATACAGGAAAAGTAATGAAAAAATTGTTAACAGCTGACAGGGAAGCTTCCAGCAGCTAATGCTGAAATTCAATTAGCAGAAGACATTTGCAAACAGTACAAATAAGCACTTTAGTGTGCAGCCAACAGCCACAGGACTATAAAGGTACCTGTGGTGGCAGCAATCTCTTGTTCATCATTGTTTATAACAACTACAATATGTCAACTTGTCAGACCAAAATACACAACTTATCTATACAGATAAGAAAAACAAATACAGCACTAAAGAAACCTCTTGGCAAGGCAGAGCATGAGTCACCCCAGTTACAGTTACTATAGAAACTATACCACGTCTGGATGGCACTGGTTTGTGCATATGTGGCCAAGTTTGGTTGCTCTGGAAACCATAAACTTGAGATATTTAGTGAGACTTTGTTTACATCTGAGGTTTTGTGTTTGCAGTCAGGCAAATATGTAGCAGGATGTGAGTCTCAGGAGTCTAGTAAAGTTAAGTACTAAATGTAAATTTAGTCATGTTATATCAAAAAGGGGAATTATTACTCAGGAGCTGTATTTTGGAAGCCATTTTCTCTCACTCATCAAGGAAACCTCTTTCCTCAGAGACAGTCTTAAGCAGGCTTGAAACATGAGCAATTCTTGGAGCCATTAACCTACTTAATGCAAGTTCTAATTTCAAACTGTTCAGCTGGGATTCCGTGCAATGACTTCACGTGTCTAAGGAAAGCAAAATCCACTTCAGTCATGTAATTTATTACTAGGGGATTAATTTAATACCTAAATTCAAACTCCTGTTTTGAAACAATAAAAAATAATTCTGGAGTCAGCCAACTCTTGAGAGTATGGGATCTAATAAAAGGGGTAGTCACAAAATCCAAGTGTGTATCAGATCCGCCATTATCTCCTTTGCCATTGTCTCCATATTAAAAAGCCCCTGGGTAACTATTAAATCCTGATAAATATGAATATATTAATGGATTTAACTTTATCAGGTTTATAATGACTGAAAGCAGCCTGATTTGCACCTCTATTGATGCTTTTTAATTTGGGATTTTATCATGTGGTATTAGGAAAAGCTCTGAATAAGCTAAGCTATTTTATAGCTATATACAGTCAATGTTTTTGCTACTCCACTTGATCTTCACATAATAAACTGAAAGCTTCAAAAGTAAACACTTGACAATATTAGAAACTGTATTTAATTTGAATAATCTTAAGGTATTTTTAACGATCTTTAGACAAGCAAATAGAGATGGACTGGCATACAAAGCCAAGAACCAAAATGTCATGAACCCACTGGCATGAAAAGAAGGCTCTGTGTCTTCCTGCTGTCATAGGAGATGGCAGATACAAAATTCACAAGATACTGGAAAGGCTGAGAACACTAAAAGAAGTATATTACAAATTATATTTTCTAAGTATTTTTAACAAGACCTACTAGATATACTTTTGGCATACTTTGACTTGTGGAGAAATCACTACTTTCTGCAAATTGAGCAATTTCATACAATTCTATATTAAGAGTTAAATGCTCAGAGTCATCTAACCTAGAAACTATCCAATTGATGGTCTTGAGATTTTCTGGGCTTTATTGGGGTGCAGATATATCAAACAGTGTTTTAGGTATACTCACTTCAGTCCTGGAACATCCAGAAGATTGGTCAGTCCAGTCCAGTTAATTTCCAAAAGCTGTAAATTGCAGAGAAAAGGCGGGGGGGAGGGGTGTGGGGGGGGAACGGGATGGGATGGACAGGAAAAAAAAATAAAGAAAAGCAGCTTAGAATTTGTAACACTGAAGAAATAAACACAATAGTTATAGATTTTGATCCATAGAGAATTAGGCTGTTTCCAGGATTTTCTTAAACAAACAAACAAAACAACCCTCTTCCATTCTTAAGACTTTTTAGACACATTTTTTAAAAGCTATAAAAAGTTTCACCATTCTCTTACCCCCTCTTCCACCATTCATATAAATAAATATACATCCCCCAATATACACAAATACACAGGACCTACTCTGTACAACCCACATAGAATAATGAAATGTGGTTCTATTTTCTGGAGAAATACTTCTGGAGTCACCACAGACCTGTTACAGATGAACAGTCATTAACATGAATTTGCAAATTATAATAAACTGAAAAAGAAACCCACATGAGACCAGGAAAATAAGAGATCTAGAAGACAGAGGCAACAGAAGAATGAAGAATTGGGATTAAGAAGGTGGCAGGAAGATGTGATAACAGCTTGCAAACATAAGAGGCTGTTTTCAAGGCACAAGTTCATTCTATCACTGATAAAGAAAAAGGCATCAACAGGATTAAGTACCAAAGTGAGAAAAATCCTCAGAAATAATTAAAAGGGATAACTCATTGCTATGTTATGCATACTTTCTTCACTGAAAATCTTTGCAGAATATTATGCTGTACAAAGGTACCTATTCTGTTTCAAGATTGCTGACATTAAAAACTAATATAAAACATCCTTTTTGATCCTATAATATTCTAATTCTAGATAACAAAACCAACAGACCTGAGTTCCCTTAGTTCTCTCTTCATTTAATGATTTCAATTAACTTCACAGAAATTACCAGAGTATTTAAGCAAGAAATAAATCCAAACCCATCCAGTTACCGCAGTCAAACTCATCTAATCTAACTGCATGAGAAAAGGATTTTGATATTCCTCAGTTAAGAAACTAATTGTGGTGGTTCAGCTAAATGCTAAAACAAAACAACAAACCGCTACAAGAACAAATGTTGTATATTTTCACAAACAGACAAGAATCATCATCCTACCTTCACTTTCTTTTTTAAGAATAGCACATACCATTCTTTTACAAAGGATCTATTAATAGTTTAATTAGTGATTTCCTTTGCAAATACTTCCAGTAAAGATAACACATAATAGATTAACTCATATAAGGAGTACTGTTACTTAATATACTTTTGTAATGGTGAAAATATTTCAACAATGTTACCTATGAACAATATTACCAGACCTGCCTGTAACAAATAATTAAGCAGGGAAAAAGAAAATCATTATTCTTTCAATGAAAAAAGTAAGATGTAATAACCAGGTATTCCAGAACAAAAGACAACACACATCATGGGACCTACTGCAAGAATCTACATGAGCACCATGCCCTTGCCATAAACAGGGCTCAGGCTATTCTGGGCATCATGAAGATGATTAAGGGACTGGAGCAGGATATCATGAGAGATGCCCAATACCTTCATTATTTTTGTGGCCCTTCACTGGACTTATTCCAGCACGTCCCTATCTCTGTTGTATTGGGGAACCCCACACTGCACTTCAGATGTGCCTCACCAGTGCTGTGGAGAATGGAAAAATCTCCCTCAACCAGCTGGCAACACTTCTCCTACTGCAGCCCAGGATGCTGTTGTCCTTCTTTGCCGTAAGTGCACATTTCTGACTTCTCTTCCCCTTTCTGTCCAACTGAACAGCCCTCATCTTCTTCAGCAAAGCTGCTTTCCAGACAGTCAGCTCCCAGCCTGACATGGGAGACAGGGTTATTCCTCTCTAAGCACAAGATGTTACATTTCCATTTGTTGAACTTCATGAGATTTCTGTTGTCACATTTCTCCAGCTTGTTAAGGTCCCTCTAAATAGCAGTACAACTATCAGGTCTATCAAGCACTCCTTCCAGTTTTAAGCAAGCCAACTTGCTGAGAGCACACTCTGTCCCACCATCCAGGACAGCCATGAATTTGTGCTGGCCCCAGGTTTTACCCTGGGGTAAATCACTACTGATGGTCCTCCAGCCAAATTTCATGTTGCTGACCACAACTCACTGAGCCTGAAGAGTTTAGCCACTTTTCAACCAAGCTGTCCATTTATCTACTCTGTTCTTAGCAGTTTACCTACAAGGATGTAGCAGGCTGTGTCAAAAGCTTTACTGAAGTCAAGGTCAGCTGTATCCATTGTTCTTCCCTCATCCACCAAGCCAAACTTCTGATCACAGAGGGTTATTGGTTTGGCTTCCATGATTTCCTGTTCATGACTCTCTCCTGGCTACTCCAAATCACTTTCTTGTCTCTTCAACCTTACCAGCAGGATGGAGCTCACCACCTGAGCCCCTGTGCCCTTGAACTGCCTCCAGAGCCATGCTGCAGTCACCTTTCATGCTTTCCAGATCTCCCCTGGAAGTGGTGTTGATCCCCACAGGAAAGAGCAGCAGTGAGTAATGGTTTGAGGGCTGTAACAGTTGACAACATGCTGAACCTGAGGTCCAGGCAAGCACAAACCTCAAGAGAAAACAGGTCAGGATGGCACATGGGGCCAAGAGTCTCTCAGAAATGACCACCTCCCCTTTCTCCTGGTGCTTCAGTGCAGTTCAGGCTCTGCTGGCTTGGATGCTCCCAGGCCCTCCTCTGCTACACTGGCCCCAAATCTGTTCCACAGCTGCAAATCTGCAGATGGGGTAGGAGTCATCTTCCTTGGGGCAGAAAATTTCCATCTTTGCCCATCATGGAATAATTCCCCCCAGTAGTTTCTCCAGAAAGTCAGAGATCCTGTTTCAGACATCCCCTCTCTACAGAGAGTCAGGCTATATGAGGGAAACTAAACTCAGACTAAGCCATCTACCTGATCATTTACATTTGTTATGGATGAAACCAGACTGTAAGAATCTAAAGTGAAAAGACTCTCCAGTAGTTCTGCAGAGATTGCTAAATTTCTTGGCTGATTCCTTCTTTAGGTGAAAGCACAAACCCATCACTGGCTGCAGGATCACTTTGTATTCAATGTCTTTTTTAAAGTACCTCATTTACAACTAGTTTTGCCCACTTTCTATTAGAGTACTAGCATTATTTTAGTGAGAAAAGGTTAATGTTTGTCTATTTATGGAATACTAGCAAGGCTAAATGGAAGTAATACCTTTCAGAAGAGAATAAGGTCTTAGCTACAACCCATACTGTATACTGAACAGTCTTTTTTGTTTTCTTTGAGGTGCTGTTTTTTTTTTTTTTCTACACAATTATCAATTTAAAGCTATGAAGTTTTTAATTTCCAAATGTAAAAAAACCCTTATTGAAAATAATTTGTTGCAAAATGGGTTCTTTTACATTGGTATGTAAGCTTTAGTAGTACAGTTCTACAAAAGTAAACTATGAGCTAGAACACAGAACATTTTCATTTAGGAAAACTAAGATAATTTCAGCACATTCCACTTTGAAAATTAATTGTGCAAATTTTTAGTATATTTTCTCAAATCTCCTCCTCATCTTAAATCTGAAAATATATATATATATATATATATATATATATATATATAAATAATTGAACCAGGATGAAAAGTCCAACTTAGTGTGAATAATTTCAGTTTTATATTACTTCCTCAATCATGCAAACCCACAGAAGTTTAAGTAATAAACCAAACAAGTAGCTTGGTAGTAGTTGATAAGACTAACCACAAATTGAGTATTCAGACTAATTCTCTTGTTCTAATCACAAGTTTTGACTGTACATTATGAGACGCTTTAAAAATCTATGCAGTCTACCTGGCTTCTAGAAGAAGTAATTTTATACTGTTTTAAGACAAAGAACCCAGTTTATTATATGATTTATTTTTTCTTTATTCATAGGCAAAATAGAAGCAAATGGACACCATAAATACCTTCCAAAAGTGGTCCCTATCCCCCTGAGGTGCTCATACCTGCATCCTGTATTTAACAGTTTTACATAATGATGTTTTCAGCAAAATAGCATGAGAGAAAAGATTTGCATTTCCTTTTGTTTTCATATTTTGTTCAGTGTACTGAATAAAGCAATTAACACAGTAAGTCCTCTGCTGTCTCCTAAACAGACTTCACTGAATAAATGCATTGAGCAACACAATGCATGTTGAAATTCAACATTGAGAAACATATCCTGCACTGGACTGAAACATTTATCACAGTGGTTTCTGTATTAACTGCCACAGCCCACAAGAAAACTAAGAACAACTGAAGAGATTCCACTGAGAAGTGACACTTTGCATTGATGTGACTAAAAAGCATTTCAGAAGGTTGCAACACAGCCTATGAAACAACACAGGGCCTATGGTACAACCTCACTGTCAATAATTTGATTATTACACACCTCTGCTAAAAAACAAGCCCACCCATTCATTTCATCATCAGACCTTAAAGCATGAAACATGGAAAAACAATGACACAAAAAACCTGAGCTGTTTGCTACTAAGAGTGGTCATTTAGACAAGAAATACATATAATATCAGAAATTCTCTTCATCCACCTAATGTACAGGAATAAAGACAAAGACCAATTTCAGAAATGTTACTTCCACTTGAAGCTGAAGCTCAGAAATTAAAAAACATTACTACAGCTAAGAACTTTATAGGATTATTTAAAAAGCTTTGCAAATAAATCTTAAGCCATGAAATGTTTTGGAAGGAATATGAGCCTTCAAACTCCTGGCATAATCAAGCTTTCACTGTTTGGGCTTTAAAGGCAAATTCCCCTGTCAGATAAAGTTTGTTGCATTTTCCCACCCAGAGCTTCCTTTCCAGTTCTACCAGAAGCACCCAGCAGTAACACACACTGTAATCTTAGTCTACAGGTATTAGGGAGAAATGTTTGTTTTGTTTTCTCCTCTTCTGGCTTTTTTAGTGTTCTATCTCCCCCTGTCTTCACCCCACGTTTCCTTTCAATGAAGTTGTTTCAAGTCCGCACTTAGTTTCCCAACATAATCAGACCAGCAATAGATACACTGTTTGCAATTTAAGAAGAGTTTTCCAAAAGGCAACTCAGAAAAAAAAATCCTTATACCTGCAAAAGTAGAGAAATAACAGTGACAGCAGACACACTCACAGCAAAGTGAGAAGAAAGGAGGCAAATAATTTCTTCATAAGCAGGAGGGAGCCCCCAGCCACAGTCCAGCAAAATAACAAGGGGTTTTCACTCTGAATTTTGGGCACTGCCATGCCATGACTTGCTGGAGAAGAACAGGATCCCCTAACATGTGATTCTGACAGAAGTTACAGCAATGCTGCCATCATAACTAACTGAAGAGTCCTATGGAGAAAAAGGAAGCAAGCAAAGGACTCCCAGTTGATGAATCTTTTATAAAGCACTAAACCTAAAAACTTTCCATATTTAAAAAATAGCTTAACAATATGATTTCCTCCTCTGTCACCATTTTAAGCAATGCATAATTCTCTTAGTTTGGCTAAATTCAGAGAATGCCAGCTGGTTCTCTGCAGCAGAACTAACAGAAAAATTTTCCAGAACACTGGAAAAACTGCAGGCAGAATTTGTAACTGAATGAAATTTTGCCAGAAGCCAGAAACGATGGTGTCTTTCCACAACACACTGCAATTGAGAGAGGTGATGTGCCTTGCAGACTCTACCAACCAGCTCACTGGACAGAGGCAGGATTCCAGACACCACTTTCCAATGAAGTAGTCTGTGTGTCTTGTTACTCAAACCTCTTACAATTCTTCCTCTGCTCAGAGAAGTGAAAACAAATTTCATTATCTGCCTGAAAGCCAAGAAATTCACATCTTACCAAAGCTCTATACTGAGAACTAATGCAACACATACTTTGGAAGAGATTAAAAATCAGATTAAAAAATAAACAAATAAACTTCAGCCAATAAGAAAAGATAGGCTAAAAACTAATGAGTATCTCTATACACATTGGGTGTTCTCAAGACCCTAGAAACTTTTACAAAGGGAAAAAAACATGCTGGAATGTAGAATACACAGGGCCATAAATAAAGTTCACAAGTACAAAAAGCAGCCTCTGAACACTGCCAACCTTGTGGCTTGATTTGGCTGCCATAAACAATAGTAATTCTCAGAAGAGAAGCCACAGCATATTTTAAAATACTGATTAACAACTTCCTGTTAAATGAGTTATGGAAGTGTAAGACTTTTGTAGGAAAACTTAAGCTCTCCTACAGGCCAGGAGGATACAATTCCATGGGATAAGGTGTGATTCTTCCCAGGAGTGCATTACAAGGAGGGGACTAACATGCTCTCCTTCTACTGTTACTCTTGAATGGCCATACAGAGACATGGTACAATCTCTTTGTTAGTAGAGCAAAGCTCATCACCACCTACAATACAGAAGTGCTGGCATTGTTGCAATAATTTAATGTGTAACATTACCCAGTGTATCTCCCAGGAAATACACAATAAACTCAACCTCTCAAACAACACTACAGAGAGTAGATGCTGTAGTATTCCCACTGGTTGCTATAGGAAACTCAGCATATCTCTGCACAGAAATGGTGTTTAAAAGTTTTTCAGTTGTAACTCTCTGAAGATTTCAATGAGACAACTGCTAAAGAGGTAAGAGGGGGTAAAAGACACAGCAGGCAAGTGAGCTAAGTGACCAGAAGCAGGATCACAGTTGACTTTGCACAAATCCAGTGCACCTGCTGTTCTCTAATGTCAGCTACTCATAGCTTCATTCAAGCCAATTCCCTCCACCTCCTCTCCTCCTTCCTACCCTTCTACCAGACTGCATTTTGGTTCACACCCTCACACCAGTCTTGACACTCTTTTGACTTTAGTGAGCTGGCAACTAAATTACATCTAGAACAGAAAACTGGGCGTTTCTTATGGTGTTTAATATCGTGCCACCTCACATCCCTTAGCCAGCTTCCTCCAGCAGCAGAAGTTTCAAAACTGGTGAAAGAGCGACAACAGCATTGAATGAAAAGAGAAATGGGAAAAAAAAGAATAAGGTACTGTAGAAACATCAACTGTGATGGCCCTTAAAACATCCCATAAGCTACAAAAATCTAAAATCACTGAGAAAAAAAATATAAGTTGTAGCAAATTTTAAGTATGCTGAGTAGCAGTGCAAATCATTCACTTCATAAGCAACAAAACTAATTCTTAACAAATATTATTCTAACAGTAGCTGTGCATCAGCATTTATCCAGGTGTTCCACAAACCTGACAGTCCTACATGCTCTAGATGCATGTAGTTTACCAAAGGCAGACAATATTAAATGAAATTAAACTGATATAAAAATTAATCAAAACTACAGGACAGAACCAATCTGTAAAGTGAGTTGAAGGAGAGTAGTACTCAAGTCAGCAAGTGGAAGGCAAAACTGTGAATCTGAAAATGAGAGCTTTGGAAGAGCTGCCCATTTTTCCTGGAAGACATCCTGTTTTCCAGCCATTGTTCTTTTTGGAACACTAGTATTTTTATGTGTTTGTCTTATTTGGGAGGGTTTTGGCTTTTATTAAGAGAAAACGTTTGGGTTAGGACACACCCTCAATTCTGAGTGTGCCACTGAACAAGCTTTTGAAAATTACCCATTTAGAGTAGAACTATAAGCCATATAAACTTCTAAAACTGAACAACAAACCAAAATAACTATGCACTAATTCATGCTAAAAGTAAAATGATAACTAAAACTTTGAGAACCAACTATCTCGTAAATATACATAATGTTAATATAGTGAGAAATATGCAAAAACCTCACAAATCCTGACTGTTAATCCAGTGCCACCTTCTCTTTAGCACTGACACTCAGAGATTTAAAAGACTACTTCAAACATTAGAATGCACATATTTCCCTCCCTTGAAATGTCCTACATATTTGGACTTATAAAATAAGCTGATGAAACTTTTAGCACTTTCTTCACGGTAACAACAACAAAATACAGTATATAGAAAGTTTCATAAGATGTAAGAACTCTTGAAAGATCAAAAACTTTATGAATTACTCAGAAATATGAGACTGGTAAACTCATAGGCCATGTTGCCTTATATAGTCATTAAGTCCAGCAAACAGATGATACAGAGCAAGAGGAATTGTTGCCAGTTACTTTAGACTGGAAAATATGAGAACAAAATCTAATGCCAGCTGCCAGCTAATTCCTCTTCTCTTCTAACAAAAATATTTAAGAAAAGCTTTCTTTGGCTGCAGCCATTTGCTCTCTAGTAAGAGAACTGAATTTGGTTCTTGCTATAATAAGCTTTATTTTAAATTTTTCTACAGAAGTTAGAAAAATAAACACTGAGAAAACACACTGCAGTGAGGATAGACGTCTGTTTGGAAAAAGCTGAACAGCCATGGGTAACTGTCAAAGTTATGGGCTATCTTCGATTATTTTTGAACCATCCACCCTTAGGTTTGCTTGGACCTTGACCACTACCTTAGTTTTTAAATGAAAGGAGGGTGAAAAACACTTTTTACATTTTT
Organism: Vidua macroura; assembly: GCF_024509145.1. Lineage (NCBI taxonomy): Eukaryota > Metazoa > Chordata > Aves > Passeriformes > Viduidae > Vidua > Vidua macroura. The sequence continues at coordinate 9,752,390 of NC_071571.1, forward strand.
GTAACTGAATACTTTTGGGGAGGGCTTGACTTTTTAGTCCGAGCTGATACTCTGCTCTATCTCCCATCCTTTTTTGTCCCACTAATAAAGTGTCAGGGGTAGGACAAAAGACAAAATTACCATGGACAATGTATTTCCCAAAGTTCACAAACTGACCCCAAATGAGAGGTGTTTCACTTGATATGTTTTCAGTTTCTTCTCTCAGGTGCAAGTTGTCCTAGTTAAGCACTCTGCAGATGTATCACACTTAGAAAAGCGTGGGCACAGGTACCAGAGTTAAAATCTAGAAGGCTCTGGGAGTAGCAGAAGTGGAAGGTTTGGATACCTCCTACCAGAGCAGGATGCTGGAAAGCAGAAAAGGGCCAGAAACTGCTTCTAAGGATTCCTGCTGCTGCTCTCTCCCTCCTACCACTGCCAGCTTTCCCACCTTTCCCCCAGAAGGCACCAAACAGAAGCATCTGCAGGAGGTACCCCACGGCAATCCAGACATACTGGGTCAGGTCATGGCTCCAACACAGAGTGTGCCAGAATGGCTTCTGCAGAAGGACTGTACAAAACAGAACTGAGAGAAACAACACAAACCACATCTAGACAATGCAGAAACATTATTCCTGTAGGGGAAAAAGAGGGAGCACCCCTGTCCACATAGCTACACTTTTCCCCCTGCTCCTCTAAACCAAAATGTTTGCATGTAACTTCTTTATTGGATGGTTCCTGCAACGATCTGGGGACTGTACTGAGTATGGAAGTTGTTTAGCAGAGGATTAAATAGCAAAACAATATCAGAAAGTATGCTAACAAATACATAGTGCAAACCAGCCTAAGACAGCATTCAATCCTTTTCAGGGCCATGCTTATTTTGTTAGGATAAACATGAAGATTAACAGTTGTCCTACACTCACGGCTCAGCCAGAGATTAAAAATGAGGTGAAAGAAGCAGACATCTCCTAGTGTTTATGCTCACTTCAAAGAAATCTGTGGAAATTCAAATTTGGTTCATCCCAATGTACTTAACTATTTCCAAATAAGAGCACCGATGTTTTATCAGTTTTGCATGAACTAATTTACTTTTACAAAAACACTGACTAAATCGGGTACAAAATATTTCCAAATTCTTGCATATTTTACTAAGATTTAAGTCTCCATTCCTTCTACCCAAGCACACATGGTTTCTCTAGACAGAGGAAACAAGCCACAAAAATATACAAGTGATGTAAGTTTTTTCTCAGCCATATATAAACACCTAAAACCTAACCTATTTTTTCAACATAGTAGCAAAAATTTATCATGGGACATTTGTTCAAAAGAACTGTATCACAAGAATGTGATTTTTTTGAAGAAAATAACAACATACCTCCTAAAGCTGTTGCAGAATTCACTCTCATCCCCCAAGCCTAGATCAACTTTTCAGAGTTTCAGACTGCTGATGAAACCAAGATGATCACTTTGTGATACTTCAAAGTGTCTAAACCCATGCACTTGTAAATTGTGACCTGCCAGTCTGAAACTGTTAAACCTTGACATAGTAAGTTTTAGTGTTAAGTTAGAACATATTCAAGGAAAGCCTCCAATGGAAAATATACTTTCAAGTAAGAGATGGAAACAATTAATTTCTTTAAAGAAGTCTATGGAGCATAAGAATTTCCATGTTGTTCACATTTTCTCTTAAGCTCTTATGGATACTTATTAAAAGCAGCACCAAACTTCAAATTGCTAAAACTGCCTCACACATGCATACATAGCATCAACGGATTTTCCACCAGCCAAGTGCAATGTGTATTATGTAATCCTTTTTAGTTTTATAAAAAAGATTTGTTGAAGTGCTGTGCCTAAAACTGAAAGCATTTGAGGGCTGTCCTCCTGTTTACACATGACAGTTTGGCTATATCATTTTCATACCAGCCAGACCTTGTTGGCTCACCTTTGTTTCACTGTTATTCCTGCCCAAAGTGCACTAGGCACTTTGGCCTAGTGCATTTCCCAGCTGAATTCTGTGACCTTCTCTCTGCTTTCCACTTTTGCTGCTATCATGAAAATTTTGAATTCCAATTCCATCTCACTATGTGCTTCATCCACCCTCATGCTTGGGTCACTGGTAAATGAAATGGAAATTGCCCACTTGCTACCTAGGACAAAAACTTACAGTAGGTGGGTAATTTCCCATTCTAATTTTAATTTGTGCTAACACCAGCATTGGTTTTCAAAACAATCTTGCACAGATTTTGTGAAATTTTAAGTTAGATCTACAGAATATCAAGAGACCAGTAACAAAAGCTTTTTTACAACCAATCTAGATGGCATCTATTGATCTTTCCTTACCCAGAGGACTTGTAAGAAAACTTTGACAGCTTTCACAAGACACACTTCCAAATTCCAAGGTAATTATTATCCATCTTGATTCATGCTACATCCATAACATTTTTCCAGTGCTTATCTGTCAAAGTTCAACCAAACACTTCCCAAACTGTTTCCTTTTGCTGCTTAATTCTTACTCCATAATTTTCTATCTACCATCATCAACACTCTCAAAAAAATTGGAAAGGGAGGTAAGTGCTTACAGGTTTCCTAAGGAAAAAAAGGGATAGTGCTCCAATTAGGGGCATGTCTCCAATTAGTGGTTCCAGGATAACCCTCATGGTGCCATGGATCTGTGAAAGAGGAAATAAAAAAAGACAATTTACTTTAGTCAAGTTTTAAATGAAATATATATGCTGACAATGCTCACACGTCTAATTCATTAAATTCTTGCTTAAGGAAGAATTTTATATATATATAAATTCTTTCTTTATATGTCATCCAAGCCTAAAAAAATTAATACAAGCACTTAACAGTTGTGCTTAAAAAGTCATTACATTAATCTGTATCATGCAGTGTCATGTTGGTGGTAATTTTTTAAAGGTGTGAAGTAGATTATTTCTACAGCTCCATGTAAACAAATGTGATGCAAGAAGCACAGTGGCATCCACAGGTACCAGAGCAAAAGCAGGTGAATGCTTACAGGTGTGTCAAGACACACATGCAAAAGAGCTAATTCTGCTCCTTAGGGAGAGATCTGTTATCAGAAAGTTCAGGAAATCTCAGAAATATCAGAAGGCAAATCTACTAACAGTAATTGCATCTAAACAGTAATTCTATCTGATGCTTACATATTACATGAAATAAAGTTTTAAGCTCCATGGTGCCTTTATAAACTGACACATCACTTGAACACAACACATCACATTTGCTTGATGTGAAATTATCTCCAGCTTTTCCTGTAGTAAATGTTACATATTTGTTCAACACCTTAAAGGAATTTTTTTCTTATGTTAAGTCATGCTACTGAAATTCTAATGCAGTATCAGTACTATTCAAATGAAAAAAAAAAAAAGCTAGAAAACTACACAATATTACTGTTGCTTTCTTATAGATTATTTCATCAGAAAATAGTGATTTAGTGATATGAAAATCAAAAGAAAAAAAATTGAATTTCACCTGTATGCTTTTCACACCAGCTCTGCAGAAGTATCTCTTGATCTCCAAATCAATTTCACAGTTTCCAACAAAACTAAACCAAAAAAAGAAAGTATACATTTCACTTTTATGAACTAAATTGCAATAAATTGTTCGTTCTGTTTTGCAGTGTCATGACAATGTATTTTGTCTCCCAGAGTATGCACAAAAAAATGCTTGTTGAAATATTAGAACACAAAACAATGTCCGTTTGCTAAAACACCCCCTTCAAAACATCACTGTGATCAAAATCACTCAAATTAATACCTAGGTTTGCTACCATCTCCAGATGGAGGCATAATAGGAAACAAGCAAGAGGCCCTACTTTTGGGAAATAATGGACACAGAATTCATACTCCATTTCAGGAAAGCTCTCCACAGATCTCATTGATTGTAAATGTACCCAAATCCACTCTCATCTAACATAATCACGAGAAGTACTAGACAGAGATGGTAGTTATGCTAAAAATGAAACTTGTCTGAAATATTCACAGACTTGCAAAGCCAGTCATATTTAGAATTTCAATAAGCAGGGCATGCTGAGCTGAATGATCTTCTAAGCAAGTTCTAAGCCAAAAACAGTTGAGCCCTTTCTGAAGGGAGAGAAGGCAGGAAGCAAATTAGAGAACATACTAAAAACTATGCATATTTTTCCCTGAACAGTTCTTGCATCCCATTTTTGGGGATGCAAGTTCAAGTGATTGAAATTTTCCAGATGCTGCCCTGTATTTCAGATTTGGTGAAGCTGGTAAAAAGAAGTCCCAAATATTTTGCCCATGCTACAGGACTACAAGATTATTCACACACAACTCAGGCTTGGATTTTTAGCTGCTTTCCCTGAAGCTTCATCCAGGTCAAGCATGTACCAGCAGAGCTTAGCAACCTTTTTTTTCCAAGAGCTGGTACTGCTGTGAGACACATTGGTTCTGAAAACAAGCTAATTTTGAGACTCAACAAGGAATTCAGGAAGAAAGCTTGAGACTCTGATTTAGCATGGAATTAGTCACTGATTCTACAGAATGAGAGCTAAAAGCAAAACCCAACAGTTGAATATCATGCTCCAGGTAGGGAGAGATGAACTGGACTAGGACACTCTCTAAGAAGATAGAGGCTGGAACAGAAGCACAAATGAAATTTGAATGGTTTTCTGACCAGACTGCCCAGGTAAAGAAAATGGAAGAAGGAGCCAAGTGGGATGGAGATGAGCCAGATTAAAGCCAGACACTGCTGAAAAGGAGGGGGAAATTGTTTCCTCTGCAGGGCATCCTGTTCCAGATTCTGCAGCAGAGCCCAGCTTTCTGCACATTAGTTCCTCAGACCTGGTCTGTACAGTGAAACACTGTTAGCTGTGTTTGGGAGTATGAAGTAATCTTATTACAAAAATGTTTGGGGAATTGTGAACAAATGGAATTGCTTTCATTCATTGGCTATTCTAGGCTCAAGTCAATATAGAATAAATTACTCTTACAGTAAGAGCAGAACAGCAGGATTGCTGTTGCCTTCCCCTGAGCAGCACAAAATACTACCAAAAGAAAAAACAAGGTGAGAGCTGCTGCATTCCACATATCCATTATCTAAATCATCTGTATCCTCCTCTGCTCTGTGTGTGGTGGTGCTGCCTTTGGGATTTCAACAAATGCAAATCTTATCAATCCCTTAAACAGAAATAAACAATATTACCAACACTTTGCTGTAAATATCCATCACTGGAATTTATTTTCAACTATTCAAAAGATAACACTATGTAGAATCCTTTTTGTTTAATGGCCAGTTTGGAGAACTGGAAGACAACAACATGATGGGGTCTATGTCAAAGGAAGGTGACAGTTGCTTTCCTTGGAAAGAATGTAGTGTGACTGTACAGTTTAAAAATAGGTATGTAACTTTTAATACACAATTTAAAACTATGTAATTTCTATTTTTAACCTATCTAACTATATATAGAGGTAGTAGAGATATATATAAATACACTCCCACATATATATATAAATAATTGCATAACAACATGACACAGAGAAGCAAGGTCAATTAAAACCTGCAACTGAAACCTCAATCTCGGCACTCTGCAGCATCAGAACTATTTGTGTTATGAAGACTGGGAAGCAATATGCTTGTTTGAAAATCCATAACAACATGATGACAAACTGAAGTAAAAATAGTAACAAACTGCATTTGATGGGACTAAGTCAACAACATTTAACTTTATAATAAAGCTAAGCATGGTTTTATCCCCTAAGATATTTGGCTGGGTCCATTAACAGTCGATGCCTACACAATTCCACTGTAATACACCATACAACTTGGAAGCTCATATAGTAAGCAAATTCTATACATTCAGATCATAATATCCCAGAAATATTTATGATCCCTTTAAGGTACAGAACACTGAGATAGATCACAGTTTAATGAGGACACTCTTGTAAGAATATTAACAGCAGCTGTACTGAATCAAAAGAGAAGCATAATGTACTGCACGTGATCATTGCAGCCCATGGAAAATACCCAGAAGAAAAAGAAGAAAAAATAAAAGGTTATGGCAAAATTTTCTCTATTACAGTGGTATGTGGTTCTGTATGCTGGACTACCTTAATTGTTTTTAGAAAGTCTTTAGGCCCTGTTGTTACATCTGTCTTCTGGCAGTATAATGTAGTGAATCTCCCCATTCAAGTATTCCACATTTGAAAAAATCTGCAATGTCTTTCAATCTGCAGCCCAAAACTCTCTTCAGTGCATCAATTTTTTTGAGAATCTGAAAAAACTCAGGCTATTTACAACTACTTCTTCAATCTCTCAATCTTCTTTGCTTTCTTTGCTACAGTTCACATTTAAATTGACTGAGTTTATCTTGTTTTCTGTTGATCCATAACCTTTACCCAAGTATTTACTACATTCACACACTTTAGCAAATGTAAGATTAATTTTTATTAACAATTTCTCTAGATCTTATCTTCATTTGCTCAAGTGGTTGAAATTTTTCCCTTGCCCTTATTTTTCATCAAGAACTAGACTTTTAAACTGTAATGAGTTTTGATAATTTTTTTTTAACATAAACTCCACAGTAAGAGAAAGGCAAAGCATTCCCTTCACAAATATGGTCCTCAAACTGAACCTTTAAATACATTCTCCAGTGAGTGCTTTGTGGATTAGCTATTCAAACTACTTAGAGTGAAGTTCTTAATTGGACTCTGAGTGATGCACAAAACCTGTTCCGAAGAGTTCTGAAAAATACTCTGAAGCAATGATCAAAATGCACTCAGTATCCTTGTAGAAACAATAGAAAATAAACCAAAACACACTCCTTTTGCAATTAAAATTAAAAGCAGACCAAAAAAAAAACCTCAAGGATGATGCAAAAAAATACTCTAGAGACACATGGAAACTACTTAAATGCACTATGGAAGGTCCAAAGCAAATGCACACACCCCACCACAAACAACTGACAGCAGAAAGGGCTAGAAGAAGCCACAACAGTGGAACTGCAGGATAAAAGGGGATTCTTAAAAGAATTTTGTACTTTAAACTGAAAAAAATATAAATAAAATCTTTCCTTCCTTCCCTCACCACACACCCCACAGGGCTTGGCTTCCTACAACTATTCTTATAAATGTTTAGAGAGATTATTTGAGAGGTCCTTCTCAAATGTATTTAGAGAATAAAGGGTTTATAGAAAGCTCCTAACTGAAACTTAGAAATAAATTAAAGTTATAGCAAACTAATTTAACTGGAGATTAAAACCTACAGGGATAAATACTCCTAAGGATGGACTTTTCTCCAGCAGTGAGACTGCTCTTTATAATCTTGCAAAACTGCAGTATCAGACATAATTTAGGGTTGGTATCTGTATTTAACTCTATATCTAAATGATCAAGAGGTACTTATTCTTCCTGTTATGACTGAGGTAATCTCAGTGATAATAGTCTCAGAGGATATATAAATCAAACTATTAAAAAGCAAACAACATCAAACAGTTAACAACTGGTACAGGGGGCTGGGGGGCTCTTAAAACTTGCATACTTGTCTTAAACTTGCATACTAAAAGCCTTTGAAAAAGAGCCCTTTCTGAATGAGGTGCCAAGGACAAGTCTTAAACATGAAACAGGACTTCCTTTGATGATGGTTTTGTCTAAGCTTTAATTCCTAGAAGCTGTGATAGTCACTCCAGAGCTCTCGTTTCCATTTTCCTCCTGGAAGCCTGTGCCACCTGCATTAGGGACAAGCTGTTGGGATCAACAGGCACCCAACTGACCCAGCTCTATTATTGTTATTTAAACCACTTCAAGGAATTTGTTTTAGCCTTTTAGACTGGATTCCATTGCACCTGTCTACCACTTCTCTAAGTAGGTTGCAAGGTAATACAATGAGACATATGGGTAAAGTTTTCCTTCAGGTCTATGTTAACAGGACATTGTTCCTGAAATTTTTGTACAAACCTACTGGCCTTTTTACTTTTATCTACTTCATGAGGATGAGGAGAAATTTAAAAAAAAATACTAGAATTACTCTGTCTTCCTGTGAAATAGTTCTGCCTTAAAGGGAAGAAGTGGTCTTGGAACAGAAACAGCTTCTCAAAAACAATTTCTATGGACTGTTTGGTCAGACAAGATTGTTTTCCTGAGGGCTTATCTCTGAAGAGGTGAGACTGCTCTCCCAGCTGCTGTCAGAAGTGGCAACAAAGAGAAAACTGAAGGAAGTTGCTCCATTAGGGCTAACACGTTCATCCAGTGAAATAAGCTCTCAAGAGCCAATCCTGCTGTATTTTGTCCAGCAACACCAATCCCTGATTTGGACAGCTGTCTTTTTCCTACAGAAATAAAAAGATTCAATTCACTAAAGACTGGGCTCTGCCCACAGATGTAGCCCCCACCTGCTCTGGAACCCAGGGAAGGAGACAGCAGCCTTTTATCACTCTGGGGCCTGCCCAGCTCTGCCAAAGCAGCAAAGGCTACAGCATAGCTGTACAAATAACTCAGACTACATTTAATGGCAAAGTATTACATTAAGGGAAAAAGTCAAAAATAGTGCTTTATCTTTGGAAAGTATTTTTTTTATTAACAAACATAACTTTAATGATGAAACCACAGAGAGTTGATATTCCATTTCCCTCTACTTACAGCATGCAGTTTCTTCCTCCATTCATACACAATTAGAACTAACTATATTTGCATGATGAAGCAATTCTCCTTTCAGGCCAACATAACTGCCAAATCAAACAATGTGCAAATTATAAAGCATGGACCCCATTGTAATATAGTAATAAAGTTTACCTGATTTGAAGGTCCAAAATGATCTGTCTTTTGTCCACATTTTCAGTGTACACTTTCACACCATTTATCCTCAGAGGCTGGAACAATGAAGCAAGTAAAAGTTGGATTCTTCTATAGAAGTATATTAAACTCTTAACTTTGAGTTAAAGGTGAACATAGGCATATTCATGCCTGAAGTTAAGAACCTACTATAAACATTAAAAGGTGTGAAGTAAGGCTATCAATTTAGTTCAAATTCTTATTTCAAGGGTAAAAATTACCTTGCTGGGATCCAATTAACCACAATCCTTCCAGAATTACCCTGGGTATGGACCACATTAACTTCAAGATACACAAAACATTTAATAATCAAGCTTTCCCTCTACCCTGCATAAACATCTGATTTCTGTGTAGAGGTGTATTCTAACACTCCCAAAGCATTCTTTACTGTGTAACTACAACAACAAGCTAAATTTAGTTCACAAAAAGACAGTGGCCTTAAGTGGAATTTAGTGAGAATAGATGGAAAAGAATCCATAATTCCCATAAAAAGTTGTGTCAACCACTCTGTGCTATCTCTCTACATCATTGTGTTCACACTCTCCCCTCTCTGCCTCACACGGAATTAACACATATCCATCACACACTCAAGCCCCAAATATACATCAAACACTAGGCAGGAGAGGATGACTAAGAACCTCACTTTTGAGTTTTTCCTTTCTTGAAAAGTTTTCGGATTTCTATTTACACCTTTTTAATAATTCATTTAAAATCAAAATCTCACTACTGTGTTGGGGCTGTGCAGCTCAATTAACTCAACCAAGGCTGCAATATAAAGTAAGAATAGCTCTTTGTCATGTCCAAGGTTACTCAATTCAGCTGCAGAACCATACAGAGGTCTGGGAGCTAAAACCTACTTAAAATTAGTATATCTTAAAAGGAATGCTGCAATACAAATACAGTCTGCAATACAAATATATCAAGGGCAGGACAGAGGCTCTGTGTAAAAGGTTTTACAATTTAGAACAATAATAAACCAAACACACAAAAAGTGCAGTAAAGCATAATGAACTATAACCTACATGAAATAGAGTCACAAAGAGAGGGAAAACAATTCCCCTCTATCACACCTGAAAAATAATTTCAGGTTTCCTAACATTTAAGGGTGTATGGGGGTGTTGATTTTTAAATCCTTATTTGAAATTCAATTTATGACAAGCAATAGAAACACAAAAGACAACTTCAAACAAAAGCTGTTAAACTGCATCTCAAAGCAATAAAGTTCTGGTTAATGCAGGGAAGATGAAGTACTGCTGAACCTGCTGCAAGCAGAGGGGATCATTCTCAGCTTGCACTGGTCAAACAGGCTCTCCTGCAGGCATGAGACCCCTTCTTTCATGGGATGGAACAGAAGACAAGCATCTGTATGCCCATTTATACTGTGTTATGTGCAGTTCTTGAAAAGCCAAGCCAGCAGCCTTGTCATTGACTCCACACAATATGATTAGAAGTGCATCTGTGACAAGAAAACTGCACTTGGACCATCTGGCAAAAGGATAATGGTTCCTGCTCACTTAATGTAAAGCACTGCATGAACAACGTTAAAATCACTTTGCTGTGAGCTCTTCATGTGACCAGGCATTACTACACTGAGTCATCTCCAAATTCTCAGTCAAGTTTCTGAAGCATAGATCCCAGGAAATGCAATATAGCCTCTGCTAAAAAACCCACACATTTTTTACATTAATGTTACAACAGAAATCAGAATCAGGCTTATGACCAAGTGTCACAGAGAAATATTTCTGTGCAGATTTGAACAGGCTACATGAAAATGTTGTGTAAAACAGGGTCTCTTAAAAAAACCTCACCTGATGACCAATGTCAATCTTTGTAAAACTGAAGGTACTGAGGTGGTTGTTTGCTCCTCTTACTGCTGGCTCTATGGTTTCTCGGAAGAGTTTCTCAATGAATTGACAAATAAAAGGCCACATCTGTTTTACAGTCTAAGGAGAAAAAACAATCTACATGGAAGTACAGTTCTTAAATACATGAACAAGTTATAAATGTAAAAACTCAGAATTTCACTGCATCTGAATTTTCTATCTGAAAATTCTATATTGCTTTTTTTTCTTACTATTTTCCAATTAACTCATGTTCTTCTATGCTCTTTGAATGAAAGATATTTTTTAAAAAGTAAGCTACATAGATTTATATCTTAGATTATCACACACACAAATCAAAACCACAAATTTCATTTATTTTTAGATTGTAGGTCAGGAACCTACAGTAACTGGAAAGTATTCCAGACAAGTAGAAAATTAAAGATTGTGTTTACAGCTGCTATGACTTCTATGCAATTATAGCTGTCATTACTGTAATGCCACATTAAATCATTCATAAAACTCACAATTTCAGGACCATGAAAATAAATTTAACCTTTCTTGTGACTAACTGGATCAACAACCAGAGACTTCAAGTCTATAACGCATAAAGTTAAAACTACTCTGTTCTCAGATTCTTGCCTCACTTTTTATTTTAATCTCAGCCTTCCCTCCTGCCCCTTCCCATTTGGGAGCAATGTTTCTCCTTACCTTGTTGAGCCATTCTGCTCTTTCTGTGTCTGGAAAATGCACCTAAAAAACCAAACCAAACACAAAACAAAAAATTAATACAAATACAAAACACTTTTTAGTAATTGTGTCCAGTCATTTACATACAATACTGCAAAGCTTAGGGATCTCCCTAGACAGTGGGCAACATATTCAGTAGTCAACACTCCTGACAAGAGAATTAAAATACAAGTAAATTAAAATACAAACTAATTTCTGAACTACATAAATATATGCTTGGACTTTTTTCTAGTAGTAGCACCTGGAATAAAGTAATGCTGTAACACCATGGACAAACTAAAAAACCAGCACAGCCAACCCAGCTTGTGTCAACCAATACTAAAATGACACACACGACTGCCAGCGTCCCCACTGCACTTCTGCTTCCTTTCATTCATCCCAAATCTTTTTCAATGTCAATAAATCATGGCTATGAATATTTCATCAGTGAAGCTGAAGCTCAGGAATATGGATTTAAGTTCAGCCAAGAGCCCTTTGAAAGACATTTCTAGTGATTTCTTTTCTCAAACTGCAGAAACCAGTCCAAGACAGGTTATATACAGGGCAGAAAGTACCCGTGGCAACAGGAAAACATCAATTAAATGCTGGAAGAACAGACACAGTTTTCCAGACACAGGAGAGTACAGTTAGTAGCTTTACCTTTTACAAACACACATACATGCAAAAAACCCAGTCAAAAATCCCGTCCTAACAAAAATAAAGCCCTGAAGAAGCAGAGCTAAAAAGAATTTCCTTAGAAACTCACAGGCTGTAGAACAAGATGCAGATCACACTTCCCAAAGACAAAGAGCCTTTGAACACACTAAAAAATTGTGACCTACATATGGTGACTTTTGTGAAGCAGTGTCTCTACTTAACCAAATTGCCAAGTCCTAATCTCTTCATAGCATAACAGATTGCACCACTGGCTTCAACAGCAGCTATATTTATTGTGCATATCCCAGATATAAACAGTCAGTGAAACACCTACTCTTTAAACTGTATTTCCAAGAAGATTAATTTGAAAGCAAGCCCCATTAATGACTTTTTTCAGTTTTTATTTGCTTCTTGCATTAACAATCAGCACTAACATATCCTTCATAAACTCAATCTACCCTCAGAGCAATCCTTAATTTCATCTAAACCCCCAAGCTTTTGCTATATAGTTTTTACCATGCTGCCCCTCATCAGCATAATCAACAGTGTCAGAGGTGTCTCTCCAGTCTGTTTCTTTTTCAACAATCTCAGGTCAATAACAAAGGTAAGCCCCATGTTTCTACAGATACTTGAAGAATTACAAATGCTGCTGTCTTCCACTGTCAAGAAAGGCTCTCAGCATCTTTATCAAGTACATCACATATCTCTCAAAAGCTTTACAAGTGGTGCAGAAGTGTCCAGTGATCTGTTTGACTGAGGGAAAAACATTCAACATCATTTATTTTACTAAAGTTAAAAGAACAGAATTTTATTAATACCAGATAGAACAATTTGGGAGCCATGTTATTTTATTTACTTAGAATTAATTTACTAGAAAATTATGGTGGATAGAATGTCAGAACTCTGTACTAAAGAGGGTTGGGGATAGTGTCCACTTTTTGAAAACAAAAAATAATTAATTTGTTTTTTACTTTTGCAACACAAGTACTTGCAAGTATGTACATGAACTTACAGCTGAACAGAGTTTACACTCAGTTTTTGTCTTGCAGGGTTCTCTTGCTCCCAATGGTAAAAAAGTTAAAGGAACTGAGAGAATGAACACTGTTAACCCCAACACTAATAAACAACATCTTGATCTTTCCTTTAAAATATTTGCCTTCTGAATCTGCAAACAGAAAAAATGCCAATTCTCAGTAATGACTTGTGCATGACGTTGGATCAACATGTTTCATTCTGATTTAGGTTCATCACTGAACATCAGTGATGTTCAGTTTCACAGGGTGAGAGCTGCTGAGCTGTTCCACATAGGGGACACCACCGTAATCCAAAGGGAAATGGTCAGCAACCTGCTACACCACTTAGACAAGCACAAGTCTCTGTGGCTAGAAGAGATCCACCCAATGGTACAGGGGCAGCTGGCAGAAGTGCTCACAGAGCCACTTCTCAGTCATTTACCAGCAGTCCTGACAAACTGGGGAGGTCCCAGGTGATGGAGGTCAGCAAATGTAACCCCGTCCACAAGGGCCTGGGGAACGACAGGCCTGTCACTCTGACCTTGGTCCAGCAAAGGTCATGGAGCTGATCTCCTGTTATGACAGCATGACTTAGTGAATGAGGGAATGTTGATGTGTTGACCTGGGCTTCAGTGAAGCCTCTGATGTGTTTTCCCACAGCGCTCGCCTGCAGAAACTGGCTGCTCATGGCTTGGACCAGTGTACAGTCAGCTGGAGAAAAAAACTGGCTGGATGGCCAGGCCCAGGGAGAGTGGGGAGAATGGAGTTACATCCATGGCTGTAACTCTGGCCAGTCACAAGCATGTTCCACAGGGCTCAGTGCTGGGGACACTCCTGTTTAGTTTACTGTCATCTGTATGAAGGGATCGACAGCACCCTCAGTCAATTTGCAGGTGACACCAAGTTGGGTGGGAGTGTTGATCTGCTGGAGGGCAGGAAGGGTCTGCAGAGGGATCTGGACAGGCTGGACTGATGGACCAAGGCCAGTGGTATGAGGTTCAACAAGGCCAAGTGCTGGGTCCTGCATTTGGGTCACAACAACACCAGGCAGTGCTACAGGCTGGGAACAGAGTGGCTGGAAAGGAAAGGACCTGGGGGTGCTACTTGACAGCAGATGAACATGAGCCAGGTGTGCCCAGGTGGCCAAGAAAGACAAAGGCATCCTGGCCTGTATCAGAAATAATGTGGCCAGCAGGATCAGGGCAGTGATTTTGCCCCTGTACTGGGTACTGGTGAGGTTGCACCTGGAATCATGTGTTCAGGTTTGGGCTCCTCAGTACAAGAAGGACATTGAGGTGCTGGAGCGTGTCCAGAGAAGGGCAGTGGAGCTGGAAAAGGGTCTGAAGCACAAGGCTTAGCTGGAGCACTTGATGAAGCAGCTGGGGTTGTTTAGCCTGGAGAAAAGGAAACTCAGGTAATTGCTCCCTACAATTACCCAAAAGGAGGTTGTAGCCAGATGAGAATCGCTGTCTTCTCCCATGTGGAAAAGAGAGAGGATAAGAGGAAATAGCCTCAAGTTGCACCAGGGAAGTTTAGAATGCATATAAGAAAAAAATTTTCATGGAAAGAGTTGTTAGCATAGGAACAGGCTGCCTAAGGAAGTGGTAGAGTCACCAGAGCTGGATGTATTGCAGCTGTGGCATTTAGAGTCATAGTTTAGTGGTAGATCTGGCAATGTCAGATTAATAGTTGGACTTGATTATCACAGAGGCCTTTTCCTAAATGCTATGATTCTACAGGAATTGCAATGAACAGCAACAAAATAAAATAAATAGAAACAACAAATTAAACACTCAGATGAGGAAAGGAAAAGAAAATTAATGGAAATACCAAAAGCAAACCTGTCTGCTGTGAGTAATGCAAGATATAACAGTTGTCATGTTCACAATACATTTTTAGTCTTCTGCACAAGTATCCAGTTGACATTCAACAGAAAAGACACACTAGACTTGAGAGAGGCTTCCCACTCTAAATATAACCTCAGCACAGATGAAATTCACCTTCCTCCAAAGGGTGATCCAACTTCCCAGATTCAGAGTATAAACTTCTGAAGGCACAGGCCACATTCCCTGCACCATGCACACAGCTGACATTCCTCTGTGGAATGAAGACAAGAGGAAGTATCTTTCTTACACCTATCAAGCACTCTTCACATTCAGTCCCAAATTATGCAGAAACACTTGAGATAGGCTGGAAAACAAACAAGAGGCCACAGATACTCAAATCTACCCATATATGCTAATTTATTAATTTTTTTATTTTATCTACTTTACAATCTTTATTAAGACCTTGCTTAACAGGACATGACTCTTAATTTTTCTAGAGATTTAATAATTACTTGTCCTTTGGTGTGCCACACCTATCATGCTCCTACAGTTACATGAGTTGGCACTAAGCCTGCTCCTCAATTATGTAAGCCTAGTTTACTCCTGCAGTTGATAGTAGGCAACAAATAATACAGTATCTTCTATTCCTGTTTCTCATCCCTTTTCCATTCTTGCTTTTCTGCTTGCTGACTCAAATTTTAATGTAGTTTGGTGCCTATTCTGACACTCAAAACAGAGAGCAGAGAACATTTTATTTTCAAGACTCTTAAATTTTCAGTCAAGCCAACCTCAAATCAAAAGCTGGGCTTTGCTTAATCTTTAGATGCTCCAAACCCAGGTTATCTGAAAACAAAGAATAAAATATTTACCCATCTACTAATATATTTTCAGCCTGCTATATGAGACTGCAATACTAGTGGAAAATTTTTTTTTTGCTTTAAGAGTTTTTGACTTCAAATACAATCCTATGCATAGACAACAAGAGAAAGCGTGAGGGATAGAAGTTGGTACACTGGATCAGTCAGGACTGAGACAAGAACATTGAAGCAACTGCACAAACATTTTTATGGCCAGAAGCAAGAATCAGACCAACTGATGTGCAAAATCTGTTACTTCTCGTATAAAAATCTATTGACAAGCATGACAGAAAGTGACAGAAGTCAAGATTTCAGCTAAGACAGTTAACAACTAAAAGCATTTTCCTCTTGGCATCTGTTAGTAAATTACTCATGCAGGTTTGGCAAGTAGTGTCATTTCACCACTTGGTGTAGCAATTCATTATTCAAAGCAAAGTATAACAAGAGAGAACTGTTGCAAGAAATGCCCCAACGACCATGTTCAACACCAAAATCATAACTTCCAGGAAAGTTCTATTATTAAATGTTATCTTGCAAAATACTTGAAGTGCTCAAAAGATGCATTTCTGCACATTAAAAGGACACTATCTGGCTTTCTCACACAACTGTTTGTGCTTAGCTCTAAACAGCTTTCACATTTACTTTCTATTTCTGATCCTGCACTTCAAAAACTCAATTCAGAACATAGCATTTTTTGTAATAATCAGTAAAATACCAGAAAGAGCCCAAGGAATGCAGTTCCTTGTTCTGTCCTGGAAGACAATAAAAGAAAAAAGGGACAAAAGAAAACCATTTACAATAACAGCAACAACAGTAGAAACGTTTCTTACCCACAACTATTTTGTTTTTCAAACTCTCTACATACACTCTTCACACTGGCTAAATTGACTCAGTTTTCTGGCCAGACTACCATCTGCATCTTTCCAAGGAAACAAGACTAGACACAGAATAATAACTATTACACTCAAATGCCATGGACTAAGGATTGACGGGAAATCTTGAAAAGACAAATAGCAATCAGAAAATAACATGAAATGAGGTTCAAAGTGCAAATAATAACATTAATGCCTTAAATATAATTTTTCATTCACATAAAGGAAGTTTCACTTATCTACATAAATGTTACTAAAAGCAAGCATTGACAAGAAATTCAGAAGGAAAGACATGACAACACCCTTCTGTAAGTAATGTTGAATTGCTCTCAACACAAGTCACAGGTACTAATAATCTACTTCAAAATATAAATTGCATAATAGCTATTACTATTCACAGATCCCCTCACTGTAAAATATTTTTCTTTTAAAAATTATCTTTGAAAGCTTTCTCCATCCTTAAAGGTCTTTATGAAAGAACCATAGATAAATTTAACATTTATTTGATGATTAACACATAGGCACTAAATATTATCTACATAAACAAAAAAACTGAGCATCTACACTGAAAGTACAAAACTACAGGTATTAATCAGAGCATTCCAAAAACTGAAAACTTAATTTGCTACAAACAAACCACTTTTCATGAACTGTATATTACAACAATGGAAGAAACAGAAGCAATAAAAAAGCAGATTAAAAAAAAAAAAAAACAAAAACAAAAAAAAAAACCAATAACAACAAATAAAAAGCCCCAAACAAAACCCTCTAAAATTTTGGGGTTCTTCCATTTTACATTCAAAGATTAAAGGTAAGAATTCCAATGCTCTCAGGCACATGGTGTGATTCTTGGGGTGCCCTCCATAGGGCCAGGAGTTGGACTCAACAATCCTGATGAGTCACTTCCACAGACTGTAGAATATTCTACATTAAAAATAATGTACTATCATAGCTATGTTTAACAGATACTTATCTGAGTCAGCATTACTTAAGCTTCGTTCCTTCCATTTGCACTGATTATTTGTTGCTCCAGATGTAAATCTTAAAGAAACTGTACCAGTCACTTTAAGATCACACAATATAATCAAGTTTCTTGATATAGTTACAATGCAGCAAAATATTCTTGAGCACTTTTCCAGCTATTTCACAAATATCTCTTCTATTAGATACTGATCCCTTCTGCTTATTTTGGAAAGCTAAAATTACATATAAAAATCCTCTACTTGATCAAAAGTGCATTTGTCTAGCTTAAATGTAAAAATGTATAAGGGTATCACAGTAGGTTTTCATAGTCTCTTCATGCATAATCAGTGGATAGGGAGACTATACCACAGAAGGAAATTCAGGACAGAAGCCCAAATTAGGTGATCTAAAACCTTCTGAATGTACAGCATAAGCAGTTATTTAACCATTAAGCCTAAAGCCAGTGGCATGGCAAAAACCCAAAACACACTAAAATTAAATTTTCCTTTGAATAATAGCTGACAGTTTGTCTAATCTCACTGCACTTGTAACTCAAAAAGGCCAGAGAAAGTTACTAAAAGAAGAAGCCCAGCATGGATAGAATAAATCGTGTCATATAGTGATATTCAAGCTCAATTTAACATCTATTCACTCCAGTGCTTTCCAGCTGGTAAAGCAGGCTGGCCTAAGGACATTTTAGGTAAAACAGAGCTGAGAAGGGCTAATAGCTTAATCCCGTGTACTCCCTCTCAGTCTCTGAAGCAACAAGGAGCAGCAATAGGTGAACGATTTGCTCCTTTCCACAGAGGAACTGACCCAAAGTCTTCTGGCACTTGACACAGGCTGAAGAGGCTTCTCCTCCAACGCTGGCTGAAGGGAGGACCCCTCCTTTCTGACAGGAGCTGAAGAAGGGGGGCTGAGAGAGAAATCACAGCAGCCAGGCTCTGTCACTTCAGTAATTCACCTCTGGGGTTAACCGAGCAATTTTCCTACTTCTATCAATACCAGAAATACTCTGGCTCTCTCCTCTTCCAAATAACAAAAAAATCCCACAAAATATTTACTGTTGCAGAACTGCAGGATTCAGTATTTCTGAAAGAAAAGGTTAAATGCCAATATTAAGGTTTCCTTAAAAATCCTGCAGGCCCTTGTTGCTAAACTAACAGTCAACTGCTGTTTCCATTACTTCTGGTAATCTGATTCAGTTTCTGTTTAGCATGCCTTGGGATGGATTTTGAGTTTGCAGTTTTAAATATATTAAAATGATTAGCCTTTGCACAGCAAAATTCATGCTCAGGACCACAAATGCGGTGTATTTGCAGCATGAGAACTAAGCCAGGACTCTTGAAACAGTTTCCCTGAGAATCATTACAGATGAGCTGCATGTGCCACATCTTTCAACAGAAACATCTGGAAGGTCCAGAAGCAGACTGAATATAGAAAATCAGTTTTGTCAAACACGCTATTTATGTCCATAGGATACTTCACAGAATACCAGCTAGAAAGACTCGGATAAATCGGTAGCAAGTAACCTAAAAGTGTTACAAAATAAGCAGTACAGGTTTTGACAGTAATTGTCCATAGATAAACAAAAAGTTTAAAAAAAATCAAACATCAGAGAATTAAAGGTAGGGGAAAAAATAAAACTATCCCTCTCCACACAGAGAGTACACATAGAGTAAGACACAGAGATAAAGGAGGTGGGGAAAGGCCCTAAAATTTCTGCCATGCCTCTATGATCATGAAAAACTGCACAGTAAAATGGAAATATTGGAAAAAGTGGAAACATACTTAAATGAAAGAAACAGCTGTAATATCAAGCACGGTTAAGGACTGTATTTATTTATGAACTGGAACATAAGCCATTTAAGTGCTTGGACAACACACTGGAAAACAAAATAAACCTTTATGAAAGAAGCAATTAAATGCCCTTTGAGTCAGATTTGCACCTATAAGACAAGAGTGGCTTTAGAAACACATACTTGGTACCCCACCAAATGTTCCCAAAACACTCTACCAGCACAAACACTGTCATCCCACGTGAGCTGCCTCTATCAGTTCAAGTCCTCTGAGGTGCCACAACAAATTACAGACAGCTGTTCAGCACGAGTTTTCCAGGGTGATCTCTGTATTTCCCCCTATCCTGAGCTATCTGCTTCAGACATTGTGAGCGTTAGGGTGAAAAGTAATTTCTTCAACAACACAGCAATTAAAGACAAAACAAGCTGGTGCTTGGTGAAATTGAAACGAACAGCTTTTCAACACCTCCAGGGTTCAATGCTAACACAGGAAAGTTACTACAATAGAATTCATACACCTCAAGTAGTAAAACTGACATTCTTTATAAGGCATAAGAATTTAAATTTTCTTACAACCTTCCTTGTTACACCTCTGTTCCTCATCCCTTTCAGCAGTTCACATACACAGGATATTTCAGCATCCTGGTATGGCCTGAAGGACATTATTTCTTAATATATATTCATAAATGTATATATATACTTATGACTATATATATACACCATATATATAAGTATATATATACCATATCTGGGGGACAAGGAAAACAACTAGCAGCACATAGGCTGTGTCTTGTAAAGTCAGGCTAAACTAGCATAAACTAGATGCTCCCAAAACACTGCCAAGAGCCACCATTGCCCATACACACGGCCTTTGGATCTCACTAGAGCCCAAACTCCATGGAGGGATCCCAGATCCAACCTGCCTGCTGTGCTAAAATGAAAGCATACCATTAATTCAAACTATAAAATGCCTTTTCTACATTTTACCAATAACCATAAATGTATCTATATTTCTCATTTAAATAATAAAAACATGTTACTTTGCTAAGATTATTTTTTTAAATATATTACATATTAAATACATATACAGGACTGTAATTGAGATACTTGTCCCTTTATTTTCCTTCTCATTGCAGAATTCATTGGAACAGCATTTAGAAAATCAGCAATCCTCCATTTTTTGCTAGCAGCCCATCAAAAGCCTAATCAGCTTATAGTTTTGGCAGCTGAGGATTCAGAATCCATCCTTATGGAGACCTGCAACACCACCAGAATATTCTCACCTGGATATTCTCCCCAGTTTCTATGGTAAACAATGTTTTTGGCAATGCAAAATAATGCTGTATTTGAAAAGGTAAACCCTGCCTAAAAAGAGGCTCCAGAGCTCTGATATGACTGAAAAAGCAACCCAGAACTAAGTCCTGCAATTCAGAAGTGAAGGATGTTGAGCCATTTCAAAGCACAGCAGTTTCATTTTTTCATGCACATATTCCACTTGAACATCTATTAAATATGCTTCACTCACAGTGGCAGTGTGACTTGTCAAAAGCTACATTATTTTTCAGCAATTTAACTCACCAATACCAAAACTAGATAAAATTTGCCTAAGTGCTGCTATTTTTGCAGTGAGGGAGCAAGCATGCCACAATACAAAGTTACCCAGAGACCTCCTACTTAGCAGCAGCTTGCTCTAACAAAATCCTCCGGGATAGGCATTATAAGCAGCTGCTCTGGAAGAATGACAGAACAGTAGTTTGCTAGTAAGGGAACTGGAAAATCCTGCTTCTAGCCTGACACTCAGCCTCTACAGCCCAAACTTTCAGCCTAGAAATTAAAAACCAATCATCATTAACTTCCAGAAGCATCCAGGTTTAATCACCTCACAAACAACATGAAACAAAAATCCCTTTCTCCACCAGTAAAGGTTAGAGTTTCCTTCCAAATACGTGGAAGTACATTGGCGTGGTTTTCTCTGGTATCTGGGTACAGAATCAACCCTAAACACAGCACAGGATGTCTGCCAAAGGGAACCACATGGGTTTGCCTTGCTCAGCTGTTACCTCTTTCTGAACAGAAAGCTTGAAGCTTTTAGTCCACTAGCACAGAATCATCTTCTAGCACAGCCTAATTTCAGAATTATCTTCAGGTTTGCATATATTAGCAACATATATCATAAATCAGGCTTCGATGTAGAGATGACATCAACTCTGTCGCCAAAATGCTTTATTTTCACTGCAGTTTAATATCTTGTAATTTTTCCTGGATTGCCATGTTCACATTTCTTTTTCACTTTCCATCTAAAAAGGACAAAGGCAAGTTTTCAGTGCTTAGTTTGGAGTGAGACAGGACACAAAAAAAAAACAAAAAAAAAAAAACAAAAAACAAAAAAAAAAAAAAAAAAAAAAAAAAAAAAAAGTAGAAGGCATATGGGGGCATTCAGTTGCAGGAACCTTTTAATGGTTTCCACTTCTGAGGGATTGACATGCAGAACCTCTGACAGAAGACTGATAACATGACACAGGATGAGACATTTTTCACACCTGTTGAGCACATCTTAAAGTGAGGAAACATAAGAATTTAGGTTTAACATTTTGACTGTTTACTATCCACATTTACAGTAGTGTTTTTTTCTACACCACTTCCCCAGGCAGAAGACCAGGACCCATGAACTCTTAGGACAACAGGATGCCCTTCTCCAATCTCACCTCAACAGGCATTTACAGCAGTAACAATTGTATTTTATAAATGCTGATGTGCTTGGCCAGGACAAGCACAGTTTAAAAAAAAAAAAAAAAAAGAATTGGTAGCATGAGACTCCACACAAGTAAAGTTATCAAAACCTGGATTTATACTGATCAAAGTCTTGCTCTCGCACCACGTTACAGAAAAGTAGTGCAACCAAGTTTTACAAAATGAAACACTTAATGTTTCATAAGCCTGCATTAGCACATCACCAAATTCCCACAAGTATTGCAATTGCTGAAAGCAAAGACCCAGATTTTAAATGTTTAAACTGCTAAAAGGCATAGGATGAACCATAGCTCTCAGGGTTCACCAAATTTACCACTTAAAAAATGTTGCACAGTACTCTTTTTTGACATTATTAACTTTACCCTTTTATTCCCAGGAATAATTTAATTTGTTCTTCTCCTTCTACAAATAAAGTCTTAATACCTTGAAATTCCAGCTTTTGGTTTTTAAAATTATAAAAGCATTAGCAAGATATTTCCAATTTGTCACATTTCAAAAACATTACCTCTTTTGTACTTTCAAGTCTCTATAACAAATTCCTTTTCAGTTCCCTTGAGAATCCAGACATGTTCTCACCCCACTGCATGCCAGAGTGTCTTATTCTCTTGACAGTCAACAGAAGACAAATTTTCCTCTCTGGACTGCTAAACATTAGCTTTCAAACCAGCTTATACAACCAGTGTCACAGCACAACCTACTATTCTTTGAACTGTCTACAGCTGTGAAAAGAAGTGCTGGGCTCTGCACCAAATGGTCAGCTGGTATCTACAATAAAACATTGAAGGTTTCTTCACCTTTTACTCCACTGACCCGCTGCCCGATTCCCTAACCCTGCAGTCAGCTCTGATCCAGAGACTGAGCTTCCTGCAGCAGGGAGAGCTCATTCCTTTAGCACTCACCGGATTGCCCAATTCATCTCTCTAAGGGAACCATGCAGGTGTTCTGTGAGAGCTAAAACGGGCATCAGAAAAGGCAAGTGAGCTTTCAGAATAGACAAGTATTAAGAAGCAGTGATCACCCTCTACCAGACTCCTCTTTCTGAGGCAGATTAAATCTTCTTCCCTGTCTTTAGCCTGAAACATCTCCATGCACTGAAGCCCAACCTTCTGTTCTTTTTAATGTCATCTGTAATTCACAATACATTTGAAACAAATCTATGTGAACTATGACAAGTATAATTCACTTTGTATTGGTTGGAAATGAGCAAACTGCAAATTTGTATTTGAAAATACAAAAGAGAAAAATGGAAAACTTGGATTTTTATTTTTTCGGTGGTATCCAAAAAAATGCAGCATCATGATATAAAAATTCAAGCTAGGTTAACCTAAGAAATCAAACAAGTCTGTAGAATACACTCAGTAGTTAAAACTCAATGCTTGTTTTAACTGGTTCTGACCCAATACCAGCAAAGGTGTTTAACTTCTAAATGCTGCACTGCATCCAGTACTATCCAGCCAAAGCTTATTCTTAATATTAAAATATTTTTGAAATATAATCAGAAATCATGCAAGATATAACAGGCATTTTAAAATGCCTGTTTCATTTCTAGTCAAAACACTAGAAATCCACTACGTAAAATCCAGAGAGTATAAAGAATGCAGACCAACAGTCTGGGAGTTTTGTGGAACTTTTAAATAATCAGTGATTAGCCCTCTCTGAAACTAGAAAACTCTGCTGACAAAGTAACAGAAAGCAGAACATTCTAATAAAATAAAAGCAAGAAGAGCCACAATGTTTAAATCAGGTCTCAGTTAATGCAGTGACAAAGGGTGGGGAGGAAAGCCCCAGTTAACCTTACAGCAGCAGGTATGGATGACAAGCTTACATGTGTAACTCCTTCTGGTTCTTTCATTCAAGGATTTAACCAAATTCTTATACCAGGTTCATATACAAAGCTCAGTATTTCTACTAATTAGGTAGATGCTAAAATTTTTAAGGTTTATAAGATTTGCTCTCCCTTCTCTCTAGAACAATTCTGGCCCTCTCAATGGGCTGTGTATCAACACCCCTCAGTGTGTATAGCACTGTTCGGTAACAGAACAGTGTTATTTTTTAGAAAAAGATATGCAAAGTATGTCGTACATTTCACTGGCAACACATTACATAGCAACTTCTGCACTAAGCAAGATCAAAGGTCCACCTAACAAAGCAATCAGAAGTGATATTTAAGGAAAAATCAAACCTAAAACAGTACTATGGAATTATCCTTCCCTGAATGCCCTCTCAGCTTCTGCAAAGGATGGCTGTAACCCTTAGCAGCTGCTGGCATCCCTTCTATCTTGAGGCATGCTTAGCCCCTAAAAAAGAAAACAAGCAAAAAAAAACCCCACAAGCAATTCCATTCCTTCAGGTAAGTTTACTTAAAACAAAAATGATGCTCTAGAGTTTTAGTGCAGACCTTAACCTCATATAGTATCATACTGAAAATGCAAGACCTACAAAATACGTAATTGGAAAATACCAAATTCCAATCCCCTACAATTGCAGGATTCATTATCCTATTTTTCTTTATAAACTCCACCTTAAAACCATGGAGCTTGCTACTGTTCCTCAGTACAGAGCAGGAAGGGCAGCTCTGGTGTGTTTTGGTAGACTGGGTTGCTAAGGAAAGACACTGAAAGCACTCCCTGCTAAATCAAGTTTCTAAACTTAGGAATGCTACATCATATGTTTGAGCTACAAGGTGGAATCAAAACCCAGACTGCCTCCCCAGCTAAATTAACTATTATCCTTATCCTTAAATATCAGCCTTACTATTTTAACAATGTTAAAATATATGTTAGCAAAAGGTTCTTTAGAGGAAAAAAAGTCCTCGAAATAACAGAAAGTAATGTTCAACATAAAAATCCCCACCCAGTAATATCACTTTGTTTTGAAACAGAAAAGGTATTTTCATTATTTATTGAAAAGATTTTACAAACACGTAGAAAGATTTTTAAGTTTGCACTTTAATTCCTGTATTCACACAAATCACGTTTGGACAGCCTATCTTCCAGCTGGAGTATCTATCCCATGACTGAGCTTAGCACCTCTTATCCAAGAAGCTATTTTAGAAAAAGCAGAGTAAGTGTACTTAAATCAAACCTGCAGAAGGACAGGCCGCTACTGAAACTGCATCCTCTGAGGAAAATTCATGTGCTTATGTTACTGGGCTGGCACATACAGCATCTGCACAGTGGAACATCCAGCAAGCTGCAAATCTCCTGGGCCTGCAATGTCTCTCTAGAACTGTACAATAATTTTCATCAGAAAGTGAATTTAATACCAAAGTACACCATCCACAGCACTAGGAGGTTTATGTTCATCCACAAATAGATGGACACTGCCTGGCAGACACATCACAGTCTGCAATACATTGAAATCCACACTTAGCAAAAAGGAAGATAAAGCCCCTCAAGTGGAACTGCAGCAAATGAGTAAATGAGCACCCAAGGCTGGCCTTTAAAGTTTTTCAACAACACAGTATTACATGTTTTAATATTATGGTTAAAACACACCTGGATATTTGACAGTCCTGTTGATCCTTTGACTTGTGTACACAGCAACATTTGTTCAGTCACTTGCCCCACCACACAACTTTTTACAACTCAACAAAGCCATGGGAGGAAAAGAAATACTGCTAATTTGTAGGAAATCTGGAGTTTAAAACCATCATTTCATCTTCTGGGGAAAAAAACAGAAAAATAGTGATGAGGTTTCAAGATGTTTATTTCTTTTAAGACATCAATAGTAAATACAAAAATACAAAACACTAAACAGAAATTAAAAGTTCAGCCAGTTGGCAATGCTCCTGTTCACCCTACCAAAACTTCTCCAGGCCCTGCTTCCAGGAAACATCTCCTAAGATTCCCAGCTTCCTGCAGACACAGACACTTTCTCTCATGCCATGACTGCAAACCATCACTGATACAGTCCTTTGACATAGCTGTGTTGCAATGCTCTGCATCAAAACATTCTTCAGACTTTGTTAAAAAGTTTTTCCATCTTAAAAAAGCAAGCAAAGTAAGTGATCATAAATTCTAAGAAATGCAAATCCTCTTTCTAAATTAAGCTGGTTTTAAAACAATACGGGAAACTAAAGAATCTGCTTTGTCCCATGTTTTGGGAAGTTTAACATTTGGCTGTATATGCTTTAAATACTCCATTTCAATTTCTGTGCTTCTAATATAAATTCATTTATTTTATTTGCGTATGTTTGGAGAGAGAGTTCCTGTGTTTTTTTGAGAGAATATACTCTAGTTTTCACAGAAGCAGTTACAAAACCAGGCCTTCAGTAGAAGCACAGACTGTGGACAAACTCCTATCTAGAGTCTATACCTAAGATTTTCAATAATGCCATCAGTTCACCTCTAGAATGGCCAAGCAAGTGTGCAGTGCTGACCTGAATGACATAACCTTGCTTCAATACACAGCCACTGCTTATGTTCAGCATCACTTGCATGATGTTTTCCCCACACCTGAAACCAGCCCTTACATAAAGGCAGCCTCTGCCCTTCAAACAAACAATGGGTAGCAAGCAGCTGAGTGATTTAGATTCAATAACTTCTTGGCCTAGGAGGAGGAATGTTCCAGTGTTAGAATTGTTGGGTGTTTGACAGACAGAATGGAGAGGTGGCAAGAGTGAAAAAAGAGGAATTGGATACATTATCCCTCTTATAATTGCAACAGAGAACAGTCACCTCTCCTATTGCTGATTATCATCAATGATGAAGATTAGCCAAGCATTTGGGGATCTCTTGAATATTCTTTACCCCTAGCTCAACTCTTACAAACACACTAAGTTCTTTCACTTTGCCATTTAGCAGCAAAAATAACCATCAGAAATCAATACCATTTTAATTAATGACAGCAGTGGGCCGTGTTATGTTATAGAGATACTGCCTACAATTAATCATGACATTACACATCTAAGAGTCTTTTAAGACAGAGCAGTTTATAACTGATACTTAAACTCACAATTTAAGTATTTTAATCTGCATCTACTGTCCCACTTTGTGTATTTGTACAGCCCATAGCTGGAACTGTGATAAACAGATCATAGCCACTAGATCTTGGTTGTAGTTTAAGACAAAGGAAAGATGAAAAAAACTTCTTACATCTCAGCAACCCTTTTACCTACATATAGTTTCAGAGCAATTTCAATGATTTCCAGTTTTTAATATTCAAATATTGTTAATCAGTAGGCAATTGCAACTGATGAAATGACTTTTCTCTAATTCTTAAAATTCTGTCTTTTGTATGTCCAAGAATAAACAAGTCACTCTACACCTGCTTTATCATCAATAAAAGAGAAATAAAGGCCTCTGGAGAGAACTATCTGACATCTTGAAGATTTCCTTATTGTCAAATACAGTCCTCTGAAGATGTGTATACTGACCATAAAGATAATTATGGTCCAACTAATTTATACCTATATGTTTAAATTTAAGTTCAGCAAATTCTAGCTCTAAGGGGAAACCAAACACCTAGTGCCGAAAACCCAGCTTAGTAATAATTCTGTAAATGAAATTTCTGTTGAGTCTAAGACAACTGCTTGAATTGCCAACAACCACCTATTAAGTCAGTTGTCCAAAATCTTGCTCCAAGAAATCTTGCCCATGGCAATGCCAATTTATTTGACTGCTCCTAAGCAGAGCCTTCCTTAAGCTGAATTTCTCTTGGAGAGGTTAATCTTTGTGCCCATGCAGGGAAAAATATGTGCAGCCAAGTCACTGTCAGCTCTGAAACTCTCAGCAGATTTTATAACAGATGCTAGTAATCTTTTTAGAAGTTCTACCACAGAATATTTACTACATGTATTAATTAAAATCTAACAGTTGTGGCCCAAATTATTCCTTGATAAATTGAAGCATGTAAAAAGCAGCAGCATAGTTAGGACCTCATTATTGTAGCTTCTTTTTATACAGAGGAAAGGAACCTCCTGCAAAGAGCTCTGTCCACCCCTTCCCATTCATCAAAGGCAGGTTCCAGGGAGAGACCTTCATCTCTGGAATGAGGTGCCCAAGTATGATACCTAAATTTTAGTTTGCTACAGGAAATGTGACTGTGTCTGCTAACTGGGAACAGATTCTCTTACTGTTTTTACTGTTTATTGTGCTGTTCCAGGCCTGAATCCCAGCCCTGTACAGCTACCAGATATTTTCAGCAGTCTTAGATCTGTACTCAGCTTTTAATCACATGTAATAACTTTCTTGCAAAAGACATCACTTGAGTTAGAAGAATGCAGTGATGACAGTTAAAATGAAATCAACCCCCTTGAGTAAAATGCCACAGTTATTTTCAGAGATCTGCATAAATAGCAGCTAATTTGCAACTATATCTTCCCAGCTCAAAAAAGTACTTTCAAGAATTTGATAAAGTCTTTTCCATGTACAACTAGGCTCTGAGGGAAAAAAAAAAAAAAAACAAAACAAAAAAATTAAGTATTTTATTTCTTTTCAACATCAAGGGATGCTGAAGTCAAGTCCACCACCCTTGCTGCCATATATGATTTGCCTTATCTGACACAGTCCTGACTGCTCAACATATCTGTGAAATCATTACCACATGAATACACAGCTGCCAAACTTCTCATTTTTTAAAATACATTAAAGAGGTCTCTTTTAACTGAGCAGTTTAAGATTGTATTGGGTGTGTGTGACAAGGTTTTCAGAGCAGGTGGAGGGTCAGGGCCACAGGGGTGGGAAGTTGCCAGAAGCTTTCCCTATAGAGTTATTTCCCTATTTCCCTCCCAACAGAGCCAATGACAGCCAGCTCCAAGATGGACCTGCTGCTGGACAAGACTGATCCCAGCAGTAACAGCAGTGTCACCCTGTTCTTTTAAAAGTTTTAAAGTTCTTTAAAAAGTTTTCCATGCCTTCTGATGTTTACGTATTTCTACTGGAGTTTCTCACACACTGTTCATGTAAATAATGATTGTTTTACATTCTTCTTTGTGGGAGGAGAGAATTGATGAACTATTGGTTTGACCAGTGTGGTTGGAGAGGTGGCAATTTCATCCTCCAATCCACTGTCACTTTTGGAATTCTATATATTTCGAGGTCAGAAATAAAATTTGCTCCTTTTATTCTTTTGTATCTTAGAGTGAGTGCATGAGTTATTTCATGTTGTAGTGCAACATTGTGGTAGCACCTCAGGGATAGCTTACTTTAGAAGAAAAAAAAAATTATTTCACAAAAGTAATTCTGTCCAGGGAAAAGTGAGAACATGAGAGAAACAACTCTGCAGACACCAAGGTCAGTGAAGAAGGAGGAGAAGAGATGCTCCAGGTGCCAGAGCTGAGATTCCCCTGCAGTCCAAAGAGGAGGAGGCAGTGAATCAGGAACAAAGTGAAGCTCAGGAAGGAGGGATGGGTAGGGGGAAGGTGTTTCTAATATTTGTTTTACTTTTCATTATCCTACTCTGATTTAACTGCTAAAAATCTCTGTTGATTTCTTCAGTTTGAGTCTGTTTTGCCCATATTGGTAACTGGTGAATGATGTCTCCCCTGTACTTATCTCAACCCTCAAACTTGTCCATTGCACTTTTCTTCCTGTCCAGCTGAGGAGGGGAGTGACAGAAGAACTTTGGTGAGCATTTGGCATACAGCGAGGGTCAAATCACAACAACTGAAATTAACTTATAAACTATGTTGGGAAATACATTTGTTTCAATTGCCACAAGCTCATATAGTTACTTTCTTTTAAAATAGCGACATCTCAAATCCCATGTCATTGACTAACCAGGACTGCTTCAAGTCAAGAGTTTTTTCGAGTTTTTTCTAGTTTACCTACTCAGTGGGAGATCACAATGTAAGAGCTTTACTTTTACATTGCCTTCTCCACTGGAACATGACAGACAGGAATGTTATTCCCATGTGGCTGACAATGCAAACAACCACAGTAGCAGAAAGCAGAGCTGCAGTTCATAACTTTGCTGGAAAAGAAAACTAGAACAAATGAAAACCCTCCAGACAACTGGGGTTGACAAAAAGAAAAACCATTTCCCCAAAAAGCAAATGACCTTGTAAGTTCTTACATTTTAAAACTAAACTAGAATCTCATGCATTACATGGGAATCAAGACTCAGAACTTTACAGCAAAGGAAATTCCAGAGTGATTTGTCAGAGCTTAAAATCCATTAATTTTAGGAACACTGATGAACTTCTCTCTCAGGCAAATGAATACATTCTACTGCTCTCCAATAAATTGAACCTACAGTTTACCAGCTTGCTCCCTGAGGACAGAGATGTGAATCAATCTTATTTCAGTCAAGGATAAATCCTTTAAAGCTGCAATCACTTCCACCCCTTTAGCAGAGTTTACCTCAGGCACAAATACCTCCACTTCTTACACTAAAAAAAGTTCTACAAAATATCTGCTAAATATTCTACATCACAACTACCAAACTCACTCAAAGTTAATGAAAATGAAAGTTTAGGTGTCTCCCACCAGAGCCAATACAAACTGCCTTCCAGTAGCCCTTCAAGTCTTCCTATTGCCCATTTCCCTTGGTAAATGTTTTAACATCATCTAAAATTACCCATTAGTCCTCGATGGTCTTGTCTACACTTATTCTGCTGAACTTAAGAACTGCCACCTACAATCATCTGCCACTCCTGCATCATATCCAGAACACCACTGCGCAGACCCCCCCCCAAACCCAACAGAGGTTCAAGCACTTTGTCAGATTTACTTTGTCAGACTTCCTCACTGGCTGTGCCAGAAAACCAAGGAGTTCAGCATAAAGGCAGCAGGCAGACCACTAAAAACCTGCATGCACTGGAAGCAAATCACAGAACACTGAAATATTGTTTAAAATAACACTTTTGTAATTCCTCATCTCTCAAATAGCAAACTTAAAGTACACAATCTTATATGAAAACTTTATTTGTAAACTAAGCAACCTCCAAATCAGATCTACTGTCAGGCTGTCACTATGGTTCTGTGTGTAATGGATTGCCTTAATGAACTCACAAGAAAAAACTTCGAGTTTTTCTTTTGGTAAATCAAAAGTAACAAAATGAACAGATTGGTAATATTTTGGTTATTCACTTTAATACATGAAAGAGAGGACACAAGGGAAAGAAATGTCAACTATAGTTGCAAAACTTTCAAAACACAAAGGAGCTAAAAAACAATTGTTGGCAAATGTGTTTTCTGTTATTAGACATCTATGTTAAGACCTGAAAACAACACAAGCATATATTACATGCAACTTCTTATAAAGCTTTATACATAGCCAAAAGTACCAGAAAATTAATTCCCATTATAAACACTTACATGAACATGACAGAAATAAGTGATTTTATCAACTGAACATGGACAGTTTAGGTACATTCACATCAACACTGTCCTCATACCTAGCACACCCTTAAGAGAAAAAAGAAACCCAAACACTTTCAAAAGTCCAAATATCTTCCCAAAAATATAAAGCAATATAAAGATTAGTATGAACAATAGAGAAAAGAAATTACTACAATTTAATCCAATATATAAATCTCTATAGAATATTCTTTTAACACATACAAGTCAGATGACTGAGCACTGGTCTTCTGTTCCCCCCATGAAACACTCTCTTATCATTTCCTGGCTGCCATTTGATATTTAACTGGCAGAGGGTGGGTGGGTGGAAAAGCATTCTTTTTCTAGTTCAAGTATTTTAGGAGAATGTCATTGAGTGAGGAACACCACATTTTAAGATACAAATTTAGTCTGCATCATAAAATTTATTACTAGACTAAGGCAACTTCCTAGCCACACACAAGAGATAATTTAGCATTCTAGTTCAACAATTAGCAAGCTGAATCAACAGCCTGGGGGAGGAGGGAAGACTTCCCTCAAAATAAACTACAATGTTTCAAAATTCTGGACCAGCAAGCTTACTGCATTAGGAAATACTAATAAATGAAGAGAAGACATTTCCTCATTTGAATCATTTGTATCATTACATTAACAGTCAGCTTGAAACATGTAGAGAGCTCAAAAATGCTAAATACTAAAAAGTCCTGAGAGTTTGCCCTATAAGTCTGCACAAAAACTCACAGCTCAGAGTTGTGAGCTCTCAAACTCTTCCCTGCAGAATAAAAACAAACCACAGGAGTTCTTACCGAGCTTTTGGATATGAAGCTGTAAACTTATTCACTAGTCTACAGAGTATGCTATGAAGAAGGGCATCTGAGAAAGCACAGACACATGGGTTTTTTTCTATCAAGCTATGCAGATCTGAAATAAGGCATGAAGAACCACATAGTACAAAGAAGCAGTAATAATGCTTAAATATAAAGCAAGCTGTGAGTTCTCTGAGCTGTGAAGTTCCATTTCAGCTCTCCCCAGAAAGTTTTCCTCCACACAATTAATTTGGTTTTTGTAAGCTGTTTTTAAAAATATCACCTACAAACTTTAAGAGCAGATCTGTGGAGCATAACACTGCATAATTAATTCAAATCTGAGCAAGCAAGGTTTTACAGCTACCTTCATGCTTCAGTATGTCCAGTGTTTACTTTTAAAAATGAAATAGGAAGGTACTGCATTCTTAAACATTCACCTTCTTCCCATCTTTCCACTAATGCCTGACAATGACAGAATACAACACAATGGATTGTCAATACAGTTAATTTTACATTCTGTGTTGCATCTTTCAAAATTTTCTCAGAGGAAACTATTTCAGTCTGCTTGGATAATTCACTGAGCCAGTATCTAACTAAAGGAATGCAAACAAAGGTTATGAAAACAATAGTGTAGTCTGTACTAGACTCCAACTGACATTTTCACATAAGCAGATGCCAAAATATGCAATTTACACTGCAAATATAAATCTCTCAGGTAAAAGTGCTGCAACTGAACTAATGTAAACTCAACCCATGCTGCTATACGATAAGGACAGCCAAATGACAATGCAATTCTTGTCTGTCATATGACAGTTATTTTCAGCCAAGTAAAACTAGTTTCGTGTTTCTAGTATAGTAACAACTTCATGGTACATAAATCCAGGCTGCTTCAGCTGAAAACCATTAGTCCTGTTTCAGATTTTCAGGTCTTAAGGAAAATTCTGTAGTCACATCAGGGTGTAGCAGACAAAACTTTGTGCAACGACTCATTATATGGGAACTCTGATCTTACAAAGGTTATTTATATAACAGGAGTTCCATTTGAAAAATAGTGTGTTTTAACGTTTGCTGCACAGAACTTTTAATACTATCTACTTAGCTGACAGGCATCTGAATGCTTTAAAAGGTGTCACTACATCCAACAAAACACCTTTCTAAAGATAGCCTCTTTAAATTTTTTTCTTGCTAGTACACTTAATATTTAAGCAAATACTTGTATTTTATGCAGAAAAGATTTCTTATCATTTGTAAACTATAACTGGAGACTGAAAGCTAATTTAAATGACAGCTTAAAACACAAAGGAAAATCATAGAATAATTCAGGTAAGACTTCTGGAGTTGATCCAACCTAATCACGTACTAAAAACACGGTCAACTCTTAAGCTGAATCAAAATACTGAGTTTATATGCCTGATAATTAGATAAAATGTTTAAAAATGCTATAAATGTTATAAAAGAAGTTAGATATACAAATTGACATTATAAACAGATCCCTTTCAAACTCTGCTTCCCCACAAAGATACCTTAGCAGCATTATTTTCTACCCTTTTCCTAAGAACAGCCTCTTTGTGCAGGCCATTGCTCCATCTCACTTTAAACCTGAGCACAGGCTTCCACCACTTCCCTTCTGTAGGCACTGGCACTTTTGTGGTCTCATAGTAAACTCATGAAACTCATCCACACTTGGCAGAAAACTCAGAATTAGTTGGCCAAGTAAATTCTAATGTTGGCACAAGGTGGCACTGGGAAAGTGCAGTTGGATACAGAACATCCTTTTTGTCAGGAGTGCACATTTACTTCATTTTGAAACTGCAGAATCAGTCCCTTTACTAACCTCCCTTATCCTTTCTGCCACAAGCATGAATACAGGAATGCAGAGCAGAGCCTACAAATAAAATTTAAATTATCCTAAATAAGGACCAAGTAGAATAAAGCTTTAATATTCTCGCTGCTGCTCTAACTTTTAACTGTAGCACAGGAAGCACATAGAGAGAACAAAACCAAACCAACCACCCAAAAAAACCCCTGTGCCATTTAAAATGAAAGGAAAATAAAACTCCATCAATGTAACAAAGACTAAAAGACTGGTACATGAAGCTTGGTAAAGCTGTTGGGAATAAAACACTAGAAGTAGGTTGGGGATGGGGATCAAATGATGCACAAGAAGGCTTAGGAACATGTCATTTCCTCCCTCTCCCAGGCACCCTATTAATGGGATTCAAGAAGAGATGGGATACAGCTTTTTACCTGAACCCTGACATTGGGATGGAATGATAAGGCCTTTATAAAGGAACAAGGGATCAAAAAGTATCTTGCAAAGCTGAGGCAAATGGAACAGACTTCCCAAGGCTAGTGTGCTGGTTTAACACAGGCCCCTGAAGCCAGGAAATTACTCCTAAATCTTGAACCTCACTTTTGTAATGAGGTTTTTACAAAGCAAGTTAAATCTGAATTAATTCCACTCAATGGAGTAGAAGCCTACTATCAGATATATTCCCAGCTGATGGGGCAAGTTTGTACAACCCCTCTTTCCACTCCTGATGATCCATTATTGCCAGCTCAGAAAAAAAAACAAATAAATCTGGCAACTGGGTTTCACCATTTCACGCACTTTCAGCAAATTATTGGTTTAATTCCTCCCTCTTGTTTCTTATCAAACATTTTCTTTCTCAACTTCACAGAACTCTCTCCTCATTCAAATGAAAAAAGTCCTACCCAGAATCAATGATGCCATACTATCTAAAAGCTATACAAATGATAAAGTGTCAGATTTCTCTAAACAGTTCAGTTTCAGCATTTACTGAATTAAAACAGTTGTTTCAAATAAAAACACTCTCCCCCTATTCTTATCAAAACACTGTTTCCCCAGTGTTATTCACATTTCATTCTATGTTGAACACACCACCTCTGGATATCCTTTATTTTCATTAAGTGTTCAAAAACAGCAGCGAAAGATAAGGATTTAATTTTCTTCTTTGAAGTGGCACAGTACTTACCTTGAATGTGCAAAAGCAGCCCTACGCATCTTACATTTGAAATTCTGCTGCCCTTTCAAGCTTGGCACATAACCCTTAGAAGCTGGCCCCTGCTAGGTCACAGGAAAGCTCCAGCCGTGCTGGTGGGGTGTCCATTCTCCACTCCCTTAGGAAAGGGTAGTATCAGATTTAATTTATACTGTCCAAGAGTAGAGAAAAGCAAAGACAAAGACAAGCTACCTCAGGTCAAACAACTCTATCTAAACTAGCAATGTCTTATACCAAATGTATCATTTCTGTAGTACATCCTGAAGAATCATATTCTTTTATTTATTTCCTTTTATCTACATATCAGAACATACCAAATCAGTGGTATAGATTAATTCATAATCATTAATTTTTGCTTTCAGAATCTTATATACAGTTATAAGACTCTGAGAAACTCATTTCAGACACTACAGAGGATATTTAGAAATTTGTGTTCTTTTAAAACTTGCTATTATTTGAAAGAAAGTTTTTTTTTAAATAAACAGATTCAGTATGGGTAAATGGCCAGCAAAGCTCAAAGGAAGCTATGCCAAAGACAGCTTCAGCAACTAGAGAATTAGTGATGAATTGATAAATAGGAGAGAAATAATTTGGTTTATATTAAAGTTTAAGTCAAAGAAATTTATCTTACCAGAAACAACATGCCACCTCTTCTTTCATTTTGAAGAACAGGACACCAAAGAATTGTTTTTAACATTTCAAATGTATAAAACAGGCTTTCATTACTATAAACTGCAATGAAAATGTTTTGACAATAATCCTGATTCAAGTTTATTTCCCAGAAAGCTCTCATGTTAAAAAATAAATAAATAAAAAAATCTTAGATGGCATACCCCACTACACTATGATATGCCAACAATCTCAAAAAGCATTTGCAATTTAAAGTGAGAAGAATCTTGTAGAAGAGGTAGAAAAGGTTGACTGTTAGCCTAGATTTCTTTTTCTTCCACAAATCCTGAGTCTCTACAGACAAGATCTTTCTGACTCCTGCATTCTCAAATATGATTTACAATGGGCCAGTCCTTATATGCAAAGGCACTTGGGCACAGAAACAACACTAGCAGACTAAAATGCAAAATAAAAATAATACCAAATGAGCAAACAAAAAACTAAAGAGACCTGTACACATCTTCCTTAATTATTCAAACTGCATATTTAAATAACATTTACAGTAGTCCCAAAACTCACTAGTTAATTTCTACATAATAATTTGTTAGATGAAAAAATAATGTATTATAAGTACATATTTAGAAAGCCTGTGTCACCTACAAAGTGTTCAAGAAGTGTACTAATACTTTCAGGCTGATGTTTTTCTTTAGTAGTTTGATATCACATTCATAAACATCAACTCAGCATGTGCGTTTCTACCATAAATATTTTGGAAAGGGATCTTTATATATGAATCACATAGCGAGGCTCACCACATTACTATGTGAGACAAGGTGTTTTGGGACAGACGTTGTCTCAGCATAGCTTCAACACACTCAACTTGAAAACTCTGAGAAACAGGGAGATAGGATCAATTTCTAATAACTCTTTTTTTCCCGTTTGGTTCTCCATTCCCAAACTCATAATTTACATTTCTCGTAATGATGGGGTACTCTTAGGATGTCACTTGGGTTACCTAAATTTCAAGAATACTGAAACAAATTGAACTTCTTCCTTTAAGAAGAAAGCCAAACCACAAAAACACACACAACCCACAATACACAAATGTGCATATTCATATACTATGAATCAGCTAGAACAGAATGCAGTTTAAAACGAAAAATAATCAGGCAGAAGAAGGACACAGAGTTCAGTTGTTAACTACTCACAAGTTACTATTCTATTCTTACTCACACCTCTTCACCCTTTCCAGATGCAGGCTGGCAGCCCACAGCAATGGTCACCTGCAGTACTCACCACCCAAACTGATGAGATCCTGCTTAACACTAAGTTACTGTACATGGGAGTTGTTTTCCTTATAAATCACCCCTTGGTGAATTCCATCTAACATGCTCAACTAAGCTGGAGAACAGATCAGAAGAATGTGTCACAATGTCTCAGTGTCTTCAAAAAAATCCTCCTACAGTTCCTACAGCTGCAGCAGTAACAGCAGCAACCAAAGGTGTAAGGAGAAGGGGAGCATCTTTTTCTTCTACAGCAAATAACACACATTGTATTGCAGAAGTCCACCTGTTTATCAGGTTTACTGAGTACATAACATCCATCAGCAGGGATTCTTTGGAGATTCCTGTCCTGAACCATCCATCTAAGATCTAGATGGCAAGTTTGATTCTGTATCATTAAGAAATCTTCATATCAACTACACACAAGAGCCACCTTAACCTTCTCTGCAAACATCACTCAGTACAGGTGTGATCCTGCAATTAGAGCTACCAAACCACTCTTCTTCCACAAACACTGGCTCTGCCTTTCCAATACCAGTAAAAACCAAAGTCTTTGTTGTTCTAACTGTATAATTAAACATTATCTCTTTTCTCTAGGTACAGCAGTTCAGTGGTACAGCAGTTCAGTGGTGACCTGCAAAAACTTCATAGATTTCTTTACAATAGTACTCCAAGAAAGTTTAATTTAAAAAGTGATGACACCTATTTAGATTTAGGCATGCTTTTTCCTTTTTCTTAAGTAGATGAGAAAATAAAACAAGAGAAAAAAAAATCCAAGAACATAAAAATCACTCCAAACTAGAGCAGAAACTTAAGCAAGTGTGTAGGACCCAAAATGGCACAGCAGACTTGTAATTAATGTTCTAGCATGCCACTACTTTTACTACAATCACATACAGTATTTCAGTTTCTGTATAATACATACTTAGGAATACAAAAAATTGTCTAAATCTGTTTTCAGAATAAATTCCTTAAAAAATGCTAAGATTTGTTCCTATTTTGGTCACCTGCTGATTGTTGACAGACTGCACATAGATATAGCTCCTGGTACCAGGCCAAATTTACATTTAATTTGGGGAAAACAAATCCAGCATGGCTTTTTACCTGTATATTGAACAGAACAGGAGCCAAAGTTTCACTAATCCAAAAACATGTTGAACGTGATATGTTGGCATGTTATGAAAGTGGCACTAAGCAACAAGAACCACTGCTAAAATGGAAAAATTAGATTAACTTTTTTGGCTGTTCTGAGAAAGAACAAAGTAAATTTGTTATTATTAGATTATGAAATTCCATTACCATTTTTAAAATAAAAGGCAACATGATACCTGTCCTTTAAAAACTTAGGAGTCCTAGTTTCCTACCTTTCCCCCTCTATGCAGTGATACTTAAACTGCCACTTTCCTTATATAAATGTTTGTGTCTAAATTACATTCATTCCAGTATAAAATACATCTGGTGCATAAAAATGCTGCAAATAAAGGGGAAATGTCTTTCTCTAAAGACTTTTTTGTGTCTTAAAATGTCTCTATTTAAAGACAACTTTGATCTCCAGCTCTTTCTCATTGTAAGCTCTGCTGCCTAGTTCTAAATTATTTGGAAAAGCACCCACCTCTGGTCCCTCCTACCCCATATAATCCATGACACCTTTCAAACATGCAGCACAGTTATAACTACATGTTAGCAAGTCTATGAGTACAGGTCTTAACTTTTTTTTTTAAGACAGTAAATGTGGTATTTTTCAGTGCATACTTAATTCTGCGTTGACATTTTAAGTAACATAACTTGTATTCATGTTGAATTAAT
The DNA here is from genome assembly GCF_024509145.1 of Vidua macroura. Taxonomy (NCBI): domain Eukaryota; kingdom Metazoa; phylum Chordata; class Aves; order Passeriformes; family Viduidae; genus Vidua; species Vidua macroura. The sequence goes on from NC_071571.1 coordinate 9,791,280, forward strand.
TCATTTTAAATACACAGTACAGAATATTCCTGATTTATAACCACCCGCTCATGGAAGAAGTAGATCTAATTTAGGAAACTAATAATTAACATTACAAACTCTATCTAGGCCCAACTGTACAGTTTTCAAACTGCAACTGAGCATATTGCCAGCAGAAAAACATTCTCTTGAAATAATCACTTTCTTAAAAATAAATAACTCAATGCAGTATTACTGAATATTTAATATGAACCACTAAAGCAACAGACAATATCAAGGTGTGTGGGGAAAGGGAATCATACCTAACACACAAAGCTAAAGCTCTTCTCCAATCAAGGGCACAGGAAGATACCACATGTCAAATAAATCTTTGAGCTACCACATAACTTTAGTTGAAAAATGGTTTATTACACCTCAGGATCAGTCTCAAAACAGTACAAAGTTTCCTGTATTTAACACAGCATTGTCCTACTCAAGCAATTTAAAATTTATTTTCATAACGGAAACCAACAGAAGACACTTCAGTTTGGAGTTCACACTGACATGGATAAAGCTGATCCCTATTAGAGATGTCAGGTTCCATCCAGTAGCTGTTATTTCAAATATGACTGAAATTTACAAACCTCCAGGAAAATACACATAATACAGAAGGAAGAAAACCAGCAGTTTTCCAAGATGCATTATGGAAGCACCGTAAGACTCATATAAACCTTAAGGACTATGACAGCAGACATTGAAGACCACTTTTGATTTAAGCAGGTCTTCAGTTTTCAGAAGTCTTCTGATTTCCAGATTACATTTATTCTGGAAGCTACTTTTATTTGAAAGAAGGATGTTTCCAGAACATAGCAAATACGTCAGTAGAAAGAAAAGAACCAAGACCTTTAAAATTTAAGAACATGGATAAAGAAGGAAGAAAAAATAACCAAAAAAAATCTACAGCAAAAAAAAAAAGATCTACATGCATTTGCCAACTGGTGTCTGAGAGGGTTACACTTTTGGGACACCCTGCATATTGATCAGTTGCTTTCTCACTATGCCATAGGATATATGCAGGTGCTTGCAGCCAGCACTCAACTTTTTTTTTTGTCTCTGACTTCAATCAGGAGGCCCCTTTCCAAATCTTTAGTTATTTGGACAACTCCAGCCAGAAATTAATTGCCATTTTATCAAAGGTAACAAATTGAAACTCAAATAAAACTTACACACAGCACTAAGCTTGAATATCTACAACTTAGTTACCAGCAGATTGTTACTATATACAAGCCTCCACTTCAAATCTAGCTTCAATTAATTCATTTTAAATGCAGCATCAGAACATGTCCATTATATTGTCATGTGATTACAGGAAAAACCAAACATAACACACAGGTAATGTAAGAGCTGTTATTTGAGACTCACATCTCTGCTTCAAGAGGTAAAAACATTTAATCTCTCCTGTACAGTGCACTTATTTTTATCACAATCTTCCACCAGAACTTTGGCAAAAGATATGATGGAAGAGGAGTAAAAGATTCCAGTCTCACACCTACCCACTCTATTCTCTCCTATAACTCCCTTAGTAGAGCTAGAACAGGTCCCAGGTATTGCAATCTGATCACATGAAAACAGCTATTTGGACTCCTATCATCTCAATACTGCTGGATGCACAGTCACTGCAAAGAGTCCCTAGGAGAGATGTGGGTGACTGTAGGTCAGGAGCAGAGAGTAGTCAATAAAGGAATCACACGGAAAGAAGCAGCAGAAACCCTCAGGACTTTGGGTATGGGCACTAAGAGAGCAGCAAGCTCTGCACAGAGCACCACGGGGGCACGGCAGGGCACAGGCAGGCCCGGATGCACACTGGCACTTGGCAGCTGCATCAAAAACATCATTAATCCTCCAAAGGAGAAATTACAGACAGAAGGTATTCAACTTTGAAGCTGGATTTAAGGTAAAACAAAAAAAAAGTAAGTAACATTAGTTCTGAAGACCTTGTAGAAAGCCTAAAACTTTCAAAGAAAGATTTGGAGAAAGCCTTGAAAAAAACCCACCATATCAATGCACAAATAAAGCCACCACGGCCCTTGTACCTTAGTCCTCATGTCACAGCCCTGAAACCACTCAGAAACACCACCTCACTTCTGGTTCATCCCCCGTTTGGCAACACTGCTTGAGAGATCTAACAGCATTCAGCGCCCGATTCTATTTCCCTCTCATCCCAACTTTGTAAGGAACGGCCCAAGCCGCGACATCCGCGTTCTGCAAGAGACCGCGCTAGAACCAAGCCGTGCGCGTCACTGGCACCTGAGGGGAAGGAAACCCAAACCCTGCAGTAAAGTTTATTTCTGCGAGCGGAACCCCGGCCACGGCAGGCTCAGGCTGTCACCGCCGTCAGCGCCGCGGGCGCACCGGAGCGGGCGGCGGAGACACGGACAGGCCACCCCGGCGGAAGGAGAACGGGGAAAGGGACACGCTGCCCGCCCGCTCCCGCCGCTGCACCGTCTCGGAAGGGGCTGGCGAACCGGGACAAGCAGCCATGGGGCGCGGGAGATGCACTGCCCTCACCCCTGCCGCCAGGCCGGCTCTGGGGCTCCGGCCTGTGGCGCTCTGGGGCGGGGGGAGCGCGGCGGGGCTGGTGTCACTCGGGTCCCGGGGAGGTAACAGGCCCCGGCCCGCCGGGCGCGGGTGCTCGCGGCAGCGCCGAAGGGTGTTGGCCACTCACCCACGCAGGCAGATCCGCGGAGGAGACGCTGAGCCGCACCGCCTCCTCCTCGTCCTCCAGGAAGGCGAGCGCCCGGCCCAGGCGGGAGCTCTTGCCGCCGCGGTGCCTGCGGATCCAGAAGAGCCCGCACAGGGCGATAAGCACCCAGCTGAAGCTCAGCCCCAGGTAGCCCAGCACATACACGGGGAAGATCAGCACGAAGCTCCTCGCAAACTGCGACACCAATCCCGTCACGTCCACGCTCAGCAGCGGTGGAGGCGACTCCGGCACGGGGTCCGCAGCCGCCGCGTTCTCCGCGGCGGGATCCGCGGCGGACCCCGCGCCGGGTGGCTGCTTAGCGGCTGCCCCGCTCATGCTACTGCAGCGGCGGCTCCTACTGCTGCTGCCGCTCCTCCCGCTGCTCCTCCTCCTGGGGCGCTGGCTGCGAGCGGGCAGGGGGCAGGGCGGCGGCGGCGCCTCCTCGCATCCCGCGCCCGGCCCCGCTCACCGCGCTCCGGCACCACCCGCCGCCGCTTCCGGGCTCGGCTGGCCCAGCTCCGACCGCCGCTGCCGCCCGGAGGAGGCGGCTCGGCCCCGACCGCCGCTATTGGCGCCCGGCCGCCGCACGAACGCCTCTGTTCGCCGCCTCCCCCGCCCCGGGCAGCCTCTTCCCCTCCCTCCGCCGCTCGCTCATCCCTCCCTCGCAGGCCTGCCCGGGAAGCGCGGGTTCGCGCTGCCGCCGGGACCCGCGGCCGCTCGGGGCGCCTGCCCGGCTGCGCTCGGGGCCACGGCCATCGCCGCGCGGCCTCCGGGAACGAGGGAAGAGGAGCGCGGCTCTGGGGGCCACCGCCAGGAAAGGGGCTCTCGGTGGGTGGCAGGAGCAGAACGAGCGTGCCAAGGCGTGTGTGCGCTTCCTCACGGGCAAACCACACCGTCTCCCGTTCTCTTCAGTCACTTACGCGGCTGGACGGTTTCTACCTGTTACGCCCTTCGATAACAACCTTCGTGTCTCGCTTTATTCCCTGTTGATGGGTATTATTAAAGGAGAGACTGATCAACGCCTCAGAGCAGCCAGACGCTGGTCACTCCGTGCCTTAGTTACAACAGGTGTTTCCTGAAGTTTTGCTCACACATCCTCACATAAAGCTGCCTCCTCTGTCATCTTCTAACACACACGAGTACCGAGGGTGGCACTCGCTGTCTCGGGATGTGTTAAAAAAGCTGATTTTATAACAGGCTCGTGTTCTGTATCCCTTTAACGCCTGGTTCTCACATCATTCCTCCTCTCATTTCTTTACCTTTTCAAACAACTTTGACGCAGCCACGAGTTTCATAAGAGGCAGCTGTTGCTTGTCCTTAGCTATCAGGTCCTAATCAGTTTGCTGGTACACACAGATTAAACTCAGTATTTACCAGGAATTTGTGTGGGTTTTTTATTTGTTTTGGGTGGGGGTTTTTTTTTGTTTGTTTGTTTTGTTTGGTTTGGTTTCAAATAGCTAACCTTTCACTTAGTGGGAATAAGGATCCTTTCTCCTCTCTTCAGATGCCAATTTTCACAAAATGTGTAGGACTTTGAGATTTCATATTTGCAGGCAGTGAAGAGGGGATAATTACTTTAGCCAATAGGCTGAAAAGCTATGAAAACACACATAAGTAGACAAATAGGAAAGCTATATAAGCTTCATTTGCTTAGGAAGTGAAAGTAACCTCATCTCAATTATCCAGAGAAAGGGAAAGTCCAAAAGGCAATGGCATCAAAGGAAAAGCTGTTTGCTTAGTGTGGTACAGCAGAATTGGAAAAAGAATCCATGTTTTGACAACTGAATGTGGTATTCTGTTTTCTCATCTTTCCAAAAACCCTCCATGCCTGCCATCAGACTCAGTGGACCACTCTAAATTAAATTCTGGCCATAGACTCCTGCTCTTCTTTACTTCCTCGTTACCACTGACACTGTATGTTCCCCATCTGTGTGTTTAGATTACTCAGGATGAATATTCAGAACAACCAAATGATACAAAAAGATGTATCATCAAAAAGTCACTGATTTACAACTAGGTGGTAATCCAAGTTTTGAAATTATAATTTACCTTGGGTCTTCTGGAGAGCTCAAAACACCTACAGGCTGTGACTGTGAAGGAACTGAATGAAAAGCACCATAAGTCCCTAGGAAAGCTTGTGACTTTAAACTGAGGGTATCAAGTATGATGCTGTGAACCCTTTGGACACCAATTAACTACAGTAAATCTGAGGGATTTTTTGCATTTATTGAATTCCTCTTCCAATTACTCTGCTTTTAATGTGACTTGAATGTCAATCACTCTTGAGTTTCAGCAACACCTAATACAAATGGCTACATTGTATGTTGTGTCCATTACAACCAACTATTAATACTCTCTCATTTTTTTCAAGTATTTTGTTCTCAGCCTTGGTGTCCATTGTCCATTTTATTTCCCTATCCGGCCTCACAGTGTCTGAGTCAGAATACAACTGTACCACAAGTTAAAATGGAAATTCAAAATGAGAGGGGAAAAAGTGATTGAATTAATGTGATATTTGGCAAGTAATACTTTACCATAAAGTACATATTATTCTGCTCTCATGTATGTCCAGCATGTATTTTGAAAATCAGCTGGTTATAGAATTTAGAGAAGTTCCCCATGCAGTCAAATTTAATACAATGGAGAAACAGAACAGGAAATAAAAACTAATCTTGTAGTAGCATTTAGCATGACAAACATAATATAATTGTAGACCAGGCAGCCTAGTACTGATCCTGCACAGAGTAATTCATTAATCAGTGTGGAAGTTTGATTAATTAGAACTAAAAGTGTGTGATTATGTGCCAATCAAATAGGAAAACAGAAGTAAGATCTTGTAGCATGAATTTGATAGTGTTTATCTGCAACATCAAGAGGAAGTTCTGATAAAGAGTTTACCACTGACTTCTAAGAAATTTTGTAGATTACTGACTTGGGCTCACACAATATTTTGATGAAGAAATTGGGTGGTATGAAATTAGCATAGCCATTGTTGTATAGAGACAAAGGAATCTTGTTAAAATCAAGATATAAAGTCTGCTGCTAGGGAATAAATTAGGATTACTCCATTATAAAATTTTAAATAAAATGTTCTAGATAAACACTAGTTATTTGTTTATTCTAATCTTTTGGTGCAGATAGAGTTTAATAACTTGCTCAAGAATCTTGGAAATGTAAATTCACATATTTCCTGATCCTGTATTTTAATATTTAAAAATATGAAAATAAGAAAAAAAGTAAAATTTAAAAATACGTAGTTTAAAATGGTAATCCTTTGTGCATCAGGAACTCCTGAAGATAATCATTTATGGCCCAGAGATTTCTCTGGCTTCTTCTTAAGCATCCTCTAATCAATTGTATCAGCTACACAGCTGATTATATTTATTTCATTTAGATAACATTTATTCTTTCCACATCTTGCCTTTTTAAAACCTGTTGCATTATTGGAATCTTAATTAATACTTTTTGTTAGCAACATCCCTTTTTACCCATTCTTAGCCATATGTGTTTGCGTCTCCTTTTTGCCCTTTCAAATGCTATGTCTTTCATTGCAAAGTAGTTTCATCCTATGTTTACCTTTACATTGCATCACCAGCAGATTGCCATGATGATTTGTTTTCCAGTAAATACCAGCACTACTCTCCCAAATAACTTCCTGAAAGATCTTGTTTGTACATCATTACTGACCATGCGAAAAATTGGGAAAATTCAGTTTATGTGGTAAAAAAGAAAACCTAATTTTCCCAACTTCTTTGGAGTTCACACAAGAAAACATGTTTTGGAAGTAATTTTAATTGTTACTTCATGACCATTTTCAGTAACAGGTTATTTCCCTGAAGGACAATATGTGGTGTTACACCTAATTTTACCAAACAGGTTTATTTCAGTCTAATGGTTCTTTCTAGACTTTTTTGCCATTGAAGAGACATCTTTATTAAATAGAAATCTGAGAATTTTTGCTAAGGAACATCATCCTTAAAAAAAATGAATTATTAATGAAAATATAATTTACATGAAATTTTATCCAAGTATATTCTCATGATGGAATACTCTCTACTTCTGTGTTTGATTTTATGCACCTCTCTCAACCTGCTCTAGGTTATCTAGCATAAGCCAAAAATATTTTTTGCCTGCTTCAAATTATCTAATATATAGCACAAAGAAGATAAAAAAAACTCTAACATACCTGAGCTTCTGTTGTTTGGAGAAAATCTATGTATGTCTGATCCCTGCTATCAGCCAGGCTGGCTTCAGTTTCACTGAATGCATAAATTGTACTCTCATGACAAGATCCTCAAATATTTATTGTTCCTGAAGACAGAAATACTTTCCACTAAGATGTGTTTCTTAACAAGTTTTCACAATAATTATAGTCTCATTTTTTTTTCCCTCATTGGATTCTTACAAGTTCAAAACAAAATCCAAAAACTTTACTGCAGAGATCCACATTTTTCCTGTTTTTGTTTATGAACCTGGAGGACTAACAAAAGCATTTTGACACTTTGCAGATCATTTATGCATGTCTCCTAATAGAAATATTTAAATTTTCTTCTCATCTTCAAAAGGCCTCAGCAAAAAGTGGTTTAAAAAGGGGAGGTGGAGGGGGGGGGGGGAACCCTACAAAGCCTAGATCCTAAAAAGTTAATTTCTTCATACAGAAAAAAAAAAAAAAAGTGTTTTTTTCTCCTAACAATAGAAGAGTCTTGATTTTTAAGCCTGGTAGAAAGTTGCCATGTTGTCCTGTTGTCCTGCTAAGGGGTAATATTTCCAGTAACTTTTTGGTCTAATACTGTGATGTGTCATTCCACAGAGGTGAACAAAAATGCAATGTTGCTTCACAGGCTTACAGGAACATGAGAAGATAAAAATGAACAAACAAAATAAGTTTATTACTGCAGCACATAAAAAGCTGTGCTATTTTATCTTCCTGTTTTTAAGATAACAGTGAAGGTGGAGAAGTAGATATATGTACCAAGCCAGACAAGAGAAAAACCTGTAAAAGCTAAAATTGTAATAAAATTCTCAGGGCTACCAATCAAAGCATTTACAACACTTTTCTTGGAAAGAAAATCTAGGGCATCCTCTTATGCTGGCTTTACACAACAGATATGTGTCATTTTATTGCCTGTATTCTCTTGAGTCTAACACACATTTTATAAAAGCAGTCAAACCACTGGTGTATTCATTTTCTCCACTACATTGGTGACACATTGTAATTTATTTTAATATATGATGGATACATTTAAGCATGTACAAATTTTAGTATTGTTATTCCAAAGGTGCTATTCTACCTTGTATTCTCATGCAGCAGTTAAACTTCAGTTTGATCCCTAGATTTAAGGTTTGAAAAGTTCTTTCCAAACCCTCTAGTGGCACTTTCCCACATCTATATTTTTTCTCATCTTAATGATGCCTGACTAGTATATCATCATAAGGCTAAGAAGAAAAGCTATTAGCAGCCAAACCTGGTATTTTAAACTGGTATTTTTAACTGTGGGTTTTTTTTTTTTTCCCCAATAAATACATACAGATGCATGTTCTAAAGAGTAGACAAGAAAAACAGAACTTGAAAAAAAGCTGTGTCTTCTATCCAGTTTTTGGCATTGCTGTCATATTTGCTTATTTAGTTATATGTATTTGCTATATTGTTGTTAAAAATAAAATCCAGTTAAAAGGTTATTTTGTCCTTCAGTCTCTATACATAGGAGAGCATTTCTGTAGAGATCTCTTCCTAAGCAGATGCCCAGTTCCATGTGTTTATACACTGTCACCACTGTGGCTAAAGAGCTCTTTGAGTTAATCCAAAATGGCTTTTATGCCCATTTTTATTTGTTCAGGGAAGAAAATATAAAATCATAGAATTATAGGAAAGTTTGGGTTGGAAGGGACCTTTAAGATCATCTAGTTCCAAATCGCTTGCCATGGGCAAGGACATCTTCCCCTAGTCCAGGTGGCTCAGAGCTCCATCCAGTCTGGCCTTGAACACTGCCAGGGATGGGGCATCCACAATTTCTCTGGGCAACCTGTTCCTGTGACTCACCACTGTAAAGTATTTTTTCCCAATATCTAATCTAAATTTACTTTCTTTTAGTTTGCATGCTTTGTCCTGACCCCACACAACCTTGCAAAAAGTCCCTCTCGAGCTTTCTTGCAGGCTCCCCTCAGGTCGTGGAAGGCCACAATAAGGTCACTTCTCTTCTCCAGGATGAACAATTCCAATTCTCCCAGCCTTCCCTTGTAGGAGAGGTGCTCCATCCTTCTTATCATCTTGGTGGCCCCCTTTGGACTCACTACAAGAGGTCCATGTCTTTCTTCTCCTGGGCACCCCAGAGTTGGATGCAATATTCCAGTTGGGGTCTCACTAGAGAGGAGCTGAGGGACAGAATCCCCTCCCTGCCCTGCTGCCCACGGGGCTTTGGATGCAGCCCAGGACACGTTTGGGTTTCTGGGCTGTGAGTGCCCGTGGCTGGGTCATGTCCAGCCTCTCACCCAGCAGCACCCCCAAATCCTTCTGGGCAGGGCTGCTCTCAATCTGCTCATCCCACAGCCTGGATTGAAATTGGGAGCTTCCCCAAACCAGGTGTTTATAGATTATTATTGTTCTGCCAAAACCAGACAAGTAATCCATTAGAAGGCTTATAAATATTTCAGTATCCATAGATGTTTATACTTAGTGGATACAATTTAGCCCTTAAAAGTCATACTTACATTTAATGGTGTATTTGGGCTTTGGTTTTTTTATTGGTTGGGTTTTTGTGTGTTTTTGTTTTTTCCAAGAAAATATAGAGATGGAGTTTTTTTGCTTATAATTGCATGCTTGATTTACTTTTCTGCTACATGATAAAGGAAAATATTCCACAAGTGGAAACTTTTACAGCATCCTTAATTTATTCTGTAAATATGAATACGAAGCAAGGTATCACGGGTTTGTACGTACTTGTCAACTGACTAAGACCAAGTATAAGGGGTTAAATTTTATCTCTGAAGTCAGCCACAAGCTCCCATTGAACTATGGCAAGAATGTTTCTCAAATGCAAAAATGCCTCTTCCTTTGCTTCCCCCTTTCCCGCCCCCAGCAGTCAGTTTTCTACAATCATCAATATTAGCAGTAGCAGTTACATATTAACTTTTTTTTTACACTCTGAAAATAGGGAACAAAGTTAAAAGAACCCAGAGGAATTTTCACTTGGTCTTTTAAATTGCACGTGTTAACGGATTGTAAATATTTGCTGTGAAATGGCACACACCTTTCCAGCAGGCAACCATCGAGCTCATTCCATGTGGGTTTGGTGAGCTGCCACTTGTGCTTTGTTGCAGAAATCAGCTCTGGTACTTGTCACTGGGGGAAGATTATTAGCATTTTAATTTATTTATACAACTGTTCTTCATACCTACCTCTACCCAGCATCTGGATGGGTAATCTGCTATGCAGATTAAGCATAGCACCCTTTTACAGTTTTTTTGCCCTGCAGTAATTGTGCACAACTTTATTAAAAGTGAGTCAGCCACGATGAGGGATGGTTTCACGATACACTTCACCTAGAATAAGTCAGAGCTGCAGAGGAGAACAACAGTGCTTGAGGGCTGGGGGGATGTGTGCCCCATCCCCAGCTCACAGGCTCTGAGCCCTCACCTGCGGAAACCCAGCTGGGCACCAACTCAGAATCACAGAAGGGGTCAGGCTGGAAGGGAGCACTGTGGGTCATCTGGTCTTTCCATCACAAGTCATTAACTCACCTCTTTTCAGCAAAGAGGTGATTGATGTACTACAGTTATTGAAATTAGAATATGACCAGTGGGTTGTCTGGTCCAACCTCCCTGCTCAAGCAGGGTCACCGCAGAGCACACGGCACAGGATTGTGTTCAGATGGTTCTGGAATATCCAGTGAGGGAGACTCCACAGCTCCTCTGGGCAGTCTGTTCCAGTGCACGGTCACCTGCACAGTAAAGAAATTCTTCCTCATGTTCAGTGGAGCTTCCTGCACCTCAGCTGTTGCCCATTGCCTCATCTCCTGTTGCTGGCCACCACCGAGCAGAGCCTGGTCCATCCTTCTGGCACCCTCCCACAGATATCTATACACATTTACTTGTCACTTGTCTCTCCTTGACGCCTCAGCTCCCTCAGCCTTTTCTCGAAGGAGATGCTCCTTCATCTCCATCGTTGCCCTCCGCTGGACCCGCTCCAGGAGCTCCTTGTCTCTCTTGTACTGAGGAGCCCAGAACTGGACGCAGACTCCAGATGTCCCTCGGTAGGGCTGACGAGAGGTGCAGGATCACCTCCCTGACGTGCTGGAGCCCAGGACTCCCCCGTCCTTGCCCACAGGGTCAGCCCGGAGCAGCACTCCCGCCCCTCGGCCCTGCCGCCCCGCAGGCGGCGCCGGCGCATCCATCGCTCGGCGCGCGGCTGCCGGCCCTGGTTGCCGGGGCGGGCCCGCACGCAGCGCCCGATCCCGGCCCGCGGCGGCGGACGCGGCCTCCCGGCCCCATGGAGGGGGACAAGGTGAGGGGCAGCGGCCGGGAGAGCGCGGCGGGGGCGGAGGACAGCGCCGCAGTCTCGTCTGCTGCCCCCGAGAACCCCCGCGGCTCTGCTGGGGCCAGCCGGGTCGCTTTGTTTTGTCGGCACGGCGGTGAATCCCCCGCGCAAGAGCCGTAGCGAGGAAATCCTTATCCCGAGGCAGAGGGGGAGGTTGTGCCAGCCGCACGCCCTCCTGCAGAAGGGGGTAGCTGGTTACGGAAATACCCGTTGTTGCACGTTCTAGATAAAAGTGTTTAATTATTGATGCTCCTGTAACCGCTAATTGCTGGGCTTCAGTTCTTCGGGAACACACGTAACTTCTGCATTAAGGTGTTAAATTATTGAACGTTTGTAGAACTCCGGAATAAAGGAAACAAACCCACGTGCGCCCGCTAGCATCAATTACTGTGTGACGTTTTCACTTGCAAAAGTAGACGTGCCAAAGCAGTGAGCTGTGATGGAAAAGTGACACTTTGATCTGAAATATCTCAGGTGTGTCGCTGGGAGAGTGCCAAAGAGCCAGAGGCAGGAACAGCCGCACTGAGTGAGGAATCCTCCTTCTGCTGCTTCTGTCAGCCGTGCTCTTACCTATTTGAAGGCTCTCAAATTGGCAACTCATACTGGAAATAAGAAAAATAAATGTGTACATTCAAAAAATAAGCCATTTAAGCCATTTTTATCTGGCTTAAAAATTAAAGGCAGAATTTTGTCTTACTGTTCTCCTGTGTCTTATTCTTTAGAATCAAATTTAACTGAGTTCTTAAATTAGTTAAAAACAGTATGTTCTGAAAACCTCTTACCTTTCTAGTTGTGAGTGAAGAAACCCCTGTTGATCTCTTTCAAAGTTTATCTAAAGTAACAAGGTTTCTTTTTCCACTGACTGCTTTATCTTTAGATTAAAGAACTGATTCTTAACTGGTAAAAACGTTCATAGATCTTTTTGAGTTCAGTAAATCTGTGGCATTTCATGTGAGTTGAATGCTCTCAGGTGAATGAATTAAGCTAAACCCCAGTGTCATTTAAGTAACAAATCTTAATCTGGATTTAAATGAATATATAAGTACTTCTAAATTAGCAGACAGGTGAGAAAGTTCAATAAGTCCTTTGAAAGTTTTTTTTAAACATTTACTTACAGAGGGACAAAGGACTCAACCCTTTATAAAATATCTCATTTTCCCTGTTTGTTTATTATACTTCTGCAAAAGCAGAGATTTAAGTGGAAAATCATCATACACAAAAGCAACAGCTTCTGGTTGTGGTGGGGAGGTGAAAACTGCAGACCCCAGAAAACTGACATACATATTCTTGGCTGACAGAAAACCACCTGTGAATGTGTGCTGTGTGCTTTTTGCCTCAGCTTGGAAATAAATCTGAAGCTGCCTCATCTGATGTTGTCTGTTGCTCATGCTCATTTTATGCTATTAACATTATTAGCATTCTTTGTTTGCTGATACATACACAAATACCGTCTAATTCCAAAACATGATTTTAAATAGGTTACTGTTTGAGCATTCTGCTCTCTTGCCATCCATATCCTTCCTTCCAGGTGACTTTCATACAAGTTCTGTTGAGTTTCTTAGGCTTTGTTAAATCTTTACTTAAGAAAATTATCAGCTTTGTTTTTACTTTCTCATCTGACTTTCTGCAGTAGTAAATATTTACATTCTTTGTTTTTTTCCCTTTTTAAGTATCAGAGGAAAATAAAGCTGAAAGGGCACTTTATGTTTGATACAAATACTGCCTTCTTGGGACTTCTCATTGACTTTAGAAGTTTACCAGTCCACTACAATCTTCTTTAAAATCCAAGTTTGAAAAGACAAGATCTTTTTCATGTAGAATTATTTAAAAAAAATATATATACTATTAAAATACTGCCTCCATATAATGAATTAACAAACAAAAAAAAAGGGAACCATATATTTATTTTCTTCCACCAATGCAGCTCATCATTACAATATCTATCAGTGATTATTTTGTTAATTTTCAGTAGCTTTTGCCAAATCTAAATTTGAGAATAAAGATAGCCTGATCATGTCACTTTGGATATGATCATCATCCTCCAATGAACTAGTTAAAATATTCAATAGATTAAAATTCTTCCTTTCCTTTAGTGATCTCAAACAATATGAATTTTTATTTAGTCTTTGTAACAGCAGTCAAGCAGCCAAGTGGAGGAGCTCTGCAAAGGCAGATAGAAGAAATATAACTTATTTTATTAGAGAGCACTCTAGTGAAACAGTCATGTGTACTTTGATTAGTTTCATTATCTTTTTGCTCTTCTTCAGTGCTGCATACAAGTATTTCATGTGCAGTCAACTTACACATGCAGTCTGAGCTTCAGGCTTCTTCCAGGTCCAGGAAGGTGAGATTTACTGAGCTAAATCAAATTATTGTTTGCATGATCCTTTCAGTGAGACTTGCCACATGTACCTTGATCCTTTCCTTAGAAATATGATTCATTGTTAAATGTTTACTTTGTCGCACTATGACACAAAATAACTCACACACTCACACTAAGATCAAAAGAGCAAAAGGAAGTAACTTTTATTTCTGACCTTGCAATATACAGAATTCCAAAAGTGACAGTGGATTGGAGGATCAAATTGCCACTTCTCCAACCACACTGGTCAAACCAACAGTCCATCAATTCTCTCCTCCCACAAAGAATAATGCAAAAAAATAATTATTTACATGAACAGTGCGTGAGAACTCCAGTAGAAATATGTAAACATCAGAAGGCATGGAAAACTTTTAAAAGAACTTTAAAGCTTTTAAAAGAACAGAGCAACATCACTTCTCTCTGCAAATTGGTTACTCAGTCTTTTCTGCATTTTCTGTTCTAGAAAAGAACCAAAGAAGATACTTGGAAAGCAGAAGAACTTAGGAAACATCTAAAGGTGGATTTATTTTATTTCTGCTAGTCTTCATGTTAAGCTGCCTTACAGCACTAGAATTTATTGGTCTAAACATAAAGAGTTGACTCTTTGTTCTAAATTAGGTAAATGGAAATAATGCATTGTTACAGTAATCACACAGCAGTCAATGGGGTGTGATTTGCTGGTCACCCAAACCCAAGTGACAGCTGTGCTTTATATATATTATTCACTTTCCTAAAATATGCATTATCCATTGTATTTATTATCATTGTCTATCATGTTTGTCCTGTGTTTTTAAACTGGTTAATTACATTATCCTGGGTCAAATAGGCTTTCAGGCTGCAGTCAGTTTATATTTAACTGCAGTCAGTTGATATTTATATTAGGCTTGTGTTGTATTTTTTAAAAGCTGTTTTCCAATATGTTCTATTATTATTCAATTTGTTAGGTTTTTTCCAATAAGCACAGACATAATGTTAGTATTTACAAAGTAAGCCTAGAACTATATGAGGATTTTAATAGTGTTTGGGAAATTAAATACATATTTAGTAATCCAGCATTTTTTTTTCCACATGAATATACTCCTATCAAAATAGATTGCTGAATTGTAATGATAGATTTTTTATGTTATTTCAGGCATCACTACCAGATAGTCAAAATGAGGACCGAAAACACAGAGAAAAGAAACTGCGGAGGGAGAGGACTGTTCATGACATAGACCCTAACAGACATGAACGCAGAGACAGAGAGAAGAGCAAGGAAAGAACAAGAGAGAGAGAGAGGTTGAAATCCAGTGAAAGGGACAGGGATAAAAGGAGAGAGAGAGAAAGGGAAAAAGAACACCAGAGAGAAGACCGAGAGAGACACAAAGATAAGGTTCAAGAGTCATATTTGGAGGAGAGACACAGCATATTAAAGCATAAAGACAGGGAGACTGATAGAGAACGAGACAAAAAGCACAAGACATATGAGATAAAGCAAATAGATCCACAGAATTATCTGAAATCATTTGAAGGAAGAGATACAGAACATCACAGAAGAAGAGAAATCAGGCATCGTTTGGGTAAGTAACTTTGGGTTATTTGGAAAATATTTGGTATTTAGATAGGAATACTCTGAAACCATACCCCATCTGTGCAGAGAGGATAAAACAGGCAGGTGTAAGTACCTACTGGCATGTGTATTTTATGGAATGTTTTTTAACCTAGTTTTATTTTGATGCTTTTAAAAAGATTGATGCTTGTTTCCCTTCCTCTGAAGAGAGGATGGATGTCACTGATATTGTTGGTCAGTGCCTAGACATTTTGTCCTGAGTTATCATTCACTTGCAGGGTGATTGCTGAAATCAGTAGCATGTGTCATTACTCTTACCATGACACAAGACAGGAGGGATTCATTAGGAGAGAAGAAGGAGTAACCAGCTTTGGAGAGAGAATTTCAACAGAATTCCTTTTTAGAAATATTATGTTAGAGAAAAACACATTGCTAAAATACTATTTCCTACATGCTAGAGTTAATTATACACAGAGTTGGAATATTATAATATCTGTTCCCTAATTTATGCATCTGTTTTCTAGAGGAGGAGAAAGCAAGAACTGAAGAGCAAGAAAGAAGACATAAAGCACAGAAGGTAAAGGAAGTTAGTGAAGTGTTTCCATAACAGAAAAAGATAAAATTGTAGAATAAAGAAGAAACTTTATTGTAGAATAAAGAATAAAGAAGGATCAGACTGCATTTCCCAAGAAATCCAAGAGATGCATAGATAATAAGGTGATGACAAGTGTACAAAACAAAAACAAAGTATATCTCAGCTATCCAATTTTAAGGACATATTTTATTCTCTTTTTTAAAATAAACATGAAATAAAATTTTCATAGCAAAAAATGCTTCATTTTTGTTGCACTACATCAAAAGTTTACATCTGCTATTTCTGCATTTATTACAAGGGCAATTGATGAGTGTACATCCTACTTCAGACCACCTGGTAGACAAGAATTACATTTTTGTGTGAAGAGCATATCATTCAAAGCATTTTCTGTAGCAAAGTGTGCAATATCCAAGAAGAAATACCAGAATCTCATGTGCAGTCATAATTTGAAGCTTGTTATCATAGGAAATTTAAAAAAATGGCTGGAAGAACCATGTGACAAAAAGATTAAGTACTTAGAATTCAATAATTTTAATGGTCAAATATGGATAGATTTGTGAAGATAGAACAGTCTTGGGGAACTTTTAAACCATTTAATATTATTTTCCTCTTTGCAGGATAATGATTTAAGAAAGAAAATTGAAAAATTTTTAGCCTACAAAGTTGAAGAAGGTGAACGTGTGCAGAGGTTAGAGAAACATCAAGAGTTGGATAAAGAAAGAGAAAGAAAACACAGAGAAAAAAAAGAACATTCTGTTGGGACAGAAAAAGAGAGACTTCCTAAAGAGAAAAGTCATAAACATTATGGAAAGGAAGAGGAAGAAAAACATAAATCAAAGAGATCTAAAGAAAAATCTTTCCATGGAGACAGAGAAGAGCCAGCAGCAGAAGCTGACGAGAGAGTAAAAAGTAGAGAAAAGGAAAGAAACAAATATGATACAAGGGTAATGATAAAACATTATCTTATCACTTACTTTAATTCTTAGTATACTGTCAATAGGGGAATCATAAAAATGCTAGGATTTTAAGCCAACATTTTCTGAAATTTGAGGCTAAAGTGGTAGATGAAAACACTATATCTGCATTTAAGTATGCTAATTCAGAATTGATTCCTTCCATAAAATTTGAACAAAAAAATTGCCTTTATGTTATAAACATCTTTTATTCATAAAATTCTTTCTTGCTATGACTTTTGAAATTTTTGCAAACACTTTGAAGTGGAGATGTCATAAGGCTTGAGGTCCATTAAGGTTTATTGGCTGCATTTATAGCAAAAAAGATTTTAATAGAGGCTACTTTTATGTTGTCTGTCAAGGGAGCACAGCTATCCAATTCATAAGTAGGCAGGTGAATATAGACCCTTTATATTTGTGGGATTTGCCTCTACTTCTGAAGGCATAGAATATCTTTTATAGTTCTAGAATGGAGCATGATGTTATATCCTAGAGACTTAATCAATACTTTGTCATTTTTTACTGATTTTATAAGTATTTATTCAACAAGACTGAGAGAAGGAGTCTCTAGTAATTTGTAACTCTTAAAATCTAATTAATTTTATGAGACATAACAACATTTGAGATGGTCTAGGGCAGTTTCTTCTGCTGCCTAAAGAGTGAAGATGTATAAGCTTCTGAAATAAAAGTTCAGAAATACATTTTCTAGTGACAATATGAGTAATTTTCAGTGTAGGGGCCCTCCATGAGTGATTCCTAAACTGACTGACTGCAGCACACAACAAAAGTCTATCAAGGGCTTGCTGAGATGTTCTGTTTGACTTCCTTGGAAATGTACTCGGGTATCTGTTAGAGAACACACACACTGATGCTTCTGTCCCAGAGTTATATTTTATTTTCTGTTTCTGGATAGAGACAAAGACCTTTTTCTTAAACAACCTAATGAATACATTTCCAAATTAAGCAAACCTTCATAATAATTTAATTTATAATTTCATGAATAATTTAAGATTCAAGTCCCTCTACTGGGGATTTAAAGTCCTGAGACTGTTCTTTGTCCCTCCATCCAGTTTGTGTGAATTGTAGTGCATACTGTTAAAGTCTCATACTGTAATTTTTTGGAACAGGCTGGCCACAGTCTTCCAAGGTCAGCCCTTAGGCCCTGGCAGTTTTTGAGAGCATCTTACAAGCAATGACTGAAATAAAAAATAGTCTGTAATTGAAAAAATTAATTAGCAACCTTTTTTGCTGTTTGATGAGAGTACTACTAATACAGGGTCATATACATATTCCCTCCCAGCATTTCTGACTCATTCATATTGTGACTTCTTTCACAGAACAGTGAATACAAAAAGGAGGAGAGGATTCAAGAAGAAATGAGCCATCAGCTTGTAAGGTAAATTCTGAGCTTTAAAATAATTATATACTAGATGATGTCTACTAAGATTCAGTCACCACCAAACCAGTAAGCATAAATTCGTAATCTCACATATTTGGGGATAATACAAGTTTTTTCATAGGTCCAATAGTACAGCAATTGCAAAAAAATCTGTGTGTTGCCTCTAAGATGATTCAGATAAAATATGTATGTATTTGTATTCCTTAAATTATTTTTCTTCATTAGGGTAGCGAGAAATATTTTTCAGTCATATATATTAATCTGGGCACTTAGATTTGGAGACAGACATGCTGAGTTTTACCATCTGGAAATTCACTATGTACTCAAGTGGACACATGTAAGGTTCATGATGAACTACATAGGACTCTGTTGTTTAGTTTGAGTATCAATACTCAGTTCTATCTATCCTAGATGGTATCTAAAACATTATATTTTTATATATAGCAAGTTTGCAGTTGAATATGAAAAGAAAAAATCCAGATACCCTCAATAGGATCACTTAAATTTTGGGATTATGTTTCTGGGTTTTATTACTAGCAAATAGAAATCTTAGAGAACTTTCCTGTATATTCTAGTACTTAGAATTCTTTAATTCTTGAGCCTTGTAAAATTCCTTCTGAAGGCTCAAGGCTACAAAACTTTATGAAGTCTAATTCTCTGGGTACATGGTTGCTTGCAATTCTCACTCTTAAACCCTAGTTTAGCTTCCTGGCTCAATACAAGTCTGGGTTGTTTGCTTCTGGAGACACAGGCAGTGAAGTCATTACCACTGTTGTCTCAGTATTACTAATGTTAAGCATGGGACAAACCACTTTGGCTGAAGTGAATTTGTGGAAATGTGATCCTGTGCAAATCTGAAAAATGAAATATATCAGAATACACACATTGGGATGCTACCTGGCAGCTGCACTCAGCTGTGTCAGCAGTGCTGAATATTCAGGCAATGTTTTGAAGCTGTGGCTGCTGGGGCTGTGGCTGAGTCATTGTTTTTGCTTAGCTTGGAAGAAGAGTTTAGCCATTCCTGAATGCAGGGAAGGCAGTATGGTTTGCTGAGATGTTCTGAAATCCTGGTTCAGCTTCAAGCACTGTTAGTGTTGAATCGCTCCAATTTGTTATGACACGATCCAGCCAAATTTTAGTTTTTATTGTTGCTTTTTCCTGTGTTTGTCAGTCCCAACAGCAGTAGATACAAATACTCACATAAGAAGTAAAATATTCTCTTCTTGAAGTTTGATACTCTCTACTTTCTACGTATGAAATAATCAAATAGATTCTTGAGAAGCAAAGCTTGTTGTTGATTTGCTCCTGCTCTCTGATCCTGACTATATTGTCCCCATAAATAAGACCCCTGAATGAAAAAACAGGTTTGAAATCAGTCTTTGATTTATAGCTTTTGAGCATATTGCACCAACCTGATCTTGATCTCTGGTTTGCTACAGATATTAATACAAGCAATAAATGTGTGGGGTTATGAATTTATTTTCCTCACTACTTTTTCTTGCCTTTTCATTCAATTACAGGTGTTAAACTTGGACAAAGTTTCTCAATTCTTTGCTGGTTAATCACTTGTTTCATTATCCTTTTGTATCATAGAGATCTATAAAAATACTTGCAGAAATACTTTAGTTAAGTGGAAATTTCCAACTGTTCTTTCCTTTTCAGGAAAAAGCCTTTTTTTTTTTTTTTGAAACAAACAAAATCCCCAAAAACCAAAACTGAAACAGAACTGCTTTCTTATGAGTTAACCAATAAAATTGTTGTTCTGTTTTTTAATAGGACTGTAAAAGATAAAGGAAAACTTGTTGAAACAGAGAACATGGACACAAGACAAGAGGTAAAACTAAGGAAGAGGAAATGATTTTTATATTTTGAACTTATGTATTTTAATATTTTTAAATGGACATGTGCAGACAGAACCAAATTTTCAGCAAGTCTGAAGCTGTATAGACTTGGGTTTATTTGGAACAGTCTGTGCAGATACAGCCTAACTCTACCATAAAAAATTTGAAGAAGTTTTGTGATATTTTCAACTCACTGATTCAGCTCATCTTTAAGTGTGAATTTCTGTGGTGAGGACCTACATTTCATTTGTAGTTTGTGGAGAGAAATAGGCATTTCAGTCCTCTTATATTTGGACTCCTTTCCTATTATCTTTTCTGTCTTCATTGGCAATAGGAAGCAACCCAGGAGGGTGAAATTCTTGCTTAAGACCTGACGCACAGAGAGACTTAAATTCTAGGGGTTTGCATTCTATGCTGTTAATTTTTTTTTTTTTTGTATATTTGTTGCTCCAAATGCCACAGCCTTCAAGATATTCCAGCATGACTTCCTAATCCTGCTTTGTATTGACAATATATAGATTTTCTCTGTAAATTCTTTAAAGTGGGAACTCAGATAACTACTGACAGGTGGAGATTTTTAGTTATAAAAACTGTATGGTATGTATACCAGATGCATCTGTGTTACTGATAAAGATGACAGCTCTGTAGGCATTTTCTGAGATGATCATAGGTAATAAAAATTACAGAGTGGCCTAAAAGCTAATAAAGACTCATCTTTGAGTGTGTTACAAAAGAGGTCTGACTAAATGGAATAAGGATTTTTTAAAAAAATCATATGAATTAAACTATATGAATTAGTTACTGCTGAGTACCTGCAACCTTGCAGGCAGAAGAAATCAGATAAAATTCTCACAACTGAAGTTATACTGGGGGATTCAGTCTGTTAATACTGTTAATAAAACACTGCAAATGTTGAAACCAGGAAAGTTGCCGTAAATAAATGGCATTATTTTAATCAAGGTAATAATGTAGAGAAGGGAAATGTATTTGAAGTTATTGCAGGGATACCATAAATCTTATTCCATGTAAATAAAGTAGAGGATTAAATGTCAGCAAAATTATTTAAATATAAAAATTATCTTATTCTACTGTTACATCCATGGCTCTGCTTTCCTGGTTTCAACATTTGCACTATTTTATCAGCAGATTGAGTCCCCCAGTATAATTTAGGTGTAGGGATAATTTTTTCTAGTCCTCAAAAGGGTGGGGCAATCTTAATTTGTTGTTAGCACCATCAATTAAATTGTAGGCAACGCAGCAGTTTTTATGTCTTTTCCAATAAAAATACTGTTAGAAAAACTGTTGGTCTTCCTAAGAGAAGGTTGAGGTCCGTTTTTCTTCCTGTACTATTAGTTTAATTCAGTAATTAGCACTTGATAATATAATTTTATCTGTATAAACGACATGCTATATGTTTGCTTGAAAATGTAAAAATATCTGAGAATAGCAACTATTAATCTATTGTATGCTAAGATTTGGCAGATAAGAGATTTTTTTGGGGGAAGATTATTTAATCTTAAAATAAATGGTTTCATTTATTTTTCTGATTTAGGAAATGAAAGATACACACATCTCTAATCCAGACACAGGACTTGAGGATTTTTCTCTGAATTATGAAGATGACTTTGAAGTAAGTAAAAGTATACAGTTGTCTGTCTGAAGTAATTCTTAAGTATCAAAATAAAGAATAACTTTGTTCACAGAAATAAACAGGATGTTGCAGGATGCTTTTAGTTAGTTTTGGTGACAGTGACCTTAATGTGGCTAACAGTAGGTAGTGAGTAATTAAAATGTTAGGCAGAAACTCTACTATATATTTAGTTAGTTTTCATCAGAGGTTGAGAGCCAACTTTTGATTTTTTCAGTTGAAGTGTTCACAAAATGTTTTCTCTGCCTTTGTGGATTTCAATTATTTAAATAACTTTCTGTGAAGAATGCTGAATTATTTAAATAATCAGAGCTAATAATTTCAGATAAAAATTAAAAAAGCCTGTTCATTTATAATTGAAAAAATATCATAGGAAAAAGGTATTGACACAGAGCATTCACTTCACTGATTTGTTTAATTGAATTCCCTATTTTTAGCTCTCTTTTGTCTACTTTAAAGTTATTAAGATACAAGAGTGTGTGGGATGTGCTTTCATTGTGAGCTGAACTAGAATCATCTTTGTTCAGTGAGGGTGGAATTCATCTCCACTCATGTCAGGAGTGATGATTTCCACTTGTTGAGCTGGTCACTGCAGTAGCCCTTTACCATTCAGTGAAGAGAAATAAGCACATTTAAGACTTGTTCATATCATATGTGTTAGGTGATTATTTTAGCATGACATGAATTGTCTTAGTTTAGAGAATTTGTTAAAGGATGACTCTTAGGCGTAGACATGTGGCAGTTTAGTAAATGTGAGCCTGCCATTAAAGGACAGCTTGAATTAAAACTGTCAAATAAACAACTTCATACATCCCTGAAGCATTTATACCACTGAACACTGTTGTTTTATTTTTTCAAAGAACACATAATTCACCTAAACTTATAGTATCTACTTTAGGATATTAAATAAAAAGACTATTTTGGGCACTGTAGAACAACACTGAGATTATCTTATCTTTGTTAAAATTACTGCAGAATCAAGAGATGCTGTTTTTCTTTCCATCACTTATTTTAGAATGCCTTTCAATCAGAGGATTTATAGATACCTGTATGAGGTTTTTATTTTGACATTTTGTAATTTCTGTAATAGATCTTGGAAAATGCATCTATAGTCTCTGTTTACCAAATATTGGAAGTTCTGTTACTTTCAAAGGTCTATGAAGATGATTTTGAAGATGATGAAGATAAAAGTGGTGAAGTAGGAGATGCAGAAGAAAACCCAAGAGATGTTCAATTTTCCAGAACATCAGAAATTGAAGAAATTCAAAGAGCAATTACTGCAGAAAATGATAGAATTTTTACTCCATTGCCAAAGAAACTGGAAAATGAAAAAAAGGAATCAGTCATAGGTATGTGACTAGATACCAGCCTTTTTTTTTTTTTTTTTTAATGTATGAGTAACAAATACAACTTACAAGTCAGCTGGCCACTTTTTCTAACAGTCTGCCTAAAGACCAAAATCTGGTCCTCTGGATGAATCATGTAGATTTGTGGTAAGCACTGTAACGTCCACATTACTAAATGATTCATAGGCATTACTAATCATTTAAATTGTGAAATATAAAAAGTACAGACTGACATTTAATACATCTTATTTTGGGTAAGAGGAGCATATTAGAGTCTGGATTTTAAAAACTTGAGGAGTGCTGGAAGAGTCTGGGGCTTCCGCTGGCATTAAATTCACCTTTTAAGCAGAGTTGAAGCAACTGTTCTGGAGAGAAAGCAAGAAAAATATCAATACTACTCAAATATATAGCACTTTATCACTTTTAAATGCAAGCTCTTTCTGAAATGTCTGGCATTCTGTTGATCTGACACTTGTGAGTGCCAGAGCTGCTTTTTTAAGTACAGTTGTGGTTCTCCTTTGAGATCCACACTGAAGTGAACAACCACATAGAATCATTGTGCAAAAGAATATGAAATAGCTTTTTAGTCTGGTTCATAGTACAGTCATGGAAGGGTAGCATAGAGTTTCTGTAACTCTTTACAGTATCTCTTTAAAGGTCTTTTCCAGCCTGGAAGAGTCTCTAATTCTGTCAATAGATTTTCAGTTAATGGTCATTGCAACAGGAACCAGCATACTGTAATGTGAATTTCTTCTTGCAGAAGATTTATGCAATTATTATTTATCTAATGAACAATATAAAATTGATAAAGATTTTTCAGTTTCAGAATTGTAGCACTTCATGGTTTATTCTTAATTACTCAACACATTCTTTTTTTGATGAACTTTTGTTCTTGTTTGCTTAAAATGGTGATTGAGCAGTCTGGCAATTATTTTTATAAGTTAAAAAGCATTTTACAAGTATTGCCTAAAAAGGCAGTCATCCTTTGAGGAAGTGAAGCACCATTAGTCCTGACTGGAAGTTGGATCTTAAGGTCAATTAGCTACAACCCAGCCAGGAAAGGGAGTAAGACAGACGTGACATCAGTTGTTGTAGTTGGTCTGTTAAGTATAGCTTTTCAAGGAAGTTTTCAATGTTTTCCTTATTCAGCTAAGGATATTAGTTAAGCCTGTGTTGATGAGGTTCTCCTCTACCTGAGTTCTTACTCAGGTGTAGTGTGCACATGGTGAAGTCTGTGTGAATTCAATGCAATCTTTAGAATCATCACAGAGTGTTTTACTGTACACAGGGGAACAAAGCACCTGCTGATGGCAGCAGAAAGAAAGAAACACTTTCAGTATCAGTCTTCTAAAGTAAAAATTACAATGGTCAGTCATTTTGAATTGATTGATAAAGAACCATTCTAAGGACTACATGCTGGCCCATTACTGATGTTAAACTCATTATACTGAAAATGGTGATAGAGCACTTTGTGTAACACGTGAACCAGGAACTTTTAGTAGCTGTGTTGTAACAAATCTGCTGCTTTTTACATTTACTGCTTAACATTTTCATGCACTTTTAAGTGTGAACTGTAACACTGTGTTTTACAATATCACAGAAAGGCAAGATTCTTCTGTCAGAAGCTCTTTTTGTGGAATATTCATGGATTTCCAAATGGCAAACCAAAGACAAAGCAGGCGAAGTATGGCCAGTAAGCAGAAGTAAGTGTATTTTAAATAATCCATGAAAAATGGCAGCCCACTATGTGAGATGCAGGGTTTTCTTGTTATTTTCATTGAAAATCCTTTCTTTTCATTATTTTCATTGAAATACGTGATACTTAATAAACTTGAGTCTTACAGAATCAAGTATTTTATTAACTAGCAGTAATTAGTTCTTAAGTATATATAATTTACAGTATATATAATTTATATAAAATACAGTATTGCTACAAGTCATTTATAAAAAGAAATGTATCTATATATCAGTTTATGTGCATCATTTTATTACAGAACGTGTTGCCACAATTGTAATTTCTTCATTTAATATTTCAGTCATTTAATTAGATATTGACTTAAAGTACTAAAGAGCAAGCCTTTTAACTACCATCAGGTCTCTGCAGAACTGTAACTTATTGATATAATCAACAATATATGGTGCATATAGTTGCCAAAATAGCACATTCCCTTTCAGAGATAGCATCAATTGCTGTAAAAACATGCCATTACTGATCTAAAATTGATCTAGATTTGAGATACCTGAGACATCTCTGTATTTTAAAGAAACAAATTGATGCCTGTTTTTTGTGGAACTTGACAGGAGCTCCACATTTGTCTGAAGCACTGTATATATCTTCAGCTTTCTGTTACAATGTTTGGATGCATAAAGCAAGATAATTAAATGTCATTGTTAATACCAGATTCCACTGTTTCATGGCTGTACATCAGTGGCTAATTTTCACATAAGGGAGATTTTATTGTCTTAAGTTATTTAATTCACATTGCCTAAAATTATATACTCAAATTTTACACAAGTTCATTGTCTAGGCTTCCTCTCTAGACTGTAGAGACGATTAAGAAACTCACAAAGGCATCTCTGGAGAATTGCCTTCTGGAATGTTTGTCAGCCTCTGCTGATTAAGTACCATGACTGATTATGACTATGTTTATAACTCTGTGTGCATGCTAACAGCATACACAGCCTGTGAAGATAATGAGCATTTTCATGGGAAGAGGAAGGGGTTGTGAAATTTAATGTTGTGATAATACATTACTGCCAGTAAATAGACTGAAAGCATCCCATAAATAAGTTGTGGCACTTGGGAGTTGTAAATTATAAATACAAGCTTATTCGTTTATTTTAAGGATTTGTCTGCATGTATCATTAAGATTTGTAGCTAGTAAGCAAGTTTCTTATGTTTGAGTTATATCTCAGCAATCTATGTCCACATTTGTGAAGAGATGATACATTAGGAAGCACAAGTTAAAGTAAAATGGGTGTAAGAATATGCAATGGATGTCATCAAGTAGCAAAAAGGAGATGTGAAAATTGTCCTTATGCATAAAGAAAAATTCACTCTAAAATACTGATGAAAATTCTAGCTCTTGTTACTCTAGTCTTTTTCCTTTTCAAATACCATCTTGGCTTAGCAAGAAGCTGTAACTAGAACATGCATCTGCAAGAGTGTCTAGATATGGAATTGCTATAGATCCATAATTATATCTGGTTTGTATTTATGTATCACTTTTAAGTACATGAAAAACCTGCAAGTGCAAGAGAGAGAAAGGGAGACTGCAAAAATTATCTAGTTATCAAAGACTGTACTACAGCAAGAGCCTGGAATTGACTTGTAAGCAGACATCTTTGTGTAATTCAAGCAGTTCACTCTAGAAATGAAATATCTTAACAGCTTTATGGCACTGAAGTAGATAGATAGTTGGGTGAATTGTGACAGGGTCTGTCAGTCTTTTCCTGCATATATGTAACAAAGCTAGGACATCGTAGAAGATCTTTATAAAGCATGTACACACATGAGTGATGTGAGTTAATAAAATGAGTTTAGGGGAATTAGCCACTGTCCTAACTATAGAAGAAAGAGACATTTATCTGTTACCTCACAGAACAGCTTTGGAATACTTAGGCAAGATGATCTGCTGAGCTTTTGATAGTTTGGCTTTAGTAATAAACCATTTGAAGTTTTCCATTTGCAATTAGTATTGCATTTTCAAATATGATAATTATCTCAATGTAACATTAAATGAAAACTCTAAACAATAGCCTATGTATTTCTATTGTTACATTTTTATCTGCTAATTAATTTCAGTACAACTTCAATTCCCATAGATTAAAGAATTGTTAGATACAAAATCAGGTTGTCTTTCTTTAGAAATACCAAATATTTGTTCTTAACCATTTTTGTGTTCCTCTCTTGTAATTAATCCTGAAGAAAACGGAGTTCAGAACTTCTCCCACTAATTGACCTGGATTTCTCAGTTAGTTTTTCATTACTGGATTTGCCCCCTGTCAATGAGTACGACATGTACATCAGGAATTTTGGTAAAATGAACACTAAGCAGGTGCGTAACAAACACCTAGTAACGTTTCAATCCTCAAAAGGCCGGATTTTCCTTCTGGAAAAGAATTTTCCTTAAAAAATGAAGTAGCTAAAGCTACCAGGACATAAAGTAATAAATTAATCATATTCATCTCTAAACCTCAATTACTATAAAGCAATGATCTCAAAACTTTTGGCCAGACAGGCAATTTCCTTTCTGTATTAGAAGATGACTCTCATTTTTCTTCCCCATTTTCTAAAGGGCTTTTCACCTGTCTATGGCTCAGTGTCCCCAAATATGCTGGGTTTGATGTTTACACACTGTGGAAGTCATTCTGTATTTTTGCAATATTATTTATTTAGCACTCTGGTTTGAAATGTGGTAAAATGTGTATGCATGAAATAGTGACAGTGTGTCAGTATGCTCAGATCTGAATTCAAAACCAGAAGAGGCTGAGCTTTAAATTTCAGTTTTAAAATTACTAAGTTCTATTCCGATATGTGCTGTCAGTCTTAGCTGTCTCACCCCATATATTGATAATTTAATCTTTCTACTTTAGGCATATGTTCAGTGTAATGAGGACAATCTTGATAGAGACATTCAGACTGAGGAAATTGAGACACTGGAGAAATGGACTCAGCATCCAGGAGAAAGTGCTCTTGTATCTGGAGGTAAAGAACATTTTCATCTTACTCACTCATGGATGAGTGCATGTCATATAAACTTTCTCTTTGCTGTCCATTACTTGTGAGAATCTGTAGAGTGGCAGGCTGCAATGATAGCAAGCTGACATAGGCACTCTGAATCCTCATGTGGAAACTATGAAAAATAAGTGGCAGAAATAATTTTTCCTTCTGGCTTGATGTTTCTGTTGGCAGCAACAACAGATCTTGTCCTTCAACGCTGTTATTTCTACTGAAGATAAGTTGATTCCTGCCACTCTCGTCTTGCTTAAAAATGAAATTGTCCTTTCACTTTTCTTAACTGATTCTCTTTTGAAGCCTCAGGTTTGGTTTTTTGTTTTGCTGTTTTTCATAGGTCCCATAAACAGCCAGGATACATCAGTGAATGGAGCACCAACACCTAAAATTGATTCACAACGATTAGCAAATTTTCTCCGGTCTGCATGCCAGGTACACTGATATATCTTTAATATCCCTTATGAGCTCTGTGCATAAGTATACAGTGTGATAAATCACTTAGCGTTCTTGTTCTGACTATTTTAAATGAATTACTTAAATAATACTTGTTATCAAAGAGAATAATCTCTCTGCAAAGAAATGGAATCAGAGCTGTGCAACTTTTATGTCTGTAAAGCTGTATTTGCAAAGTTACAAAATTAACAAGATAGTTGATAAAGTTTTATGAAATGAATCCACATAACTTTAGAAAGCTACATTAATAGCAAAGCTGGAAGATAAGATGACCCTTTTATTTCTATAAATGTAATTATGTTTGAAAGGTGATTGCTGTTTTGCTAGAGGAAGATCAAGTTGCAACACAACCCAGGAAACTAAGATCTCGACAAACCAGTCTGTCTATTAGTGATAGCTGTTTCCAGTTAAATACTAACCAGCCATTCCTCCATGGTAAGGGAACTTTATTCTACACTTTTTAGTGTACAGAGTGATCTCTTCTTTCTTATGCAAAGTGCCATGTTCTTTGTCATTACTGTGCAAACAGCACATATCAGGATATACAGATGATGTAAACCCCACTTTCCTTTTAATTGGAGTAATCTTGCTGGAACTCTGTGCAGATTGATTTCGCATAGGGAACATCAGAGCATCTTACAAGAAATATATTCCATCTTTTCCTACCAGAAATAAAGACAGCAATTACCACGATGGGTGTAATTTCTTGTTCCTGTTGTTGAAGGGCCATCCCAAAGGGTGTAATTTCTGTTTGGGCTCTTTATGCTGACAATAGAGCCAAAGTTACAAATAAAGGCAGGTTATTCAACAGGGACATTGTAGCCTGATATATTTGTAAAGCAATTATATCTTCTCCATATAAACAGTAGCTGTTCAGATGAAAAGTGAAAAACAGAGCATCTGTAATTATGTTAGGAAGGCCTATTATAACACAGAACCTTATGTCATCTAACATGAATATGTTAGATGGAGATAAAACCAAAAAAGCCTGGCCTGTGCTGTTTCCTGTTTGAGACTCAGATTAATTTTCAGTGTATATACTGACATCAGATCAGATTGGCTTGCTTATGCCCAGGATAATTATTCTATTAATTTCCCGACTCTCTTCCTTTTTGCTTTCTACTTCTAGTATTTTGAATTCCTTCTCTAGTCCCTACTTTTTTATTGTATAGCTTCAAAAGAAACACAGTGTTAATAGAAATATTCTTCATAATTACATCTTAGTTTGTTTGTTGCTATAGCAGCTGAATATGCTTTTTCATCTGCATTGAATATGCTTTTTAATTTATTGCTTTTCTTTCTTGGCTTTTTTTTTTAATGGTTTAGGCCGAAAAATACCCTGCTTGTATGTCTCCCAGGTTCAGAGGCAGACACTACTTTCTGCTCATGGATTACCTGAAAAGGCAGATGTGGGTTTGCTGAGCAGAAAGAGCCTTATATGTGTTTGGAATATCTGGCAGCCCTCCAGTCCTCAGAAAGTTTTAATATGTGATTCAGAGGTATGTTTTAATAACATTGTATATTGTTCCATCAATTACAAGACTTTATTTAAAGATTTTATTTTTACTTGGGGTCTTTTTTTGTCTTGCTGCAAAATATGCCATCTTCTATCTTCTGAGAAACATATTTGAGCCTAGTGAACAAAGACTGTTCTTGTTCTATTCTGTGCTCCAGAACCAAATTGTAGTGATGGTCATGGTGTTTTTTTGGTTGTTTTGATTGTTTAATTTTGACCCTATTTCGTGTTTGAAGAGTGAATGGAAGTAAACATCTGGTTCAGATGTTGTTAGGATTTCTCTCTCCTCATCATTCCCATCCAGCTGAGTCACCTCTTTCAGCTTTGTGACAGTAGATGCAGATTACACGATGATTGTTTTGAAAAGGGAAGGCCTACTGAAGGTCTTGTATCCTACTTAATTTTTAAAATAGATTTCCCTTCTGCCATAAACACATGTAATCTGTATTTTCTGGGTTTCCATGCTCACAAACCTATTTCAGGCTCATCAAACCATTGATCTTTATCATAATATCTACCCTGCATGCTTTTACTGTTTTACAGGTGATATGTTGCTGCTTTAGTCCCAGTAAAGCAACGTTAGTTTTTGCTGGAACAGTAGATGGTTCATTGTTAGTGTGGGATCTTCGAGAAGACTCAAGAATGCACCCTTGTATGATGATCACTGGAACTGAGTGGACATTTAGAGTTCCCACATTTTCCACGGGTGAGCATCTGTGCATCCTGGTCAGCCACTTTGTGCACAGTGAAATTGTCACCTAAGTCTTGATGTTTCTGTAATGTTCATGCAAGACATCCTAGAGTGAAGAATAACATACAGCAATAGTTGTGTAAATAATTTTATTAGGAGTGTAGGTTTAGGGTAGTTATTAGGAAGACATTTTTTCCTGAGGGAGGGGTGAGGCACTGACACAGGTTGCCACAGAAGTTGTAGATGCCCCATCTCTGGAAGTGTTCTAGGCCAGGCTGGATGGGGCTCTAAGCAACTTAGTCCAGAACAAGGTGTCCCTGCCCACAGCTGGGGCTTGGAATGAGATGATCTTTAATATCCCTTCCAGTCCAAACCATGCTATGATTTTCTGATTTAACTTTGGCTGTTGTACTATTATTTCTCTAAAACTACACACATTTACAGAATCCTCTTTCTTCACAAGTGTTTCTAATTGCAGCAGCCATGTAAAAGTAAACAATAGTTGGTTGTAGATAGACTTTTAATTTTTTTAGTAGGTCAAAATGCTTGATGTCTTGCATTGCACACTGGTAGTCAAATGGATGTGTACAGTTTCATGTAGTTGCTTATGTAAGCAGGCAGGTTTAATGCTGGATACTTAGGAAGCTTTAATGCCTTCAGTCTTAAATGAGATTAAGTTCAGTGCACAGGGCAAGTCCAGAAATCATGAGTATCTGACAAAGAACACACATTGAAATTACTCTAAACACACATTAGCCTTTAAATGTTATTAAATAACATTTATTAAATGTAAATACATATTTTCTTCTGGTTAATACTTTGTTTCAGGTTTTTTCAGGATAATTTCTACTAAGAGTAATTTTTCTTCAATTTTATCTTCTGTTATAGTGAACAGTGATTTATTTCTACCCCTGTTGTTTATGGAGCTTGAAATAATTCTTTCCATACTAAGCCCAAAATGGCAGGTTTTAATGAATTGTCTGGCACAGTGGCATAAATGGTACATCAGTCATTTGGAAAATGAGAAGTGAATAGAAATACTGCAACACTGATTTATCTAATAATATTTTGTTAATTTAGCAGTTTGCAGTATTGTATTTGAGAGCTGTGCAGAGTTCATTATTTGCCATTCTTTGTAATCATCATTCTCCCATAAGCTGAAAAGTGATTAAGATTTTGTTGGTTTTTTTTGTGGAAAGTACTATGTTTAACTTTCATTATCCTCATTTACAGATGGCATTCTAAACTCAGTAAACCACGCCTCTCCTATACTGGCGGTGGAACCTGTCTCAACTTCTCTCAACAGTGACCACAGTTATGGGCTCTCAAGCCTGTCTTATCAGGAGGGTATGTAAATTGCTCTTCTAAGCATCAGTACATCTGAGTCTTTCTTTAGTTATCTAGTGAAACAAATATATCATAGCCAAAATCCAGTTTATAATCAGAGCCTGCCTCTTAAGTTGTTTGTAGTATCAATTGCATGCAATATTCATGTTTGTTTTCTGCTCTCATTTTTATGTAATGTTCATTCAGTGCAGCTTCACATCAGATGTGGTTCTGTGCTTGTTATAAAGTCTGCTTTCTAGACCATATTTCCATGATAAAACAAGTTATCACTCAAAAACTATGTTTGGAAGAGTCTTAGTGCTTCTCTAATGTCCAAAAAAAAAAATCCCTGCCTGAGTCAGTGGAGCAACTTGCTTATATCTGAAAGCACTTAAAATGTGTGGCTGTAACTGGTGGTTTTTCCTATGTCTTTTGCCTGTTCTTTTTATGACCAACCTTTGCAAAGAAACTCTAATCCTCACATCCTCAAATTCTCAGACAGTGTGCTAGGGAAGACATTATCACTTCCATTGCAGATTTGTACTTTGAAATCCATAGTGGTTTGAAGAAATGTGCTGCCTATTGCAGGTTTTATGAGATTCCATCTGTTTCACTTTATATTCCCTTCCAAAGTCCACACAGAATCCAGACATTTTAAAAAAGATGCAGACTGAGATCATCTGCCTTTCTGGTAGGACAGGCTGCACATACTGGAATAGACCAGACTAGACCATATAGAACAGACTGAGTTGTCTATATGTTCATCTAGGATCTAGTTGTCAGTTTGTTCATCCAGGATCATCCAGTCCAGCTGCCTGATCAGTTTGGGGCTGACCAAGTTAAAGTGTGTTAAGGGCATTGTGCAAATGCCTCCTCAACACTGACAGGCTGGGGCATTGACCACCTCTCCAGGAAGCCTGCTCCGATATTTGACCACCCTGTCAGTAAAGAAAATTTCATGTCCTTTTTTCCCTTTGGTAAAATTAGGGCACTTTCCCTTTTTATGCAGCTGAGAAGATTGTAGACGTTTCAGAGGATGTATTAATGTAGGAAATGTTTCAAATCCTTTGCTGTTGTTCAGAAGGAAGGTCAGTGTATGAATATAAATTGTTGCCATTTCTTCCATAGAAATGTCAGGCCCTCCATTTCAGATAGCTTCAATGGATGAAAATGGAATCCTCAATATGTGGGTGAGTATGTATGAAAAGAGAGAGTATAATGTGTAATAAAATACTTCAAATACAGCAACCCAAATTCATAATTTCTTAAGAGAATTGCCTCCTTGAAAAGTACAGCAACACTAACTATTCTGTTGGAATTCTCCCTAAAAGCTTTGATCTGACTCCAAAATGTTATCTTTAGGCAAAAGTATTAACAGGTACATGAATTCATGAAAAAAGGCAATCAGTTGTTTTACTTCATAAAAATATGTTCATATATTTCCAGTACTTGATTAATAGTCCTCAGTCATCTTTTACCCACCTACTTTAATTTTAAAATCACAGTGGTGTCAGAGATGATACTGAATGTAGGGGAGAAATTAAATTCCTAATTCATATAAAACAAATGTTAAAGAGATAAAAAGTGAAAATCAGAGGATAAGATTTCCTTGCCTAAAATATGATGGTTAGGAAAGCACTAGGTCTGCTGCTTTTAATTACTGTCCTGACAACTCTTCTATCACTTGTTTTTAGTGTTTTTTTACCTGATGCAGCTTTGGCCCAGCTGCTGAACCTGTGAATAATAAGGGGTAAAAGTATTTC
Source organism: Vidua macroura (assembly GCF_024509145.1). Classification (NCBI taxonomy): domain Eukaryota; kingdom Metazoa; phylum Chordata; class Aves; order Passeriformes; family Viduidae; genus Vidua; species Vidua macroura. Next base: position 9,824,694 of record NC_071571.1, read on the forward strand.
ACCTCTGTGTCAGTAATCAAGTTCCTCAAAGCCTTAACTGTAGTTAATTAAGTAACTTTAGAAGCAACAGATTCAGGCCAAATAATCTACCCTTTTTATTTCATGTATGGTTCATGTATAGGTGATTTTATTCATGTATAGGAAAGCACAGGAAATGTGTTACAATTCCTTGTTTAGGGTGGGTTTTTTTTGTGACTGACCAAACCAACAAGATGCCAACTAGCAATTCAGTGTAGAATGTAGCTTTCCATATTCTGCTTTCCATCAGGGAACATCCAGCAGGCATGTGAAGCTATTTTTAAAATTGCAGACTTTGACAGGCAGTAGAGAATCTACCTGTAATCATTGTAATGTTAGACCTGCCTCTCCAAACAGTCCCTTAGAGTTATTGCTTACTATTGCAACTTTGAAGCCTGGTAAATATTGATTGTTTATTAATGTTAAATACTGGCTTTTCAGGTAGTTGTTGAATTGCAAAAAGCGGATCTAGCTGGTTCACAAACTGACTTAGGTGAGTACTGTACTACTGTTAGAGGTAGAATAAAATGCTCCAGTTTTGAGACTATGAAGTTAAAAGAGAGAGGAAGAGTCAGTGATGGCAGGAAGTAGTTTAGAAGAAGGCAAAATTACTGAGGAAAATATTCATTCTGAGTAGTTCATATCTGATGTTTGGGGTTGTTGGTTAGGTAGGAGAGTAATTTTCACTGCTATCTAAATATCATCTGCTAATTCTGTATTGGTATTTGCCATTGGACAGCCACATTTCTTACAGTGCCAGAGTAGTTTTCTGTGTTGTCAACAGGTTTGTTTTTTTGTTTTTTTGTATTTTTTTTCCCAAAGAATGTGCAATTCTATGTCTTTGGTCATCCTCTTTGTACTTTAGTTTTAACCAAACCTGTTATAGTGATTTTGTTGTTGCCTGTGTCTCCATTTTGAGAATTGTCCAGAAAGCTCATTTTTAGGTAAGATACTTAATTTAGCATGAGAAAATTTTTCTATGAAAACACTGAAGAACCAAGTCCATTCAGCCCTTTTTGAGTTATGTAAAGGGAGAAAATTACATTCTTCTTTGAACAAATTTGCACTTACATGCTTACCTAACTGGAAAAGGCTGTGACTAAAATCCTTTTACATTTGAAAAAAAAAAAAACAATGAAGTAATGCCAGAAAAGTAGAATTTTTGATCAGTTTCTATAAGCTCATGTGCAATGTCAGGCTATATTAAGCTTCTAAAGCTGGGTATTATGTCTGTGGAGAGGTACATTTTAAAGCTGTGGTCATGTGTTGACACATTTTTACTGCAACCAGCAGTAAAATTTTTTCCTCTTCAAAAATTTTTTGTCTTTGAAGGATTTGCATTATTTATGTTGTTCTCTGCTAACAAGTAACATAGACCAACTTTGTGGATGTATTATTCCACTATCTCATACCTATAATTCATTCTCAAAGATCCAAGTAACATAAATGTGCACTTTAACCACTTCTAGAATTGAGTCTTACAGAGAGAAAAAGCAATGTGTAACTATGTTTCTATTTCTGTCAAAGATTATAACGCTTCAGATTTGAATTCTGAAGCAAATAGTTCTGAATGATGTAAGGTTTTTATATGTCAAAGGCTGTATCTGCAGTAAACTAAGTATGAAATATCCTTTTACTTATTACCTTATGATTTCATTTATTGATTGCACTTTTTAAAATCACTTCAAATAATATTTTTTTATAATTTTAGGCTTAGTTCCTGGAGGGAAAGTGAAGTTAGTACATAGCTCTACTATGGAATTGAGTAACAGGTAGGAAAACTGGGGCATTTCAGTTTTACATAAGTTATCTCACAAAGCTAATTTTTCCTATACTTTACTAATTTGCTGTTACATAAGATATATTTAACATAATTTTCTGTTTGTGGGTTTTTTTTTAATATACATTTCTTCCTAGATCTAGTCATAGACATTTTAGATGAAGAATTTCTGTATGTACTTGCACAGCTTTAGGAGGCAATTCCCTGTGTTAATGTCATCTTTTGCCTTTGCCATTTTCCTCAGCCTTTTCCCAAAGGATATTAGCCAGAGAATGCCACAGACACTGACTATTAAATTTCTGTCTTCTAATCCCAATCACTTCATTGTTGGAACAAACATTGTGAGTACCATCCTGGAATTCATCTCGTTGTTAGTTTTTTGGTTTGGAAGCTGTCTCATTTAGTTGGGATTTTACCAGTAGAGTATATAAAATTTATAATTTGAGCCTATATTATTAAAATCTGTTAGCTAATAAAATTTGTTAGCTAGTAAGAATCTTTTAAAGTATCAGCTCATTAATTATTTAACTCTTTCCTGTAATACCAATAATGCAACTTTTTTGTTGTTTTGTTTAATTAATTTTCTTTATATTGTTCATAGGGTCTGGTAGGTCATGGTACAAGACATCATTTAAAAGTTGTTCCAAAGCTATTCAGGCCCCAGGAGAGCAGGCTGAGATCCATAAGCATCACTGCAATTGACTTCTTCCCTTTTGGAAAGCCACTATTTTTGGTATGAAAATGTTTTAATGGAAGTTTCATTTTTTAATTACTTGCCGAGGGAATATTTCTAATTTGATGTATTTAATAGATGTGTTAGTAGATTTACCTCACTAATTCAGATCTGCCATGAAGGATGACAAAAAAAAAATCATAGAATAATAGGATAATTTAGGTTGGAAAAGACCCCCCAAGATCGTCAAGTCTAACCCTTGACCTATCACTGCCAAGTCCACCAGTAAGCCATGTACCTAAACACCACTTCTTATATCTTGGTTACTTTGTTTTGTTCCAGAAGGTATTTTCTTTTTGTCTGTGGTGTAGGTTGGCTGTTCAGATGGAAGTATTAGATTACACCAGATGACATCAGAGTGTCCCCTCATGCAGTGGAATGACAGCACAAAGGGCCAGCCAATTATTGCCCTGCAGTGGGCTTTGACAAGACCTGCTGTGTTCTTCGCCCTGGATGCATCATCCAATATTTACATTTGGGATCTTCTGGAAAATGATTTGTTGCCTGTGGCCAAGCAGACTATCCCATCAGAGAGGTAAGTGCTCTCTTTTTAACAAAATATTCTTGCATGTTTTTTTTGCTTGATTTTAAATGATCATTAGAATTTGCTTTTCTAACTCTTATTTTGTGAACTACTGAAGGTGTGGAAACAAACTACAGTGAGCTAAATTTTAACTGTCTTCCCTAGGCTGAAGTTAGCCTTGCTGAATATCCCTCTAACTAAAAGTTTTCCTTGTATCCTTGTTAACTGCAGCAACACATTGCTAGTTTTTGGAGAAATTACTACAGTTTTTAAATTTATTAAATTTTTAAGTCATTTAAATGTTAAGTTTATTACACTGTAGTAGAAAATTGTTGTCAAACATTGTTCATTTTTACAAGCTTAAAATAATTTAAAACCAGGATTAGAAATTGATGATGAAATGCATGGGGGAAGATTTGCAAGTTATATTTACATTAAATGGTTGCAACTGGTGAAAAGCTAAAGAACACACTGGGGCTTGAGCAGAAAATAAGAATCATTTAGTTGACTGTAGGTAACCTGATACAAACATGATTGAAAGCACCAATTTCTGTGTATTTTGCCTCAATTAAAAACCACTTCCTTGTTCTTTTGATTTCAGGGTTGTAACTATGACTCTGCTGGGAGAGCCAGAAAAAGCAAATGGATTGTTAGGCATTGTGCTGGCCAAGGAATCTGGGCAGATAGACATTCAGTATGTAAAGAAGAAGTGGGCATTACCTCAGCCTGAGGAATCTGACAAACTGTATTCTATTTTATTGCAGTCTTTTTAGAAACAGGGTTGTACAATTGGTTGCAAAATGTGTAGTTAATTTTTTACTTCAATTAAAAATTGTTAATGTAATTTGTATATAACTTGTGTATATTTTAAAGGCTATCTATACAATATTTCAACTGAAACAATATATTTTATCATAAAAATAACAATCAAATTTACATTATTGTACTCAAATATATGATGACTGTGTTTCATTACTGAAAGTAGTCCAGATGTACATATATTTTTAAAAAATAGCAAAAATGCATTTCTATAAATTACACTGTTGTTTCTCCTTATTTCACTCCAAAACAAATCACAGCAATTCTTTGGCAAATGTAAAGTTGTGTTGCTGTACAACCTGAGTGTGAGGTGATTTCCACCTCTGGGCCTCTTAAACATTAATGCTTGGTAAAGCTTTCTTGTGTCTACCTAAAGACCATATACAAGTATATCAAAACACAAACTACATCACACATATCTATCTTCTGATTTTGACCCTGAAACTGTGCAAAAGGAATACCTGACTAACTCAGGTTCTGAGATGTGCACTCCTGTTTGGATTGATCTGTGTGAACAACATGCCTGGGAGATATACTGAAATTCTAAATCTGTTGGGATTTCTGACATAAAACAGAAAGTACTTACCTGTTTAATTCTGCAAATAATTTCCAAAGCTCTTGTAGTGAGGAAGAGGATAGCTGTCTAAAATATGATACTAATTTTTGTACATTATTGGTAAGGGTTGAACATGAGTAAAACCTTGATTAAACAAGCTCAGATTTGGTGCAAAAAAGGACAATTGACAGAAAATGTATTCAGTATTTAGTGAACAGATATATATTTAAGGTATGTACCTTCTCCTTCTAAAATAGATTGAAATATTTCCAAGTTTAAATTAATTAATTGCAAACGTTTTTCTATGTAAATTTTCACTTAAGTTGAGAAAACGCAAAGTGGCCACATGATGGTGCCAAGTCACAGCAGTAAAAAATAAGTTCTTTATGAAAACAACATCCACCACTTGGGCAGTGAGTCTATTGTCCATTGCACAAATCCAGAGAGCCCAAAGAACTGCTGGAGAAATTAATGTTTCAGACACCATTTTTGCAAATCCTAGTTCCTTGATTAGCCATGGACTTTCTTTTATGTCCATAAACACAAGTGACCCTTCTTATCTTCATTGCTGGCAGTACATTACAAGTTAAATAAGAATACCTTTAGTAATCCAGATAAAGAAAGGGCAGATAGTTTTTCCAGTAAGGTATCAGAGCATCTCTGCTGACACCCATCATAAAAAAATCAAACCCAACTCTCTCACTCTTTCCATGCCAACATGAGAGACACACACTCCACCACTCCTTTCTCCCAGATCAATCTTCTGAAAGAAATCCAATATAATTTCATCACTTTCAGGACTTCTCATCCTGAATTTTCTCTACTGTACCAAATTCTGTACATGAAACTTGTAAGCAAAGGGTTGGGATTTTTCTGCCTTTTGCTGTGTGCCGTTGTGGTGGTTTTTTGAATATGCAAAAAGGAAAAAATAATGTCAGGTTTTTCACAGAAGTACCTGTCACTGTTTTTGAGCAGCTGTTGTTAGGTATACTTGAATTCAAATGTCCAAATTTTTATTACCTTATGTTTGTACTGCCTGGAGAGTCAGTTCCTGCAGTGGGCCTGTGCTTCTTGTCTAAAGAATTTTCCTCTCTTGAAGTGGAAACCAATGTAAGAATATCAGTAATAATAAAAGTATCCTGGGCTGACAGTTGCTGTTACAAGAATGTGAGGAAAACATTTTGTCCTTTTTACATGCTCTCAGTGGGTAAGTGCAGATCATTGGAGTGCAGGCCATGCAGTCTTAGCAGTTGGACATTTGGCTATAACAATTTTGGAGCATACAGCAGCAAAGTGGGAAGTATTGGCAGGCCACAGTACAAGAAAAGCAATTCCAGGCATAAGGATTTAAGAAATTGTTTCAAACAAAACATTTAATTTTCCATCAGCTACCTCTAATGATTGTCAAGTTATATAAGATACTGGATTTTATTCATAAGAAGGCAACATGATTAATTAGAAATGAGACTCTTATGAAAGAAAAAGAAGTTCACTGTATTTTCATATGGATATAATTTTTACTGGTACCTCTGGCATGAGTTCACATGCACACACATTCAGTTGAATGATATTTATGTAGGATAGAAACATTGCTATCACAAAACATTTCAACCAGACCCAGTAAACTTTTTTTTTCCCACCTGTGGGCAATTTTGGAATAAATACCCATAACAGTATGAACTGTAGTTGTAATTAACTGATCCACATAATAGAGAACATTCAATGATATAGAAGTTCACCTATATTAATAACTTATATAAAATATGATTACTTGCTCTTAAACCAACAAATCCTGGCAGCAAGGCAGATAAATTTTAACTTTGCAAAAGGCCAGAAAGTTTTGGATAAACTGCTGCTTTTATTTTCCACTTTATGAACATGCTTTGAAAGCCTTTTCTATTTGAACATAAATATTATTACTGTTTTCATTCCATTTTTGTCATTTCACAGATGGGAAAATCTCTTTTTCAGTAGCTGAATAGTAAGTTAACCAAGGAACAGAATTCTTGAATCAGATGGCTGATTTCTTACAACTGTTTAGAAATGCTTCTATTAACCTGTCAGCCTATATTTCCAGCAGAGCTTGGGAGAACAGGAATACAATGACTCTTCTCTAGTCCCAGAACATTTATTTTTATTTGTACTGAAGGTGACCATCCTACCCAATGCAATTTTGCCTTAATTAAGTGTAGCTGTCATTTAATTAAGTCATATTGAAGGATATGGGTGCTTTTTAGCCTCCAAAGGAAAGGAATATCCTGCAACCTGGAATATTTTTACTAGAGCACATTTAAATTATAAAAATAGAAGGGTTTTTTTTTTTCTGTGTTAGATGTAGAAACTGGCAGGACTAAAGCAAATACTGAAGTGTCATTAAATTGCAGAGACTGTTGGAATAGGTCCATGCAGAATTCACTTTGGATATAACCAGAGTGTGGCCGTCATGAAATGCAAACCAGGAAAAGTTGTGAAGATAGCAGGACAAGGAAATGGCTGATGAGACATATTTTCATTATTAGCTTCTATTATATTCTATTTACAGACAATTGCTTGTTTGTCTGTGTTTCTGAGCCTCCTCAGCTGTGAGGAGGGAGGCAAATAAGAGTAAAATTGTTTGATAGCGTTGATGGGCTTGATTTTGAGCACAAGGAAATCGGTGCTTTTTTTCTTCATATTGGTTACTGACATAGTGTCAAATACAGACTCAAAAGCACTAACATTTGCACATAGTTAGAAAAATCTGTATTTTTCATGGATGTAGCTTAAACTTTTTAGCACTGTGCCACTAAATTGATGGAATTTCAGCTCCAAATAATTTATATCCTATTATAAATTAAAGCAGCCTAAGGGCTCTGTTTCCCAGATTTACACTGGTGCAACCCAATAGAAAATTGCAATTATACCCTATTAAAAGCAGGAGTAAAGCAATACAGTAATAGCCTGTACTACCCATTGACATTTAAAACATGATTATTTTTCACCTTTAGTTGAACCCTTGCTTCCCTTGGATTCATTAAATTTTGTGATATATTTGCTGCCCTTTTCTCCCGGATGTCAAGTGGGTTTTACTTTTAGGAGTCTGAAATATAACAGCTCCACTGGAAGCTAATCCCATGCACAGGTCAGACAATCTGCTGTTGCTGAATAGGTTCAATACAGTAAATAATAAGCAGGTAGACTATATTATTAGTCTTTTAAGTCAGGCCTTGAAGTGCTACAGTATTCTTAAGAGGTCTTTCTTAGCCAAAAGATCTGCTCTACCAGCTGATAATTTCACTGCTGTTCCTCTTTTACATTGTCTGTCTTGTGACCAGGCAAAACGATTCAACTTGTCCATCCCACAATTGTTGCACATCAGGGATTTCGCAACTTTCCTCAAACTCCAACTGCAATGTTTTCACTCTGTTATAGAAAAAAGAGAGGCATAACACAATAATTCATTAGGCATATAGTTTAAAAGCCACATTTTTAATCTGCTTGGTACTTCTTGGGGGAGAGAAAATGAGAGCTGGGTAAAAAAGTGTTGTTTAGGGAGATAGGGGAATTCTTCCAGAGGCAGAAAGAACAATCCATAAGTCCACAATCAGACATTTACTGTAATTTTGAAATAGCAGAGTCAAACAATGAACCCTTACAGTGAGTTAAGTTGTGCATTACCCTGACTGCACTCAGAACTCCAGATTTCTAATGCCATATCTTAAGGGCAAAGAATTGAGAAAAATTTAATAAATTTTCCTCATCTAGAATAACTTTTATCAATCATTTGGGAGTCAAGTTGTATTGCACTATTGAAATAAGTGACCAAAAAAAGTCTTTGTCTCACAGAGCTTATATGAGGTAGGTGGAAAAGATTTTTTTTTGATTGCTCCATTTATTTGCAATGGTGATAGGATACTCTTAATACCCATGGAGTTGAGCCAAAGGACAGGCTGATTAATACCAGAAAAGCAGGATAAAGGAAAAAAATGGATATGAAACTGCCCTTCTAACCTTCACTTAGAAAATTAACAATTACTTAGGTTACTTTAGATATCAAGCTATTTTTCACATTATGAGACAATGTCAAAGGGCCTCATTTAAAGATTAAGTCACCCAAAATGATGAAATTCTCATTGAGTAGAAGGAAATTCCTTCATTGGTGCTGTGGAATGCAGGACATAGGTTAGGCACTACATTACTGTAGATTCCCTAAATTCCCTGAGGCTTTTGCTTTACTTGCTCCATACTTAGCATTTTGGCAGTTCTGTAAGGTTGATTCATTAAGCAAATTCATTACTAATTATGTGGGTGTTGCATGGGGTCCATGGAAAACTACCTATCCATGGAAAACTACCTATCCACAATCTTCAAAGACATTCAGTGTAGTTTACATTTGTTTAAGTTCTGATTTGCATTCTTTTCATACTTAGATATGATTTCAGATTATACTGCATTTCTTCATATCATTGCATCCATGTCTTTAAAACAGAAAAACCCTTAATTTCTTTAATGTCATTACTAATCTCTGAAGTTTAAGGTCTTTCTGAAAAATCTATCCATACATGAAAATAGCTGTATTCATTCAGGTTGATCTTACCCCACCCACAGGGTCCAAGAGCAAATGCTGAAGGAAAAAGAGTAACAGAGGAAGCAAGAGGAACATGCAGTGACACTTTTTTTCCAAGTATGGTGTGTCTTCCAAGCCTCTGTCAATCTGGAAATCAATTCCTTGGTGGCAGAGGAATTTTCTGACTCAGATGGTAGCAGATCACTGTGCTTAAGAGAAAAGGAGAAATTTTTTTCCCAGTGATTCATCCAATAGCTTTTAAAAAAGATTTTTGTCTCCAAAATATTTTGTGGCAATATATTCCACCAAATAATTAGACTGTGTAAATAACATCTTCTGTTTCAAGCCTGCTATCTAATCAGTTCACTAACTATGTCCTGCATCTCATATCTGAAAAGGAAAATTGTAACCAGGAAATAAGTAGAAATATTGTTATTTCTCATATTATCTCTGTCTATTTATCTGCTTTTAGAAATTCTATTCTGATTTTCTTCATAGAGAAACTTTTCCAAATTTACCTCTATGTTGAGGGGAATTGCATTTAAACCATGATTTGGGCTCAAATATCTCATTTTCAGCTACAAAGGTGTTTCCTGTAACAGTCATGCCTGGGAGTACCAGTAAATTGCCTCAGACCCTGCTCCAAAAACCCTTGTTTTGATAAGAAAAGTAGATGTGTGTTGAAATTAGCCTCAAGCTAATTATATCAATCAATGGAAGTTTTAAATATTAATGCTACTTGAGCAGTATAAATAGATATATATTTCTCTGTATCTAAATCTTAGACACCTCTGCCCAAGCAGACCTAGCAGAGGAGAAATCAAACTATAATTAAAAAAACAAATCTTGCTCTTGAATGATTTGTAATATCAGGTTGAGAGATCAAACAAGTGCCATTTACTTGAAACACTTTGAATCCTTCATCATCCTGTGATGCATGATCACACCATCTCCCATCATTTGCATTTATTAAAGGGGAAAAAAACAACCTATACTTGAAGTGCCTAGAAATTGACTTCCAGAGCAACAGATGTATGAGCTGAGATCTAGTGGAAGAACTCAGAAGAAGGAGGTGGACCCCAAGCCTCAGATAGCTGGGACATTTAGAAATACTGGATTATAAAAAAAAATTGCACCCAGACAACTGGAAGTACCCATCAGCCTTAAATTTGAATTGATTTTATATTTCATTTATCAGTGTCCTTTTGTTGTCACTTTGTAATGAGAAATCTGATTGCTCATCCAGCCCAGATAAACCATTGCTGGTGTGCCCTTTCCTTGGGTGTGCCCTTTCCTTGGGTGTGACCCAAAAGGAGAAGCCCACAAGTTACAAACCCCACTGTGTAACAATCCCCAAGGAATTGCGTGCCCCAGCAAGTTTCTAGGGTGTCCTTAGGCAAAGAAGGTTTGAGAAGGAGTCTCCTCATGGATATACAGGATCCTTGGAGCTTGCAGCTTGGAGCTGCCCTGAGCTCCAAGCAAGCCTTGAGCAGTGACATGTGCCTCAACAGTGCCAGGCTTTACTCTGTGGCTCTAAGGCAGGTGCAGTACTTCTCTTGGGATGTACAGAAAAGGCTCGCTGCTCCTGGAACACAACCTCTCCAGTACTTTCCCACAACTTCATCCCTTTCCACTTAGATACATGCAAACTATCAAAGCAGCTTTTGGGTACAGAAGTCCATGTTTGGTAAGTTATTTTTAGTTATTCTATCTATTGAAACTCATCCAGAATCTAATCTACTGTACCAGCAATGTAAGATGTGTTGTGAGAAGAGGTCAAGCATTGCATTTCTGCTCAGCTTGTATTTCAGAGCCTCATATTAAATTCTGCTGAAGGTTTTGGGGGTCTAACAATACCTTTATTTATTTGTGCCTATTAAAAAATTCCAAAGTAACTGCAACTATTTTATATGCTGTCTCTACTGTCTTTCAAAATTAAGGCTCTTCTAGGGGCTTTGCTCTTGCTGACACACAACCCAAGGTTATTCATATTCTATCAGAAAAGAAAGAATGTATTTGATTTCAAGAACTTTCTTATTTTGGCTAAAATAGTTGTCACTCATTATTTTGTCAGTCTGTTGCACCCATTGCATTCAAGGCATAGCAATACCCAAATAACCATGTTAGTGGGCAAAATCGATCAGAAAGTTTGATGCCTGACTTGAAGAACACCATGGCTCATAAAACTCAGCTACTCTAAAAGAATTATCAGATTCTGAAATCACTTCGAAGTAATTTTCTGTTCCAAATTAGAGTGCATCTTTGCAGCTTAATCAAGTAATTTAATTTACAGCCACAGTTATTATTTATGGCTTATCATTCATATATTATAAGCAGTTTGCTGCAAACTACATTTGTAATGTTGATAGATACATTAACATACATAATTTAAATCAATACATTTTAAAAGAACATCCTTAATGGACTAGTTAACAATTACTGTGATGTCTTCAAAATATTGTCAAAAGCACAGGCATTGTCTCACAAGCTGTTTGCATTAGAGCACATCTATGAATTTGCAATAGCAGCAATAGCATTGCTGGTTAAAAAATGCTTCTAACACAGAATAAGATCATTAATAGCAGGAAGGAAAGCAAGGGGAAATATTTTATCTAGGTTTCTTCAAGGATAGGCATATATATCCAAATATAAAAAGTTGCCCACAGAGAGTTTTAGAGTTCAGTGACATGTGTGTTGACAGATATATAAACTAAAATATTGCAGTGTTGGATCATGCATAAGGACATCATGGAATTGCTATTCTTTGTCTCCCATCTGTCTGATAAACTTCTGACCATCTTCTGAATAAAAGTTCTTATGTTTTCAACTCCTAACTGCAGTGGTAGCCCAGCTGCCTTGCAAGGAGCTTCAGGAATGTCACTCACTGTATTTAATGCTCAAACACCATGGAAACAGCTGCCTCAAAAGACTCATCCGGAACAGCACAGTCATCCCCGCTGATTGAATCTATCTTTCCAAGCACTGAGTTGTGAGCCTGTGAAAATAATTAAAGCACAGGTGTTTGAGCAATATGAATGTGCTCTTGTAATGGTGCTGTAATGGTATTTTTCACACACCTGTGAAAAGTAAGTATAAAATACCTACAAATAAGTAGAAAATAAGCATAAAATTCTACCAGTCTCCCTTCCTCTAGTTCTGCAGGAATGCAAGGGCCAAGATAAGGTGGGCACTGACAAATCAGGACCTATGGGCTTGGCAGGATTCAGCTCTTTGTCTGTTTTCTCAGCATATGAGTATTCTGGTATCTATTATTCTCTCATCTGGACAGCAGTTTTCTTTGTTCACACTAATAGTTTTGCCTCTTTGCTTTGTCTTTCATTCCAGCTTTCACTCTGTTGTCCACCTTCTTGCACCAGCACATTGTGTACCACCATGCTGCCTGTCAGGCTGATCCCAAACCTGTCAGTTGTCTTCCCTCCAACCACCCTCACAGTCAGTCTAAATGAGGCCAACAAACCCTCTAAGGTGTAATCTGTCCTTCCTTCCATACAGCTACAGTGACTACAATCTATCCTCTCACCATTTTGGATCTTTCTTTTTTTGGGAAAAAGTGCTCACCATGGATGGAGGGCAGCATCTCAGGCTCAGCTGCTACTGTGTGAGAGACAGTCTGTGCACAGTGAGGGCCAGGAGAGAAGACAAGAAGAGACCATGGAGGCAGCTCAGAGGGAGCTGAGGAGCAGTTCCCAGGGTTTTTTCTTCCCTTGATGTTTGATCTCACAATAATCTTCTTAATGCTGAGATATGAAATTATTGTAAAACCAAGCTTTGCTTTAAAATCATTGAGCAAATTTTGAGACTGTCCAAGAAGCAATTTAATTACCTGTTCTACAAATTGCACACAGCAAGCACAACTGCAGACCACAAGACATTGCACAATTTCAGGTTTTGTTTAAAAACTGTCAGAGCAGGCAGACTTGGATTTATCTGAACAGATTTATTTACTTTGAAACTTTATGCCTTGACTTATTTCAGGGTCAGGATGAAGAGTTCTGCAGAGGAATGGACACCATCTATTCAAAGCACCAGGCCTGGCTTACCCTGGTACTCATAACCTGCTCTTAACTTCAGCATTGCTAAAGGATGCTTTTATCCCTTATCTGCTCTCACAACACTCCTGTCTTTAGCTCCTGGGGCCAGCACTGGTTCAACCATCAGAGAACACACAGGGAAGGACCTGCATGCAGGAAAACCCCCCTTGGATGGGTGTTTTCCTCCTCCCAGCCTCTGCAGGTGGAGCACAGGGGAAGAACCAGCATGTGCGGGCAGAGAGGGGCTGCTTCATGGTCTGGTTTCATACATGTGGCTTCCTTCATCTGCAATCCCAGACAGGCAGGATTTGTGCTGCTTTTCTTTCTGATGACAGCTGCTCTTCCTTTGCACTTGCCTACCAAGTAACTGTGATTAAGAACCTTTTATCACAAAAAAAAATTGTGTCATTGTCACAAATAAGTGGAATAAAGCAATTAATTGTGCTGAAACCCACACTCTGAAATGTCTGAAGTAATTAAACGTGTTGTTATAATGCAATTACCTCAAAATATTTTCAATACTATGCAAAGTGATCTTGAGGAGGAAGGAAGCTGGTTGACAGTACTCATTAATGTTTATTATGGGATGTTCAAATGCTTGAAAATGGAGGTGTTTCGAGCCAGCGGAGGGGCCAGCATGATGCCTGCTGGCAGAGGAGCCATTCCCTGGGAATGGGTGGATGCCAGCTCCCTGTGGTGCCTCCTGCAGTGACTTTGCTTGGATTATTGCCATCTCTTTCTGTTTCAGCAAGAGCACTGAGTGCAGCTCTGGAGCAGCCGCTGACAACAAAGGCAGCAGAACGTTTGCAATTCAATACTTAAAACAACTATCTTAATGACCTTGAGACTGAAAAAGAGGTGATAAATTGGAGAAAGACAGAAAAAAAGCATTTTCCTTATGTGTGGGTAAGCAGAAGAGGTGGGCAGGTAAAAGCAGGTGGGAATTTCAAAAGCATTTCAGTGAATTTTGTGTCATTTTAAAGGTGTCACCAACACTTAGAAGATCATGAGAGGTGTCAAGTTGCCAACAGTAACCTGACAGTGACATTTTCTACTGGACCTGCACAACTCACTCTTTCTGGTTTCTCCTAGAGTTTTCACTTTCAAAGCTTTTAATTAAACTTACTTTTTCACACCAAATGTTGCTGTGTGGTGTCTTGGCTGCACCTGTTTCGTGGTGAAAGCTGTCTGGCATTTGGAACAAGAAGTTTAGAACTGCAAGTTTGCTAAGAGGAATCACAGGGACTGTGGTGTCCACTGACATCAGCACCAGTGCCCCAAAGCTCAGTGGGAGAAATCATGCATCCCACAGCCTTCTGCAAAGCCAAGTAGTGCTAAAATATGGGAAAAAAAAAAAAAAAAGAAAAGAAAAGAAAAAAAAAAAAAAAAAAAAAAAAAAAAAAAAAAAAAGAATCAAAAAGCCAGTAACTGATTTCTGGTGCCTCTTAGGACAGTTCTGAGATTTGCTCTCCTTTACCCACATTATCCCTGCACCAGCCTTTTGTACTCACATGTCAGAAAATGAGGGGTACAGGACTTTCCTCTGAGCATTGTGACCAGAGGGGAGAAACTACATGCCAAGGTGAACCAAATCCCAGCGAATGGTGCCTATTATATGGGCTGTGCCTGAAGATATCACTATAAATAAGGGGGGAAAATGCATGCAAAAGCAGTAATAATCTTAAATAACCTGTAATATTGTAAAATTTACACCTGGAGTAGATCCACTGTCAGGTGGAACAAAGCAAAAAGACTTTTAGAGCAGATAAATGCTGATCCTATTAAGTCAAGCAAGGAAGGAAGGAGGTATCCTTCAACATCTCTTTTAAGATAGGATAAATGGTTCCCTCATGTCTCCACGATGACTATCAAAAGTTCTCGTGCCTTCTGTCTCAGAAGGGTGAAATCAGAGTGTCTTCTCCAGAGGCCCCAGGTTGCATCTGTGAAAGTATGGGCAACATTTTAATAACAAATTACATTTCTTTTCATTTTCAATAACCTCCTGGAAACCAAAATGCCAAGACAATACAAAAAAGAATGAGGATGTGTTCCTAAATTGACAAAATGCTACTTAACATCTTCAGAGAGGCTGGAAAGTGGAGCTGATAAGAATCTCTTTAAATGAAACTCAACATAAAGGGAGAAGCTACAGGAAGGACTTTTTCAGTTTTCGTACAAATGCAGCAAAACAGGTGCTGGTAAGTACTGTTGAAAAGACCTCTGAAATGCATGGGTACAGTTTGAAGTAAATTCCAGATATTTCCATCAGCATCATGGGAGATTTCCAGCAGTGAGATTGTGATTTGGTTTGTTTCTCGGAAACTTCTGCCCGAGGGACAGAGGATGGTGAGGGGCAGGACCTGACCTGGTGACTGCTTAAGGGAAGGAGCTCTGGAACTGAGCACAGGAAAGGAGCTCCCTTTTAGAGTGTGGTGGCTGAAGTCAGCTAACCTGACTTCTCACACCCTAATCCTCCTCAGCTAGGCTAATAATGGCTCCTAATTCAGGTCCATTGAAACTCAGGAATGTTTTTTCCTTTGGGGAAGTGGGGTTAAGTGGAGTGAGTAACCTCTGCTTGCACGTACACAATTTGCTGCCAGGGAGAGTGGCCTTTGCTTGTCTCTGGGAATAGCACTTGTTGATAGCCTGAAGTCATAAATGCACTTACTTTGCATGTCACCACCACCCCTCTTGGCCATGATAGTGCTGCACCCACCTATCACACAGAGCTGCTGCGTGATGCTCTGCTGAGTGCTGAAATTCTTCCCTCTGCAAAAATAACACACAGGTCAGCCCACTCGTTTTCAGCTCACAGCTTTTCACCACCCTGCAGTACAAGCTGCAATGAAGTATCATTTAAATGTCTTTTGACACTTCCTACTAGGAGCACAGCATGATGCCTCTGCTTGTTGCTGGTGTTTGAACTTCTGTAAATTGTCTTCCTCCACAGACTCCCAGGAGCTGGGAACTGTCCCCGATCCTGTGTGCCTGTGGCAGAATAGAATAGCCCAAACACACCAGCAAAGTTCAGATCCCTTTTGGAGACTGGTCATATGGTATGAGAAAGAAAAACTAGATAAGCCTGACATGAATTATTAAGGATGAACTCACTGCAGACTCAGGGAGTGAAGTTAAGCTGCCTTTGTTTCGTGTGGCTGCTCTCAGTACAATTTGCACAGAGATCATTTCAAGTTTTTTTTTTTTTTTTTTTTTGTGCTTCGTAACAGCACTGATCACTGTTGCAAGTTGAAATATAAAATCAGTCTTGAATATCTGTACGTAAGTGTTTGTTTTCACAATCAGTCCTGGCTGGGATTGCTCTGTAAAACCCTTCAATTACTTTTTGAAAGTACAGTGCATTAGTGTATGCAAAAATTGGTTTGGGTAAAAGCGAGGGAGAACACATTTTTCTCTAACTCCTTCTGAGTCCTCAGAGCCAAGTTAGCTCCCTTTGACATTAATTTAGGTTAGGATCACCGAACCCTTGGTGAACTCAGGCTTTGTTGGTTAAGGGTGAATTTCAGAATTCCCTTGAAAGCAAGTATGAGCTGCAGTGCCTGGCTGAATCATTGCTTGGTCTCTATTAAAGAACCAAGTCTCAACCAGATCTCTGAGTCTCTTCAAGGTGGCTTTAGGCCTTTTCTCAGCTCAAGAGAGAATAACTGCTCTTGTACATTGGTCACCACTCACACATGTCCTACTTGCAGAATAGAAACCCCTGAATGATCCAGCCTCCAGTTCTTAGCTGCATTTCCCTGCCTGGAGCTCTCTGACCTCTGTCAGAGAGGAGCCTGAATGTGAACGAGCTCATACTTTGCATGGACAGTGAGGAGGGCAGAGTCTTGGTGCAAATCTGGCTGTGCCTCACCATGACAGAACAGACCAGTTTTCTCTGTATAATTTTGCATATGCTAAAGTCTGCTGATAAGCCTTCTCTCTTTATCTCACTGTTCATAGCCGTGGTGGCAGTTTGTGTGGACTCTTCCCAGGAGAAACAATACTGTCACAGATGGGCCAGAGGGTTCAAAGCAAAGGAGCTCAGATAAAAAATTAGTCTAAGCATCTGCTTCTTGTCAAATGAGCATGAGAAGATATAAATGCTGAGTGTGTGGACAGTCCTTGCATCAGAACAAGTCACATTGCATGTGCAGCCAGCAAAGCAAATTTTGGCTTCTGGAGTTGATTGATTACTGAATCTGGGACTGTCCCAAAGGTGCTGGGACAATCAGGTGGTATAAGTGAACTCATTTCACTTTGCAGTTAGGGTAAGGAAATAGCAAGTGTTGGCTCAGCAGCTCTGTGGAGATGGATGGAGAGCCAAGCAGCAGTAGCTCAGTTTCTGATGGTTACAGAACATCCCAGAGGATAATGAAGGAAAGTCAGCAGAGAAATATGAAACAGTTGGGTGTGCAAATTTGACTTTTCCTCCTACTGATTCAATTGTTGTTACAGTAAAGAGATGGGAAGGCTAGTTCAAATTTTGTTGTATGACTTTGCATATTTTCTGGAATTCACAGGTCTTGATTAAGAACCAGGTGACATCATAACTCATGTGTGTCCTGCAATATCTTTTTCTAGAACTTTTTTTCCCCAGTATTTTATAATTCAAAAGTGCAGTAACCACTTCTAAAATGAAAAATCCTTTCTACATTATTCTTTTTGTTTGGCTATTTTAAAAATACCAACAACATTTTCCTATTAACTTGGCTCAGTTTCTGCTCATCTTATTTTGTTCTACTATTGACATATCTTCTACAGGCCTGGATGGTTATTTTTATATGCCAAACTACTGTTTACAATTTCATTTTAACTTGCTATGTTGAATTTAATGTATTTCTATTTGGTAATTTCCATCATCAAGACACTATTTAGCCAAGCTGACCTTTGCATATTTATTATAGCTAATTATAAAAATAGCATCTCCTACCTTGTAAAGAGTCTGTTCCTCAAATTATTAGAACAGATATTAATAAATAATGTGTGGGAAACCCTTTGATATAGCTCTATTTAAATTATCTGTAGTAATAATAGTGGAGGTAGACTTTAAAAAAAGTTATTCAAGAAAATAATGCAGTGGCTATGAATGTGTTAATACACAACAGTAAGTAATGGAGAGTTAGAATAATTGAGGTTTACATCACTGCGTGCAGATATACCAGTTTAAATAGAACTCAAGAGCTCAAACAGAGCATTAAAGTAAGACAATAGAAAGTTTAAAAGTGAAAAGGAGTCAGTAAAACGTACCCAGGAATGCTGAAAGAAAATGTTAGTCTTCTGGGCATCTCACAGCATCTTGAGCAGCCGTAGAGAAGAGAACAGACTTTTCAAATATTCCTTTTTATACCATGCTGAGGAGGATGAAGAGAAGTTTGTAGGTACTTCTGACTGGCTGAGTGCAACTGAAAGGAATATGTAGCTTGTGATGCCAGATCCTTAGGAGGGTTTGTGTGAGAAAGTCAGTGAGGTGAATAGCACAGTATTTCTTTAGTCTTCAAACCAATTTGATCAAGCTGCACATTTTGGAAATCCCACTTGTTTTCAAACTCTAGGACATCTGGAATTGGTAAGAAAGGAAAATGGTGGGGGAAATCCTGAAAAGACTGCTAGGTAGAGAATTAAAAGCCAGTAGCATAATTAGCTCCAGGCAGCAGGTTTTTGTATTGAAAACTGACCAAAATAATATATATCCAGTGATGGAAACTGCCTTTGTCTCGGGCTGTGTCACCAGCTGACACAGGTAAGGCAGGCGGGTGTGTGGTGGTGGCAGGTGTGTGGTGGTGGCAGGTTTGAGGTGGTGGCAGGTGTGTGGTGGTGGCAGGTTTGAGGTGGTGGCAGGTGTGTGGTGGTGGCAGGTTTGAGGTGGTGGCAGGTGTGGTACCTCGTGTCACTCCTTCAGTGCCGTTTGGCAGGGCTGACTCTGCAGTGGAGAGCTGCAGGAGCTAGGAAATGAGAGGGGATGAGAGAAGTGTATAAACCCGCACAGGGCTGCTCTGCCATTTTAATGAGCGTATTAAGGGCCAGTAAGGGAACTAAGGAGGATCTCCAGGGACTTTTAGCTCCCACTGACCTTCTGAAGTTATTCCAAATGTAGCCACTGCCAACAAAGATTGGCAGCTTGGTTATATTCCAAACAAGGACCTGAAGGTATGGTGCACAAGCCCAGTATGCCTTATATCAAGCAGTGAAAATAGTTCACAGCTGTCATGTCTGGTCAGACGAGCTTTTACAGACTACAGAGAGTCAGACTATTAATTTAGTTTAAAGCAAGGTTGTGTTCCCACAGCCGAAAATGATGGAATTGTTGCAGACAGTTTGCAGTTAAATGTTTATGTGTTTTTATTTTTTTCCTCCAGTGCTTCTCATTTTTCTAGAATATTAAGTGAAATATACAGGGCAAATTGCTGTACTATAGCAACAACACTGTGAAATAAATCGAGCTATTTAAAGGGAATGTAAATATAGAAGGACTTGCACTAAAAAATAAAATTATTTCAAATTGCCATTAACTATTTCTATCCCAGTTCTCACTAAGCAAAGCAAATCTGTCATTGATTCACCAGTAATACAGCACCACTTCATACATTACTATTTAAAAGACAGTTAAAAAAATATTTGTCCTTTTTCTCTGTTTTCTTACTGTTCCCACCCAGCAAGACACTTTCATGGCATCAGTTTGGGTGGTGCCATTTGGCTCCTGCAGAGGAAAAAATGGACCAGTTTTTCTGTTATGCTGGCTACCATTTAATCCTGATTTATTTTCTACCCTAAGTTCTGACAGCATCTTTCAGTTTTGTGGCCTTGCAAAGACAAATTGAAATGCAACTTGTCTGCATTTGAATATCTGCATGTCTTCCACTGAATGGTTGGGCTCCTGTCCTGACTAACTTCACTGGGTGGCAAGGGAGGGTTACACATACCACAGCTGGGGCTGGAGTGACACCTGGTCTAAGAGAGCAATGAGAAATATCTAGTGCTTATGTCCTCCCAAAGATTAATTACTCTTGAAGATGAGAATAGAATCTCTCCAATTATTTGAATTTGTATCTGGACCAAAAGGCGTATCCTTCCCTTTCTGTGCTAGCACTTATTCTCTGCAGCTGCCTGAAAGAGAAAAAACCATTTAGCTTGAGATGGATGATAGTACGAAGGAAATTTTTATTTCCATTTAGGTATAGATATTGTGCTCTAGTGCTGAGACTTTGAAATGCACAGGAGGCTGATGTGCAGTAGGACAGAAGCCATCTCCAGCTGTGGATTTGGCCAAAGTCATGAAATAGGAAGTGCTTGTTTTAAAGAGTGCGAGACACTGTCCTGGCTCGCAGCACAGATGATGCATCTTCCCCTTCCTGCAGGCCTGCACTGTGTGTCCATGGCTGAACACACAGTTCTTGGCCACAGTGTCTGGATAACAAAGGAAATGGAAGATTTTCTACTAGGCAGAGCAGTCATTTCTCACTGAGCCTTGTCCTTAATGACATGTGTGCTCTAGGGATGGATGCTGCTACTTTGCTGAGAAAGGAGCACTACCTAAAAGCAATCATTGCTGCACTTCTGACAGCCATCCCAAGTAATTATCACCTTGGTAGATGAAAGGGAAACAAAATTCAAAACACTTGAGGATAAATCAGTGTCTAAAAGAAAAAAAAATCTCTAATGCTTTCTCATTCCGAACTGCACTATCTTATTGACATTATGGTCAAGATCACTCAGACCAGACTCTCTGCTCCTCTTCCTCTCCCACAGAAATACACCATTGGTTAAATGTGTTCAGACCTGTTCTAAAGCCCAGTCCCCTTTAACATTCACAGTGTAGAAATTAGTACTTGATATTACTTGAAATGATAGTAAATGTTGCCCAAGGGAGGAATTTTTCACTGCATAACGTGCTGACTTGGTGATTACTGTGAAATGAAGTTATAATGAGGAAGGGACAGCAAAGGCATGGAGTGACTTCAGGGACAGGAGAAGCCAGTGGATGAGTTGGGTGTCCTGACTGGCTGAGAGCTGTCTCTGTAGAGCAATCCTCAAAGCCAAGGGAGGCAAACAAAAAGACAAAATGTGTTTGTCCTTGGCTTCTGGCTACAGAGCTGTGTCCTCTGGAAAAGTGCCTGAGAAGTGTAACACACTGTCAGGTGTCATGGGAGATACATGACATGTATGTTACAGCCAAGAGCAAGCTGTAAATGTAACAAATAGAGAGCAGCCATTAACAAGGCACTGACCAGTTTAGTTTAAACTAGAGAACAGTCAAGCTATGGCAGTGATACAGATCATATTCCTATAAAACACAAACCTATCTCCGACCCTTACAGAGCTGCCCCTTTATATTTCATTGTCACAAAAGTTACTAACTGCAAAATACTGCTTGGCCCTCATAAAACTGTACTCAGTTTTTGAGTGCTTTATTTATGGGATAAGTGGTGTGATGACATTTGAAATGCTTTCTCTCTGAATGGGGATAATGATCTAACAATTATTTAAGTGATTTTCTCAGTCCTGCACCGAAGAAACTGAAATATATGAAAAGTATTGCCATGCAAATGCCAGTGAGAGTAATTAAGCAATGAGAAATTTAAGAAAGTATAATTTGTTTCATTTTCCCCTCTTCTGTGGAGATTTTAAAAATGAGCAGAACTAAAATGTCTTGGGAAATATTATGGGATAATAATATGGCATGATTTAAGGAAGGTTTTCCACCTCCATTGCAGTTGGTACTTGGTATTTCTGTAAAAAATTCAGAATTAAGTAAAAATGAACTGTACACTGGATCCCTAAAGTAATTTAATGGCATACATTCACTTCTGAGTGTAAACTGCTACATCCATTAGAGCAGAAAATAGTTTATCAGGGGACTACTCACTGGAAAGTTATTGAATATTTCAAAATAAAAAGAAATAGGCTGGTAAGAATGTTGTCCAGTGACTCTATGAATTTCTGTTAATGGAAGATTTTTAATACAGGAGAAGCTATATGTTTCAGAAATTGTTTAGTAAGGTTTACCAGGAGAGGTCCTTCAGTCTTCACTCCACAAAAACGATGAAGTAATGGTATAGATTGAACTCATCCTTGAGGACAGAAGTTGAAAATCAGTTATTTTCATGAGGCCTTTTACAGAGGATTGAGGGTTCCTTGAGTCTCTGATCTTTTTAAAAAATCCAGTCAAATTAAGATAAAAAAATGACAAGGTAGAAGTCTGTAGAACTAGAACAGATTTTCTAATAGTTTTCTAATATTCTTTCTGTGGTCTTTTTTTAGGTTTTGTGTATATATCACTGAGAAGTTCTCTTTCTTTTCTTGTATATAAACAATAATGCAAATATGATAGTGCTAATCTGTCTATATCTGATTCATTTTTATATATGCCATGCTCTCTACTCAGTGAATTCACTCATTAATTTTCTATGCAGCAGCTTGAATTTCATTAGATATTTTTTTCCCTCCTACAGGCAGAAATAGCTCTGAAGAAACATTTATCACTGATTTCTGCAGAAAATATTCTTGAATTGTGAGCAGTGTAGTGTTTCTCTTTCTTCTGATTTCTTGACTTATTCTGTTTTTCACATAAAAGTTATTTCCAAGACAAAATCTTGGAATGTGTGGCCCTTCATTCAGTTACAACTGATTATGATGTTCAACACCTTTTCTACCATTTATGAGGCTGCATTATTTTATTAATATTTCCATTACTTTAGAGAGACTATAATGCATTTTTTTTAATCTTGAAGAAATTATGGCTTTACTATTTGCTTAAATAAATATTTTACTAACAGAGCAAAACAGAATTAAGAAACCATCTGTTGCATGTAGGTAGTGTTTTTCCATTGTTAAGGTAGTGCATATGTGTGTATTGTGAATATACAACATCCAGATATATAAATGAAAGTAGAAAAGCATTCTGTATCAGCAACTTAAAAGCTGAGATTTCTGTAGCTGATGATGGAAATTATATTTGATAAATTAATATTTTACTTCAATGTTCAGAAATCTGCATGGCCTTAATTGAAAACAGACTTCATCCCATCACTAACAGGAACGCACTACAACATCCTTGCTAAGCGTGGCATTCCTGATTCAGGCAGGGCATGTGAGTTACCTGCTGAGTGTTCTGGGAAAAAGAGGTGGCAGGGAGGGGAGTGGTGCAGTTTAGAGTTGCTGAGAAGGCACAGATTCTCACCAGGAGATGTGACTTGCCTGGTAGGGACCAAACTCAATTTTTATTTTCAGGTCATTAACAAGCATAAAGCTTTTACAGTTAAAAACCAACCAACCAAATAAACAACAGGGATTTTGAAAGCTGACCACTTCCTAACATCCCCAGAGTCAACAACAGATAAAAAGATCTTCAGGAAGAAGGTCCCCACATGAGGTTGCAATGAAAAGCATTTCCCCTGGCCAGTATCTTACAGTTATGTCCCCAGTCCCCTATGTCCCATACATCCAATATAGGACTGTTTTTGACAAAATTGAGAAAAAACTGTTTTATCACTCCTCTGATCTGTAGCAAGCCTTGGTTCACTGGGCAGCACCTTTTGGACTGGCTGTGTCTCAGTCTGCAATTGCACATGGGCAGAGAGTGATGTTTCAGCTCTCAGCTAGACACAATGTGCAAAATTTTGCTCTGAACTTTGATTAACAGAAAACCCTTAGGAGTAGCTGCATCTTCAGAAAGGATCTGGTGCATAATGATTTACTCAGGAGTGGTGAGAAATGCTATGAGCCTCAACAAAGGACCCAAATTATTCACTGCCTCATCTTCTTCTTGCTTCATAGCCTAGCCATGACTCTGGACATCCCATTCCTACACTAAAGACATGTTTACCTCCTGCCCTTGGTACAGTGGGAATGCCCCTCATCCCACACTTCATTTGGACTGCCAAACAATCCTAATGCCAAGAACAAAAGGTCTTTGTGTTTGATTTTCTGTGAGCATATTTCATTCAGTAGTTTCAAAACTACATATTTTAAAAACATTAGTTGGATTTATCGCCTGTGACTTCATGATCTTCTTCCAGGAATTCTCTCTTTGAAGTGCTTTTCCAGAGAATATTACAACTACATCTGTTCCTTTGTAAACTCACTGACACTACTCTGTCTTTTCAGATAGATAACACGAGCAGTTCCCAGGCTGCTATGATTTAAACTCATCTCTTAAGCATGCCCCAGAGCAGTATAGTGAATAGATATCCCTGTTGTCTTCTCATGCTATGGAGACTCCAGAGCCAATGGTTTCTAGGAAAGGAAGAATCCCTGCCAAGCTTGTACCTGGTCTAAACCCTGTGACTTGTCCTATCCAACTTCAGGTGTTGGTACTCAAGGACATGGTGCCCCTGAGTGTAAAATTGGAGGATGAAGTTGGGGTTGGATATTATGAACTCAGAGTTAGGGTTGTTCAGCCTGGAGAAAAAAAGCCTCTGTGTTTTTTTTTTTTTTTTTTTTTTTTTTTTTTTTGAGAAAAGAAGCTCCATCCAACCTGGCCTTGAACACTTCCAGGGATGGGCCACAGCTTCTCTGGCTGGCCTGGGCCAGGGCCTCACCACCCTCACAGGGAAGAATTTCTTACTAATATTTAATCTGTAGATATTACAAACTCAGAATTTCTTTGAAGATCTATAGTGCTTCATGAAGAAAAAGATACATCCAGGGATTCCTGTACTCATGAGGACAACAGAAAGGCCATAGTCCCAAGGTCACAGTATTCCTGTCATTCCAACATTGGTGTCCATCTTATTACCTCCATTTATACATTTGTGCCTTGCAAAAGAAAATGAGAAAATTCTCTTGCAGAGAATGAGAAAAGGAGTATCTCCCTCTCTCTACATGGTTTTCTGAAAGCAGCTTTTCAGGGGGTGAATCACATCCCAGTCTCCAGTTCAGTTTAAAGGATAAGGGAGCATTGGCCTATCATCATGATTCCACCCTGAAGTACTGAACTAACAACCTGGGTTCTTGCTCTGAGAGTTACCATCTTGGCATCTCATCTGCTTCTTCTCTGAGTGCCTGTTGGCTTTGTGTGTTTGGTCTGCCATTGTAGCAGTAATCACAGAACACTTGATCTGGTGGAAACAACTCATGAGAGGAAACCCAAAAGTCACATTAACGACAGGGTATTGAAATACTCTTCTAGACTGAACACAGAATGGGTTGGGATGGAAGGGACCTTAGAAACCATCTCATTTCAACCCCCCTGCCAGGAATGCCTTCCACTAGACCAGGCTTGTCAAATCCCCATCCACCCAGCCTTGAACACTTCCAGGGATGGGGCAGCCACAGCTTCTCTGGCCAGCCTGGGCCAGGGCCTCACCACCCTCACAGAGAAGAATTCATTAATAATGTTTAATCTGAATCTACTCCCTTTCAGTTTAAAACTATTGCCCCTTGCCCTATCCTTGCATGCCCTTGTAAAAAGTCCCTCTCCAGTTCTCTCAAGTAGGCCCTTCAGGTCCTGTAAGGTGTTTTAAGGTCTCTCTAGAGGCTTCTTTTCTCCAGGCTGAGCAACCCCAACTCGCTCAACGTGTGCCCATGGGAGGGCTGCCTCATCCCTCATGCCCCAAAAGGTCCCATTTCTTTTGATGGAGCCTGGGTTATTTGAACATTGAGGCTTAGCAGGGTAAAACCACTCTTCTAATGAGGGAATAAATATTACTAAAAATATTTTAAAACTTGATTGCAGAGGTTGCAGAAGATGTTTTTGTACCTCAAGACACTTCAATGGAAATTTGAAACACGCTAATAGTTTTGAAAACTACTAGGGATTCCATCTTGACTTTTACCCCAAATGCAGTAATCCTCAACACTGTTAAACATGGATTTGTTACTCTTGTAGGTGCCCTTTGCTCTTACTGATAGCATCACTGTTCCCACAAAATATATTACATTTTGTTCTTTAATGATTAATCTCTCCATTTTCCTATTAACAAAACAGCAAATGGGATGCTAGTTTCCTTCCTCCCTGCTGAGCAGATAATTTTATGCTGTTTCCTGACAATAGACAGTAAAGGAGAAATAGAGACTGGTTACTGTGAATTGCTGCTATGGATACAAGTATCTTCCCTTTCTTGGGGTTCTGAGACTGCATGGAGTGCTTGTTAGCATATTAGCCAAAAGGCATTCAGTGCTGACTATAGCTGTATTATATTAAAATCTCCTGCCCATCTTATTTTGTTATAGTCTCTTCTGTAGAAACAAATGGCAAAGGTTTGTTTTCCCTTTAAACTGTTAAACTTCAAAACTAAGACATACAAAGCTTTAGTATTGATGTTAATGAGAGCTGACAGCCTCATAGGGAGCATAAAAGAGACCAGAATTGACTAAAGAAGAATTTACCATACATATAAGCCTCTACCACCCATATATCAAACATTTTAAAATAACTCTTTAAAGAAAACTTGGAGGAAATTAACTTCTGCTATTGTTTGTACAGTGATCCTTATGCTAGTGCTGACATATTTGTAGGTCACAGCTATTTAGCTGCAGAACACCAAACAGTGTCTCTTGCCTAAAGACATCCATCCCTTTGATGTCAGAAAGCTCAAACATAAAACCAGCAAGATAAACAGGCAAAAGAGATCAATTTAATTCACCACTGGAAGGATAGGGTTGTAATTCTTAATAAGATTAAATAAATGAACACTTAAATGACTGCACTGTGTGAAATGACTTGATTTTCTTTAAAGTATCCACTCAGTGTTGTGTTCACAGAAAATCTCACATGAAGGGTAACAAAGGAAACAGTTCTTGCATCTCTTATTTGGCTGTGGTAGAAATACAATACACAGTTACTGGCAGTGAAAAGTTACTGATGCCATTCTGTAAGTCTCTCTGATACTTCTTTTATTTTAGGCTCTATGTAGGTGATGCTTTCAAGAGCCTTCACCATTGAGTCATGTAAATGATGCAAATGAAGATTTGCATAATTGAACTGTGCTCTAGCACACACAAAAGTATGAATTATAACCATAATTTTTTTCCAGTTTGCTTGAAAAAAATCCAGCTTGAGAGGTGTACACCAAACATTTGCACCCTATGAACACCTCAGCTTGGTTTCAGTGTTACTTTTAGTGTCAAACCACAAGCTCAAATAATTGGAAGATGAAACCAACAGAAGGTAACATTTTAACAGTATATAATATTATTTTCAGGACCTCTAGTAACTAACCATATGGAGTGTTGTATGCCCTCTCTTTACTCTGTTGAGTTATGTAGCTTTTATAAAATAAAATGTCAGGACCTTTTTCAAGTTCTTGCTAGTTAAGATAGTGTTTGTTGTAAGGAAGTAGACCATTGCAGTCTGGGACTTGATCCAAAGTCTATTTAAATCTCTTGAAAAATCAGGTGATGACTGCTCATACTGTATCTTGGGCACATGTTTCATGTTCATGGGATTCTTAATCAAATGTGTTTTTCCAGCAAAGCAAGCACATGAGTGACTTGCTTAGTGAAGGTCTGTGAAAAAAAGAGATTATCCTGTCAGCACATAATGGTAATTATTTTTTTGCTGTTTGGCTTCTGAGGTACTTCCTTATAACTTGAACTAATTCAATACTAACTCATTGAATACACGAAACCATGGATATTGTGCCATGAAATTAACTTAAATATACTTTTGGTAACCCAGCAGCAATTCAGCTGGTATTGCAAATATCTTTATCATCCTTCATTGATTTTCCCTAGTGTCCCTACAAATTGATGCCTTTTACTGGAGCTACTGAATGAGAGATTAACAGTCCAAATATTCCACTTGTTTTCTTTGGCAGCAAATGAAATTATTTCAAAAAATCAATTATGTTTTTTCTTCCCTTGATGTTTGATCTACAATAATCTTCTTAATGCTGAGATATGAAATTATTGTAAAACCAAGCTTTGCTTTAAAATCATTGAGCAAATTTTGAGACTGTCCAAGAAGCAATTTAATTACCTGTTCTACAAATTGCACACAGCAAGCACAACTGCAGACCACAAGACATTGCACAATTTCAGGTTTTGTTTAAAAACTGTCAGAGCAGGCAGACTTGGATTTATCTGAACAGATTTATTTACTTTGAAACTTTATGCCTTGACTTACTTCAGTGATGTACTCAGCAGATGAGACATTTCATAAATTACTTTTGGAGTAACCATGTGCTAATAGTTATAGATAAATGTCTGCTAAAAGCATGTTCAAGTTGCATTTTGATGGAAACCTTGAAGCAAACCCACTCATGGGAGCTGTTGCTGTGGCATAACACATGATTAATGGACAACTGAGGATGAGCCTTGATCACTGTGAGGGGCTCTTAATGAAAAAGACTACAAAAAAATCATATTAAGAAGGAAATTTATTATCTGGCATTGTTCAAGAATAATCCTTACTAAATCCAGGACAAACAGGCTGCCATGGCTCTGAGAGCCAGACTGCAAGGTACTGACCCTCTGCCTGCAAATGGAGCCTGCGTGGGCAGATAGGGGCAATCAGTGGAGATTTAAAGACTTTATTTAAGAATTAGATACAAATTGGCCAAAAGGACCAAATGAACCTTGGGGGTACATCAGGCACAAAATCCCTGGCTGGTCCAAGGAGGGGATTCTCCTGCTCTGCTCTGCCCTGGTGTGGCCTAACCTCGAGCATCGTGCACAGATTTGGGCAGCACAATATAAGAAGGAAAAGCTATTGGAAATTGCCCAAAGGAAGGACATGAAGATGGTGAGGGCCTTGAGGGAGAAAGAAGTAGTGGCTGAAGTCACTTGGTCTGTTCAGCTTGGAGAAGAGGAGGCTGAGGCAAAGAGGAGGGGCAGGCACTGATCTCTGCTCTGTGGTGACAGTGACAGGATCTGAGGGAATGGCCTGAAATTGTGTCAGGGGAGGTTTAGGTTGGATATTAGGAAAAGGTTTCTTCCCCCAGAAGGTGGCTGGGAACAGGAGCAGGGTCCCCAGGGAAGTGGTCCCAGCACCAGGCCTGACAGAGGTCAAGAAGCATTCAGGCACATGGTGTGACTCTTGGGGATGGTCCTGTGCAGGGCCAGGAGCTGGACTCCATGATCCTTGGGTCCTTTCCAACTCACAATATTCTATGATCCCCTGATTCTATGGAAAAGACTAAGAGTGCCAGAGGAATTCCAGATCACCACATTTTATTTAAGATATTAGTAGAGCATTAAGATTTGGTTTGCAAATAATTCAACTGCTGCTAAACCCTGCAGAATTGAGAGAAATATCTTAGCTAGTCAAGTGGCTGAAAGGTACAAATTAAAACTGCAAATTTAAGGTTGATTTGAGGATTTTCATTACAAAGGTGAAGGTGGGAAAATCACAACCCTGATTTATCAAAAAGTAACAAATCATTTATCACTGACATGAGCCTGATGCCAGACATTTCCATGGCAATAGTGTGGTATGCTTCTTCTGAGAAGTGCTTATCTGAATGTCATGCTTCCTGTACTGGGAAATACTCTAGAGAAAAGTAGCCCATTATTTCCATAACTGAAGGTTTTGTAAGAAATATTTATTGCAAAAGCACAAAGGTACAGAAGGAGAAATAAAATTTTTTGTGTCAGAGAATTTAATTACACTTGAGTGTATGGTACTAAAATATCTTAAAAGTTGAATCAGTGTAAGTGCAATGGCACAACAACCAGTTAAACATCAGCAACAAATGACTGAAGTGCCCCCAAATAAAATAAGGTAAATTTTAAAGCCAATTATAGAAAGAGGGAACATTAAAGTCTGTATTCCTCCTTCTCAATGTTACTGCAGAAAATGACCTTTCCATTATTGTAAGGTTTGTTTTTGCAAGTTCTGAAATTATGAAGTGTCATAACTATACCTGAACTGCAGTTATGGGAAAGCCAAAATCAGAACAGCTATAGAAGTGTGTGTTGGAAAGATCATCAGTCTTAGATATAAGGAAAAAAACAAATAGCAAGGAAAGAACCTGTAAAATGGAAGTAAAAGTGAAGACAAAAACAGAATGGAAAAACCCACTGTTTTCATGATTAAGGCAGACTTTGGGAGGACTTGGCAAGATGGATACTGGCTAGTCAAAATAACAGTGATTAAAGAGGTATCTCCTCACCACATCAGTGCTGGCTCTGGCAGGTCAGTGCCTTCAAAGGCAGCTGTGGCTCAAGAACATCTGGACTGGGTAGGGAGGGGAAGCAACCACAGACACTCATTTGCCACAGTATTTTTCAAACTGATAATGGCACTCAGTTAAACTGAGTTTGGGAAGCCTTGCTTTAGGCTCTCAGATGTTCCTGAAGATAAGACATTGCCTTATCTTTTTACTTATTAATTATTATGTATTTGCAAACAGAAAAATGGTGGGATTTCTGTTGGGTTTAAAACACTTAGCAATCATTGACCACATGTCTCTCTAGAAAAGTCCCTCATTAGACAGTTTTATTAATTTGATTTAACTAAAAATAATTCTATGAGATTATTCTCCTGCTCATATTTTTTCCATTTCTAAACTGTTTTGATAATCCATGATAAATTAATAAGCATGAATTGCGTTTCACTGAAATTCCTCTCATGGTCTCTTAAACATTTCTGATCATGATGAAAAGTGAAAAGACCAATGAATTGGAGTTATGGCTAGTATTTGAGAATTAGAATTTATGTTTTTATTTATTGAAATAAAACCATTTCTATTAAAGGAAAAGGCTTTCTGTTAAAACCTCTGCAAATACAACCACACCAAAAATCTGTAGTTGAAGTAACTGTTTTCAGTAATTGGGTTTGGTTTGGGTTTGGTTTTTTTTTTTTTTTTTTTTTTTTTTTTTTTTTTTTTTTTTTTTTTTGTGTTTTTTTTTTGGTGTTTTTTTTTTTTTGTTTGTTTGTTTGTTTGTTTGTTCAGTTGGGTTTTATTGGTTTTGTTGGTTTTGTTTTGCCTTGGGTTATGTTTTGGATTTTTTTTTTTTTTAATTTCTTTAGGAATCATATTACTCTAATTAAGGGGTGCATTGATTTTACTTGACTGTAATTGCAGTATTTCCTAAGACAGGGGCAAAACCACATAAGAAAAACAATTGCAAGGCTCATAGGAAGATGGATGTGAAAATAAATGTATATTATACAGAACATTTTACATTCTGTTTTCTACTTATATAAATTACTTTTCAATCAACTCAAAATTCTTCTGCTATGTCATGTAATGAAAAGAGAAACCAAATGTTACAGAAAAGAATATTCTAGTGACAGAGAGATTCAGATTCTTGTTCAGTAATTCTTTTTTGCTCAGATATTTCATGTAAATTCACAGGACTTCTGTGCTGTAAAGCTTTCAAGGTAGCATGTTCTGAAAAGAAGAAATTGAACACATTATTGACAAGATTCAGAGAGTCCTGATGCATTCTTTTCTGAGGTTCATTTTACTTTAAGTCAGTTTTGTTCTTAAAGGTATGCCTGTCAAAAGATGAGCAGTAAAACCCCCATCTGTAGGTCTACATGGCATAAAATGAGCCACAAATATAGCAAATGTGTTCTCTCAGAAAGGTGCCTTTAGATAATTTTGTGAAAATGCTGTCTTGCTGCTTAGTAATGGTCAAAAGTCAAAGAGAATAAGAATCTTCAATTAAGATCCCTTAGTACATATTTCTTAGCAAACAGTAACCATAACTAAGTCATAGAAATCAGTGGTGGAGCCATTTCTATGTGCATCTCTGGTTCCCTTTGGGAAGGAGATGCAGCAAAACTAGAGATGATACAAAGAGGGCAGAAGGGCAGGGTCACAGGGACAGAGCTTCTACATTAGGAAACTCAGTTTACATTGCACATAAATAACATCTCCATGAAAAGACTCAAAATGCATCTGTAAAACTAAAGCTCTTTGGAGATGGGAATTAAACAGTGTCACCTTGGCAAGCAAATATTTAGAAGAATGGAAAAATCCTCAATGTTATCCACATATTTATAAAAGCAGTAAATGCAGGTTTTGGGCGGATGTAATCATAACCCAAGCTCACAACCACCTTGCTATTCTCTGCAATTGCCAGGGGAAAACATTGCTGCAAAAATATAAAGATAATGGCTCAGTTAAATTTAGTGGACTATTTTAATCTTAAACTTCAGCCTCTAAACACATGTAATTGATAGTATATGAATGAGTCATGGAAACTAGCTTTTTATGAAGAAAATTACTAATGTTCAGTTCTGGCTCTTTTCATTACTTTTTATATCACTAGCTTTCTTGCAGTATGCAATTTAGTGATCCTTGATCCTCAACATTTACAGCAATTTAAATATAATTCAGATGCTGGTAACATGGCTCCTGCCATTTCAAATGTTCATGAGTTTCCATGCGATTCTGCTTCCATTTTTGCTCTTTATGAGCAAATCATTATTTATGAAGTCTTTAATGATAAACTCCTGCTTTCCTTAGGGTGGAATGCATCCCTTTCACAGACAGCTTGCAAAGTCTTCTGCACTGCACTTCCAGTGCAGCACAACTGGGAAGGGCAGCTGGGATCAGCAGAGAAAAGGCACTGGGAGCAGAAAGGCAAAGGAAGTTCTGGGCAATGCATGGTGGGCACCTTGATGAGTTCAGACAGCAGCTGATCACAGAATCACAGAATCTGCTGAGCTGCAAGGACCCACAAGGATCATTGAGTCCAGCTCCTGGCCAGAAGCAGCTCCAAGAGGCACACCATGGGCCCAAAAGCACTGTCCAAACACCTGAGCAGTGATTTCAGAACAGGTGGGTTTCCAAGTGAGATGTTTTATGCTGCTGTAGTGATATGCTCAGGAACTTTAACTTGAAAAATGTGCTAAAAGAGCAGGATAGAGCTAGGAGTCAGCCAGGACTTGGGATGTACCTGCCTAGACCTTTGAATTGTAGAAAATGTCATAAAACAAAAACTATTTTGGGGGTTTTTCAACAAAATTTCAAGATTCAGTGGAAAATAATTTTAATAAATTAATATTTTTAAAAAGTAAGATAGAAGTCAAATATCAAGAAACCCAGTTTTGAAGGGATTCTGGGGTGGCTGCAGTCTGGACTGTAGGATAAGTTGCAATGTTATGTTTTTACTTTTCTTCCAAAGCTCTGAATAATGCCAGATTTGAGAGACTCCAGCATGCTGATAAACTGATGGCAGGTAAGGAAGGAGTAGAGAGCAAAAAAATTCATCTTTCAAGAAAAGCAGATTACACAGATTATCTCTCTTCAGAAAGATTTCACAAGAATAGTCCAAGTCAGTCTACAAAAGTTTAAGTAAACTAGCACATATTTCATGAACAGGTGAAAACCAGCAGACAAATGGCTGATTTGACCTTGTCATCCAGAAAGGGAATAGATGATGTCTCATCATGTACAGTTTGCATGCAACCTGCAACATGTCCATTTGAAACTTTCAAAAATGTCTGTATTGTTCTTGAAGTTTCTGCATTCCCTCTTCCTTTTCAGTGTCAAGCCAGCCAGTCTGCTGGTAGATTTGGGATCATGTCCATGCAAATTTTCACCAATAGCTCCAAAAATTCATACTGTTAATCTTCTTTTTAATTATTTTTTGTTGTTGGTGGTGGTTTTTGTTTATTTTGGTGGTTTTTTTTTTTTTTTCGTTGTTGTTGCAGTGGTAGGAAGGAAGACAGAGAAGAAAGCTCTTTTGGATTACAAAATATGACTCAAGTCAAGTCTAAGGAAAGCTGAATTTATAGTGAAATACAGAGCTGATATTCAGAAGATCTGGATTATATCCTGGACTGCCACAGACTTCCTGTATGATCCAAGCATATGAGAAATATTCAGTTTTCTCCTAGGAAAAAATGTGATTAGTTCTATCAAGGTAATAAACTGGGAGAATTTATTAACTGATATTTTTCAAGTACTCTGAGATATTTGTTTGAGACAGTATAGAGTCACAAAAAATGGATATAAATTATATTTCACCACTGTGCATAACAGGGTGTCTACACCTGGAAGTTATTCTTTTTCTTGGCAGGAGCATAAATTGTTAATGCACTCCACATTTTTACCATTAAATATTAGTATATTCTTATTTCTCACTTGGTAAAATTAATTTTCTTTGATTTGTCTTTTCATTCATTTGCCTGCCCTTTATCTTGAAGCTACTAATTTTCCCCTATAATGATACTTTACCAATTGCTTCTATTCTATGGAGATTCAACTTGCAGGTCCTGTGAAAAGCCACAGGTAGGACTTTATATTGCCCCCACATATGGGCACAGAGTGACAAGGCTTTCTTTTTGGCTCAAGCAGCTTCTGGCCCCGTTTTTCCATCCCCTTTCCTTTGTTGACAACTCTCAGTGTGTAAAATTAACCATTTGCAGGGGAACATGATGAAGATAAAAATAACCCTATTTTGCTGGGTGATTTGCTTTTGGGATAGACATCCACAGACAGAATGCTGCCTTTGCCAAGGTACCAGAGAGAAGGTGAAATTGGTTGTTGCACTACGACACGAAATAATTCACGCATTCACTCAAGACGCAAAAGAAGGAAAAAGAGGAAGTTTTATTTCTGACCTCACAATATATACAATCCCAAAAGTGACAGTGGATTGGAGGGTGAAACTGCCACCTCTCCAACCACACTGGTCAAACCAATAGTTCATCAATTCTCTCCTCCCACAAAGAAGAGTGCAAAATAATCATTATTTACATGAACAGTGCGTGAGAAACTCCAGTAGAAATATGTAAACATCAGAAGGCATAGAAAACCTTTTAAAGAACTTTAAAACTTTTAAAAGAACAGGGCAACAATTGGTCAGCAGCACCTCTTGTGTCTGTGCTAAAACTCACTGCCATTCCCTTCCCTCACCTGCTGGCCAGGGTCTTGTGAAGATTTCTCTGCACCACCTCCTGCTCCTGCTTTTGAAGAGAGAGGCAGAAACCAACCCTGAGCTTTCAGCTCCACTTGAAACCAATCTTACACATAACAGGAATTGACAGCCCCTGAAGGATCATTAACCAAACAGTCTGATTGCTTAATTAACTGCCTGATCAGTCTTGCTCCTTCCCAACAAGAGCAGTTCAATTGTCCCTTCCAGCTCCACAAAGAAGTAAGCTGGTCTTTCCACAAATTCACTCAGAGCTGGCAATACCTGGAGTATGTCACATTATTTGAATTCTGGATGTCACCCTCAGAAATAAATGCTGAGAGCTGCAACCCACAGCCAAGCCAACATGCCCATGATTTATTCATGAATGGAACAGGATATGAATGCAATCCTAAATAACATGTATTAGGGAAAAGGATATTAGTCAAATTAAGTAGCTTTGTTTCAATTTCACCACCTGTGGTATCTTTAGATC
Organism: Vidua macroura; assembly: GCF_024509145.1. NCBI lineage: Eukaryota > Metazoa > Chordata > Aves > Passeriformes > Viduidae > Vidua > Vidua macroura. The sequence continues at coordinate 9,859,967 of NC_071571.1, forward strand.
TTTTTCCAGCCTCACAGGTACAAAACAGCTTTGAATCTGGCAAAAAATGTGCTTTGAAAATTATTCATATGATACTACAAAAGGTTTTACTAACTATTTTCAAAAGGACATGATATATGAAAACAAAAAAAAAAGGTGAGTAAAAGTATAAAATGGGACCTATTACACAGTTTCAAAGAGAAAATTTTCCTTATTGTGAAAATAAGTATCATAAGACAACAACCAGAAACAAACAAGCAAGGTTTTGTAGCAGACAAATGGGTACAACAAGGCTTTCTAGCTTGCATGAATAAAAGAAAATTCTGCCTTTTGGTCCTGTTTTTATAGAGGACAAAAAGCAAGAGAAGGCAGGAGTCTTAAAACTTCATCTTAACTTCCAAAGTTAATTCCACCTTCATTAACATTGGGATGAAGGAGTCAAAGAAATCTTTCAAAATTAAATAAATTTAATTAATATGTTGCAATTTTATTTGTTCTTGCATACCTGTAAGGTTTCTGAGATATTTCATGTGTGATGAAGCTTTTTATTCTTCTGGGAGTAGAAATCCTGAACAAAATAATTGGTACATGGGATTGATTTGGATTGATTTCATCTATGTAAGCAGCCTGGGAACTGCTATCCTAAGGGCTGGGGAAGGGCTAAGGGCATCTTCCAGCCATCAGCAATAGCAAGAAAATGTCTTGGTGTGCAGGAAAGCAGCATGGAGCTGCACAGGGAGATGCTTCAGCCCAGAATTCAGTAAAGAAATGCAATACCTTAATTTGGAGACTTCAAACTAATGCAACTACTGTATTACACAGCAAGGAACTATGGAACTTAGAGAATGCACTGATCAGCTTAACAAACAGAGCTGAAAATAAAGTTACCCTTTAGAAAGGACAGTCTACAGTGGGTAGGGCTGGCAAACAGAGAATCAGTCTCAGGAGAGTGTTAGGGAAGGGTTGAAAGGTAGCAGCACAAGGAGCTGGGTGTCTCATGTGTCTGGGTGTGAGTCGGGAGCTCTGGGTTAGAAAGAGACCAAGCAAAGGTTGCGCAGTAAAAATGTTGATGGGTTTTTCCTGAAGCTTTTGCTATATGTGGCCATTGACTTGATCTAGTATGGCATGCTTTACTAGCTGTGATATAGCAATGCATTCAGAAATGTTACCAAATAGATAAATAAACAGACAAACCCTCTTGAAAACTAGCAGACATACACAAAGTTTATACTCAGTTTATAACAGGCAGTTGCAGTCTTGATTTTACACCAGTTATTTCTCTTTGTAGGGACATCTCATAGAACCCAGTTGAATGATTCTCAGAGTAAAATGGTATTTGAAGTTAATTTATGAGAATCTGAACAGTGTACAGATAAATAGAATGCCTCACTTTTAAGCCCATAAAACTGTCTATTTCTGGAACACTAATTTTATCTGTAAGCAAATCTGTGTATCTCCATCACTGCTGACTTGAGAAAGTGAAGTCCAAGCTTTCTTAATTTTCCCCATCCAAGACATGGCTTTAGCAACAATTATTGCATTTGGATTGTGTGACTTAGTGGAGATCCTTGAGTACTTTAAATGCACTCAACCATTCTCAGGTGCACTCATTAACTGCACAGAAACTTCTGCACTAATTCAGTGTCTTGTGTCAATGATTTAAATCCTATTTTTCAGTGTCCAGGCATCATCTCTGAGGTTTGTTAATTTGGTACTAAAACATCATGTCATAAATCACAAAAAATATTGCTGGGGTAGTGGAGGGACACAAGAAAAGACAAAAGAAATATCATATATGGGAAATAAAGCTTAGGAAAAAGCAGGACTTAATACAAAATGTCATTCAGGATTACTATTCTCTACAAATAGTGCTATAGACTACTGTTATTGTCCATCCACAATATACAAAATTTTAAAAATAGACTTGCATTGGAGGTTGCAAGGAAAATCTAGTGGGCTTCTCTCTCCACTTGTTTGAACTCCTCATCTACATTACAATGTCTGATTTTTAAAGAATATGAAGTGATACTTCGACCTAGATGGACTTGTCTAAGTGTTTATTTGTTTAGTGTCAATTGAAGTTCAGCTAGCTTGCTTCAAGTTACTATTCACCAAGAAAAGAAGAAACAGCATTGGGCCTAATGGCTGTCTGCATCTTGGCTGGTTCTGTATCCTCCAACTCTGAGACTGCTTTTAATTTACTCAATATCTCTTCTTCTAGAGTAACAAAGTCTTAGGCCTGCTAGGAGTATTCAAAGTATCTCCTCAGTTCAAGTTCTTAGTAATTAACTATGATAAAAGCCATCTTGATCTAAGTAACTGCCATGAAATTAAAACAAACATTTGCAAGGCGATAGCTGAAAGAATAAACAGAAAATTTGAGCAATGACACTGAGACTTTCTGATGTGTGAGCCAGAAATCCTGATGGAACCCACAGCTGGGAGGTCATACTGCAAGTCTGGGGCTGTCTGCACTGCTGTCCAATGGCCCCAGACAAGATTAGGGTGATTTAATCACTCACTGAAAAAAAGTCAGCTAAGCCTTCAAAAGTCAGCTAAAGCCTCCCTTAGCACTGCTGCCACTGATCCAAGCTCTCCCCTGATGCTCTCTAGTGGGCTGTCAATTTGTCAACACCAAGATCACTTAGGGAAGGGTTTCAGACCCCTCTGTGGGAGGCACTGTGGTATCTCCTTGGCTCTGCCCATGGCAGGATGGGTGCTCAAGGCTCATTCCTGCTGCACGTTGACACGCTGCTTTGGTCTTCCAGCTCCCTGCCCTGGCACTCTTGGCTCGGTGTTCCAATCTGTTTTCTTCCCTGAAGGGTGTCGTGACTGTCTTGTCTCAGCTGTAGCTGTGATCTTGTTGTCCTCCTGCCATAACAATTCTGAAAAAAACATCAAGAGACAATAAATACTGTATCCAGATAACAATGTCAGCAAACATGTCCATATAAATTAAAGGGAAATATGTACAAAACCATAAAATATTCACAATCCTTGGTGAAGTGCAAAAGAGTTACAAATATCCTGTAAATGGGTAAGTATTGATAAGGGATTCTCAAGATCATATATAATTTACACAATGGAAATCATAAAGCATAAGCAAGGATGAGCAAGCACTGTTGCTCTAAACAGTGTTTATGATCAGCAAAACACCAGATCAGCATCCTAAGTTCTGCTGATGTTTCAGGACTTAAGTATAGGCTTAAAGCTTGAGATGTACTTAGCTGGATACATGAATGAGCCTGAGAGAATGTGGTTCTTTGGTAGGAAACAAGCCAATATTCCTAGCTGGTACCAACCTGTCACTTGTCCCCCCAACAGATGCAATAATACAGTAGCTGAAAATTTGAATACTTAAAAGCAATAAAAATTTATGGTAAGCAGATATCCAGATGCTTTTGGGTTTGGCTCATTGCAGAAGATGAACTAAAACATATTGCAGAAGACTTATTTTAGAACAGCAATTAATTTCCTTCAAACGACTACTATGTGCAATGACATCTGTGGATCTCATTAGAGGAAGAATTGTACACAAAGCACAGGTGTTTCTCCAGCCAAAGCTTGTGACAAATGTCTTCTCTGAGAGGATTTCTGCCCTCTTAAATTGTTCAGTGCCTGTTGCTGAGGGACATGAAATACAGATTGAATAAATATGTCAGGAATAGCAGAGACATCGTTAAGGCTGGGATAGGTCACAGGTCATCTTGCAGGAATTTGACTCAGCATGTACAAAATTCATGGTTTTACAAAGGCAGATGGCAGACTTTAAGCTGTATTAATAACAAAACCAAATGCTAACTATTTTCAGGTAGAAAATGGAAGAGCAAATTAATGAGTTGTGCTCAAAAATCGACTTCCTACTTTGTGGTATTGAGCTATGCTTTGATAGTTGGCAGCCTGCTGGCTACTGGGATTGTACCTTTAGTGAAGCGTTTGCAATTAAGTAGGTACAAACCAGATACCAGTGGAAGACTGAAAGACAAAATTATTGTGTTTTGGTTTGGGAGAATCTTGAAATAAATATTCAAGGCATATGAAAGTATAGAGGATATTATTTTTTCATTAGTGACTTTGGCTGTGGAAATCACAGCACACATAATTCATCAACTGACACAGTTAATGTCACAGTGTTTAAGTTTGGTAATGAGATCAAGACTCATGATTTATGTTTAATGCCTCAAAATGTACTACCTTATTAACTTATTGGTGTAAAAATATTTTCTTGGTCTGGTGGTGTGAAGGGCTTTTGCCTTTTCTGTCTTCGAAGATGAATCAGTGCTTTCAATTCTCTTATTTACTCAGAAAAGTTTTAATTTTTTTCATATGTAGAGAGCCAAAAAATGGCTTTCATGTAATCTAAAACTTGTAAAATTTCTATGTAAAAGGACAGGAATATAGACCATCAGTTGATGGGTGGATTGTACCTCAACACCTGAATTTTTCAGACTGTATATCTTAGCTGCAAACTGGAGCAAAACTGGAGAGGTTTTATATGCAGTGCATGTTTCTGAAAATTTAGGTTCTACTTTAGGTTCACACATACACAATGGAAAATATTTAGCAAGATCATTCACAGTTCCTCATGAAAATGGTCCTCAAGTAGTGATTGACTCAAATGGGATCTTCAGCACAGCTCCTCGCTTCCTATCACAACCTTTTTTCCACCCACTTTGTTCTACATGTAGCCTCTCCAAACCAACCCTCCCTTTCCACTTCCATTGTCCCAGAGCATAACTGTATTTCTTCAAAGTTAGATCCTAGCTTTTACCTCAGTTTATTCCCCAACTTTACATCCTTTTTCTTGATGTTTTCTTCTAATTTACCATTTTGCACTAATATGAATTTTTCAAATGTGCTAAAACAGTGAAAATCCAGTCAACCACAAGTTAGTTGTGAAGGTCAGAAGCCATTTTCCACCCTACAAGCCAACCAAATACTTCAGTATCCAGATTGTCCAAAGAAACTACTATTTTTGAAACCTGATGACACATGGTATGAGGAAAATTAAAACCACTTGTAAACATTGCCAAATGCTGAGATGAATAATTACAACTCAGAGGAAATAAACTATTCAGCCCAGACATTTGGAGAACATATATAGCAGTACAGTTGTACTATTCACGGATCGTTATATGAATAGGAAATTGGAAGAACTTTTCTAGGCTTGTGATGAATACAGAGCACAATAGAGGGAGAAGATGAACTGAGACTAAAAGTCTCTTTATAGTGCTCACATTTCTTCCAAAGTATCTACGTCACAGCAGTTTCCATTCATCCAGGCACAATGGAGCAGCACCAGACTGAATCTACAGCTGAAATAAGGGACTGAAATGGCATTAATAGCGAGTTCTGTAATAGCGGTTGACAACAGATCAAAACATAATGATTTTTGTGACTAGTTCATCTGTCTTAACTCTCTGATTTGTGTAAGTTTATAATTTTTTTCCTAACTTTGCCTGTTTCTTTCCAAAGCTTTGGACATACTAATGCAGTTAAGATCCCATAGCCTGATGGGAGTTTAGGAAGTTTAAGTGTATGGGTCATGAGGCCTAATTCCCTGTTGCTTTAGACTCCTAACATGGTACTCCTCCTAAGCCATATAAAAAGGAATCTAAAAGAGGAATTTTCCTGAGATGCCACGAAGTTTTTCAAAACCTCACTCCTCTGTTAATTGCAAATAACTCTCTAGCTTCCAGCCTCAGTTTATGTGATGCCAGTCAATATTTGACTTATTCTTATATGTAAATTTACATAGGAACCAGAACCATAAAAAACACCTGCAGCTGATTTTTGTGCATCCAAGAACAGTTGTAACTCAACTTTAATGCTTAAAATCCATTATTATGTTTGAAAGCATTACTCAAAATTCATCATTTCACTGCAGTGAAGCCAGAAAGGGTTGTGAAGTATTTTCCTACTGGATATCATGAGGGTGGATCAATAGAATCAGGGATCTCATGGTTTAAATGAAGATTCAGATTTTGTAAGCTGCTGAAAGAGTGGGAAAACCTCACCATATCTATGGCACAGCCCTGTCAGAGTAGCAATGAGAGAGGAATTGTGTGTGAGGGCAGCAGCAGACTTGCTGAACCCTCTGTGGATATGGGACTGCCCATGGCAGCCCCTTGTAGGCATCAGGCTCCTCTGGGGCAGGGCATGAAATGTCCAAGAGGCAGGAGCAGTGCTTGGGCTGGGATTTTAAACTTGCATTCAGTCAAAAAGGGGAATTATAAATAGTTAATTGAGATGTTTCAAGTCAGAAATGGACTAAGCCTCAATGATAAAAAAACCCAATACTGCCTGTCTTTCAAGCTGCTCTCAGCTTATGTTTGGGGCATCAGGACAAGCAACCAGAGCTATACGTTGATCAAGGTATATGCTTGGCTTTTAAAAGGTTTTTAAAAAAACCCTACTTATTAAAAATATTAATTCCATACGTTTCATGACAAGAAGGTACTTTTGAGTGTCTAAATTGATAAATTATCCTAACCCAAGAAACAGGATGTTATGGTCTTCAAAAGCAAAATTAAAATGATTTTTAAAAGATGTTGTGTATCTGAGGGAAATAGTATTTTTCTTCATGTTTTTGTTGTTGAGTAATAAGGTCAAGTTAAGTGTTTTTTGAAAGAGGCCATATGATTTTGGTACTTATCTGAATAACAGGAGCCATAATTTGCAGGAATGATTAAATTGTCCAATTCATCACCTGGCTAAGGCACAAACATCCTCTATAGCACAATTTTGTGTATTATTCAGATTATGTTTTAATTTTCAAATTGCTTCTTGTGAATGCAGTTCTGTGTAACAAAATGTCCCCTTGTAGTCAGAGTCCATTATTAATTGTACTGTTATAAACTTGCTTACTAATTCCCTCATTATTTCCCTCAGTATTTTTTCATATCCTACAGAGACAGGCAGGCAAAGCCCAAGGCACTAATTAAAAGCAGGTGAAGAATATAAGCAGGAAACCAGGGATAAGCAGTGGCCAAGGGCTCTTACTGAGTAAAGCCTTTCTGAACAGAGAATTTTACAGCTTAATGGGATTGTATTGAGAAGCAGTCTCACTTACAAAGGCACCAACTGAGAAATACAGAAGGGTTTCAACATAAAGCACAGCTCTTCATTTTGATTTCTGTTGCCTTCCAAATCCAATATCCATATTTAATGGAACATCCTAGGGTGATTTGTAGCATATTACATGAAAAATATTTATTTATATAAATAAATATATGTGTGAAAAATCTATAACTATTTTCATGCAACACATAGTTATGTAATGGTTTGATGTAACATATACTTATTAAATGGTTTGACATAATCATTCAACCTAAATTGCATGTCAGCCAGCTCATAATATATTACAGTCTATGTTAAGGACATGAAAATATAGTTGATTGTAAATATTAGAAGTTAACTAACAGGTAGCATTTTATTTTATTCAGTTGGACACATATGGTTTGATTATTAGGACTTTTTTAACATTGTGCAGGGAACCCATTTGCAAAGTGGAATGTCCTGTACCTCACCAGAGTGACTGCTTTAAAAAAGTCACCCCCAAACTCCACAGACAGGGCAGTGTTGCAGGGGGCCCACACTCAGATTTGGCCTTTGCACAGCAGGCTGCAGGGTGTGGGGGAGATGCTGCTTTTCCTGAGCAAGGGCTCTCATGAGTGCCCTGTTCCTCCTCATGGTCTGTGTCACCCCCTTTAGATTGTCACTCTGACACCTAAGGGCTGACTAGCACTGAAACTGGGAGATAAATGAGATTTGGCTCATGCACTGCCAGGGGAAAACAAGGTGTTCTCTAAAACTAACCGCATTCTACAATCCACACCACACTGGAACACACACACACAGAGTGTGCAATACCTTTTCTCTAACTGTGTGCTGTAGTTCTTTGGTTCAGCTCTCTTACAGAGATGAAGACAGATGCTCTTTCTGACTCTTCCACCCTCCCATCTGCTGGTGTCCTTTACCTTTTCAAGTATCCCAGTTAGAAGCTCCTTGGTGCAGAGGAAGGGGAGTGTGTGTGTTCACATGCAGTTTGTGCTGTATTCGCAGCTGCCTGTGGGCCAGCGGTTATGAGTACAGAGCTGAGACCCCTGCAGCTGATACTGCCCTGTGTGACCACGCAGGAGTTGTCAGATGAGTGCTTCCTTCTTTAGGCTGCTTCTGAAGTGCAGACTCCCTTATTCTTTCCCTCCACAGTACACTGCTTGTATTCTGGGGATAATCATTCCTCTGACTATCCAGAACTTTTCTAAGGGATCCACTTCTGCACTTGAGAGGACTCAGACTTGCCACGGAAACCTGCAGGTGCTGTTGCCAGAACTGATGGGAACTGGTCCAGTGTCCCTGTTCATCTGCACCCTGACTGTCCTGCATGCTCAGGCTCAGCAGCTCCAAAGCAGCTCATGCAGACATCAGGGTGATCTGGCTGTGGGGCTGCCCCTTTAGCTCTGAGGGACAGAGGCCATGCATGTGGGTGAGGACACTGAAGGGCTTTGCAGACGTGCTGTTGGTTGCCAAAGGGTCCAGACTGATGCATCTCCTACAAGAACTCCCATAAGGTGGGAGAGGGTGAGAGCTCAGGTCTCCCAAAGGCTCAGAAGAGCCCTCTGGGTGGTGTGGCTTCTGTGATTCACAGAGACACACACAGGAGGGGATGGACACCAAAAAAGTCTCCATCCTCTGTCCCTGCTTGGTGTCACTGCCAGGGCAGGGATTGCCCCACGAGGTGCCACCTCCTCCCCAACATGTTCTCCTCTCTCTCTAGCCCCATCAGCAACACACCACTGCCAGTCTCTTTCCCGTGCTCATTTCCATTACAGGTATAGAAACAGACACAGATATTTTAGGGAAAAAACCCATGATATATGGTGTTGCCTCTACAGGAGAGACATCACAGCTTTGCTCTCACTACATTACATTGTACTCCAGACAGACACCTGTACTTCTGACAGATAACTGGGCAATCAAGTTTTGAGCAAGCCGTGATAAATCAAAAATAGCTGCTGGCCTGGAGATGGTGCCATACACAACATATGGGATCATTTGGTTCTGCTCTAGCTGTGTGCCATTCTCATACCCCTGTAAGCACATCTAGGTTACAGAAAGCTACATATTCCTCAGTGAAGCTAGGGGCTGTTTTTCTTTAACATGTGTGTCTAACTGCTGCTGAATTAAAAAGTGAAATATTAACTTAGCCACTCCCTTCAGCATGGCCATGACCCACTGAATTAGTAAGAAAACTGCATCATTGCACACAATTTTTAAAAAAACAAAAATAATGGAATTTTTGTGCAAAACTTTTAAAATTTTTATTCTCTGATTCCTCTTCAGTCCATTATAGTGTTATTGACTATTATTATCTGTAATAGCATAAAGATGTAAACACTTATTTGTTCACAGCTTTATATATAATATCTCAGAGAAGGCTGTTAGATTTGTGACATTAAAAACTGAAACCAGAAAAGAACAAAAGAGCAAAACTAGAAGAAAACTATAGTGAATTACAGTATGAAATCTATTTACACACATTAATCTATACAACATCATAATCTGTACATTTTGTAAAAAATAATCACATTCATTTACATAATCTTTAATTTTTACCATACTTGACAGATATAAAGTTATAACAAAGATGACAAAAGAGAAAATTGAAGTAATACTCATACTAATGCATCAGGACAAAAAAAGCTGCAGGTAATCATAAACTCATTACAGTGCTTTGGGAAATAGAGGGGTTTGGGACATTTCAGTCACTTTTTTTTTATCTGAGAATGGAAATGTTCCTGACTTAAGATTTAACTACACCTGCTATCGTTGGGCAGAACCAGATTCAACAGAGTGGCGAAACTGTTTCACAGAATGCTCCTTTTAAATGTTATCCTGATGTACTCTTGTAATATACATGTTAGAACACTTTTTAATTTTATTTTTTTTTTTAGCAACAGAATAGCACTGCATCCTAACTTCTGTATTTGGTCATGTCAGGGTGGTACTGACAGCCTGCAGCTGATATAGGCACTCATGGTAACATGAAGGTATTTCTGTTGGTAAAGATATTTCCTGTATCACTGTGCACAGACAGTAATTGCTCAGATGATGACCCTTATACACATGACAGCTTTGTCTGCAGGTTACTTGCCAGTTCTTTCTTTTTGTCAGACATACTTAGGGCTTGATTTTTCCGTAAGGATGTCTGAAAAAAATCTGTATAGACTGAATTTGGACTTTATCCCAAATTGCTTTGCTGAACTGGGCAAATTCACAGTTAACAGAAGAGGATTTTTAGAAAAATAGAGGACAAATGATGCAGATGATTCATCTTAGTCTTTGCACATGGACTGTGTGATACCTGCACCTGGCAATGCCTTATTTCATCAGTCTGTCCCAGACGGAGTCTCTGGTTTGCTGAGGGTCTGTGCTTGTTCCTTGCCCCTTTGGCATGTTAAAAGCAAAGAGAAGCCTAGGGTGAATCAGGACATGAAGCAGATGCTACAGAGTGGGGTAGGATGGCTCCAACTTGACTGTAGAAGGTTTTTTTGTAATGCTATTTGCCACCAATTATCTATTGCTGCTACAGAACATCCCATCACAGCTTAGATTGGGTATTCTTCAGCTGGCTACCTGCAGTACAACATAAAGAAAATTTTGGGTACTAAAAGCACTTTCTTTTAGCACATGTCCCCTCCAACAAAAGGCAAAAACCAAACATCTTACCCAAAACTTCTAAAATTGGTTGGAAGCTGAGGCCAGGCAAATCTAAATGGGACATAAGCCTGTGGGCTTTATCATGGAAGGCAGGGACACCTGACCCAATGAACTGTGGGATCCTCCACTGCCTGACCTTTTGAATTACACCGCACATTTCTTGGAGGATAACTTTGGCCAACCCAAGGTAATTGGCTTAAAAAGGAGTATCTGTCTAGTATTACCCAGACAGTTTAATGTTCTCTTCTGGAGGGATACATCTTACCTGATTCTATCTCTGGAGTGAGAAATATAAGTACCAGCCAGCTACCCCAGGCTCATTTTATAGTAAATACAGAGAAAACTAGGTCCAGCTTACCTGCCTCAGATGCCCAGCTGAACATGGAAGGAGTCATCTTCAACTAGTGCCAATTTCTCTATGATGACTGTGGAAGGCACCTTAAAAGTGCCTTTAGCTCAGAGACAAACATGCAGCTTTTAGACACCAAAACCAGGGCAGATGAGTTTCAACTGAGTTTATCAAGCACCCAGCTGAAATTGGCTCTGAGGAGGAAAATTTAAGTCAGTGTCCATATATATTTTTTAATTGGGGTTAGTAAGTGGAGAGCAAGCTGTCACTGTGTTCCTCAGGTATCAGCAGCAGGTAATGCTGACAGAAATAATTCAGAATTAATGGTGCCTCCAGGGGAGGTAATGCACAACAATTAACCATGGTAATGGGGGTGAACTGTATTATCATTCTTGTCCAGTAAGTACAAACTGTGCTTCTGGCTTTTCAGTGGGGATGGACAAAAAAACCTCGGTTTCCTTCCTTGAAGACTTTACAACTCAGTTTGGACCCTGATGCAACCAAAGGGAAAAAGGCAGTAAAGGAATAAAGAAAGAGAGGTGCAGGGAAAGGCTACACTTGTCTTGCAGCCTCTACTTCCTCCCCTGATGCTGCTAGGACTGAGAGAGAACTAGGATTAGGGATGACAGAAGGCCAAAGGATGTTTCATTGCATTGTTCTTTGGTATCTTTAGAGTCACCACAGCACAGAGCAAGAGCATTTAATCCCATACTCCTCAGCAAAATGCAACAAAAGACAAAGCCATGAGAAGCTGTCTTGTTATGGGTGTTGTAAAGATGAAAAATACTGATCAAGTTCTAGATTTGTCACACTGTTATGCACCTTTTACTGACATTTTTATATCTGTCCATGAAAAGGCAGCTGAAAGTCAAACTGGTGATGATAGGGTTGATTCTATAACTTTGCATAAAATTATTTGGAAATCAGAAATTTTCTGTGAGTAAAAACAAGTGAGCACAGTGCCCTCTGTGTCTTTACTGCCATGGTAATGCTTGAACAAAGTATTATGAAGTTAAACTGTCTCACAAAACAGTATTTAGATTATCTGCATTTATATTGTTAATAGAGGGATGAGGTTCTCCAAAGTACTGTACTTTTCACTGGTTTGAAAGAAAAATATATACAGCACTTCTCTCTCCTGTGTGCCATTCTTTGCATGTCCACATTGTCCTTTACAAACTTAGTGGTACCGCTATGTCCTCCCACTGCAAAATTCTCATGTGGCATTTCACCCTACATGAAAAGTAGAATCAAGCCCAAATGCATCTGCACCCTGTTAAAGGAAACAATTATAGTTTGTAGCAATATAAAATGTGTTTTCTTATTAAAGCTTTTTTTTTTTATATAACCCAGAAATAATTAAAATGCAGATTTTTTTTCATGCTCACCTAATTAGAACAAAGACAGTTTTCTCTAAGATACAATGTGTTATAAACACATGTAATTGGTGATGCATCATGCAGAGCAGACTGATGGAAATGACTGCCTGAAACATCTATTTCTGTGCTATCATTCTGTCTGTGTGTCAACTCGCTCACATAACCTCATTTGAGCACAAAGATGAGCACACTTGAATGCTTGTCACATGTGCCTTTCTACCCCAGAAATTAAGGGGAAAAAAGAACATCCTGCACGTCACATCTCAGGGAACTGAGCAGTCCCAATGCCACTGCAGACAAAGAATCCTAATGTGCACAGATGCATTTAATTTAGGTGTAAAAGCTGCTCCCAAAACTTTAGTGGGTCTTCATATATTTGCAGTTAAGAGCTCGTGATAAGTTTCTCAAGAGATCCAGGAAACATATTAAATTTTAGCAGTGTTTCCTCAGTCTGAAGTCTTTGGGAATATATTGAGTTTAAATACATGTGGAGGGGCACATCTTTAGACCCCATGGGAATGTTCTTGGGCAGCCTACTTCCACCCAGAATCTCATAGTTACTTTGCCAAACAGAAAACATTATGAATGATCAGAAAGTGATCAATAGCTCCTTTAAATTCAATTTTTGTAAGTAACAATTCTTTGAGTGATTGTTGTTTAACTCAAATGACACCTACTGGTGTCACGTAATAGTCACCAGGTTCTGCAGTAGTCATGTGAACCATGGGGCCCTTTCTATCTCTGGTCTGACAAAACTTTGTGTAACTCCATGGCAATCCCATTAAAACAAATTGTGTTTGACTGGTAAATAGCTGGATTAAATCAGACCAAGGATTGTAATACACTTAGACAGCTGCTGACAATATTCCCAGTACGGGTAATACTTTCAAGGATGTACAAATATGCCTGCCAAGAGATGCCCTTGCTGCTGTTCTTCCCTTTATCTGACAAGAGTAGGGACCTTGGGTTCTGCTGGCTCCATAAAATCTGTTATCTGAAATATGAGGACAATTGTTTGTATGGAGGTACTCATGCAAATACATATTATTCCCACTTGTAATGTAGGGTGGACATGGTTAAACGTTGACATGGGAAGAGAACATCACTGGGTTTATTTCTTTTAAAGAGTGGAAATGTTATGTATATTTTTATAAGACTGTCAGTTCCCTGCCTTTTTTTTTTTTTTTAACATGGCTACATAAGTGCCTTGTCATTGTTAAAAATTCCTTCTTTATGCCTTTTATGGTAATTTTTAGGGATTATGTCTAATTTTTTTTTCTGGAGTCATGGTCAAGACTAGAAGTTAAATAATTTCAGATAGATATAGAACTGAATAGACCTAAAAGCATTACATATTTTGTTAATTATGAGTTGTAGCTTCACTGCAATATTCCTTGTGTTTTGCAGTCAAATATGTAGATCACAGAGAGATTTCAATGATAACTTCTAAAAAATGGTATTTTCAATGTGTAATGAGCTATCCAAGGCTGTTTATCCTATGCCAGGCTGCTTTAGAAATAGAACATACCTCTACAGAAAATTCCTTTATGAAACAACACAAATGACTTCTGACTTTAAACAGAAGAGAACAACTGAGAACTACTACATTCAAAAGTAATATAGTAGTTTTTTCTGTATGTCCTGTAAAGGTAGCCCTACACACTGCACCCAAGCATTAAACCAGGCACTTTTGAAAATAATAACAGGATTGGAATCAAAGTCTGTAGAAAGTAACATCTGAAATTTATACCATTAGCCTAGAAGTACTACCTTTTCCCTCTGTGTAAATCATGTTAATGATTTCCTGGATTAGCACACTGAACTCCCAGTGTGGTTAATTATGGTCTTCGTTTTGTTTTATTTTTTATTTTCCATAATTAGAAAAGAATTTCCTAATCCTTAAGGCCATGTTTCCTTAAGTATAAATAAAGTGTAAGAGATTTTCTTGCTTCCCATCTTAACCCTTACATGTGCCAAAGAAATCCACATTGAGCAGGATACCCTGCACGGATCTTGTAGCCATTTTGGAAGGTAAAGGGACCTTTGTGGAAAATGAATTTTTGAATTGTTACGGCTAGTAAACTGCAAGAGAACATCAGAATTAATATGAATACCATTTGAACAAAACAGAAATCATCCATGGGGCAGGCTTCTCTGTTATTAATAGGTTGGCTGCACAAACCAATTCCCCAAATACCAACATGTAGAAAAGCAAAGCACTGAACTGTACATGTTATAAAATATCACATCAAGCTGCATAATGAATTATCCCACAGTTTTTCATGATTTGGGGGACGTAGCTCATTTATATCATGGTGGTCTCTGTCTGCATAAATGAGTGAGCTCTTGAATTCCTGTGGAGCTGGGAAACACTTTCTGATCCATTTCGGGAAATGGACGAGTGGAGTCTGTAGTCTCTGCCTGCTGTCTGCTTCCAGCACAAACTCCGCCACTTTCTTTTCAGCTCCCCCTGCACCTGTGCTCAAAACAAAATGCACAATATGAGCTGAACATTTTCTTTTATGTGAGGACATTTTCCACGTTGGTTTGCTGTCACATGGGGATTTCTAGGAACAGAATCATAGAATGGTTTGGATTGGTACAAACTTTTAAAGATTATGAAATTCTACCCCCTTCCATGGGTAGGGACACCTTCCACCAGACCAGGTTGCTCAGAGCACCATCCAGCATGGCTTTCGATGAGGCTACTACAGCTTCTCTGGGCAACCTTTTACAGTGTTTCCACCATCCTTACAGAAAAGATTTTTTCCTTCCTAAATCTATCAGTTTAAAAGTGTCCCGACACTACAGGCCCTGCTAAGAAGTTTTTTGCCATCTTCCTTATAATGTACGTACTCTAAGGTGCTATAAATTCCTCCCAGATCCTTCTTCTTTCCAGGCTGAGCAACCCCTACTCCCTCAGCCTGTCTTCATAGGAGACCTTCTGATAATTTTTTCTGGCCTCCTCTGGACCTGCTCTAACAGGTCCATGTCTTTCTTGCACTGGTGACAATTCACCTCTCTTGACCTGCTGGCCATGCTTCTTTTAATGCTGAATAGAGGTTCAGCATTAAACTTTTTGGGCTACAAGTGCACATTGCCAGCTCACAGTCCATTCTCCATCCCCAAGTCCTTCTCTGTTGGATGGCTCTCAACCCCTTCATCCCTCAGTCAGCCCTGCAGGACCTTGAACTTGGCACTGTTGAACTTCTTCAGGTTCTTTTCCCCCCTCCCCCCTCTCATGGTCCCTCTGGATGGCATCCCTTCCCTCTAGAGTATCCAATCAGTTTGGATACTCCCTCTAGAGTATCTGATCAGTTTGGATAGTCCCTCTCGAGTATCCAGTCAGTTTTACAAAGGTCCCATAACTGAGGCAAAGACTGCCTACACTGTGTGTGAAGAGGTGCCCTAAGGCCACTTTCAAAAATTAATTTTGTATCACTTGTGCTGCAACATTAGATTTTGGTATGGAGCTATTTATCTCGTGTACTTAAGGCATAGAATCAAATGATTAGCCCAAAATCAGGCATCTCATGAATATCAAAGACCAGAACAGCACTCAGGAGAGCTGAATGTTAATTGTCTGTGCAGGTGTCTTTTTCAGACATATTCCTTCTGTCAGACACTGCATAGTGGTTGAAATCAAAAGGAATTCCTTGCATCTTTCTCAGTTGAGACTATGAACACTACAATAATCTGTTGCTGTTCTGAGGTTTAGATACTAACAGAACATTACCCCTAAATACTTACTAAATGGTATTTCAAGTTCCAGATGAATTTTCAGGTGTGTTGCACCTCACTTGCACATTGCTTCTAACAGAGCTAGATTAGATCACATTAAATAGCAGAAGACACTAACACCTCAGTTTGCAAGGAATTAGATTTTAAACAGCTCTTAAAGCTTTTCACCCAGCTACACTGATTTCTCCTGTTGTATAAAAACTATCACAAATATATTCCACTAATAGCAATGCAGACATCTTCCAAAACAGTTTTGTGTATCAGAGCAGAATTAAAGGGGCACTTATACATTTACTAAAACCAGTATTTAACATTCTCAGTAGGAAAGATGAGACTTACTTCACTGTTCAAAAAACAATACAGGACTGCAACAATCAACCCCTGGAAAGAGACAACATTCCTTAGTTAGTTTGCAGCACTCATCTAGATCAGTAAAACTTCTTTTGAATAAAATCCTTGAAATTTACCTGAAAAGATCCCAAACACAACTCAAAGATTATTTTGTAATTGTTGGAACTTCGGTCAGGAAACAAAGCAAACACTGTGTAGTGAACTCCAAATAAAGGAATAAGCAGCAACGTGGATTTTGCAAGTCTCCTGGGTAAAGGAAAGAGACAAAGCTGAAATTTGATGATGAGCTCTTGTTTTACTGAGATGAATGTGTAATTTTAGAGTTAGTCTGTACATTGCACATGCACAGTATGCAAACAGTACCTAGGAAGTGTAATCCAGAATCATCTCAACTAAGAGATTTTCATGAGCCTCAAATACTAAAACTTCATAGCTTTACTGATGGTATTAAGCATACGCCATGAAATAATTTTCAGTGTTGTCAATTACATAACAAAATTTAGCAGAAGACACTACTTACTGAAGTTAAGGAAACAGAACTTTAAATTACTAAGCAGAACTGCTCTGACAAACAGCTTGTGAAACTACTGGAATGATAAATTGCTACTTTTACCTTATATGTCATTCATTTCACTCTAATAACATCAGTTTTATATATTATACAGGGCCAGTCATGGATTGGCCAATTTTGGATGTCTGGTATCAGATAAAATTTGAGAAGTTATAATGCTGAGCTCCATAATTCATCACTGCATTGATGAATATAACTTGATTCAACAATGAAAGCATGCTGTTGTGAATTCAACTATTTTAACAGAAAAGTTAAAAGTACTTCAAGTAGCTTTATTTTTTCTGTGTCAGTCTTCATGGCCTTGCTTAGTTCATAATGGTCCAGGGGCTGCATCTGTTTATGTGGAAATGATAACTTCTGACAGCAAAGCTTCCCAAGAATAGCAAACCCCTCACATCTAAAGACGATAACAGAAGCAGGAAAAACAGGGATTCCTTAGCAGAAGAAATTAATTTACAACTGGAGGAGATGACATTGGCAGCAAATTTCCTGCTTTCCCAAATGAAATAGAAAACTGATTTTATTTGAACTTAGCCTTGTCCACTGCAAAAGTAAAATGAACAACAAGAAGAATGGAACCAGCTACAAGCATATTCCGAGAAAGGGAATAAAAATGGTGACTTGCATGAGTAGTATTCATTTTAGATTCATATTTCACTTTCACTCCATGCTTGGCTTAGTAATTTTTGTTTAGTTGATGCTACTTTCTCTATACTTCATTTACATTTTAGTAAAAGAAAGGGACAAACAAAACAGCCTTATTCTTCTCTGCATTTTAGAAAATGCATTTGCAATTTTATAAACGAGCCTCTCAGATCTTTTAATTTGCTCTGTAGATGCAGTTTCTTGAGGAGGTTAATCTACTTTCCCATGGGTATCGGCTAAAAACCAGAAATGCAAACTTAATCAGGCAATCAAATGCTAAAAGCAAAGAATTTACAGGGCTGAATAATGAAGGACAAGGTTGCTATTAATGTGAATATTTCATGTTATGAAGTGCTACAGTAAACTGTGGAAAATGGTGGGACTGAAAGTAAGAGAATGCCTAATTTTCAAAAATTAAATAAATACCACATGGAAGCAAAGAAAACTTTATGTCACAAGAAGGTGTTATCCAGGAGCTGTTTCAAAGGCTACTTGCATGGCTTTGGATTTTCAGTGTTCATGTGAGGTTTTGTCACTTAAGTATCATATTGACACCCTGAACTGTCAGAGTCTGTGTCTGGGCTTTAAAACAAAACCTTCTACAACAGATTTTATTGCAGATTATTACTTATCCAGCAGCTCTTATAATAAACAACAATAACAACAGATATGGCAATGAAGAACAAAACCAATTTTAGCAATGCATTTCAAATCCCTTGATTTGAAAGCTGTGGAAACAAGAGGTTTCCAAATTTTGGGATTTGCTGTTCACACCAAAACACAAAAGAGGAAAGTCTGAACAGAAATGAAGTTGATCTAAGCCAGAAACAACTGTTCTCCTCTAAAAAAGTGAAGATGATATTTTAAATCAGTATAAAACACTGTACTTAATCTTTAATTTTTTGGTAACAAAATTTCAGCTTTTAAAATATATCTAAGTATTTTAGAAATTAAAAAAAAATGTTTTAAGGAGGTTGAAGGAAAATTATTTTAAAGGATTTTAAACATTTCTTACATCAAAACGAAACTTTTATATACTAAAAGGAAAACATTACTCTCCATATATTTTGTATCAGCATATTCACTCATGGATTAAACTCAAATTCAATAATAGCTTGTTGGTCTTTCTAAATTAAGTATTTTTAATTGAATTTAAACGTTAGATAAAAAGTATATTTATCTCCATTTCAGCACAGTTGTATTTATTAAACAATATCTAAAAGTAGTTCTAAATTAAATGTAATTATAGTAACAAGGCAGTTGTTGGTTTTCAGCAGATGAAATCTTAAAGAGATTATTTTGGTTCTGTCTATAATATCTAAAAATATGACTCACTTGTACTGTGATTGGTCATTTCCTCCAACATCTGGAGATCTTAACTTCTGCAGTAAGATTCTTATAATGCTAATGAAAAGTATAAAATTCACCTGCAAAGAAAACAAATATAATGGTGATTTCTGAACTGTCCACTCAATCTGCAGCAAAAAGAAATTCTTATCAAGTCAGACAGGAGGCAAGTCAGCATGGGAGTCGTGCACCTCCCTCCAGACCCCCTCAGCTCTGCAGTGCCAAACCTCTCGTGTTCTGCAGCACCACTTTTGCCATGTCCAGCAACCACTTCAAGCCCACCACTGCTGCTCTGGCTGGCAAAAGTCTTTGAAAGCCCCAATTTTCAGAAGTGTCCTCCCTCCACTACTGCAGCTGAGGACAGGTTTCCCAGCAGGATGGGACACTGGATGTGATTTTCTGCAATCAGGCCCTGTCCTAAATTGTCATATGGATTCACAACTGGAAGCCCAGAGGCAGTTTTGACCCTCCCTTGCTCCTCACCTCAACTTTCACTTCAATTCTCTGTCTGAATTAGGCTTAGAGAAGATTGTTGCACAGCTGATCTGTCTACTCCAACCAAGCACAAAAAGGCCTCTCACTGGTGTCAGATTGTCCTGGATATTGGTGCTGACATTACAAATGAAAGAATCACAGAACAGCTGAGGTTGGAAGGAACCTCTGGAGATCATCTAGTCCATCTGAATCCCTGCAGCCTAATTCTCATGACAGCCCTCCAAGACAGAAGAGTAGCATTTCATTTTGCATTTTATTTCATATTTTATTTTTCAGAAAGGCACTTGCATAAAAAATCATTATGATCAGAACATAAGCAGTCTAGAAAACTGAAGTATAAAACTCAGGATATCCTAAGTCTCACTCCCATTATTTCTTCAGCCTTGACTTTCAGCTTCCTCTGGTCACCATCCCTTCTGGGTTGGATTCTTTGGTGTGGTCTAGAAAACTGCACACTAAATACAGCACGTCCATGCTGAAGTAAGGGAACAGTTGGAATCCACACCTTCAGAGCTACGATGTGTGCTGAAAACTGCAACTCCAGCTACATAAACAGCTGCATCAAATGCACACATCTTAGAATAAATTAATCTAGAGAAAAATTTGTATCGCAGTGAAAATGAGAATTTTGTTGTTTTAAACTAACCCCATCCCAAAGCAGAAAGTCAGGAGGTGGGGTACCTGAGACAGTGCCTGTCTCACTGCTATAAATCTGTCTTCATGTATTGGTGGAACTCTTCTTTCTCCTAAAAATTTGGCTCCAAGCTTTTCAAGTTCAATTAATTTCTGTGTCTTCTATAACACAGCCTATAGAATTTGGGATACTAATAAATAAACCATGGTCATAGCAACTGCACGTCCCCCTGTTTTTAACATTTTCTTTGAAATGACAGATGAAGGGTAGTGAAAGGAACTGACAGGGATGAAATAAAAATTTAGGAAAATTATATCTAATATATTTTTAAAAAATAAAAAATAAATGTTAGAAAATATAGGCTTTTGCTGAACTTAACATACATTTTTCCAGGCAGATGATTACTTAGAGGCTTACCTATAAAGAAAGGTAACAGACAGAAATCTGTTATTGCAGATTTTATCTGCAGACTTAATGCAGCTGAGTGCCCACAGCAGGGAATATTAACTTGCCATAGGCTCTGGAGCCAGTATTACTGGACAAGAAGAGAACAGGGGTAAAAGCACATTCATTTGGAACAGCCACATCCAACTGAGTAACTCTGAAGCGCGTACAGCATGAAGTGCGAACATCTGCCAAATGACTTCTCTCAAGCCAAAATTCCCAGGAGGAAATGCCAGGGAGGGTTCTGACACACTGAATTAACTGAAGCCATTCCCACTGTGCAAAATGGTATCAGAACTTGCTCTCACAATACTGTTGGATGGCTCAAACTTTGCTGCCTGCCCGTACTCCATCTGACTTCTCTGCCAAGTCTAAGATCCAGCTGCGGTTCAGGTCTGTCAATGTGCCCTGGGATAACTTCCACTTCCAGGTCTAGGACTGCTTTGAAGGAGCACTGCCTTCTGGCACATGAAGTCTCAGAGAGCTGTTCAAACTGAGCATCCAGAGATCAGGGTTTCCTGTAAACACCAGGTGGTTTGTTTTGCTTTCATCTTCCAACATATTTTCTAAACTCTGGATTGTTCCCCATTCTCCAGTTCCTTTGAGGTCCAATTATTCCTGCTGTAGTTCTCTTGTATGCTCATTTCTTCATAACATAAAACATCTTTGAGGCCTTACCTTGTGTCATTTCACACATACGGCCTACTCTTCTTTTTCTTCAAACTGCAGAATTCACTTTGATTGTGATGACAGAATTTCTCCCAAAGTGATTTTCAGCAGGCACAGATTGAAAGGCAAGCCCAAGCTTAAGGCAAACTCCTGAAATCTTGTGTAATCTAATAATGCCCTAGATCTTCTGCCTATAATTTTAAAAATGAAGCAAGTATATCTAAAATACATTAATTTGCTCTCTATTTTCAGAAATGGGCATATAACCATAGTATATTATGCCCAAAGTTAATTACACAATCATTACAGTGAACAGGAATATTATTATACTAGTCCAGTAATTCTAATGAGTTCCAAACAGGAAAAGCCCTTGTGAAACATTCTCAAATGGTATTATTTTGCAAATACTTAATGTTCAAGATATATTTCAGTAGGTTACCAATTAAAGAAATATATACACAGTCATAATTTTTTTACTAATATCAGATTCTCAATTGCAAGACCTTCTATTTACACACAAAATCAAATCTGCAATTCATTAAGAAGTATAATTAGATTTTTTCCTTCCTCCAGGCTCATAAACAGGAGAAATGTTGAAGAAAGAACAACACACAAATAAAAGCTACTGCTAATTTAATAGGAGGCAGATAAATTTTGAAGGCAACAAATTTTAATGGCCTTGGCATCTGTTTAACATTTCTCCTGCAGCACAATTTCTTTTCATTAAAATAGAATTCTTGCCTATCTGGAACTAGCAGCAAAGAATAATGGCTATATGCACTGCACAATGCTGAACAGATCTATAATTCATGCTTTAAATTTTACTTACTATAATAGAAATTAAAATTGGTATTCGTATAACCCACCAGGGACCACCATGCTCATTTGTATCCCAGCAGCTATTAAAAAAAAGAGAGAAAATCATGTTGACATTAATATCATCTGGCAAGCAAGACCTGTGAGAAGTATTTCTTATAAACAAGTCAAAGGACGCTAAAATAATGCCTGCTCTAGCCTAGAATTTGGCATTCAATAATTTCCTGCTATTAATTTTATTCCCTTTTCTATGCACACTTGATTTCCCCGCCAGGAGCGCTGTATCCAGGTGTGGAGTCCTCAGCATAAGAACAGATGTGGCCCTGTTAGAACAGGTCCAGAGGTGGTCACCCAAAGGTAATCAGAGGGCTGAAGTACCTCTCCTGCAAAGACAGGCTGAGAGTCCAGGTTGTTCAGCCTGGAAAATACCAGGCTCCATGGATAAATCATTGTGACCCTTCAGCACTTAAAGGGGGCTTATAAAAAAGAGAGACGATGACATTTTGCCAGGGCATGTAGTGATAGGACAAGGGAGAATGGTTTAAAAATGAAAAAGGAGAGATTTAGATGTTAGGAAGGAATTCTTTACTCATAAAGTCACAGAATCATTTATGTTGGAAAAGACCTCTGAGATCTTTGAGTCCAAACTTTGACCAAGCACCACTAGACCATGGCACTGAGTGCCACATCCAGCCATTTCTTGCACACCTCCAAGAAAGCTGACTCCATCACCTCTGTGTGCAGCCCATTCCAATGGTTTACAACCTTTTCAGTGAAAAAATTCTTCCCAATATCCAAACTGAACCTCCCCTGGCACAGCTTGAGGCCATTTCCTCTTGTCCTTTCACTGGTTGCCTGGGAGAAGAGAATGACCCCTCCTGGCTACAGCCAGGCAGTTGTAGGGAGTGATAAGGTCTCCCCTGAGCCTCCTTTTCTTCAGACTAAACATCCCCCAGCTCCCTCAGTTGCTGCTCACCAGACCTGTGCTCCAGACCCTTCCCCAGCTCTGTTGCCCTTCTCTGGATACACTCCAGCACCTCAGTGTCTTTCCTGTGCTGAGTGGCCCAGAACTGGACACACATCTCAGGGTGTGGCCTCAGAGAAACTGGATGTCCCATCCCTGGAAATGCTCAAGGCCAGAACAGAAGAGGCTCTGAGTAACCTGAGTGTGGCATCACTGCCCATGGCAAGGAGGGCTGGAACTGACCAGTCTTCAAGGTCTCTCCCAAACCAATCCATTCTATAATTCTATGAAATCAGCTAAAACACCAAGCACACTGGGCATTAGACATCCATTAGACATCATGGAGGATGTTGACCTTTGTGGGAACCAAGCTCAGTTTCACTTTGTGTAAGGACACTTCTCCAGTGTGCACTTAATGCTGACCTCTGGGTAGCAGGAAGCTCTAAAGCAACTGACAGGTGCAATTGAAATGACCTAATTTCTTGTGGGATATGGAGGTTATAGATGCCTGGAACTTGTTTGTAAAAATGTGAAACTGAACCCGAAGTTCTGTCTGAAAAACTGAGTGAGTAATTTTCATCCTGGGCTCAGCCCTTTTGATCCAAATACTCTAAGTCCTCTGAAAGGTTAGTCAGATTAGGGATTAATTACCCTTCAGACTTCCTCTGTAATCATAATGACAAAGGAAAAAGGAGTTTGCCTTTGCTTTACACGTTAGAGGTCTTGCAAAGAAAGCTTTGAAATTATGTAGGACATGATTTTTCAGTTTAATTACAGAACAAATTGAAAAATAATAGTTAGTTGGATAAAAGAGGACTGTGCAAACTGTTTGTCCAATAGTTAGGAATGTTCTCCCATTCCTTGGGAGCAGCAGGATCAAATTTGATTTTCCTACAAAATTCTTGTCTCAGTTCCTCTTCACATACCAGAAGCCAGGCTTAGCTCTAGTTAGCTTTAGCTTTACCTGGCTACATGCATCCGACACACTCTTACTTCACTTCACTTTTGGGAATGCAATTTATATGTACCCAAAGTTATCTACACTTCAATCTTCTGAGTTGCCAGTTAGCAAATTAGAATGGCCAGTGCCTTCCTGCACATGTTGCAGCACTGAGCCCAAGGACACCACTGCTGTTTCAAACATTATTTTGACTTCCCAAGCAGATAGCTCCAGATGTGGGTTCCAAGGAGAACAGTAGTCATAACTTTGCTCTCTCCTGCTCTGTGAGTTTTTCAAATAAACATCGAGCAGAAACCACAGATGAAGAGCTCCCAAACACCTGCCCTTTTCTTGCCATCTCTGAAATTTCAGTTCTGTGCTCTTCGCCTCCAGAGCAGCAAACCACCTCTGTGTGAGCAGCACCATACCCAAGGCAAGGATTGCACAGGCATGGGGGGGATTTAAGCTTTCTCTCCCACACACACTCACCCAGTGTCCTCTAGAATGATCCGTGTCACTGTCCACGTGATAATGAATATCGTAGGAATTCCTGAAAAATTCCAAATAGGTTTGGAGAATGATCACAAAAATGCAAGTCCGCAAAAGAAAAAGAAAAAAAAAAAAAAAGTTCAGTGAATGGAAGGAGAGGTCCATCTGATGAGTTACATGATTGCATGTATACATCAGCAATGTATAACAAACAAAGACTGCAGGGAAGTGAGTTTATTTCTCATAGAAATGCAGCCATAATTACTAATACACAAAAAATGCCTTTCTTAGGTTTCTTGCAAGGTGTCAGAGTGACTTATAGGGAAATAGATACAAGTTATGCATTCCCAATGCACCTCCAAGGACTGCAATATAAAATAGAAGTATAAATCATTTCATAAGGATCCTTGTCCACACACTAGTTTATTCCCATTTCCCAGCAACACCCAAATGTTTTATGACCACCTATTACTGGAAGTATTAAAGTGTTCCATATAAATATCATGGCACTTTCTGTAAATGAAAGGAATATATGTATTTAAAACCACATGGACAATATTACTGGGCTTTTCAAAAAGGAAAATTGCATAGTATAGCTCATGGCTGTGCAGCTGAACTTTAATTTTCCTCACAAATTAGGACACCTGAATCATGTGTTTTGCAGTGGCAGTCCTTGCACCAGAGCAGTCCCTGGGTGTGGTGCAGATGGCACAGGTGAAAGCTGTGCCAGGGATCAAGCCAGCAGTGAAGAACTGCTCCAGCAGTTTTGTGCCTGCTCTGTCCCATGCTGCAGCAGCTGTAACCTGTGCTGGAGCTGAGCTGAGCAATCTGTGAGTCTCAGGAGACATGACCAGAGACAGCTCAACTACCTTGGTATGAAACACTGCACCTGAACAACACACACACAGAGAAAAAAGAACATTACTGGAAGATGTGTGAGTTCTTACCCCATCCTATCAGCAGGTAGATCGTGAAGTGTCTGTTGGGGGAGAATATTAGCACAAGGAGGATGTGGAGGTAAAGTCCTTCTACTAAAAGCCAGTAAAAGTTTGCCATAACACCATACTGAAAAAACACCAGAATTGCCTTGCAGCCCACCTGAAATATGAGAAGAAAGATCAAGTTTGTCACAGGAAAGGTGCCATATTATTTTTATTACTGCAGCCAAAAATCTTAGCTGTCTTTGTAGTCAAGTCCAGTAGAAATGTAGTCAAGCAAATTGTGACATTGTAAATGTTACTGTATATATTAAGAGAAAGTGAATTATTAAAAATTATTTAGATGGCTTTCATTACAAGTTCACTCAGAAATTTTGAAAACTTCATATGATAAATATAGAAAAATATAGTGGTTATCAATAAATGTACACTTTTGCAACAATTTATTAATAAATTACTATAAAATTAAATTATCATCTACTCGGAGTCTAATAAATGCATTAAAACCTCACATCGCTTCCTAACACAGTAAAACTTAACAAAGAAACTACTTCATTATTTTTTCAAAGCTAAATGTGAAACTGGGTGAAAAATACAACTTTATGTGATGACTCAGTAAACTCAGAAGAAAAAGTTGGCTGGACTTTTAATGTTTTACCTTTAGAAAATGTTTTAGAGTTTCTTAGTTAACAAAACACATAGACATGTATCAAAAAATGATACTTAGAGTCTGTGTGTTGCTCTTCAGAATTAATTTTCAGATGTCTGTGCTGCTGATGTTCCATGGTGCTGGCTGCTGCTACTTTGGTACTTCCCAGTAGGAATCTGGGATGTGAGAATTGAATATGAAAATGTTCATATGGACTGAGAATGTGCTGAGAAATGTAATGATATGGTGAATGTAACAGACTACACAATCTGGACCAAATAAAATCTCTGATTTCTACCAGCTTAACTCACTTCTCCATTTTAAATACCTTTCATACCTGCATTTTTCTGTTAAAATTCCAAGTACCCCAGATACCTAAGCAGGTAATTTACTCATTTTCAGTGATTGATTCCTCTCTCTAAACATAGATGTTTATTAAGAAGTGAGATGCAGTCACCAGCTGCTAAACCAGAAGGGCACAGACCTCCACAGGGAGACTTCTTTGTATCCATCAGCCCCCTATGATGTCTCAGATACCTCAGTGCACCCCAAGTAACATCCATGCTAAGGAAGAGTCCAAAGGCTTGAATTCATTTCACCTGATTTTAGCTGCCTAAAACCAAAGTTTGAAAGCTAACTTTGGTAAGACTGATCTTACCTCTTTGGGACTTTGGGATATCCACTGCAGATCAGCAATGGGCCAGATAATGTAAGATGGATAAAAATAAGCATTTCAAAATGTGTTGAAGTTTCAAATTTTGTTGAAAAAGTTGAGATTTTCAAGCAAGTTGAAATTTGCTTTTATGCTTAGGATTTCTTACAATCAGATCAGCAGTGAAAAATTTGTAATCCTTTATGAATTTCAATATTACCTTGTATTACATTCTCAATTTACATACCAGAAACCTGCATGAATGTATTTTCTCTTCCTCCTTCAGGTAATCCTGTATCAGCTGTATTTACCCATGCTAAGCAGTGAAGGTATCTATCAGAAAAGTCAGCCAAAATTAATTCTCCATGTAATGCAGAGCTAGGACCTACTTACAGAGCTTTATGAACTGTGTGTTTTAGACCTCTGTGAGTGCAGCAGAACTGTGGAACATCACACACACATGGCAAAAGGGGCAAACACTGTGTGCTGTTACATGTGAAAGGTAGTGAAAGACAGACCAGCCTTGTCAGGCAGCTGCCAGATCATCCCAGGTACAATGCAACAGAAATTAGCCAGAAGTCCACAAAATCTGACATATTTAAATAGGAAAGTATAAGGCTTTGTAGCCAAGAATAACTGGAGAATAAAAGAAATTGCAGAAACCAAGCTGTATTTTGAGAGTCCACTAAACTGTCTTTCAAGGACTTAAGAACTTCTGATTACCCCTGGTAATATGTCTACTATTTACTTTGCCTAATTGGGGTCTACTAACACAGTTCCTGTTTTTCTCCATTAGAAATATCCCAGATTATGAATTCCTACATATAGCTTGGTATTCATTGCTAAGAACTTCATGTTTTGGGACAATATGGCTTCATCAAGACAAAAATATCTTATTCCATTTTTTTTCTCACAAGCTTAAACTATATTTAATTAAAATTAGAAGGGACTTTTGACTGAAACAACACAGCAATGAATGGGGTATATCATATAGAGGTCAGTGTTTTAACAGCAAGACTTGAGATTTTTTTAAACCCTGTACATGAAAATGCAGTAAACATATTAACTTGCCAAGAATGAAGATGATAACACTTCTGTCATAGCCCAGAAGTACTGCAGAGCTAATGAAGACAACTCCTGCAAATATTTAATTTCCTGAGTTATTCCCTCCCTCCACTGATACCTGTCCAGTTCCTGGACCTCTGATAAAGCTGTTGGAACACTTCCAGAGTAGCTGCCTTTAATCACTCCCAGCTGATGGCACTCCTGTTTGTCTTCAACCCTCCCAGCTGATTAATGCAGTGGCCATATTTATTCTGAGCTGCATCTGGTTATGATTTGTCTTGACTGATGACAAGTTGTCCTTCAAGGACATGCAAACAATGTTAAGGTCTCCTGCTTGTACTGCAACCTTCTTGATACGTCTATCACACCTTTCTCCTAGTCATTATATTCTCTTCAGAACTGTCTACTCTGAAATTTTGATACTCCTAAATATTTAAAAGGATTAGGGAGGAAAATTCAGTGACAATATAGATTTACACCAGGTAGCAAATGAGGTTTATTACCCATGAGGTTTGATCCTCTGGACAGTGAGCTGTGTTGGAGCTGGAATAGAGAATATCATCCTTGACTAAAACAGAGATTGCTCTTAGAATGAAAGAGAGGAACAGGTTCAGATGGATGTAATTCCGAGTACAATGAAGTTTTCTAAAAAGAGATTTAAAAAGAAGCATTTTAGATTATGATGTAGAAACTGTTGAACAGACTTCTGTTACTCTGTGGACATTTCTTAGCAATATGAGCCTTGAGTAAGAACATGCTCTTCATTTTTCTGTCATTTTGTCAGGGCTGCCTTGCTATTTTCTTTCATCTCTTACTTCTGTTAAGTATCACAGATTAAAAGATCCCAATGGTATTTCTCTCATATTTTAACATAACATAATAAATTGTCTATAAACTGACATAATAAGCTGACAATAAACATAGGCTATTGTATCCTTCTGTGTGTGCGCTCATTTCAGTGTTTTTCTTGCAAATTCAACTTTGATTATCCTGGATATATTTCAGATGTGCTCTCACCTATTATTTTCTGGTTTCATTCTTTTATTTAACTCCTTTATTTTGCTATATAGTGACTTTTGATCCTAAGATGATGGTGTATGCAGGAGCAATTAAAAATGCATTCAGAGCATTTGATCACCTATCCTTTCTATCCAATGAACACAAAACTTGAATCTGGCAGCTGTGTGAAAACCTTACAAATAAATGACAGATTAAATATTCCATGTAAATGAATGAGTACTCAGGGGAAGCAAGCTGTAAGTTGATGGCTTTTCCCTTAAAATACAGTCCCTTCAAGATTTTCCTATTTAAAAGATTCTTTTAATAGAAAATCCCTAGAAACCAAAGGTTTCTAAGAGGTTTTTGTGGTCACAACCAGCACCTTGAGCTGAACCTGGAAACAGACCAGAAGCCAAAGAATTTTAGCAAGCATGAGCAGTGAAAATATGAAGATGCAATAGGTGTAATGGCAATGTGCAGTGTCAACTTACAGGTATTCTTCCAGTTTTGAGTTTTATCAAACATACATAATCCATTCTGAAATTACTGAAGCAAGGATAGTTACAGTGAGTGTAAGGAAATAAAGAACAGATCTGCCATGCTAGCCCTGAATTTGGCAAAGGACAAAATACCAGGCTGAATTTTAAACAGTTGTCAAAAATGCAGTGATTGCTGTGGACATGCACATCCTTTGCTGAAATACCACTATTATGTTGGACTGCAGCACGTGTTCCTGTGGAATTCAGCGATACATGCAAACTGCAAATAGGAGGAAACTATTTTTCTTCAATAACTCATGTAGATGATTAGTTATTCATCCCATTCAGTAGCTCAGATAATAAATGCTGGGTATATACAAGGCTGTCAAACAAATATTTTGGAGTTACTGGGCAGAAATTGATTCCTAATTCAACTCACTATATTGAGAGGCCCCAGTTCCCTGCAAATAACAGAGAAAGATTCTTCTTGAAGGGGGGCTTAGAAGAACATATGTTGCCTCATGAAAAAAAGTCTGTTTTTTCCTGACTCAATTGGAAGACTGGGAAAAAATATCTCCACTTAGATATTTAAATTGATGGTTTTGAGTACAACTCTTAAATGCTTGATTTGTTACATCTGACTTCTGGTGATGGGTGACATTCAGATGTCTGCAATTCTCTGTATTAAATGTGGTTTTAGGTTTTAGCAGTTTTGAAACTGCAGTAATCTGCATTGGGATCTGCTTGGAGCATTTGCTGGGTAGAAGGAGTATGACCATGACTGGCTCAATTCATTTTTTTAAAAGGTATTTCAAACATAATTATGGGTTATGTATCTGCTCTGAATGGTCTCTGAAGATTTAGATATTGAGAAAATTTGATGGCAGACTGAAAGGCTTACAGAACTCTCCATAGGAATATTTCATGAGAGGAATGAGGCTCTAACAAATAACATGCTGTTATCTATGTATTATTTGTACTTCCTTTCTACCAAAACTGTGAGATGCACTTTCTTGGTTTTCTTGGTCCTAAGTGGAGCAGAAAAGCTGTGTGAAGTTCATAATGGAGAATATAAAGGCTATTCTGTTAGACAGGTGGAAGTGATACATAAAGGCATGAAGGTGGAGGGACTGAGAAAAACTGTGATTCTGATAAGACCATTTAAAAAGTTATTTTACTAGTTGAAGATTGCCTTCAGTCTGAGAAAAGTCACAGAAATTAGGCAAAATCAGCAGGCAGTACTGCCTTTCCTAAAACTGCCTAACAAAAACCTTGTAGACCCAGCACAATTGTCCACACCTTTACTACTGTGCTTGGAACTGGTGAGGCTTTACCTTGAGCACCATGTTTAGTTCTGGGCGCCTCATTTCAAAAAGGACATTTTTGTGATGCTGGAGGGTGTCCAGACAAGGGCAACAACCTGGTAAAGGGTCTAGAAAACATGTGCTGTACAGAGCAGCTGAGGGAACTGGGGTTGTTTTGTCTGGAGAAGAGGAGGCTCAGGGGAGACCTCCTCACTCTCTACAACCACCCAAAAGGAGGGTGCAGCCAGGTGGGGGCTGGTCCCTTCTGCCATGATTCAAGTGAAAAGATGAGAGGAAATGGCCTTTAGTTGCATCAGGGAGGTTTAGATTAGGTATTAGACAAAAAACTTTCACTGAAAGAGTGGTCAGGCATTGGAATGAGTTGCCCAGGGAGGTAGTGGGGTCAGCTGTCTTTGGAAGCATTTAAAAGGTGTTTGGATGCAGCACTTGGGGATATGGTTTAGGGGTGATTATGGCAGTGCTGGGTTGATGGTAGGAGTAGATGATCTTGAAGGTCTCTTTCAGCCTTGGTGATTTGGTGATTCGATCTACAGCTGGACAAATTAGTGACTGCCTTTGATTACAGTACCCCTGGAAACCACTTGGAAGCTTCTGCAAAACATGGCTGCACTCCTGTCCAGTGGTGAGACCAGCATCCAGCTAATTCTCCAGAGCAATTCAACATGTTGATTTTAATAATCAAATAGAAAATGCTTTATGTAATCATTCCTAAATTATTGTTCTTTCTTACGTGATCTGTAATGCCTGTAAATTTGTAAAATGCTTTGAAAATTGTTAATATGATCATTGCTAGCAAAAATCTAGTCAGTAGTACATTGCTGTCAGCTGTTTAACTGCAAAAAGTGTAAATTCCATGCATTTTCTAAATAGCTCAGCAATCAGATAACAGTTAAAGATGTCTTATTGTTGTTAATATTTACTCATGAAAAACACATACCTGAAAAGGCAAAGAATTATACTTCCTGTTGTAAGAGCAATCAGAGATACGCTGTGTCCAAGGGTATAAATTGCTTTCACCCTCACATAGAAGTTGACCTGCACAGAAAAATATATATGCAGAAACTACTTACTGATACATCAAATTGTCTGTGAAATTATGTAATTGTCCATTAAATAGCTCTGAAAGTTATAGCATGATTTTCATCTTTGCTCTGCAGTACATGATGAGAATGTTTTATCTCTATTCCAACACATTTTGCAAGGCAACATCTCAAGACAATTGCCTTCAGTAGAAAATTCAGCCTCAGGAACTCAAAACTTAGACACACAATCTGGTACCATTCCAGTTGATGATATCATGTCAATGAGGTCAAATAAAGAAGCAGATTCGTCAATTTCCATGAACACAATCAAACTAGTAAGAGCAAGTCAGTTTGAAAGAATGGATTATCTCTAAAAGAGGTAATTTCCCTCAGTCTTTCTGTTCTAGAGTACTTTGTAATGCAGTTACACATGAATTTAAAGACATGTTTAAGTATCATTAATTTCTCATTCTAAATTTTCAAATACTTTATTAAATGGTGACACAAACCCTTTCTTTAGTAAAGTTACTTGCTAAAATTTGGAAAGGAGGTTTTTCAATGGAGGAAAAGCAGGCTGAAATGCAGTCTGCTTATTAACTGCATATATCTGTAGACTCATCAGCTACACACTACATTAAGTCCTCTGAATAACAACGTCAAGAAAAATAGGGCCAAATATTTTCAGAATTAAACTGCTTCTCCATTTATGCCTACAATAAAATCATTAGTCTGACATTAGTTTCCACTCAAGCTAAATAAAATATTAAAACAGTGAAGTTTTTTATTACATTATGAAATTAAAGATTTTAAAAGCAACATAGAACACGCTACATATAAGAGACAGAATTTAAATATCTAGTGCACATGGTTATCATTTGCCTTCCCAAATGAGACTAGTAAAAAGTAGCAAGAAAGCAACTTTTTTAAGTAAACTAATATAGCCAAAGGAATCTCAAATTACTTTAGTGTATTTATTTTCATAGCTCTCAAAAGGCTAAGTAAGGAGGTTATTTTAGTAATCCCAATTCATGATGAAATTAGCTGAACATTCCCTTTGCAAATGTTATACAGATATGGAAAAGGCAAAATGAAATGTGAAATGAATGAAGAATCTTGCAACTGCACTGCTGTAGATATGGTTAAAGTGGAAAAATATGGGAAGCAACTGCCATGGATCTTAAGTGCATTCATAGCAACTGCTATGTTGTTATATATTTCAACTATTAGAATGTAGAAATCGTCTTTGGTACTTTGGTATAAAGAAAGTAGCTGTTCAAACTGCATTGGGATGATTGAGATATGCCCAACAAGAAAGCTGGACTGGTTTAATTTTTCATCATTCCACACCATTTTGAAAATTCTGTCCAGATTTGATTTCAGGAAAAACTCCACTGACTGAGACTCTTGAAATTGGAAATTGAAACTGGTTTCAGAATTCCTAAATGAAGGAAAAAAAGGTGGAAAACCCTGCATGAATTTACTAACAAAGCATCAGTAGTCCAGCCGCAGTGCTGTAACATTGCCTTGAATTTATCCTCTGGCTGAGCTTGACAGAAACTGTCAGGCTGCTGCACATGAAGTGACTGTCACTTTGCCCTGCTAGGGAGAGCAGAAGAGATTGTCTTCTGCCAGAAAAAAACACACTATTTCATGTAATGTTTCTGGCATTCTGTACACACACATGACCCCTACAACAAATAGTCTGGCTAAAACCAAAGAAGAGCCCCCTGTAGTTTTAGCCCAGCAAAGAGCTGTTGGTATCAGCAGGACTGAGTCTCTCTGCTGGCCATTCCTTGGTCAAACAGATGAATGTGAAATAACTGCATGGAACTATGTCAGGATTGAAGTTAATCAGCCAAGAGTGCTTGGACATTACCTTAATAATGACCATGGTCGTTTTACTCAAGCTAAGCATGAGAAAATAAGCAATAATTACACAGCTGAAATTATTTTATCATATGATAATAATTATCCTTATTCTACACTTGAAATGGTAGAAAATAACACTTTTTCCTTTTTCTCTGACATTTTAGTGGTTTAGTTTTATAAGGGACAGAAATCTTAGATACTACAAATTTTTCTACTGATCAAAAAATTAACCCTGTGTCTCAAACTGTTGCAAAGGTAAGTAAACACTAACCCATTTTAATCCATCAAAAATTATTCAAATTCAAATATTTTGATTTTCCAAAAAAAAATTTAGATTATTAGAATGCTTTAGATTATTAACATGGAGCACTTTATCAGACTCAGCACCAAAGATGATGCAATCATACTGGTCCTTACATTTCCTGTATGAACATAAAAGATGTGTCTTAATTTTCCTGTAAGACCTCTATAACTCCTAGTGACTCTCCAAAAAAAAAACTTAGTAAAAGGTGTTCTCAAATTATATGTCAGTTCAACACACAAACTCCGTATAGACAAAGAATTAAATTCCACATTGTGCTGTGGCAATTGAAGACCAGGAAATTCGTTAGACTAATACTGACCTAATCACAGCTATTAAATATTTGTCACTCATCTGTGTTTAATCTAGTACCCTTTACAAACAAACTCTTTGTATGTTATTGGTGCAAAAGAAACAGGCAAAGAAATGCCAAATCTGATAGCACAAAAAACCAGTGACTTTTATACAAAATGGGATGTCTTATTTATTTCTTACTGCTCTGTGTGAACAGCAATTACCCATGTCTCAAGTAACATTTAGCTTTAACCTCTAAACTTAAAATATAAATGTGTAAGATTGTCAGGAATAAAATGACTGCAACAAAGGTATGGATTGACTAAAAGAGAATTTCAGAAATTATATTTTCAACATATTTTAACACAGAAAAAATATTATAACCCCTTCAGATTTTATAGCTCTTTTCAAAGGAAAAACTGATTCAAGTTATACACATGAAATTGAAATCCCATTATGAAATTGAAATGACATGAACTTTTCTGCAGGTCTAACAAAATCAGAACATAGTAATAACAACTGGCCTCTGCAAAATATTCACAGGATTATTTCAGCAATGCTGATTCCAAAAATGAAATACAAGTATTTATTTTTAAACTTCTGAGGAAAATATTAAAATTACAACCACTAAACCAAAGTCATTAGGTGGTTAGGCATAGGAAAAAAAAATCAGTGGCTTATGATTTTCAGAAAAAAAAACAATGTAAGTGGTTATAGGAAGTGTAAGTGTTTCCTAAAGAGCTAATCCTAAAATGTTTCCTCTTTTTTTTTTTTTTGTGGCTACTTAATGTTAATAAGTTTTAAAAGGGCACAAACCACCACACATAAAATTAAACTGGATTAGTACAAGTTTGTCTAATTAGTCTTAACTTCAATAAATTTTTTGTAAAGCCTATTTTAGGCACACTTGTAGTTTGTTTTCTTAGAAAAGACACCTGGTTCTGCTAATGTTTCCTTTAAATTTAGTTTCATGTTATTTTTACTCAGTTCAGGAGATAGAATTCTGTTTATTTACGAAATAGCACAGAAGAGCAGAGACACTCCCTAGGCAAAGCTGACAGTCACCCGGCAGAGCTCCCAACCTCAGCCTTGGTTTGGAAGGACCTCTAGGGGTGAGAAGGTACCTGAGTGCTGAAGGAGAAAACACTGGAGAGAGTTAAGGGCTTGATTCTTTGTCCAAAGGAGTTTTGCTGTTGACCAGAAATCACCCTTAATGTATAAAAATGAATAAAAAGCCCTCAACTTCTTATTCATTTCATCCAGAAATATAATTTATCATTGCTAAGGAATCTATGACCATTATCATCCCAACTGTCTCTTCATTTTGTTTATTCCATGGGCTAATATAATCCTGTAATATTGCATCTAGGAGTTTCCTCTTTACAGATATAATGACTTACAACTGTATTAAAATTTGTGATCCTAAATTTTCATGATCCATGTGTTAATATTTTAATATTTCGTAATATTTGACTATTCATACTCAAACATATCACAAAATCTCAAACTGTACAATGTAAAATAGAAACTGGACCTAGCAAATGAATTCAGTGCCTTAGAAACACTGAAATGAGCAAAATCAAATAGAAATGGAGTAAGGAACCCTAGTTCTTTCCTTGTGCAAAATTAACTTCAACAAGGCAGCAGCCATTTTAAAAATCCTGTACTCATACAAGAATAAATATGAACTGAGATGAAGAGATGGATTACATGCTGTGGAAAATTTCATTTTCTCTTATAGGACATTTCTATACATTTTTAAATTATGTATGTAGAGAAGAATAGAATTTACTAAAAGATTTGTAATAAAATTTGCATTCCTCATGGCATTTAATAATCTTTATACAAGTAATTAATGATATCCTTTTTCAGACATTTTTCCTTCAATTCATTTTGAGCCTAAATACCACCCCCCAAAAAAAAAGATGAGATCAGCATTGCCATAAGTATCTCCTAGTAATAGTGGCATCATTAATTTTAATTATGCCAGTCAGAATGTGTTCTTATTCAAAGTTCCCTAACCATAATGGGAGAGATGACAACACTTTAAATGCACAAACTTCCACATTTCCTGTGTAAACATGTATCAGCAGATGAATCTGTGAATGTGAACAGTCGTGTACTGGAATTAAGCAGTTTATTAATATTCTGCAATTAAAGCAAATTCCCTCTGTGCTCTACAAGAGAGAATATCAGCTAAAATTCAGTCTTAGTCCTCACTTGCAGTGATGAAGATTTTATTTTAAGGAATACAAGTCTCTTAATCACACCTCATGGAAAAACATTAATGAAAAATGCAGCATAACATAAATAAATTTAGCATGACTTACAGGCACAAGGAAACACATTGGTAGATGTGTGCCTTGTGTCAGATTTTGGTGAGAGGCAAAGATTCAGTTTAGACTCACTGCAAACAATGCATTATTCCAGAGCAATGATCCCCTCCACAGACAGCAGCAATGCATCTGTTTTCTAAAGGCAGCTACAGCCAAGGCACTGCTGGCACTGCCTGCACTGCCTCAGCTCCCCTTGTCTGGGGAGCTGATCTGCTGCTCATCCAGGGTGATGAGAACACTCCAGAAATTGGGCAAATGGGGCATGCTTCATCCATGGATGGTGCTTCTACTAAAGGCACAAGCTGCAACAGTGTCAGCACATTTAATAGCCCCAAGGATCTTTCTCTCCAGGAATTTCTCTTCGTATGACACTACACATTCAAACCCCACAGCCTGAAACTTGTATATGGGGGGGGGGTTTGTGTGATCTTATAAATCCTGGGCCTAAGATCAGACAAAGCTGTATTAACTGATTCAGTCATTATTT
The DNA here is from genome assembly GCF_024509145.1 of Vidua macroura. Classification (NCBI taxonomy): domain Eukaryota; kingdom Metazoa; phylum Chordata; class Aves; order Passeriformes; family Viduidae; genus Vidua; species Vidua macroura. Next base: position 9,896,918 of record NC_071571.1, read on the forward strand.
TAAATAAAGTGGACACATTTCAGTTCTTTAAATTCACCAGACATCTTGCTGTATATTGATAATGTTGACACAGCATTTAATACATTCTGACAACAGCAAGGACATATCTCCAGCTTGTTCAGTCTAGGTAGAAGATGTCAAGTATGTCAAGGAAAGACTGCAGTGAGGCTGGAGTTTGGTTAACACACCTTGATGTGTGTTTCTAGCGTGGTCAACTCAAGCTTGATTTTTTTGTTGCTTGTCTGTTGTACTGCCGTGAGCTCCACAGAAATATAAAATGGGAAAAAAAGATACTTATCTGAATACCTAAGATGAACCTAAAATGTGATCTTGAAGATCAGCAGTAACTAGTTTGCTTACAGAAAAAGGTCTGGAAGCATATAATAAAGGTTTAGATCTACACTTTGATGCCATAACAACATAAAAATATTTTGTTCAGACATTGTCATTGTCATGCTTTAACCTCAGTGGCAAGAAAACATCACACAACCACTCCCTCCCTCCTCCTCCTGCCATGGGGTGGGGAGGACAGCTGGGAAGAAGGGAAAACCTGGGCTGGGATAAGAAGACAAATGATGCCCAACTCCATTGCTCAGCAGCCCCTGACTGATGCCCAGCCCATTCCTGAGCAGCAGCTGACAGCTCCCAGCCAACTCCTCTGGTTTATATACTGGACATGACATTCTGTGGTGGGGAATGTCCCTCTGGCCAGGTGGGCTCAGCTGTCCTGGCCATGCTCCCTCCCAGCTCCTTGTGCACCTGCTCACTGGCAGAGCAGGGGAAGCTGAGAAGTCCTTGACTTAGGGTAAGCACTACTTAGCAACAGCAAACCACCAGTATAAGCAAATTGTACCAAATAATAAACATTATTCTCACACTAAAATCAAAACACAGCCCTGTACCAGCTACTAGGAAGAAAATTAACTCTATCCCAGCTGAATCCAGGGCAGTCATATTTATCAAACTGATTTCCCATTTATAATGGCAAGAGCAGAAAAGAATACTAAGATCTAACATAGAATAAACCAAGGGTTTTGGATCACACAGTTACAGTTAATTTCAAAATGTTAAGCAAATAGTTTCTTTTTATAGACCCTGCTAATATATCATTAAAATGGAATAAAAATGGAATATTTTAATTTGAACATAAAATCAATAGAAACTGTGGAAGCATGCAAGATCTTTCAGTAAGGAAATAAGAGGTGACATGTTTATGCTATTTTTTAATAAGCTTCCTCATCTCAGTGCATTTTTAAGGATAGCAATTTGGTACCTGTTAACAAATTATTCAGTATTTGCTCACAGATCTTTGTCATTTAAACCTTCTCTAGAATATTCAAAGCTGCCCAAAATAAATGTGTATCTGCAGAGAGATATATGCCTGTGTGTGTGCATATATATACAATATGTAGAATATGTACAGAAATAAACCCCCTTTAGATTAAAGATAAAAGTCTGTGTCTTAAAAGACAGAAAAAAACCCCACAGGAATAAATACATAGTTGTAGCTATAATAGAAATTCATTCAGCAGTGAAGATGCAGGCACCGAATTTACACCAAAGACAGTTTCTAGTCCTCTAACACTGTCCTCAAAGCAAAACATAAAAAAGAACACTTAGGACTCACTCTAGAAAAACCATTTTGCCACCTTCCCTAAAATATTAGTTAATGTAACTTTGAGGTCAATCTCATATACTTCATACCCCATACTGCAGAGCATGTTTCGTGACATTTTTTATGCCCGGAATACTCAGTATCCAAATATTAGGACTTTATTTTTAGTTCTCATAGTTGAAATATTAGATTTAAAAAAACCCAACAAACTATACTGATTTATGATGAGTAAAGGTTTTGGTTTGAAGGGCTACCATTGAGCACCAAGATCTGAATTCAAGAAAACATCTTCTGTGAAAACAAGTAGCTGGTGCAGAACCTCAAATGCCTCCTGAAATCTCACTACTGCATGATACTTGCATTTTTCTGTTTTCTCTATGATTTATATTGTATGTATGATATATTTATTGTATGTTTGCCAATATTTTCTAGTACCTGCTTTCCACATCCCTCTCCTGATTTTCATCCTCACACTTTTACTATTTGCTTTTTTCAAGGCTTTTGCAAATGTTGCATGCTACATCCTGTTTCAAGCTGTCTAGGTTAATTCCTGCAAGTATACTCAATTTGCATTTCATTCACGTCCCTCAACTTACTAATGAATATGTCAAACAAGAACGGCTTTTCTATTATACTAGTTCATCTTCTAACTGTTTCTCACTACTTGAAATATTATATTTTGTTAATTTGAATTTTTATGTTTTGACCCATTTTCACACCACATGGCAATTCCTGGGTTGAGTGACAATGTTTAAAGTGGCTGTTTTAGCAGTAATACATGTGTGTTCCCAAGCTGTCAGATGACACAGATGTTTTAGAATTTGTCTTCAGAAAAGTTGGGGAAACAATATATTCTCTCATTTTTTCTCTATTTTAAACTACAGTATATGGTTGGGCTTTTGAATACAGAAAAAATGCCAAAACCTTCCTGCCTTGGCTGGAATACCAGGGCAGCTCTGCAAGCCAGACAGATCTGATCTGCAACAGCTATTCCACAGATACTAAAATACAGAGAAAAAAACCCAACTGGACAAGTATCTTTGTTCATGAGAGAACTTAATCCACTTTAGGTAATAACAGTTTTACTGACACTATGAGTTCATCCTTGTAAACAAACTCTTGCTCTGTTAGCCTCAGCAGGAAAACAGACAGAAAATACAGAAATCATGATGGTAAAAACCCTTCTCTCAACAAAAAGAGATAGTATCTGCAAAGTGAACAAATTCCGTTTTCCATGCATAGTGTATTTAGGATACCTTGACAGCTTTCTGAATAACTTACAACTGCTAGCACAATTTCAAGTCCAATATAAATCTGCCAATAACTCCAATGACCTAAATCAATTCTATTTTACTTACAACTTTAACACATAGCATCAACCAAGTGGTGCATGTAATATTAACAGATTATAACAGATTATTAGAATTAGGTTTTGCAATAACTTTTAAAAAATATTCTTTTGAAATTACAAATTTCACAATGCAAAACATATGGTGCACCAGCTGAGTAGCACTGCAATATTAGATATACAGATGCTTCACTGCAATTACCAACTGTTTAGAGCCTTGAGTTTCAAACAGTTACCGAGTTCTAGATTCCTGATTTTATCTCATTAGACAACTGCAATCCAAGTGTATTGCAACCAATGCTATGAAAAATTACTGCATATTTTCATTCAATCTCATTTTTATTCACTTTGAGTAAAATGGGATTTATTTAGAAGCAGAATATATCTGATAGCTGTACAGAACACCATCATCTAAATGAATAGAAGAAGTATTTTTCTTACCTTGTAATCATCTTCGTAGTCATTATATCCACAAGTACTTAAAATGTCAGGAAATATATCCGACCATCCATTACTTGTACAATTTTTGCTAATGTTTCCTGTAAAGCAAAATTAGAGAGTTTAAATCAGAAAGATTCAAAACTCTCCTCATCAATGACTCCTTAGACAATCTAACTGTGTCATTAGCTGGTCACAACCTAGCTCTTTTTCCTTTGTTTCCTAGGACTCAACCCAGCCATTTCCTTTCATGATCTTTTATTCAAATTACTTTGGCTTTTACACTTGCTTGGAGTTGCCTTTGCACTACAGAAAAACAGAAGTAAACCTGAGACTTTTCCTTTAGTATAACAGCTATTTCTGTTACACATCTGCAAAAGCCTAAACTGTTCTGCTGTTTTATTTAAAATACTCAGAAGGGAGCCATACACTTCACTCTATAAAGAGGCTATTTGTAGGTAATTTGAAAGAAAAGTAATTTCAGTGAGTATTGTTCTAAGCTCCTATTTAAGCCTTCTGAGAAGCCAATACTGAGGAATCTACTGAAGACTTATAAAAGCTCTTAGACATTGAGGTGATGACTTACTGCTACAGCAAATGTTGGTAAGTTTGGTAATGAAGCTTAAAAGACAAATTATGTCATAGACTGAAGAATCAGGTAAAGATGCATGCTGAATTTCACTCTTTGAATCAATATCGAAACAATGTCATACAGGGAATGTACAGGACATGTGGAAGTATGGTTGGAAAGGAATCTGGAACATTTATTAATTTCAGAAAGTTTCTGTTTGGAGCTGACAGAAAAAGTTGTCTCTTTCCAGAGATGACATCACACAGATGAGATGGGGGCAACCCATGATTCTGCTTCTTAATCTAATTAAAATGAATTAATTTTCATGCAATATGGAACAATTTCAAGAGGGCCAAACAGAAAAGCCTGATGTCAGAGTAAAGAATAGTCATCATATTTATTATAACTTACTTTTACAATATTAACTCATACCCAACTTCCCCTCACATTTCTTAGAGCAATTTGTATATCTATGATACTTGAAATCTATAATAATATACTGCTTTGGTTTGGAGTTTACCACTGGTCTATAACTGACTTAAAGATGCCTGGTTTTCACCATAGAAAAATAAATTTATGTGCCATAGGTCAGTGTTGGTCAAGAATCACCAAACTTGTTTATATGTACTCCAAACTAAAACTTTTGAGATCTTTATTCTGTTGATTGGTTACTGGAATTTCTTCTTTGTATAAAGTCTACAGTGGAAAGTTGTAAATATCCTGTAAATGGTTCACCAGCCAACAACCAAATCTTTCCAGCTAATAAAAAGGCCTTGACCTGAACCCACAGTCTCCTCAAACAACGGGACCACTTTTGCCATTTGGCATAGAAATGACATTTTTAAAAGAAAATGTAACCTATTTATACACTGTAAAGAGTCTTCACTTTAAAAGTACATCAAGATTCTCTGACCAGGCAGAGCAGAGGAATGTGTTAACAGAACCACAATTGCGTCAAAGCCGGTTTTGCAAAAAAAACCCTCAATGTACTCAAGACGCTGAAGTATTTTTTACTTCAAATACTGCAATACCTTCTAACCTAAAGAGAGTTGGGCAATGTTCTATGGAAGGCAATGTTTATTTCTACACCATCTTTTCATACAATTAAGTATTTCAGATGGCAACCTTATTTAAAACCTATAACTTGACACATACATTTGAATAAAAACTTTACAGAATAACTTTCTGAGACTAATAAACTTGTAAAATACAAGAAAAACATTATAGGATAACATGATTGCTTTTACAGTAAAAATTATTTTAATCAAAAGTTACTAAAAATCAATACAGAATTAATCACGTGGTATGCTTAAACTATAACATAGAGCACCATAGAAGAAATTTAGAGCCAGCTCTCCAAAAAGATGAGAAGATGAGAAGACAACTATTTATTAAAATTCACAATTTAAATTGGGAAATCCTTTAAGAAATTGATAGTATTTAAAAGCCTACTTGAGGTTTGGAATATTTGCATAAAAATAAGGTAGTCTAAATCATCTGGAAGTAGAATTTTAACTCCTCTTAAACACTAAAAGCTAAAACAAAGATCTCACAAATCTGGCTAAATAAAAAGAGTGAAATTTCTTGTTTGAAGGTATTTTCATAATTTTCCACCATAACAATGAAGTTCATTTGTAATGTGCTGTTAAGAATTAAATAAATTACATATTCCTGAGCATAATCAACATATGAAAGTACCAAGATGCTTCGTTAGCTTTTAATTGAATCAACTATGCAAAATGTTTGTTGTCTTCCTTCTCTGAAATTTTAGAAAGACAACGGTTAAAAAGCACTCCTAAGTGGACAGGAACCTCTAAAAATCAACCCTGCTAGTTTCACAAGCAGGAAGTAAACAGGTAGCTATGAAAAAAGCTGGATCTGGGAAAATTATAGTAAACTACAAAATGAAGAAATATTTCAGTCTTGCTGACACCATGGTGAAGTGAAATAGGGTTGTAATGCACTGTGAAAGTTTCAGACGTAAATATTTATTGCAGTTGTTCTATAATAAAATTAAATGTTGTTGTAATATAACTACAGTTAGACTCCAGAGAGAGTGTGCATGCTCTAGCTTTTGGCAAATAGACAGAAGCAGTGTGATTTAATTCAGATTTTGAATTTTTGATATTTATTAGTTTGCCTTGTCTCATGAAAACACACTATTATCTTCATTTGAGTAATTCAAAAACTTTTATAGATTTCACAACATTTAGTGACGATTACACATACTTTCCCCTTTACAAATTGTTTAGACTATCCATGATAAACTAATCAAGATTCACCAGTTCCAGGAATGAAAACCTTTGCTCATCTGTAGATTGTTTTACTTATCTATTTTTTACTGGAATAAGACTTTTTCAACAGTTTTGAGTCTAAAGGTATTTTAGTCATACCCCAAATTAACCTCTAAGTTAAAAGTAATATTGTTAAAGCTCTCCACGGAGACACCAACCCCTCTATCCTCCCCTGCAAAAAAGAATTACATAACTGTGGTAAGTTTTTCACCTTTCACCAGCTCTTCATGACAATGATTTCCAACCTGAGCAATGGGGATAAGATTTTTTCAGCAGCATTTTGAGATAAATGTGAAATACTCTGTGTGCATCATCTATTTTCAAAACCCCACTTAAATGCCACAGGGCAAAATATGATGTATTGACAAGATGGTGCAGAAGATGGGAGAACTTAAACTAGTTAAATGTTTCAGCAGTCTGAGACACTGATGAGCTCTTTTCAAGTTCCATTAAAAAGCAGAATAAAAGGTTTCATAATAACTACCTTAAATTGCAATAGCAGTAATTTTAGGTATTATCTGTTAATGTGGGCTCTTTATTCTCGTGATGGCAAGGCAGAGCTCCCCTCCTGAGACACAGAGGGAACAACCTACATGTGGCCTGCTGGCAACTGTTAGAGATGTCAGTCAGGCTCAGCTGCCTTAATAATTAACAAAATAAGTCAAAAAAGAGCAAGCAATGTCGGCAGCTTTGGTGAGTATCACTGTATCAGAAATATACTTAGTATCCAACTCAGAGAACACCAAATAGAACACAAAGATCATAATTTGGTCTTTTCACCATGTATCCTGAACAGCTCTGACAAGAATTTCTAATCTACAAAGAAAATTAAACCCCCAAAAAAAACATTTTTAGGACATTATGTTACAGAGAGAAGACAGTAAAAATACACCTTAAAATAAAATACCTGGTTTGCCAGAAAAAAGGCTAAATACTTTTGGACATGGGACAGTGACAGTCTCTCCAATCTTCGCAGGTTGCCAACAGGTGATATTATCCCAAACTCCAACACATCCTGAAACAAAACCAGCGTTAACAGACTTGAAAGCTGAGTTTACCTTATAAAGACCTGGTGAAAGCTTTGGACAAGTGGTTCAAAAAATACTAGACTCCTTTAAGAAAGCTGCAAAGATGATATTGTCCATGAAAACTTTAAAGGAATCATAAGAGTCTGCTGATTAACCAGCCAGTTTTTAGGTCAGTTAATACTTTTTTTGCAAAATGTCTCATTAAAACAATGTCATTGTGATGTGAGGATGCTAAGAAAAAATAAGAAAGATTAAAAAGTAACTCCTGAGCATTGATATGGATTATTAAGAATTGCAACATTTTGAGAATTTCCTAATCATCGTTAAAATAGAGTTTTCTATCAAGCAGATTGAACATCACAAATAAATATATAAGTAGGTCATTGGACTCAGCACCACATATGATAGGCATGCATTATGACTGGAGAGGGTTTGGAACAACAGGCATGGACTTACAGAATAATCTCTCAAACTAAAAACCAGACATTTGAACAAAAAATGCTTCTATATATTGGTTTCAGGAAGGGCAGGGGGCCTTCAAATTTCATAGACATATTTTATAGTTACAGTAAATTAGAAATAAGAAGTAACTTGATACAGCTTTGCCCATGTTGATATCCATATCAATGTGGCTCAAAGCCTGTATCTTGTGAATGAGTGTAAATTTTCCTATAGCTGCTATAGGCATTTGGCTCAATCATGCCCTGTTTAAAGGTGTCTGTTTATAATGCATATCTTCTAAGCTAAGAAAACAGCTATGAAAGTTTGTCAACACAAGCCTTGAAGGACAAAGAAGTAAGGAAATTATCTCAGTTCAAGTTATTAAAAAAAAAAGAAATCATGCAAAATTCTGGGCATTTATGTCTTCAGATAAGGCAATTAAAATTTTTAATTTGTAATTAATGTTAAAGACAGAAATCAAACTATTATACCACTGGTGCTATCTCCATAAGATTCTTAGCAGTATAAGGGACAGTTTGTTCCTTTCAGTAGAGAACATAAAACTTGGATTGGAAACTGCTCACAGCCATATTATTCTTCAGAATATTTATAGTATTAGCAATTCATTATTAATTTATTCTGTGCTAGTGAGATCATGCCCAAAATCAAGCCACACGAGTTAAATGAAACTTGAAAAGGAATATTTAGAAGTTCTATATTTGTATAAAAACTTTTTAGTGCGATTAAACTTGGACAGCTTGTGTTGACTTAAAATATGCAGCATCCTGCTTTCAAAGTTTAAGTTACTTTCAAAGCACACGTAAACTAGGGAACCAAAGAATGTGTAACAGGACCAGCAACTGGATTTGTCCCAGGGCTATGTCCTAGCTGCAGCACAAAGGAAAGCCAGTGGCACAGAGTTCCCATGGGCCTTGCTTTCCTCTGGAAACATTCACCCAAGTCTGATAGCTGTGAGGGAAGCCTCTGAGTGGCACAAGAACAAGGTTTGGAGATGATAAATGAAGATGAGAGGAGGATTATGGGGGAAATTCTGCATTTGATCACCAATTCCACAGAGTACTCTTCATACAGTTTCCCAGGGAAGTGCAATTCTCTAGAGGATTCACTTGCTTATGGGGATTGGGTCTTTCTTCACTCCTCATAGGATTGTACAGTTCTAAATGCAGCATCTGTTCTATATTCAGAAAGATTATGCCAAAAATAAGGGATTACTAAAGGGAACACTTCACAAAGTTTGTCTCCATGTGTAGATAACGTAATGCCTTATCGTCCACTGCACTGTGTGCTGCATCAGCCTCTCTGCGTTACCAACAGTATCCCTGAGAGATCTCTGATAGTGGCTTGGCCATCTGTGCACAATTTCAGAGGTTTACACTGAGCAGGTCACCTTCAGAGCCTTTGAAATGGAATTTCAACATGCTTAGGTCCTTCCTGAGCTGTAGTTCTGGGTCAACATCAAGCCCAAATCTCTATGATGCAGCACTAGAGCTTACTCAAAGTAAAAGAATGTTTACCTGAACCAATTCAGGTCATGCTTTCTCCCCAGCTGATTTTAAGCCAAAAACAACATCAATAACACGACATACAAGTAATCAGAAAGACAAAGAAACTATTTTCTTCATCTGCCAGCACTCAGAACTACAGTGACAAAATGAAATTATTTTGGCTTTGATTGATGGACTGCCTGAGCCAGCATAAACAAGCCCTGGAGTACACAAGAATAATTATCATCTTGTAAGACCTCAGACATCTTTATTTCAATTCCATTTCTACTAACAGTGAGAGCCGAGATGAGTCATGAAACTGGTCATGCACACCCATGGAAGCTGAGGACTTTCTGAAATTTTCCCTTTTATTCAATCCACTCTCTGTAAAACAGTGGGTTTGTTACAGTAATTTGCAAACAGCTTAGAAGCCTTTACAAATTTTTCCTATGCTGCTGTATATCAACTGGGCTAAGGTTTTGCCAAACAGGCAACTGAACAGCATGGACTTCAGAGCTCCGTTGCTATGTTTTCCACAGAAAACACTTAAAAATCTTATTCAATTGCATGGAATACTATATAGAAAAATTGAAGTTCAAGTCCTATTGCTACCAAAATTAATCAACACAATTTGTATCAAATCTCAAAGCCTGCTGGAAGGAACTCAGTATACAAGTTGCTGATGTCCAAAACATCACAAGTCACTAATGGCTTTTTCCCTTATTTTTCCTCAGTATTTTAGGACTTTACAGGCATCTATGGCCCAGGAGAGAGTGGTAGTGTTTCAGATTACTCAAATCAAATGGATGAAGTAACACCAAACACATTTCCTACATGTAGACTACATTTAAATGCATCACAAATCATGTGAGTGAAACTGAAGCGGCTGTCACCAGAACTCCAAGAATATTAAGCCGCATTTTATGTATTTCTATGGGCTTACTGATAATGGTACAGGACATCTGAGAAAACTGCTGAAATGTCCTGGATGCATTTACTGAATGACTACAGTGGGCATCTGAAAACTGGTCTAGTCTGAATCCTGAAATGGTATTGCTGGTGTAATTACTGCTAGAATTACAACCAAACAGTAATGCATCTTCTGGGCTTTCAAATCACACCTTTCCTTATCGCCCCCTTCTTCCAGTTACTACAGATTTTTACCAATATTGCATTAATATATCTTCTTTTTCTCTTTGGAAAACATAACCTTATACAAAGGTGGCATACAATTAACTTGACTTCACCTTAAAACACATGAAACTAGGCCAGATGAATTGCTCCCAACGATTGCCTATTTCTTTCCAGCCACCACAAAGCAGTCTATGGTGCTTTAAATAATCACACTGCAGGGAAGTGAAGGTGTGGTAAATGCTATGTTAAATGTTTCTGTTTCCCTACATAGGATATCTAACTTGATCCAACTTAGTATTCTCCTCTCTACTCTACAACTCTCCGTCCAGCCATTAATTCATTCAGTGTTAGGATTTCTGGACTGTCATCCATCAGTGCATCACTCATAAAATCATTATTTAAAGTCTCACTTTTGGAAATTTTACCCATCTCTCACATATATAGGCCTGCTTCCTACTGTCTCTGAATGATATTAATTAAGTCAGATAAAAAAATAGTCATATTTTTAGGTTTAAATAAGCTTTTACATTCTAGTTCTGATAACAATTTTACCAATAAAATGATACTTTCTATAGTTAGCTTTCTATTTCTTTCTGTAGCTCACTTTTAAGGCAAAACTTTAATTGCTCCAGTTTTTATTTCCTATAATGTCTGTAATTTTTATTTATATTATTTTTAAAGTATTCTAAGTACCCAGATGTACTTTAAGGTACATCTTTTTTTTTTCTTTTATGTTCATTATTGGATTTAGTCTCTATGTTTTCACTATGTTTTCTCTATGTAGTCACTATGTTTTCTCTATGTTTTCTCAACCATTGAGTGTTTTTGTCCTTTCACTTTGATATGCACACATAAAAAGTAAGTTCAGCTTGAATTTGTGCTAGCTCCTCAACTTTTTCTGCATGTCTACTATTATATTCTTTAGCTTTTTTTTTAACTGTTGGACTGGTTCTGGCTGGGATAGAGTTAATTTTCTTTACAGCTGCTAATATGGGGCTGTGTTTGGGATTTGTGCTAAAGAGTGGGTTTTTGCTTTTCCTATTAAACTGTCCTTTTCTCAATGCAAGAGTTTTTCAGCTTTTACCTTCCCAATTCTCTCCCCAATCCTGCTGATGGGGGAGTGCGAGAGTGTCTAGGAGGGTCTGGGTTGACCTCTGGGGTTAAGCCATTAACAACTGTTAACAAAATGAGCAAAGGCAAAAAGAAAAAAGATTCTTGATTCCTGATTCTGTGGTGTGTAGAAGAACACTCCTGCAGCCTGCATAGAACAATCCCTTTTCAATGTCTTCATTTGCACCATTTATTTCTTTGATGTGTTCTTCACAGAACATCCAAGGAAACAAGCAAACTTCCCTGAAAACCTTTGCTCAGTGACTTGCCCAGAAGTCTCTTCTCCTGCTCCTCCAGAGGATGCTGCAGATGCTGTTGTCAGCTAGTTTCAATGAGATCACTTACTTTATTTGAATGTTTGGTCTTTAATGCTTGTCATGCATTTGCAGATACTTCATAATTAAAGGAAACATAACAGACTATAAACTACATTTTGTTTCCCATTTTCTTCAGCTTACATAAGTGCTGCCACCCCATTCATCATTCTGCTTTTTGAGATCCAGTCTTTGAGCAACAAGTTCACTTACCTAGGAGTGCTTCTTTGTCTATAAAAACATGAAACACTGGGATGGCTGGGCAGGACCACAGTGTAGGGCAGGGGAGAGGAAAACACTGGGGCTTGTGCTGGAAAATTTTGTTTACAGACACCTTTTATAAATATATAACCACTAGGTGGCACTTTGTATTTGGATTTAAAAATTGTCACTTCCAAAAGACGTTTAGCATTTTTCAAAACTGTCTAGGCATGCATAAAACATGAAAAAACAACAGAGTGCTTTGAAAATGAGTCAGAAAGTCGACAGCTTGCCTAGGGTTTATTTTCAATGTTTTGATTTTTGTATTTGGCAGAGCGGGAGCCATCTCACCTCTTATGGGCAATGATTTCTAGACTGCAGGTCTGTGTGCCACAGCATGGAACTTAGGTCGCATGGGAATTATGAACATATATGGACTGACATTCCTTCTGCATTTTCACACGAGTGAAAAAAAAAAAAAAAACAAACGAAAAGCAGGTGCTGCACAAGTAGCAAGCTAGCAAACTGGGAGCAAAGCAGAACTGCTTAGAGTGGGAACAGGAATGCGACGGTCCCAAAAAAGGCTATTGCTCCACGCGGCCTCACTGAGGGTATTTCCCACTTGCTTTTGCCAGGGCTCTGAGAGCACAAACAGGCTGTGATGGGGCCGCAGCTGCCTTCATCCTCCTCAGAGCCTGTGCCTTCCTCTCCCCTGCCCTGCATTGTGGCCCTGCCCAGCCATCCCAGAGCTCTGCCCAACCCTGGTGCCCTGTGCTGGGCCCTGACTCACCTCTGCAGGCTGATGTCCCTGTCCCAGGGAGGTGACACCTGCCTGGGGCTGGAGCTGCCTTGACCTGGGGGAAGGACCTGCCCTACCCTGCCTGGCCAAAGCCCCTCTGCGTGGGGCTGCCTGCCTGCAGTCCTGTGACAATACAAACACTGCCTCCAATGGGGAATAGGAGCAGCCCCAATTACTCAGAAACACTGAGGAAACTCCAATATAAAAACTTTTCATTCCTGGTCAACAAACATTACTCGTAGACAGCAAACAGGAATTTGAAATTCTACAGTAGACATCAGATTTAACTAGCTTAAATAGAATGATGAAACCAATAGAGTTTATTTCATATTAACCTAAAATATTTGATGTTCATAGGTCCTTTAAAAGCCAGTTCTATTACCAGGAATGGCAAAAATATGGTTTCCATGATTTCTAAGGGATTTTGGGATTTTAATGAAATTAAACACTTCAGAAGAAACGTCTTGTTTCCCTTTTGAAGAACAGTTTCCCTTTGGACAATCAAAAATCTATTGTCCAGTTTTACACTCAATGAAATGTACATATTTTTAGGGTACTATGGGAAATACGGAAGTTGCCAGCTAAAACTTTGAAAAAAAATCCCTCTCAAAAAACAAAACAAACTTTCTTCCAAATTTTCCAGGTAAATCCTGTTTTCCAATTACTCAAAACGTCCTGTGAAGACAAGAGCATTTATTTTTGTTTGACTGAACATCAGGATAATCTTACCATAAGAACATTATTTTCTATTCTTATGCAAATATATTAATGTGTGTATAGTCAAAGCTGTAAGAGGTACCTTCATCTTTATGTTGCCCCAATTCTGACATGCTGTACATTCTTGAAAATTACCATTAAAAATCAATCTCCTGTTCGTTTAAACCCTATCACAAAACATTAAATGTCTCTATTTAGAAGTAGGACCATATATTTCTGCTAGTATGTATTATGTCTAACCCATGTGCTATTTGTTGTATTAGCTGAAGCTCTTTCAGTGTTTTGGTACTCAAAATTCCTTCCTTGTGGTATTTCACTTTGGATGTCATGGAGAATAGACTACCATGGCCACTGCTGTCTTTATTAGGACTGAAGTGCAAGACTGTGCTGGGCAGTATTTCCTTCAGAATCTTCTGGAAAACACAGTAAATTCACTTATGGATGTGCATTTTCCTTCTTCAGGTCTACAAATGCCGTATATTGATGTCTACTGCCAAATTTCTATCTACGTTTTGGGTAGAGCAGAAATTTCATGTCTTCAAAATCATTGTGGGCACCTGGTGCTTCTCTTCTTTCCAAAAGGGTTTGTTATTGTCACTCTTAATAAATTATACTATGTGAGATATTTGAATGAGGCTGATCAGGATGTTTTGCTGGTCTTCACCACTTTATTTTCAGTTAGTGACTTTCCAGCAGGCAACTCATTTCATTCAAGGCTCTTTCTCACCTCTTTCACCAAGCCTCCTTAAAAGACAGAGCTCTGCCTCTCTTTTGCCCTCAAATATTTAAGTACAGCTTCCACAAAGCCCAGACATTGTCAATACCATAAGGGTCAGTTTTATGTGGTGTCATTAATGATGATCAGTGAAAGCCAAAACATAAAAATATCCAAAGCAGCCCCTTTAACTTCCTTCATTAAAAAAAAAAAAAAAAAGTGTGAACTAAGAAGTAGCAACATATCTGTATTACACCTGCAAAAGCAGCAGCACAGAGATTTAAGAAAGCTAAAGCTGTGCTTCCAAGAGTTACTGGTGCTGCATGGAAGTTCCATGACCCCACCATCTCATTTAATTCTACTTTGAATGCTACCTCAGAGGACTGTCAGCACCACTGCAGTCTGAAGTACTGACTCATTTTACAGAGAAAATAGCTTCAAAACTAAACAAAACCTGATGCAAGACCATGATGAGACAGGGAGCATAAGAAAGGGGGAACCTTGAGGAGATTCCTGTTCATGTAGCAAAAGAAAGGTCTCATCTGGCTTTGTGTCAGTCTCCTATTTACTAACGTGGAGGATACAGGGATCACGTCTGTGTAGCTATAGAGAGAGGGGTGTGTATTATTCACAAGGGTGTGGGGGTGTGTGTAAATGCAAAATATGCACCTCTCTTCCTGTAAAAACAACCTTAACAGGTAAGCTAGTCAGATATTTAACTTCTGGGCAACTTGCCATGGGTCTGACATTTGAATGTTCATCCCACTGTTCTGAACAGCTCTGTTTCATCCACAAGATCATGAGCTCCGTGCTGGAATCACTGAGGAAAATTCTATTGACAGTGCAATTCAGGAGATTGGATTACACAGCAATATTGGTCCTTCTTCCTTTAAACTTAAGAATAACTGAGAGCATCATTTTGGTGTCTTGTCTCTTTTAATTTCCTATTACAAGCTGCATTATGAAGCTTCTCTTCGAGAGGTTTATGAAATTCTTTCCAAAGCCATTTTTCTTTTTGTCTACATCCCTTTCTCAAAGTTAAAAAGCTGTACCTAAAATTAAAAATGTTGTCTGACATATGGGTCTCACAAAAACATATTTTGGAAATCAAAATCTGAAAGGACACATTTAACTATGCTGCCACTCAGTCCAAAATGAACCAAAAGTCCCTAAACTTCATTATTTTCATAATGAAATCTTTTTTAGAACTCTTAGTTGTAGAACCCTGTTAAAAATCTTCTGAGTTTTAACATTTTTGACCATAAGATTCCATTTTTTCATTTGAAGCTGAGCCAGTTACTTTATAAGGAAAAACTCTGAAAACTCAATAAAGGCAGAAATTTGCAGAAGGATAATTTTTATGTATTTAAAATCACTTTTCTTGGGAACTTACAATTTTTTTTTTGTTAGAAGACAAGCCATGGGTAGCCAATAAAAAACAAAACAGGTTTTTTTTCTATATAGATCTCAAAATCTGTACCTATTATGAGCTAGTTAGAATGCAATTCATCTGCCCTTCAAAAAGAAAGAAATGTGCCCAAAATAAAAGAACCTCTCCTAGGCTTCCAGCTAAGGTGCATCCATATCTCAGGGGTCAAATTATGGGAGGGAAGAAGACAATGAATGTGGATAGAAGCTAATGCAGTCTTCATAAAATAAACAACCAGATGTTCTAAAGAGCACTACAGAGAGGAAAGCACTGCCACAGGTCTTTGGAGAGTGACTTCTCCCCTAAATGGAGTGTAATGCTGTCCACTAATGGAAAAGTATGTGCTAATGCCTGAAAATCCCCCAAAGGGTGCAAAGCAAGAGGTTTGGGTGTCTCACAGTTTGACATTGGTGAATTAGCAGAATTTAGACCAACTGGGTTTTAGCATATCCTTAGCAAAGGATGCTTACGCTGTCTTTATACAATGTTTCTTTGCAAAACACACTACTGTTTTATTTAGCCATGAAGTGCTTTATAGACTTCATAGTGATTTTAGATGCAATGCAAAAATTACTCAGCAAAATTCTTCAGCCCATGTCTTGAGACAGCTCAGGTGTAAGATCTTTTTATCATGTCAAAGAAACCCAAATAGCCCTTAAATGTTTCCTTTTTGCCTCCCTAACTGGGAGCTGAAAAATGAGATAAGATATTTGTGGCAGCAGCCCTTTGGCCACAGAGAGCAACAGGCACAACTTTCCCAGGCACTGTCCTGGGGAAGGCTGTGAGAAGATCAAAGAATGATAAACAATTCTTATCTTCACTTGCTGTACCCGTTGTTGTGAACATGTGGAAGGTGTTATGGAGATTTGTTTACCAGAGGGTGGTTTCTTAATTAGCCAGTGGTGATGGTGTTTGGAGTGGAGGACCAATGAGGTCCACCTGTACCGCAACTGTCAATGGGTTTCTTAATAAGGACAGAATAATAAAGAGCTTGATCAGCCTTCTGTGAATCATGGAGTCAATGCTAATTATTATCTGGCCAGGGGCCTATGACGACAGATATTTAATACATAATTGTCATCTAGTTCAAAGAAGAAACTACTTGTCCCACACAATTTGGATCCTCCAGAATTCAGAAGCTGTGCATGCCAGCCAAATTCTGGACCATGTGGCATAGAAGTGCAAAGGTTTCCCAGGTACCCAATAAATTAATGAAAAGATTCCCACTGATTTTGATAATGGAGGTCCAAGCCTTCTGTGGAAAATCTCAGGGAACCCTTATTTCCAAGATCAAGACAGTTCCTTCTCAAGATTTCATTAACAGCTTTTGTAAGTCAGGTAGCAGATACTAAAGCTAGAGAAGTATGACAGGGCCTGTATAACCATCTTTCCCATTCAGGAAAAAGTGGAATAGCATTTGGGACTTTATTGTAAAGAATTATGTTTCAAATGTATTACAAGTTACATGTGGAGCTACAATTTGGACTAGTTCCAGCTTGTCAATTTTCTTTAGTAATTCTACTTTTTCAGCAGTCAGAGTATTACTGTTCAAAAGGGTCCTTACTTGTTTGTATGATTACAGAGAGCTTACTAGGAAAACAAGGACACACGGAGAATGTCTATTTTTGTAAATGTAAATGAATATATTTAACATAAGCTACTCTCTGGAGGTTCTTGGTGAGGGTATCTGTAACAGAAAGCATAGAACAAATTCTCCTGTACTATTAAACATGCAGTTTTCATAAAGCAGGGGCTTTTTTCCAGTGTCCAACAAAATAGACAGTTTCAGGTGGGCATTCAAAAAAGTGTCTAAATCATTTCACTACTGTTTTGCCACTGTCTGCAGGGTTGAATCAACACCATCAGACATCCTGTGTCCTTCCAAGATATGAGTTTTCTTTCACAGCAGTTTTACTTCAGAAGGCACCCCTTTCCCAGTGAAAAGAGGCTGGGAAGAAAATACTGACAGCAAACTTCTTTCTTCTCCTAGGAACCCAAAATAAAACTGGTGTGCATCACGAAGATACCTTTGGAGCAGTCCAGCATCTGGATCACAAAAGTGTACCTTGAGGAAAGCTTTACTTTCAAAGCCATGTAACAGCTAACAGGGAATTTATTGGTTCATGATTTAATTAATTAAGCTGGCCTACTAATTATTTCTCCATCTGGCTTCACACTAGTATTATTTATGTAACAGCCATCTTTCTTTGCCACTCATATATAAATAAAAGCCTTAAATCTAGATTAATTATTCCAGTAAGATTTTTCTTTTTTTTAAATTACTGATCTTGATTAATAAAATGGAGAAATTATAATAAAATACAAACTGTTGATGATCCTTTGAGGTTTTTTAATCCAAATTAGTATTAGAATATGCACTGAGGGAGTTGCACATTTAAATTGAGGAGAGGTGGAAGAAGCATCGTAAGTTGAGACTCATGTTTATGCTCAAGAGCACCGCAGATGGCAGGTCTTTGAGGTCCCATTCAGGGTGTATTCAAAACAAAATGAACACAAAAAGCCCAAATGAACCACGTATTGACAATCTGAATTTATCTGTCACCTTTTTATTCCGCTTGCTGAACAAATGGCTTTACCAGCAGCTTCAACTTACAAGAAAAATGTTATTTTTCCATAAACCTTTTTTCTTCTCCCATGAAAATGTAGGAAATTTAATAAAATCTAAAAAATTAAAAAAAAACAACCAAACAACACCCCACCAAAACGCCCAAACAAACCCCAAGCCAAAAACCTAACAAAAACCCCTACATCAACTGTTCTTCTTCCTTCCACTAAATTACAGTTTGCTGAATCAATAGCTATATATTTGTCTTTCTATGCAGAAAGAAAATGAAAACAATAAAGTGACAGAGAGAGTTGGGGTTTTGGGCATAACACGACTGCCCAGTTTTCCCTTGGCACGACTCCATGGTCCTCTGGGTGTGAATCTGGCCTTCAGTCTGAAACACTGTGCACTTGGGAAACCCAGCGATCCTTCCTGCCACTAGCACTTTACTCTCAGGCATAGCTAGGGAGAGATGCTTGGATCCAAGGCTTTCAGCTTTCCCTCAGATTTGCTCTTCCTGCTGGTCCTGTCATCACAGCTGCTCTGCCAGTCAGAAAATGCTACAACAACTTCTCAGCACATAAGAATGTGTTTGCTCCCAGCTGGTGTCCCAGCCAGGGCATTCTTAGCACCTGCAGACCTCTCACCACATGCTTGCTGCAGCAGTACATTTAATGCAAAATTGCATCAATTCTAAAAAGCATAAAATCCCAAGCACAGTTCAAACAACTATGGAAACTGCAATCACAACAGTAAAGAAGGTAAAGAGAGAAAATCTTCAATACTCCAGTTATTCTACATTACAGTTTTCTTACCCTTGTAGTCCACTGGCTTTGCATTCTTTAGAAGTTCCATGCACCTGGTTTCCTCCTTGTGAATCTCCAGCTGAAACCTGCATTCTGGATGGACACCATTCACCTGTGTCAAATTAACAAACGGGTTGTGTCTTGAAACTAGAATGAAAATGCTTCCTGAAGAATGCAACTACCAATAATGACATCCACAACTTTAACTGGCACGGGTTTCACCCAAGCATGTGCTAGGCACACTCAATGCCAGCTTCTCACACACTGACTTTTCAGAACAAAATGCTGAAACACTCTATTGGCTTCTTCCTGTAGCATTTATTTAGCTTTCTAGTGCATTCCTCAATATTGTACCACCAGATCTTTTTCTCCAGAAAAACTCTGAGCTGAAACGGAAAAGTTTTTCCCCTTTTGTAGTAAGTTAGGGAGCTGAAAGTTTGATACAAATCACAGAACATGAAAATTGATCAAACTTCATTCTCTTTGACATGGTAAATTCTGTTTTTCTTCCACCCTTTTCCACCATGTATGTTTTATCTCCTGAAGGCGCCAGACCATGATTACTTGATACAAGCAAATTCTCCACAGGAAGAAAGCCCCATTTCTTAAAAATTAAAGCACTAATGTCTTTACTGGTTCAAAGCCCTGCCTTCAGTTCTTTGGTTTTCAGAAAAGTTTATATATGTCCACAGGAGGAGACAGGAACGCAGCAGTACTGGAGAGAAAAATGAGACCCTGGAAAGTTGTACTGGGGTCAGCTGAATTCAGAGAAGCAGTCAGAGCCTTACAGAGAAACACATGGAGTCCAAAAGAGACTGCATGGGAGAAATTACTGCAGGAGGTGGCAAATGCAAAAGCTGGAACATCAGTGGAGCTGGTGGGACAGTTTGATTAGCTTAAATGAAATCACATCTTAAATAAATAAAATGGGAATATGCAGTACTTCAGTCTTCCTCACACCTCACAGTTGTAATTACCAAGAAAAAGGTGGTCTCTCTCCAAGTTTCTGTCTTTTCCTTCACATCTTTTAGGAGACATTTAATAACACAATCTGGTAATGATCTCTGATGCATGACACATCAGTTTTTAAAAAATGTTAGTAATTATTAAGTTGTGATTCTGGGCCCAGAACCTCAGATCCAGAGTTAGGACTGAGAACCTGGTGATGCTGCAGTCTCTTTGTGGACAAACCACTTGCATAGCTTTTAAAAATACAGTGCAAGAGCCATAAGCATAACAGCAGGGGCTGTTATGAAAACTCACAAAAATCTGTCTCTTCTCCAAATGTCTCACTTCACTGTCTGCAACATCAGAACCTGACTTCCCTTTCCATGTCTTTTCTCTGTGTTGAGTACTGAAATTATACATTTCAAGTGCAGAATTATTTTCCTTTCAAAGACACATATTTAACATAAATTAGGATTTCTAGACTTTGTAATTTAAAGTTCAGCATTATACTGAAAATACCTACATTTTGGTATGTATAATCCTTTTTGCAGATAGCGGCCATGTAAAATAGGAGTCCCACATACACATAAGGTTTTTTAATAGTGCTTCCCTTTCACAAAACTTATTTTTGGCTACTTTTCATTTTCAAGTGCAAACATTCAGTAACTGACAGTGGATTTCCTACTCATCAAAAAGTGTTACAATTACTGGGTCTTGGAAAGGAAGGTTCAGTAAATAAAAAAGTTAACTAAATGAAGGATAAATCAAACTAGCTACTATAATTAAGAAACCTGCTGAGTAAACAACTTCTCTTTCTGATACCTCTGAAAAATCAGTGATTAATAGTAAAGTTTTGTTAAAAATTCTTTACTACCCAAAGGCAGCATATTACTTTTCACAGCTGGGCTACATGCTTAAACTGTACTATACTATGTTCTAATACATCCAGTTCATTCAGATGGACTTCACAAAGCTTAAGAGATTTAGGGTTCCAGATGATGTGGCTCTGACCACCTCCCGAAAGACATCAAGATTTTGAGGGCATTCACCACTCTTTAGGACTTGTGCTCATCCATATTTCCCTCTGCTTAACCAGAGGTACGTTATCCTTAGTCACCAGTGAGTACAGAACCGCATGTAAAGGTGCACACCGAGCTGGATTTCCAGCTCAGGAGTCTCTCTGCATTTTAAGCAGCTTAACAATTTTTGAAGCATCTAGACCAGCAATTTGATGAATAAACATTTCCTCTGACAAGCAGCTTGCACTCACCTTCAGTATGGTTTCCCGACTTTTGGTATTATACAATAACAAAAAATTGTAAAAGCTTTAAAATTTTTTTTGTACGTATTGTATTTCCATCAATGTAACTGACTTTTACAAACTACTTAAGAAACGCTTAAAAATACAAAGACTATAAAAGAACACTTCAATATTCTGACTACTTTGTACATCGCAATCCCATTGTACATATTTCAGAGCAGTTGTGGATGTGGCGCTTTTCCCCCCACGATGATGGCCAGTGGCCTCTGGACCGTTCCCGGGCAGCGCTCCGTGAAAACTCTTCGCAAGCCAGCGGTGTCCACCGGCTACGGGGCAAACTGCGGGGATCAAGCGGCGGCTCCGCGGGGATGGGACCGTGCCCGGCGGAGCGGAGCCGGGCGGAGCCGTCCCGGCGCTGCGGAGCGCCCGGGGCTGCGGCAGGGAGCGCAGGGGGAGCGCCCGGGGGTCCCGGCGGCGCTGCGCGCCCGCTACCCTCGCGTTCTCCGCCCGGGGACGGCCGGAGGCCAGCGGAGAGAGGCAGCGGCGTCCCGGAGCGTGTGCGGCGGGGCCTCCGCACCTGCCGAGCCGAGCCCCCGCCCCGCGGAGCTGCGGGAACAGCGCGAAGGGATCTACACGGGCTCCTCAGGTAAGAGCCGAGCGGTCAGCCCGGCCCGCGCTCCGCAGCGCAGCGAGCGTTCCTTGGGCGGGCTGTGCCCAGGGCGGGCTGTGCTGCGTGTGAGACTTACCCGCACCAGGCTCCAGCAGAGCGAGAGCAGGAGGATCGGCAGGGTCCTCATGCCCGCCGAGTGCCCGTTCGAAGGCGCTCCGCGGGCCCCGTTGGAAGGCGGGGAGCGGGGTCCGGGTCCCGCCCGGCACCATAGGGCCCGGGGCCGCTGCCGGCTCCCCCGCCCCGCGGGCAGCGGCGGTGGCGGCTCCCGCACCTGCCCCGCTGCGACGCCTCAGCTCCCGGCCCGACCGCGGCCGTGCCCGCCGCCGCTCTGCGCCGAGCTCCTCCTCTAGCCCCCGGCTCCTGCCCGCCCGCCCGTGTCTCCCCAGCCCCTCTCCTCGCCTTCCTTTTCTCCTCCTCCCTCTCGCTGCCGCCGGCGCTCCCCCCATAAGAGGTGCGAGTCGCTGCCCTGAGCGCCCCCCGCCCATCGCTGCGCCCCGCAGGTGCCCACCGCCACCCCCGGGCTGCTGCCGGGCACCGGATGCTTCTTACCCCTCTCTGCCCGCTCCCAGGTGCCGGAGAACCCCCTCTTCCCGTGATACGCGCCTGGGGAGCCTGGGTGCCAGTCCCGGCAGCGCATCGGCGCCCGCACCGGGGTGCCTTTTGCCGGTGAAACCAGTAAGATCACCGAACACAGACCCCTCAAGCCAGGCAAGCACGAAAAACGCTGAGGGGTGAGTGAAGTGATGCCTGGCAGGGCCCGTTTTACCACTGTGTAGAGCAACAGCTGTATCTTTCTTCCCTACAACTCTTTATTTTTTTTTTTTTTTCGAGTTCTCAATAGAGAACCAAGAGTTTAAAGCAACTCCTTGTTATTCCTTGGCAGTTTACACCATGCATGGATCTGGGTTTTGCCTCACAAGGCATAGAAAGTACACAGTTAAGTGATGTGTTAGCACATGCCTTGTGTTATAGAAAAAAAAGTGGTTTTATATTGGCTTTTAGCTGTGAATGGGAATATATTACAGTTGCCTTTCCATTGACTTAATATGTGTTGTAATGTAAGTATTATGTACTAAAAGGGACTGAGGAGGCAGCACAAAACTCTCCTAAATAGCCCCTCCAAAATAACCAGCTACAAGCAAAGCAAGGACACTTCTATCAGAAAAGCTACAGCGAATTTTAATTTTTTAATTAATGTGCAAAAATTATTTTCACATATTAAGAAGAAATACCTGATAATAACATCTTTGGTATCATAAAAAAGAAATACTACAAACTAATAAACAGTCTTATAACCTGCATGCTGAGAGCAGAGGGAAACATTAATGTAGAAAGAAAATCTTGTAGGATGGTATATTGTCAGGCTATAAAAGTATTCTCATTGTAGCAGGAAAGAGTACCTCTTTGGATTGACTTGATCTGTATGTGACAGATGGACTGAAGGGCCAGATTACATCTACTCCTGACACAGCTGGTTTGCAGAGGAGACTGGTTATGCCATTAGCTCTGAGATTCCTGGGCACGCTCGCAGGTCAAAACTCCTAGACATGGAGAATTGCACAGTGCAACCCCTCTGATTCCTGAGACCAGTGTCCGAGATTCCTCTTCAGCATCCTGGTTGACACAGGCAGTCTGGATCAGCTCCTCACAATTTCTTAAGAGCTATCAGTCTTTCCAAAATAACAACCTCAAAACCAGTTCTTTTATCGTTCACAAGAAGCTGATGTTTTATCATCACTGCAAGGCTTTCCATTCTTCTCTCTTTAGAAGTTCTTTCTTGCCCTTTGTGATGACTGGTGTCCTGCTAAGAGAGCAGTCATTCTGATGAGGGGAATTAATACATGCCAAGGCTCATCAGGTTCATCAGCAATAAACTCCAGGGCAGTGCCTGTGCAGAGGAGCCACCAGGCAGGCTGTGCCCCAGCTGGGCTGCCCCAGCAGCTGAGGACACAAGAGTTGCCAGGCACCAAACCCCAGTGTTTAATTCTTCGAGCAAATAATTCATTAGGCTGTTGAAGCTGAGTAGCCTGGGAAACCAATTAACAAATTGCTGTTAACGTTCTGTGTAGAAACAGTCTTGGGAACTGTCATCATTATTCCTTCTGTGGAATGACAGAAACTAATATCTCAAATATTAATAGTCCACATATCCTAGAACTAGCAAAGAAATTTTGAAACTTACATCTGTTCTATCAGAAGATTGTACACAGATTTTTGTGATGTTTTGTTTTCAATGAATCAACATTTTTAGGTAAAAAGAAATATCATCAGTTATTTTTCAACCCTTTCCTCTGTTGCTGTTCCCAGTGACTCTTTGACATGAAAGAGACAGCAGATGAAGGAGATGCATAAAGTACTAGTATTTTTGTTTATATACAGCTAAGTGCTTCTTTTTCTCTAAGAAGAAAACAAATTCTTGATGGATGAAGTCCAGAATTCATGGTTCAAGTTCTTTTCACTTAAACATATCACAGTTCAGTGCTCTGTTACAACAGATGTAGAAGGGAAATGAAGAACAAGAATGAAACTAGAACAGCTGTTCATATATAGAGGTAAATAGAAATGAGACTGATATTCTTAATCAGCAAAAAACAGATAGGTTTATGAAAGAACAAATGAGTCATATAAATTTAGACAGAGTTGATTTAATGACATTTCAAAGAAGGGACTGTCAAATTAAAAGGAAAAATTTTATGGAGATATCCATGAGGCACAGGACTGCAAACACACAGAGAGAATGGAGTCCAAACATGGCCAGAAATTCATCACAATAGAGGTGGTAGAGAAGTAAATGCATTTTGACTGAAATAAATAGTATTTTGGATCAGCTGAGTCTGGGTGTTCCTCAGAGGGCAGTAAAAGTGGAAATAGAAAGTTCAGTGACGGGCAATGGACCCAGTGGCAGGCAGCGCCAAGGTACGGCAAGTTCTCTGCTCTCACAACACATTCAGGACCCGAAAGCTTTTCCTCAGTTCCAGCTGTTGGAAGAATCTGCCTGCTGAGCAAAGGTACATGCCAGTAGAGCTATAAGTAACAATTACTTGCTCCCTGGCCATCTGTCTGTTTGGAATTCTCTAATACAGTGCTGGCAGTAAATGGCTGATTAGAGTTTCCATACTGAAGTAATGACACCAACCTTCTTTGAGCTCAATTCTTATTTAAATTGTTGATGGAGTTCAAGATGCTTTGGAAATTTGTATTTTACCTACAAATCATCTTGTTCTGTGTATAAAGTCTCCAAATCCATTGCTTTCATTGTTTAAAAAGAGTTTTCTTTTGTTCAATCGTCTTAACATTTATTGCTCACATAATGCATAACATAGAGTTGCCAGGAATACCTAAACTGCATGAAAAGTTTTGAAGGGTTTCCCTCACAGCATGTGTACAAGCCATCCTGAACAACGTGCCTCTTGCAAGCGTGTCTGTCTCTTGAGCCGCTCAAGCTGTTTCATGTGTTTTGAGCCCTGCTTTCCAGACCACAGAGAGTTTATGTGGAATGCTGTACTAAGTCTCATTGCCAAAGGAGTGCTCTTCCTAGGTGTTCACACTTTTCAAAGACACTAGGTCTTCATCAGATATTCCTAAATCTCCCAAAGGCACTCTCTACTGTCATCCTGCATTTTGTTAGGTTGTTTGTTTGGGTTTTTTTCCTGCAGCCCAACTATTTAAGGAAAGATTCCATCAACCTTGGAAATAGATTTTAGAAAGGGTTTCCAGGAAAGAAAGATTGCAACTAATGTGTGTGCAATTTGGATCTTTTACACTGGAGAAAATTAAACTTCTGTAAAATTTTAGTGTCAGTAACTATTACCACACTTGATTTTACTAAGCCTCTCTCAAAGATCAGATAGAATACAACAAAGACGGCTCCAGGCTTGAGTGAGGCAAACAGTGTGTGTCCTGCTTGTGACAATGGGATTTCAGACCTCGGGCATCCTTCCAGGGGATGTGTGGCTGCAGCACCATCCTTTGAGAAGCAGCACAGTGATGCTTCTGTCCAACTCTCTGGCATCAAATACTGTAGCTGCAGTAAGAGGAGAAAATGAAATTCAGGTTCTCTGTGTTTTATCTGAAGATCCAGATGGTGTCCAGAAGTTCTAAAATTTTGTCACCATTACCAATCATATTATGTCCCCATAATCTCTTGAACCCTGTGTTGTTTTCTAGGCAGAGAAGCAACACCACACAGAGTTTTCTAAGGAAAGGCTGTCCTCAAGTGTGTCACCTCAGCTTTTTCATTCTCCTCCCTCTGAGCATCCCCAACAGTGTCCTGCTGTGTCTGGCCATGAAGAGTAGCTTTATGATGTTGCTGAGGGTACATCTTCTAGTGGTGAGGCTCATACTGCTCCACAAAACACTTTTTTGGCAGAGGCCTGTGGTGTGGCATTTTGCCAATATCAGCACCCCAACGCAGAGATTCCCAACCAGCGACAGGGATACGGAGAACCCTCCGGAATTGTCTTTCTGTAATGTGCAAGTAGCTTGGCTACAAAAAGATGTTTCTGCCGATCACAAATACAAAGAAATTCAGTGAAAACAAAGACACTTTTCTGTCTGGTTTGTTAAGTTCAGGACTGCTGAAGAGCTTATTTAAAGTGAGGTCTGTAACTGTGAAATCCTCAGTCAGAAAATGGCACAGGGACACTTTTCACTGAAGACACAGAACATAGTCTGCAGTACTTAGTGTAAAGTATACAATTTTATTCTTTCTGTCTTTCAAATTTAGAAGACTTCTATGTAATTTCAAAAGAGTGAGAGAGATCCCTTTAGTATAATGAACTCTTTCAATTTCTTGGCCAGGGTATCCAATTTTTCTGATTTCCATTATACTCAGATCCTTATTATACTCATTAAATTAATAGGCATTCAGTTACATTTACATGTGTAGGTGAAGTAGAATTTGATCTTTTAAATTTATAGGTTAAATTTAAAATAAAGAAGTTGGGTATTTGGCATAATGAAAAGTACTTGGCTAATGTAATTTTAACTCTTATTTGTTTCAAAGCTCTATATTTGGTCAGTGCTTTTTATTGAGAGTTTACTGGACAAGAAAACATGAAAAGAAGAAAATTCTCCCATTACTTTTAGGTGTTTTGTAATGGTTAGTTAGTATGTTTGTGTTTATTTTTATATTTTTTTACAATTTAAAGTAAAGGGTAGATCTTCCAAAAAAACTCTAAATACAAAACACAAAACCTACAGAAAAAAAATAACTGATAAAGTGGCATAAAAGGCTTTAGAGGAATAGACCAGACTAAGTGCAGAAGGGAAAACAAATGAAAAATAAAATAAAATACAAGTAGTGTTTATCAAAGGGAGTTATCACGTCATCTAGCATGAGATAATACTTTACTGAGAAAAAGTAAGAAAGTATCTTTGATACAAAGAAAAGTCGTTGGATTTGTTCTAGATAGCTGTCAGTAATGTGTTTGATATGCTGCCATAGAAATTGCTAGTTGAATTGATGATCTATTTGGTTCAAATGTGATCAAATAAGCCTGACTAGTAATGCTGATGTATAAACAGGAGAAAAAAAGAAATAGCAGTAAAGTTCCTCAGAGATCAGGCCAGGGTCCTGTTTTATTCCTTTCAGTACTTATTTTCATCTTTGACAAAACAAAATTTGCTGCTGATTCAAGGTGCTGTCAGTAGTAAGCAGTATCCAGAACTGGATCACCTGAAGTCCTAAAAAGTAGTTGGAAATGTAATAAAGCAAGATGGAATGTCATGTGCTAAAAACAACAAACAAATGTTACCACCATAAGCTAAAGGGCAATAGCAGGAAGTCCTGTGTATACGAGTCAGTGTGTGGCAAATATGAGCATTAATGTGACATGGCTGTGAAAAGTAAGTGTGATCTCATGGGACAGAGACTTGTTGTAGAGTTAAAAAGCAATGAATGAGGTCTGGTCAGGTCTTATCTGGAGCACTGCATATAATTTTAGCAATCTGCAGTCAAGAAAGATGAATTCCGCAGATAAATAATATATTAATGAAGACCAAAGGAATTTAGAGACTGTTTGGTGCAATTGCCAGTGAAAATGTAAACTGATATTAAATATGTCATCAGGAAAGGAACTATGTGGACTAAAAGAAATTTGGCAGAAAAATTGGTGGATTAAGCTAGGTGAAAGTAAATGTGCAGATTCATATCCAGGTGCCTGTTCTGGATGAATATTTTAACAGTGAAGGCAAAGAATTTTTTTTTTTTCAAGATCGAACATGATCAGCCAGTTGAAAGGATTTTTCTGTGGCTCTGTGCACAAACAATAGACTGTGATTTTCTCTAGGTCTATTCCAAGCCACTATCCTACTTTGTCATAAATAATCCTCCAAATTTTCTGTAAAAATCACTGTTCCACAGAAACTCGATTGCTGGAATTTTTTTCTTTTTACACAGAAAAAGTAGTTTTCTGTACAGAGTACACACCTTTGTGGAAAATTCTATTTTTCATCAAAAGTCAGACTATTTTTGCCAGAAATACAAATATTTAGCTTTTGGATAAATATTTCTATTTGGGGCTTTTCAAAACAAGCATAAATTTTGCTAGAGAGGAAACAGAAGTCCCTACTAGGCTCTACTTTCTGAAGTTTTTTTGTTCAATGGAACCTTTTCTTGGAGCAGAGCAGATTTTAGGCAAATTTCACAAACTGCATCTAATTTTTTGGTAATCTGGGAGTATTTGTATCAGGAAACCTGTACTGGCTGCTTCTCCAAAAAAAAGGGGAAAATACAACATTTAGATTTGTAGTAAAGCATGATTGAAAAAAAGACATGAAGAATCCCAGCCATCACTAGTCTTGGTAAAGGGAGAGGGGGAAAATTGCTTTTATGTAGTCAAAAGATTAGGTGCTAGTTTTGCATTATTTTAAATCTTGGAGTAGAGCCAAGTAAATGTATAGTGAATTTTCAGTCAGAGTAAGTTGCAGTTCGAAGTTGTTTTGATTGTCAAGTTTTTGTATCTTTAGGATAGAACTTGGTTTACATTGTGGTGGTTTTTTTTTGGTCACTTCAAGAAGACTGAAATGCCTCTGAAATTAAGAACATCATTCTGTCAAAGACTTTGACTAACCATAAGCCTAATGGATATAAATAAAGCAACAATTTTAGAAAGAGGAGAGATGAGATTTCAGTGTAGTTATCAATATGAGGCTTGGTTTCTGTTGCTTATCTCAAGCCTACCCAGGAGATAGAAAAGGAAAAATGTCATCATTGATGTAATCGAACTTCTAAACACTATAAAATGACTGTCTCCATTAAAAGAAAAAATCATCATGTAGCAAAGTAACAACACTGTAAGTGAAGCCTAATTGTCCAGTGTAATGTGATCTGAATGACACTCTGATCAGGAAAGGATTACTGAGGCTTGTATGAAGAATTTTCCCACATAGCAGGAGGGTAAAAGAAATACGTATTGACAAAACAAGCCCTTGTAATCCACAGGAGTGTTCCATAGACAGAATCAGTACTCCCCACTTCAGGTCCCAAGTTAAATAGAAAGCACTGGGGAGGCAGGAAAAGGCAGGGCAGTTGTGCTATGGGCTGCCAACCTTAGTGGGTGAAGACAGATGGGCATTCAGGTGAACAGGTGCTCTCTGGAGAATGCAGTATTAGGAGCAGAGGTATGCTCTGTCCTTCTCTAGATGACACCTTTGGTACTGTGTCTTGGATTGAGATGGGCTACCTGGTTTGAAAGTTGTTAGAAAGGGTTGGATAGAAAATGAGAGCCAGACCCGTGGTGGCAGAGTGGCCTAGCTGCAGGGGGACACAGGGGGGATGTCACTGAGCAGAGAGCCTAGTGGATTGGACAGCCAGGAGTTGTGTTTCATCACTTATATAACCCTGGATGCCTACCTTTCCCACTTTCTGGAAAAGTGTATTTATTGCTATGGTATTACGCAGAATATAGGTCTTAACAGCTTTGTCTCTGAGTAGATGAAATAAAGTGCTTGTAGGCCCTAGATGCTTACATTTTGCTGGAAAATAGGTGTCCATGGATAAGATCTTGCCCCATATTTCCTCAATTATTCTTTTAACAAGTGCTAACTCAACACTGAGAATGTAATTCTGAAATCTCTTTAGCTCTGGTCCTAGGGAGGTGTTGAGAGTCCTTGGGTTTGTGCAACTGCACTAGATATTGAGAAAGCTCAAACTGGAATCAAGGAACCCTCAAGAGAAAATTGGGTATTGCTTTAATCCGTCGTTTTTGGCCCAGCCCTGTTCACCTTGAGATCAATGGCAATAGTCCCATTGGTTTCAGCCGGGAACAAAATCAAGCATTTGGCTGTGAAACCATGTAAATTCTACTCAAATCTAAAATTTCCATAAATCATGCTGCTCTTTTCAAGGTGAGCACAAAGCTGGCTGGGCTTCTGATCACTAGAGGAATGATGGCACAGACCCTTCCTTTTTTAAGTATCCTACATCAGCTATAGTGTGGGGCATCTCATGTACCAAGGAATGATATGCACTAAATATGCCAGTAATTAGTTAACTCAGTCTCCACAACTGAAATGCCAGTAGAACTTTTCCCCAGTTGCAATGCTCTTTTGGACTGAGAACTTAGAAACTGATTCTAGAAGTAATTTCCCTGCTTTAATATATACTATTTTTAATGGAATTGTGCAGAATGATTAGTGAGAGGCAAATGTCAAAACACCAGACAGAAACTGACTCACCAGTCATAGGATTTAATATTAAGGTCAGGCTATGGAAATAACAATGGCGCTAAGTCTTGATTATCTTGTGCCTTGTCCAGTGATTTACATTGGAGAAAAATGACTGGAGTGGATATAATGTGCTAATTTTCCAAATTTGGTTGTATTTTATATATTCCTTCCACACTTGTTAGCAATGACACAGGGCACAAAGCAGTTAAAAAAAAGACAAGAACACAAAACAAAGGAACAAGCTCAGAATGTCCTAGAAGATTATTATGAGCAATTGTCTACAGGGATTTTAAGGTTTACTCTTTTTTCTTTTTAGGCAAGATTGAAATGTTGACATTCTGTCCAAATAGAGCATAGCAAGAGCACACAAAATCCATGCTTTTTCTTGCTAGTTATTCCAATTTCCCCTGCTTTTTCTTAATGCATTTGCATGTGCCAATTGGTAACAAACCTTTAATGTTGATGCTTTTTATTTTAAAAAGAGCTTTCATCAGAACTTTGATTGCATGGACTGCTCTGTGGTAAATGAGCTTCAAATTACATTATGCTTGAACTAACTGCATCTGCTCACTATGAGTATCTCAGTCCACAGTGGCACAGGAAGACATGAAAGGTTGTCAGGTCAAATGCTGATACCAGCTTTCAGGCAGTACAAAGCTTCCATGTTAATGATACTTGATACTCCTTCTGTATTACTGAAACTGCCCCAAACTCTCACCCTGTGTCTTTGTAAGTTCTGTCCCTTCACTGCTAGTCATCCCTCTGTGCTGCTGGTTTGTGTTTTGGCTGTAGAATGTTGATGAATTACAGGCTTCAGACTCAAAGTGTCATCTACTCATGTTCTCAATTTTTGTTGTGTTTGATTATCTCAATGTTTATTGGCATGTGGCCTTTCTCCACTACTGTCTACCTGCCTTGTACTTACTGGACATTAGATAACATTGGTAGCAATTTCACTTTGTTTTCCTCAACACCTTCTTAAGGTCATTTTCCAACTCTCCCTCATCAAGCCATGATGATAACTTATCTTGGGAGTGCAGTGTTTGGTCAATATATGGATTTTAGAATAGCCAGTGGCTATGATTTTGACTGCAGTAGCCACAGCAACTTCAGTACAACTTAATTTTGAATATATTGTTCATAGAGGTCACTTACCTAGCTGAATTTGAAATTAAGAGCCTTTCAGTTATTTCTGAATTATGTGTTTCTGAAAATTAATGGTATGTTTTTCTATTCTCTTGTAGATACTCTGAAATATGAAGGGCTTGCCATTCTGCCAAGGGCTGAGTGCATTGATTATGTTAATGCAGAAGGGAAGAAAGATGTGACACTGCAGAAATGATGCATAAGAGAAAAATCAAATTCATGGAGGTAATACAAACTTGAAGAAATAGTTTATCATGGAATGATCCAATCAAAGAAATGTTCATGGAATGATAAAGTGTGGAAAGGTCTATAGGATGATACTCAACGGTCTGTCACTTTCTATGGAGTGTGATGCCTCTGAACCTCTGGGTTAAAGAACACATGATGTCTCTATGTAAGGCCTAAATATTAGTGTAACTTTCAAATTTGGTAGAAGGTACATAAACAAGAATGCCACGCCTTTTATTGTCAAAAACAAGAATTTCATACAGGGGAGGAAGCTCAATTAAAGGGTAGCTAAAGGGTAAAGCCCTGGCAAGCAGCAGAGGCTCTTTAAAAATACCATATGGGAATTCAGACCATCCCATTTTAGAAAGAGAAAAAGAAATCCAGCATGGCTGAACAGAAAGGGTAGGGAAAGTTAATAGATGCAAGAACCTTCAAAAGCTGAAAAGATAATAACCAGAAAAATCATAAAACTCCATATAATACACATGAAGAAGCAGAACAGGACAGGAGATGAACTTCCAAATGGCACCAGTATTAATTAATAAAGTCTTTTCCACACACATCAGAAGCAGCAAGCCTGATAGACCATCAGTATAGCAAACAGAGGATCACGATGCATCAACATTTTCAAAAAGATAAGCCTTAGAAAAAACCCCAAATGGATTCATTCCACCTGTGTACATAATGAAGGAGCAAGTACAGAGAGCCCACCATGGCAGAACCTTGATCATAAGTGATGTTTCAGGAAAATATGTCTGTAGTCAAGATTTTTGTAGAAGTTTATGGAATAAAGAGACAGGAACAACAGTAACTACCAGATCTGGCAATATTCCCAAAAGATCTTAGATGAATTTCCAAGTGAAAGAGCTGAGCTGCTAACTGAGCTGCTAATAGTGTGTGATGTTTCACTTAAATCTTTGGTGCAGAAGGCTGGCAGTGAGATCATATGATACAAACTTTTAAATGGTATTCCAGGGAACAAGTATGGATGTCATGAAGATGAATAATGAAAGTTTACTGATACTCTCAATACAAAGATTAGTTAGGACATGAAATTAAACTACTAAGTTACCTTTTTCACACAATGCACAGATGATTAGACATTTCTAGAGGATGCTGGTGGCTAAAAATGAATACAGGATAGAAATTGTAACAAATTAATGGAAGGAAAGCTTAAAGAGGGTTAAGCACAAAGATATTACCACTGGCTTAGGAAACACTTTAAATACAAATCACTGGATTCTGGGAGAATAGTCACCAAAGACCAACTGTCCCATTTTAAAACTCTTCTGTACATATTTGCTGTTTGCTGCTGTCAGAGACAATGTGTTGGATTAGTATGGAGTCCTGGTGTTAGCTTTTATGTTCCAATGGTTTTATGAAGCAAATTAATTTCTGCTAGCTGTTGTGCAGGTAGTTAACAGGCAGATTCCTTCTCCAGAATCATCCTCAATAACCTGTATCTGCACAGGATTTGGGATTAGAAGTTACTCCCTGGAAGATGAACAAATGAGGCCAATAATTCCTGTTTATTTAACTCTTCTTCATCTCTACCCAAAATATGTAAGAAGAAACTTAAAGATAAAAAACAAATAACAGGAAAAAGGAAGGCGTTATCAAAACTCTGCCTTTTAGTTTTGGTTTTTTTCCACACTAGTTTTAGTTTGAGTTTTCCCTTTTGATTTTCATACACTTTGAGTAACTGTATACACATTAGTAAATACTAGTTTAAGTTGCATGTTTATTTCTTGCTGACAGGCAAAATTATTAATATTTTTATGATAATATATTTATCCAAAGTTTGCTTAAGCACTTTTTGTGTCCACCTAATTGTAAGGAAATGGAAAACTGAAGTCATACCAACCTCAAAAGAGTTTATTAAAGGGCAGAAACAGCAACTAGAAATATGTGTTAGCCAAGACTGTTGTACACTGTGTTCCCAAACTAGTAAGCACAGAAAGATCTATTTCAATTGATATTTTATTTGGCATATAAATTTACTCTTATATCATTTATTCAATAAATTAATCAGGTACAACATACCTCATACAATCTATGGATCCCCTCATACTAGAAGTTTAAAATAATATTCACAACTGGAGCTCCAAAGAGCTGCAGCATATCTGGAATGACCCACAGTATTTCTCTACTCTCCCCTAAGAATTTGTATTAGCAACCTATTTCTGCAGCACGGCTGGCCTGTCTCAGAGGCTGAACTGAAAGGTCTTCCAGGATGGTCTTTATTAGCTCTTGGCAGCACAAATGTGATATTCCTGTGGTATATCATGTTTTCCTAAGCCAAACTAATACAAGGAATGTCCATTTAACACATCTCCTTACACAGGCTGAACATTACAAAGTGATGAAATAAAAAGTAGCCGGAATATATAAAAGAGACAATACACCTCTCGAAAGGAAAATCAGTATTTGGTTTTCCAAGGGGCCATGCAGAAGAAAAGGGATGCTCTCAGGTATAGTGCTACAGGTAAAAGCATACTTGGGAGAAAAAAGCTTCCTCACAACTCAAGTATAGAGCACACAGGAGAGAATGACTTTTGCAGACACTGTTAAGACTGAAAAACCTCCTGAAGGGAGCTGTCCTCATATGAATGTCTGGTGATTTTGGACAGTCAGTGAACATCATCCTGGAAGAGCTTCTTGTTGATACTTTTATCAGTGACAGGGAAGCAACTGATTGAAGCAACACCAACTAGTAATTTGGGAGCACGTCGTTTTCTCCAGTGCTGGGTGAGTAACTGGGTAGAAAGAGTCAATTGCTTCCATGCTGCTCGGGGAATGTGGGACAGTTTTTCATGGACTTTAACATTGCTTATAAGTTTGAGCTGGTAGGGCTGCTGCAGCAAATTAGATGTGGGGTGTCTTGGTAAAAACTCTGTGCACACAGAAAGGACTATTTACTTCCTTGAGTCTCATGAGCCATTTATGGATACAGTGACAATATGGCTGGCTTTGACTGTCTTATTTCTAAAGACTATTCAGATCTCTCTCACAGTTAATTTTTATTTTTTTGGAATCAAGAAAAATATGGCAGAACATAAGTTTAAAAAATGTTGGCCAAAGAATGGCCAAAAGGAAAGTTTTAAATTGAAACCATCCCAAAAGCCCCAAAATCTATTGCTAATGGACAAAAGAAAAAGCTTTTCAGAAAATTCCAGGCTCTGTCTTGGTACGTGCAGACTACCACAATTAGAAGAGTTGTCAGTTCCTGCTCATTTTTCTGGAAGATTCTAATTTCCAAAAGCATGCATCAATGTGTTGCAAGACTTTGGCTATGATTTTAGGACCCCATCCTAAAAATGTGCTGCTGGGTGAAGACTAACCAGCTTTAACACCACAAGGCTGGATTGAGTCCCAATACAAATGCTCAGCCTGTTTCATTATCTCCAAATATTTATACTTAAAAATGTATTTCAGTAAAAAAAAATGTGCATTGTTTAGTAACATTTTCTCTGGAATTGCCCAGAAAGAGAAATATAAAGAGAAAAATAATTTTCTCCAAGGTCAGTATTGCTGAGATGAATACATATCCTTGTTTATTATTTCTGTTTCAAACTGATTCATTCCTCTGTAATAACTTTCTCTGGGAGATAAATCTAATCTCCAAATCCTTCCTACTGAATTGTAAATAAATCAGATAAAACAGCTATAATCTAGTTTCATTCACAAACAGAAAATGGAGATTTTAAAACTTATAATTGGGTATCAGGACAAAGAAAATTAAATACATTCCTGAATGCTAGCACAGGCCTTTGTTTCAAATTCCTCATTCCAGATGAAGTGAATTAGCCCAGATTTTCTGCTTGAAGGCTTTGGTAACAATGCTTGGTTATGAGACCAAATATTGGACATTTGATGGCTTTTGTGTCTTTCTACCTGATCTGCACTCACCAGCTTTAAATAAAGTTCTGCCAGAATGGGTATTGCAAACATTTCAGATGTTCCTCAGAGATGGCTTTCCTGAATTCAATCTGTGGGCTGGGGGCTGAATTTCACTTTCCTGAGCCTGAAGGCAACATTTGGTCTTCCCTTGGAAAATCAAGAGATGCTCTTCTTAAAATTTCCTTGAGATTAAATTGCAGCATCTGCTCAAAATACTGAGGGAAATTTGAACCAATAAAGTTACTGCATTTCCAAAAATACCAGAATTGAAGAAAACACACAATTCTTCTGGGAGTTTTTTATGTTTTAATTGATAATTAAACGAGAACTAAAATTTCTTTCAGCAGTTCCCAAAATGAGGTTTAATAGCTCTCATGAACTGTCTTCTATACTCCATAGTATATGCCCAGCCAGTAAAATATCTTCTGCCAATTCCTGCCGCCGAATGAATAAAAATATTAAGACCAGCTGCATTAAAATAGCTGGAATAAAAAGATGGCAGAAACTTTTTGAAATGCTGTCAACATCGTTTTGATTAAGGTTATTTCAATTTCACAGCAGTTGACCTCAAAATAATAATAAAAATTGTTTTCAAGTATAGTATTACCCTGAAATTTTCATTTTAGGCCCACATTTTTATAAACATTTCTTTACAATAGTTTTCATTCACTGGACATGGAGAGAAATGTCTGTTTATTTATAGACTAATACATATGTCAGCTGAGGTCTCAGCCTTTTAAAAGGAAAACTTCTCATGTCTTATGAACTCATACTAAGATTTAAGATAAAGGGGTTTATTGAACATTGCAAATTTGAAGCCCTGTCTTAAAGGTGGTCTGCAAAAATTGTATCTGGTTTTCTAAGGTTGTGAGCCCTTTGTGATGACACTACTGGCCATGTATGTGCTGTCTAACATTGGTAAAAAAATGGGATTTGAGGAGAAGATGGTTAGGGGGATATTGTTTGGTTTTGGTTGTTTTTTAATTTTTTTCCTATTAACTTTAAAAAACCTCAATAAATATCAACTCTTACTTTGTTTTGTTTAATTATTATTTTGAAAAATAAGGATACCATCTGTTAATACCTTTTTTCAGATGTGATGCCAAATATTTTTCAAAAGGCCTCCTGAAGTTAAGTGACAAAACATAAAGAGCCATGAACACCCAGAACTTTTTTGTTAGTAGGAGAGAAAATTCTTTCTGTTCTGAATAGCTTCAGTTTCACTGCCTTTGATCTCAGGATGTCACTTCTGATGTACAATATGTCACTATTGTGCTGATCTTTTCAGACAGACTTTACAGTCTGCTCATATTAATAAAAGGGATAGCTGCAACCTCTTAGCTGCAACCTCATGAAACCCCATGTACTATTGAGAGAGGAGATTTTATTGTAGCTTGTGTTATCTAGCAAAGAAAATCACAAAGGAAGAGTTGAGGTTTTCCAGAAGTATTTAACACATTTGATTAAATTACTTAAAAACTTGCCACCAAAACTGGCCACAAAATTTTCCAAAGTACAAAACTTTTGTTCTAGACATCTATAAGCTCCTAGAATCTTAAAATCCAAATAGGATCAACCAGGAAAAAAAAAAAGTAATTGCTGGAGCAATGGGAGAGAACAGCATTTTAAAGGATGTGTGTTCAGCTTTAAATGAGAACATTGGTGAAGGGAACTCACACAGAAGAAAAATCTTGAGGGAGGAATGCATTCATCAGTGCCTAATAGGGTAAAGCTCCCACTGACATTTTTCCCGTGTTTAGAATATTTCTAACATTTCTGTATTCCATTAATTCTTTTTCATAGAAAGGCCAGAACTACTACTGAGTTCTTCTCTGGGGATGGATAAACTGATGGAATTCTTCCCTTTTGATTCAGCCATTTTCATAAAATTTCTGGCAATTTAGGATCTATGTTTCTGCAGTAATAGGACAGTCTGGCTTTTTGGGGGTTGTACTTGAATGCAAAAAACTCTCCTTGTTATATGATACTACATATAAAGTCCACTGTAAACAAAGAAAAATGGAATTTGACAAAAATATTATTCTAGATGTAGTTTTTTTAAGTGATAAAATTGATTTATATTGTTCTAAGAATACATCCTTAGGTCTAGCTTTATTTTAACATCAGCCTTAGTCATATCATCCCATATACTGGCAATGGTAATGACCTAAAATCTGCATAGCCTTTACTTTCAGGGCTCAGCTGATATTTTTGTTTTCATAGGGAGGGTGAGACACACACACAAAAAAATAAAATGGTAAAATAACAATAAAATAAAGAAAAATAGTAAAATATTACCTATTATATCCAGTTTTCTATATTTTACCGTGTTTCTGTTTTTCATATGATTTTGAATATAAATACTCACATAGGAAATATTTTGGGTTGGGTAAAATCATTATATTGACAACCAGACATGGATTACTTTGAGATGGATTACTTCCCTTTTTTCTCCCATGACCTGCTATGCTTCTTTTGAGAGGAATAAAGACCACATTGCGCCTTAGAAGTTGCAATTCAACCAGGTAACCTGGCTCATGGAAAAGAATGAAAACAAAACATGTTTGAAATGCATTTCCCAAGCACTAAAGCTGCAAAGACAAGGATTTAAAAGTTTCAGAAGGGAAGACTAAAGGTTACCTCTAACTTTCTGTTGACCTTCTGGGTGTGTGCATTACAATTCAGACCTTCATTACATGATGGTATTCTCCCCCCAGTTATCTATCCCTCATTCAGTTCATGTACATAGAATAATTTCTTTTATTTTATTCAGTATGTGACCTTAGACATCTTACTTAATTCGTGCTATCCAAACCCTCCTTAGAACAGAGATTTGTCAATTTTCTCTATGGCTGTTCTGCTATGCTCAGTGTCAGAGTATTTGAATACTTCACAAATGGAATGGATTAATTTTCACAGCACCCAGACGAGGTGGTGCATTATTAGCCCTTTGTAGGGACCTAAAGATGAAGATCAAAAGGTGACTACGTAATTTTGTGTTCCAAGCCAAAACGCCTGCAACCTAATTGTTTAGGACTTCCTATGGTATTTTTTCCAGCAACCTACAAACTGCAATTTTAAGATACTTTGGTGAGAGTGCTTCAGCCTCTCCAATGAAATCAACACCGAATGTCAGGCAGAAGCTCCCAGAAGGGCACCTATCTCACTAGCATCCTGCAAGGACTTGCAGTGTTTACCCCCTCAGCCCCACACTGCTCAGCCTGTGACCTGCTCTCCTGCCTCTGACCTGATCAGCCAGACTGGTGGGAGAGAGGGAAGCCAGGCTGAACTGCAGCCTCTGTGGCGCCACTTAATGCCACTGTACCACGCAGGGCCTGTCTGCCCCTATGAACTGCTGCAAGAGGGGATCTTCCTTCGTGGTCGCAGCTTTTTGGAGGGACAGCACAGAGAGAACTTTGACTTCAGGCCAGGCCTGCTAACACGCCCTAGGGATGTCATCTTCTGGGGAGTGAATGCCACCTCCTGCAGGAAGTCTTCATGCCTGGCTAAAGCAAAACCACGTCAGAACCTCACAGGGTCCCTCAATGAGAGCAGTTGGGCAACCTTCCATGGCTTTTTTGAATGTGAGAGGTCTCTGGGACATAAACCATTATCACACTAGCCAGGACTTCTGATCTCAGAGCACTTCTGATCTCCCCAGTGAGTGTAGAAAAAGAAGCCCTGATAACCATCTTTAAATATTAATTGAGGCCTTTGCTTCTACCAGAAAAGCACTTTCCTCTGTTACCTAAGAAAACAAAACAAACAAGACACCAAATCCCATCTCAAGGCTCCCTTTCCTTGTAGTTTGGCCTTCAGCTCAAAACAAGGGCTTATTTTATCCCATAAAACTGAATGAGTAGAAAACTACCATTATTAGAAAGATAACCAAATTAACTCCAGCACACCCTTACCTCCAGCATGCAACAGCCTCACTTCCCAGGTTGTTCTTCACATACAAACTCTCAATTGTTGTCACCATTCAGCTTACATGGCTCTGGTGTCAGTGGTGGCATAAGGAAGGTCTTGGGCCTAAATATTCTTGTGATAAATATAACAAAGGATCCCAAGGTGATTTGTACACCTTGTTGTCAGAATGTAAGCAGTGAAATAGAGAAGAAACCAATTTAAACGTCATATAAAGAAATGATCTTTTCCTCCCTGGTGTTGTGAAGTCCCAGGACAGAGCTAACTGTGACAATAATTTTAGGAGGAGCTAGGGAAGAGAAGTTTTTTGGGTGGAGAGGTAAAAACAGCCAGGTATTTTTACCAGAGCCAAAGGAAAGGAGAAATCCTCACCCTGTTGTTTGTGTCTGCAGCGCTCTGGAGCCATCACAGGTGTGTGTGGGAGAGCTCCCACCAGCCCGGGAAATTGCTCTGGGCAGGCAGGAGATGCAATGACACTTAGGTCTCCTGACCTCAACAGAACACTTGTGCACATGACACCTTTTCACTTTTTGTTGTATTTCTTATCTTTTGAATGGCTGAATTTTCAACCATTACTTAAGTTTGGATGTTATCTCAATTTCTGAAAATGGTAAATTGACATCAGCTTGTATTATTCCTCTTAAAATGGTTGAACTGTTTGTCATGGATTTCACCATGCTCTTCTGCAATGTGCCCAATTGGTTTCACTAATTATACATCATTTTTGTATTATGTCCTGAATATTTTTTCTGTTTCTTCTGTTTCTTTCTTATGTGCTTCATGCAGACTCTCTCTTCCCCTAACCTCATGCCTTTACTTTTTCTTCCATACAATAGGTACATGGAGAGAACAGCAAAATCTTCTTAATGCTTTTAGCACCACCATGAAAAAAGAGCAATTGCAAGGAAAGAACAGCTCAAGCTCTGCAGGTGTGGACTGCAGCATACTGAGTGTTAAAATCCCAGGAGACTTACCTACAACACTTACCCAGTTATTAAATACTGACAAGATTCTGTTGCTGACTGATTTTTTTCAGAACTTCACAACATACAAAATTTTGAAAGATTTACTTAGGAATGAAGCCAGGATAACCCTCCAAACCACAGAGGTCCCCTGATTTCATTCAGTTTGATGAATTCATGATTATTTTAATGCACAATTGTTACATGCAATTGTTACCTCCTACGCCCACTCACAACCCTCCCGAGCCTGTCGAAGTTTGAGAGTCATTTGAATAATGCCCTTAACAACATACTTTACTTGTGATCAGCCCTGAGGTGCTCAAAACATTTCTTGTAATGCTACTTCAGGCTTATCCTTGTGATGTTGGTGGGCTTTTAGGAAGCAAACCTATTAATCTGCAGTATTTATGCACTTTTTATTAAACAGTTAATAATTGCAGTTGTGCATGACAAGGAAAGTGCTGGAACCATTTCTTAGAGGGTTACAAAATAATATCAAGTGAGTTTTTAATATTTTCTCTGTACTCCTGTTTCATTGGAAATCGGCAAGTTACAGAGACTTGGGAACAGTAGCTACCTTTCTGAGGAATAATTAAATGAAAAAAAAAAAAAAGAAACTGCAGTCTAGAGGTTAAGAGCTTCACAGTTATTAATAAATTTGTTCCATAAATGCTTGAATATGCTCAGCATTTTAGACACCGCAGTGGTGAACCCACATTAGATGGCAGCTCAAAAGAGGAGCAAAATAAGGCTTTTTGTACTGAGTCTGGAAAACCATCCTTAAATACTTCAAGAAAGTAATCAGCTTCCCATTTCAAGGGGAGTGAACAAAGCTCTCTCCTTGGGTTTGCTCTGCTTTGGTTTCATCTCTAGCTGATATTTCTGATTATCAAACCATTGTTATCAAACCTATGCAGTGTCAATGAACTCTATGAAATTGCCAAGCACACAACATTTTTAATCAGTAGAAGATCCATGCTGAATATTTCGTTATGCTTTATGAACAGAGAATAATAAGCTTTATAAATTTATTTACAATTTCCCAGAGAACACTACCATAGAGATATGATTATCTAATGAATTTTGCATAATTATTTAGTGCTTTTTGAATTATATATTTTAAATGTTTTTATAAACTTAATTAGTTCACATAATCTTCCCTAATATTTTTTTAATTGCAATTAAATTGCATGGAAATTTTACATAGACATTGGTATGCTAACTCTTGTAAATTCCATATTAGTTTGAGGCAGTAAAAATATTTTAAAATCTACTGTTAAATCTACAAAAGCATGTCTGGTTTCAGGCTCATTCTTATGGAGGAATCATGCATTTTTAACTTAGCACAGTCAGTCTGGTCAATGTTACTCTAGAAGTCCCGTCCCTTTGTCCTTCCCACCTCTACACTAACCCTGAATACACATGTATGCCTGATGGAAGAGCTTGTTTATTTGTTTTAAGCTGATGGAATATTTGTAAATATACATATTTTTAGAAAGTATCTGCAGTGTCATAGCAGAACACAAATGTGACAAATTAGAAATGGTGCAGTATTTGTAGGCACAATGGAGCAGCTCCAGCTCCAGGTGCCAACCAGCAGGACTTCAAGCACTTTGTCTCACTACCTGTTCCAGTGCTGAGCCCGGGAGTGAGAATGCAGTCAGGGATGGAAGAAGAGGATGTAGAGGAGCAGGAGTGTGTGTTCACAGTGTCAGTGAGAAGTGGGTTTTTCCCATGAAAGCCAGCATTGTGGCTGCTTTTTACAGCCACATGGCCAGCCAAGACTTCAGTCTTCACCATGGGTCCAGTAATACCAAAAAGCAGAGCTTGAATGATGGACTCAAGTTTTGAGTGAATTAATTAGTTTTTTGAACTACTTCAAATCATTTTAAAGCACTTTCTGGAGTTCAAGAACATGCCAAGCTGTTTCTCTATGCACAACCAAAGTGTTTTGCTTTGTTGCCTTGGTGAAGGTTTATATGAAGACGTATGCTATCTGGCCCTAAAAGTTTTCTCTCACGGCCTGCCTGAAGTCAAAAGAAGGGTTGCAGGAAGAAATCAGGAGGGCTAAAAGGGACTTAAAATTGATACCCTGAAGTAATATGAGACAGTTTTGTTGCAAGACTTATTTGCACAATTTCAAGCTATAGTAATCCTTCTCAAAAGGAAAAAAAAAACACAACAAAATAGATATATTGGATTGCTGACTGCTAGTTGTCATTGGTTGCTGTTTCATTAATTGCATACTATGTCTCTTCTGACATTTAATGTAGAGTAGAAAACATTTTCAGATGCTCTGAAATATTAATGTGGAATATATCAAGAACTGTCTGCAAAATCTCAGGGTTGCATTGTGATACTGTAAAAGACGTCAGTGCAGTTGAGCACAAGTGAACTGCGTAAATTCACAGCTACAAAGTGTTTCTATAAAATGAAAGAGGTGAATGTAGATTAGATATTAGGAAGAAATTCTTTTCTGTGAAGATGGTAAGACACAGAATATGGTTGTTGAGAGGAGCTGTAGGTGTCCCATCCCTGGAATTGTTCCAAGGCCAGGTTGGATGAGGCATTGAAGTACCTGTTCTAGTGGAAGGTGTCCCTGCCTAGGGCAGGGGAATTGAAACAAGATGATCTCTAAGGTCACTTCCAACCCAAACTCTTTTATGATTCTATGATTTAACTACTTTTCTACAGTCATTGTGTTACAACTGTGACATGGAGTCAGGAAGAGTCCAACAACAGTCTGAAAATGTCTCCCTTTTTCAGATGGAGAATTATGTTCATCTGTAGCTAATGTAACATTGGATAACTTTTGCCACATCAGCTATTTATTAGCTAGAAAATATGTTTCTGAGTAACCCCAAACCACTTACAACTGCAGACTGAATTCAGAGAGATGTTAATGAAAAATATTACTTATTATTCCCTTATTGCATACTATGAAAAGTTATTAGTAACTTATTTTCTATTTATATTAAGATAAAACAGTGAAAGAAATCATCAGTTAGAATCAGAAAATACTGGAAGAGGTTGAATCCTTTGATACAGCATTTAGGCTTTTACCCAAAGAACGAAGAACATGTATTTCC
The DNA here is from genome assembly GCF_024509145.1 of Vidua macroura. Lineage (NCBI taxonomy): Eukaryota > Metazoa > Chordata > Aves > Passeriformes > Viduidae > Vidua > Vidua macroura. The sequence continues at coordinate 9,940,750 of NC_071571.1, forward strand.
TTTTCTTCTTTAGATGTCCAGATCCACCTCTCCCTCTTTCCAAGCATCTCCCTTCCCTGTGCATAGCCTCCACTAACTATACTGTACTAATCACAGAAATGATGTCACCGAAACATGCCCACATGCAGGAAGGGACAACAGCCACCCTGTGAAGTGAGTCTTTGTCTCAGTGACAATATTTTATACTTCTTGCAGAGAACATGGTAGGAAATGTGGGAACCTTTTAAAGACAGCAGCAGATCCAACCTTAGAGCTCTAACCAAGGGTGATGACTTAATTTCAGTTTACAGAGATCAGCATCACACTCATATTTTCATCACAGTAGAGGCTGAGGCCTGATATTCAGGCCTCATTAACTATCATTTTGTTGATAGTTAAAAAGATATAATTTATTTTTTTTTTATGTTAAAGAAGGAAAGAGCATAATTTTTGTCTTTTGTTCTTTCCTACTGATTGCTTGATTTTATGAGCTCTACCAAGAAATAATTATGTTGACTGTGGACATTTATATCTTTGATGTCTTTCTCAATACACAAGAGCAGGAGAGGCGATCATATAGTGAACTGCTTTCAGGAATAAGGAATTGCCTTCAGTTCAAGAACTGAAAAACAGTTACAAGGGGTACTGAGGTTGCAGCTTATATAATCTAAGGAAGTTGGGAGGAAAAAGTGATGTATGTTGTGATTTCTGGCCCGAGTCTCCAGTGCTCTAATCCATATACTACTCACCAGAGTGCTTATTCCTTTGTTAGTGAAATAGCTGCAAAAGGATTTTGTCAACCAGATTAACAACATTAAAAATTAGCAGCATTTGTAATACATTTATATTTTCACAGCTCCTGTCAGAGCAAGATCATCTTATCATGCTAATTGTACAAACAAACATTTCTGATCTCTAGAGCTAACAGGCTGAATTCAGACACAGTGTACAAATAAAATAAATGGAGAGACTGGAGAAGAGGACAGAAGGGAAAAACGATAAGGACACTTAGTTGAAAAGACCTTGTACATGCATAATTGAGGCTCTATTAATAAACTAGAGCTAAGCATGAGATACTAAGGAGGTTAGTAATCCCTGCTGGCCAGCTGCAGAGCTGTTAAAGGAAGGACAATTTGTCTTTAAGGAGACTGGTCCTGCACCCCACTGTGTAGCTGAGTGGTATTTTATAAATGCCAAAGAGTTTATGCAGTTTCTTAATTCTGCTGGCCTGAGTCACGTATGCAAGGATAAAAGTTGTACCTCTTATGGCTATATATACTCTTTAATCTTCTTTAACACTTACAGCATATTAGGGCAGTCCTTTCCCACCTCACACTCTTCATAGAGACCATTTGACATATCGGGAGAGAACAAATAAGTTAAAGGTTTTTTTCTTTTTACTTACAGGACTTTCCATAATTTCTGCCTTAGTAGTAATAAAACACTGTTGTAATAAGCAGATATATTACACAGAATCATAAAATGGTTTGGGTTGGAAGGAACCTTAATTATCATCCACTTCCAGCATCCCTGACAGGGACACCTTCGTCTAGACCAGGTTACTCAGAACTCCATCCAACCTGGCTTTGAACACCTCCAGGAATGGGGCATCCCCAACCTCACCACCCTCACAGTAATTTTTTTTTTTCCAAAGTGTCTAATTTAAACTTAGTTTCTTTTAGTTTGCATGCACTCCCCTTGTCCTGACCCCACACAACCTTGCAAAAAGTCCCTCTCGAGCTTTATTGCAGGCTCCCCTCAGGTATTGGAAGGACACAATGAGGTCACTTCTCTTCTCCAGGATGAACAATTCCAATTCTCCCAGCCTTCCCTTGTAGGAGAGGTGCTCCATCCCTCTTATCATCTTGGTGGCCCCCTTTGGACTCACTACAAGAGGTCCATGTCTTTCTTCTCCTGGGCACCCCAGAGTTGGATGCAATATTCCAGTTGGGGTCTCACTAGAGAGGAGCTGAGGGACAGAATCCCCTCCCTGCCCTGCTGCCCACGGGGCTTTGGATGCAGCCCAGGACACGTTTGGGTTTCTGGGCTGTGATTGCCCATGGCTGGGTCATGTCCAGCCTCTCACCCAGCAGCACCCCCAAATCCTTCTGGGCAGGGCTGCTCTCAATCTGCTCATCTCACAGCCTGTGTTGATAACAGGGGTTTGTCCTGACCCAGCTGCAGCACCTTGCCCTTGATCTTATTAAACCTCAGGAGATTCTCATGGGCCACTTCTTGAGCTTGTCCTGGTGCCTCTGGATGTATCCCATCCTTCAGGTGTGGCAACTGCATCACTGAGATTGCTGTCATCTGGAAATTTGGTGAGGGTGCAGCTGATCCCTTCATCTGTGACGATGTTGAAGACATCAAATAACATTTCCCCAGTACAGACCCCTGAGGGACACCACTTGTGTCATCAGGATATGAGCCATTGACCACTACCCTCTGGTAGTTTATGACTACAACAATAAATATATTTTGGTAATGAAAGCTTTGGATTAAAATCAACCAGTCTCCTCCCTTCTTCTTTCTTCATGAAGTCTAATCACTCCTTATGGTGTCAGGAGTTGCTGTTAAAACATTGCTCCATGCAATTTTCCATTTTCTCTGTGGCCCTCTGCCCAAGGCACAGATGCACAGCCATCCTTGGGCTGACACTTCCACTCACAGGGAAGAGTGAGAGGTGACTGTGGGGCTGGGGTGAGCTGTGCTGGCAGGTGTTGTGGGGCCAGTGTGCTCACAAGAAACACGTCCACGTGTGCCTGATTGGACAATTCCCTGACAGATAATTCTGCCTTGGATTGCCATAGCTGCCTCTGTGCTGATCCTGGAAGACAGATCTCTCCCCTGTCCTAGTTCATACAAGCCAGGACTTGAATGCAGTGAGAAAGTAGATGTTACCAGTAGCAGTGAGTGGCAGGGAGATTCATCTCTCATCTTCCCTTTCACCCTTCCCTCACTTGCCATGGTTTTGAATTGTTTTCTCAGCTGCTATAAACAAAACATTCCTCTCACCAATATTCTTTGCTAAGATGTTCACGCCCTATGAACTGCCAGCTGTACAGGGAAAGATCAGAGCAAGAGTGTTTGTACCTTATGAGGAAAGCTGCTGGTTGGTGGGCAGTGAATTCACAGCTAGAAAGGAGATGTACAGGAGCTTAATCCTTCTTCATCCCATGGGAAGTGGGTGTATAGCTCACATCCTGCATTAGTAGTGCTCGGCACTGGGATGCCCTCAGGAAAGCCCTAAAAGACAAGGGCCAGTGGGAGCAGAGATGAATATGGGCCTGTCCTGTTCTCATTTTTCATGCTTTTAACTTGGCTTCTGCAGCTGGTCAGATACCAGGCCAGACAAATCTCTGGTCCGAGTAGGTCTGTCCTTGCATTTCTATGGTCCTGTCAGCTATCATGCTATATTATTATATTAAGAAAGGCATCTCAAGTCAAAAACTTTCTATCTTCTAAACATCATCTATCTCACTGCTCTCTCCTCCACTTTCTTAAATGCACCTCTCTTTCAACTTCAAGCTTTGGGCAATCATTTTCCATCTTTGTTTTCACACTGCCCCAGGTCCCTTGGGACTAGAATGGGAATAGCCAAAATTCTATGAGAAAGCCTTTTCTTGGGCTATATACAATTTATCCAGAAGCAGAAAGTACTTTGAAAAAAATAATAAAAAAAAACCAGTTCTCACAAGACTGTCTAACCCAATTTAGCAGATAAAACAGATTCTAATAGCTCCATGAATTATCCAGACTTTTGTCTGGCTCTCAGTCCTGAACTTTTTCAACAGTTTGTGGTTTACTGACCACCATCTGTATGTAGTATCAATGTTATGACATCAATATTTATTTCTCTGTTGGGCTGCCTGCATGGAAGTAGATTTTACCTTTCTTTTTGAACACAATGAATTTTACAGTCAATAAAGAGAGACAGGTGCTTAACTTACATGCTTTGCCTCTTCTTCTAGAGCCATAACAGAGATAACACACTGGACTTGGCCTTCTGATTTAGGCACCTACTCCATGCCTAAGGTTTAGGGTACTGAATACTCCCTTCAGCTTCAAAGGAAAAAGAATCTTGCCCCAAAACAGGGGTTTTCACTGTGGAAAGTCTTAATATTGTGGTTGCACTCAACAGTAAAACTTGCTTTTCAGGCCATAAGCAAAGTTAATTGTGAAAAAAAGACAATTTTCAAGCTTCCATATAGTGGCTTTTCAGACAGATGGCTCAGAGGCTGTTCAGAAGGTGAGAATAATGCTCATTTTCATATTTCATGCCTTGCTTGGAAGCTAAAAGGGAATTGGTACTGGAGATGATCCAGTGCTTTAGTTTCTAGGTTTTCCCTATGTAATAAGAACAGATCCAGCAGGGTTATAAGATATCTACAGTCCCTGATGTGCAGTGTTGGTCTCAGTAAATTCAGTGGCAGATCTCCCATTGACTTGAGCTAGAGTCAGGGTTTTCCCAGAAAAGTTTGTCAAGAAAGGTGTTTTTCCCTTAGATTCTTTAAAAATTACTTTACAGAAATTTGAAGCAGTGATGTGATTCTAAAGAGAGTCCAAACCTGTACACTGACCAGACAATCAATCCTAATTCCCTGAATCCCATATGAAAATGAGCTTTTGCTTCTAAGTTTTGAGCAGAGGAATTGTTGCCTACTCAGTAGTGTTGTGGTACCCTTCACTGGAATTACTCTGGTATGAAGGACCTTAACAAAGGCTGATTTACCATATTGAGAAGTCTGCATTGTGTTCATACCCGTCATTGTAGTCATACCCATCACCATTAATTATAATTCTAGAGAGGATTAAGAAGGAGAAATGAATGGACTATTAACCTTATGGGAGCAGGCTGTAGTTGTACAACAAAATTATAGACTGAGAAACAGCAGTGAAACTGGTGAATTTGGGGGTTTTGAGACTGAATGACAAGATCCTTGGTGGAGTATAGTGCATTATTTCCTACATAAAAAACTAAGGCTGAAAAATCATCTCCTTTTAGGCTACAACTCAAATCTTATGTATTTGCAGCAACACTATAGCTACTAGATATCTCAGCAAGACAAACACAAGGAGGTTATCACTGTGTTTTTTAACAGCATATTTGGGGACCTGTTTTCTCTGCACATCACTTATGGATAATGTTTACTTTGTGTCTATGGCATAATATGCCATGGTATACTAAGTTAATTCAAAATAGCTTGCTAAGTTAATTCAAAGTCCTTAAACTATCTCTTTGCATGGATGAATATCTTGACCAAAATATAATTAGACTCTATGATGATCAAGGGAGCCTGGCAGTGAAAGAAGGAGAAAATAGGCTGGACAAGGTTAAGTCTGCATTTGCAAACATCTTGCATAGCACATACAGCTAAAAGAGACTAAGCCAGAGACTAGAAGAGAGAGATATGGGCAGATTCAATGGAAATCCATTGAGAAATAATGACAAATTCCAATTGGCTTTTTCTTCCTCTCTTTCTGAGTAATTAGAGATGTCCTGGAGAAACAGACATCTTTTCCAGGACACGGGCAGGAATTTCCACAAGGTGGGTGGGATTTGGGGGCAGTGGTGGGGAGGAGAGCAGTGGCAAGGAGCCACTGGCCATTTGGTGGTGAGGAAGGAATGTAAGGCCAGTATGGGTGATGTCAATGTGAAAAGCTGGCACAAAAACAATGGAAAGCTTTGGTTGCTTGTGCATATCCAGTGCCTCAGTCAGGAGGTGACTTAATTGTGTTTGCTCTTATGCTGACCCAAGAGAAATCCTTGTCTGAATGATACAAATATCTGTTCTGCTCTGTTTATAGTACTTTCAGTCAAAAATAGCCAGGCCAGGAGGGAGTCATTTAAGGAAAGCATTTTGCTTATGAAAATGCATTTTCCTGTTTGCATATAATTTGTATACACACCCACACTCTCACACGTGCAAAGCCACGTCTCACAGATGAGTTTTTTCCTAAAGCTGCTCAGCAGAGAAACTACTCACAATACTTTCTCCCAGCTTTGCTTACTAGCAGTGTTTGGAACAGTGATCCCAGGTCAAAGCCCATTGGAGTATATGGAAAGATGCCCATTGACTTCACTGAGATTTGGATCAGGTCCCAAGTCTTTCCCTGTTTAGAAGCTGGAAAATAAGCTGCAATTTCTCAGCTGTATATGCTGGACTAACTGGGCCTGAAACTAAGTGCACAGGGAAGCTTAACATACCCAAGGCTGTACCTTGCAAATAAGTCTTTTGTTTCTGTCTGTTCACGGATCATTGGCTTCTTCAAAGTCAGACAAACAAATAATGCTCCTAGTCATTGAGTTTTCTGTCATTACAGGGTTTGGCAGTTGTCATCTGCAAAGATGGAACCATCCCTGTGGACATGCCAGAGACACAAATTTGGTCTTCTGCAACAATGAAAAGTAGTGGATTTTAGTGTATTTAAGAAATACATTTTGAAAAAAACTTTTTCAGATCCTCTTCTGCAAAATAGATATTCTCCATGCATCCAATAGACTTGAATAAAAAGAAGCATCTTTGGCTTAGTCTTGGCATTATCAGATAAATTTCTTCCTAATGTACAATTTTATCAAAGAGGATTTTCAAAAGATTTTAAATAATGACAAGTGGAAGCTTTTTCATGATGAGGGATGCATTGACCGTGCTGCTTCTGATCTACTTCTTGAAAATTAACTGACTACATTCACACTTTCTTTTTTTTTCCCAGGCTTAATTTCATTTTTTTACTGTAATAGTAATCCAGAATATTAATTTTTGTTTTGTTTTTAATTGAGACATTACAATTATTACTCCTGCTCCTGACAGGGGGGATGGAACTAGATGATTTTTAAGGCCCCTTCCAATCAAGCCCATTCTATGAACAGACATGAATAAGAATAATAGGCTACATCCTATCTTTCATATTTGAGGAGATTTGCATTATTTTAAGGCTTTTTAGCATCCCAAAGAGTTTTTGTGTTGATTCCAATGTGAATTTCATTGTTCTGAGGCCCAGGAGAAGGGCTGATGGGGGACAAAGGTAGCTTTAAGCTAAATGTCAGCTATCTCTTACTTCTGCACCAGAGGAATCCATTCCAAGACTACTGTTTTATGCAGTGATACATTACTAAAGTGACATAATTATGGGTGTGGCATAAGAATTATGATATTTTTAATTATTTATTTAAGTGTTTAGGGATTCCTCTTAATGTGACAGATGTACACTCTTCTCAAGGCACCAGCTGAAGTGTCTTTTTCTATTTTAATAAGGTTATTTACTTCTGGAAAAAAAACCCAGACATAGACTGTTGTCAATTTTTTTTTTCAGTTTTAATTTCATTCAGACTCATAAGAGAGTTTGTCTAATTTTCTTATCTTCATTATATTTTGATGACAACTTCATTATTTTAGAAAAATTAATGATTACTCCACTTTCCTGTGTTAAACATGAGATGAGCATTATGCACTAATTATAAGGAATGAACTACAACTGACGTCAACAGAATTTGACTGCGCATATTATAAATTAAATCAGAATATTATACAACAGCTGGAAGACAGTCTAAGAAATAACTTTTTGAATGCCATGTTGAAGGACATGCTGACTCACACATCCATTTAATTCAAGAATCTCTACACAAATAATATTCTTGTCTACTGACTTTTGCATAGCCTGGAAAATGTAAATGAAATTATTTCTATGCTAGTTCTGGCCAAATGTAGTGATTCCCATTCAAATGCATCAGTTGTACTCTGATTAGGAATTGGCTTATACTGCAGTGAAGTCTGGCTTAGGCAGAGCCTGAAGCGCTCAGGGTAGCAGTCACACCTATGGTCACTGTGTGTGCAGCCAGTGAAAGGTTGGGAAGGGAATTCATCACCAGCTCCAGGATTTGGAGAAACAGGTGAAGCTCAACACCCTTCTTGTTGTGCTCAAGAGCTCATTTTAATGGTCTGTGATCAAAAAGGAGCACCCCAGCTTTTGATCTTCAGCCACATTGATCTTGCTCCTTTCTGGGTATAGGGGATTTTCTATTTTTGCAGCACTACATGAGCTAGGCCAAGCTGTGCCTTACCAGAGATCCTGCAGACAAGAATGGCAGGCCTGGAAAGTGTTTCTGAAGTAAACAGTAGGCTCCTTTCTAGGATAAGGAATTTCTTAAAGGGCTGAGAGTGAAACAAGATTTCTCCATTCACACATCTGATCTGATAAGCAATCTCATCAGAACAGATTGAGTAGTGTTCACTGCACACTCCAGTTCTAATACAGATATTAATGTGTGCAGACATCTGAGATCAGACCTCTCCAAAGCCCCCACCTGTAAGCTAAAACAAGAATCACCACTAACTTCTGCTCAAAGCATACATGGTAAGTAAAATTATAACTAGTCTTCCTTGTGCAAAGTCTTTACTGTCCCTTGCACACTGACATTCAGGATTCTGTGGAATAGTTTGTTGGGAAGAGAGTGGCAGAACCAAGTGAGTGTCTGCTGAGGACCAGGTCCTGCCAGACTCATTCCAGAAAATGGAACATAAATTGTCCATTAGCCAAACACCACTTGTACAAATCATTGGCCTCATTGACAAGATTATATTGGAAGCTTATTTTGGCAGGTCACTCATTATATTTAAGGTAACATCAAGGACCTTTATTTTCTCAGTTTTTTAGGGGAATAGTTTTCTTTTTTTGCTTTTGCCATATATTTTTCATTTGTACCTGAAGAGAATTTACTTTGGTAGACTGTAAAGCTACTTGTGAATTTGATATGGCAATTCAGTCTATAAAATCTGATCATTTATTCCAAAAAAACTTGAGTTTTACATGTGGTATATATATTTTTCTTTTATTAAATGGTCAGTGAAGACTATATTAATATTCTGCAAGACTATTGAATATTAGATCCCAGAAATTGCTGGTTCATTCCTGCTGCTGGTACAATGATTCTTGGCTGCAGGGGTGCAGACTGAGTTGTGTAACTGAGAGTCTAGAGCTGTATGCTTGATGTTGCATTTTCATGTCATAGGTCAGGGGGAGGGTAAGAAGAAACCATCTCACTGAACAGAGAGCCAGCCTTCAGGGGCTGAGAGGTCCCACTTCAGCCCCCCAGCATGGGTGACTCCTAGGAAACAGAAAATGTGAATGGAAAAGTTGTAATCTGCCTTGAAGAGTAGCAATCCTCTTGAACACATGTCTTGAGAGAGTGTCAAAACAGTGTTGTTTTTTTTTTCCTGAGTTTGTTGGTTATTCCCATTCTCTGCAGTTACCTATGAATAATACACAGCAAATGCTGGGACAATAGTCTTATTTTAATATTTTCTCTGATCCTTTGATAAGCTTCAAGCCCACAATGGAAAGGGAGGGAAAATGGTATTTATCTTTGCTTTTCACTGTGAAAATAAAGAAATTTCCTGGTAAGGAAAGAGATAAAATCACTTGGCGCAAGGACTTCTAATTCACACTGGACAAATTCAGGACAGTGTTATATATATATCAACAAATAATGATGGAGGAATTTCCTTATCATCTTACAGTATTTTCCCAGACTTCTAGTAACAAAATATTGGTTAAAGATTTATTTAATGGAATGCAAAGTTTGCCAGGACTCTAGAGTGGTAATCTAAGAGAAGTTTAAGTGCTGATATAAATATATTTTACCTATATAATTTGGTATCTTACATATCTATGTCTTATCAACCTTTATCTTTTAATACATACACACTCCTGACAGGCAGGACAGGATCACACACATCACCCCTGTGGTTACAGACCTGTTTCTGTAAAATTTGTAGCTCAAATTACTTTGCATCAAAACACTTTTATCTGAGTGTATTCAAGATATCAAGGACAAGGTTTGGGAGCCGAAGTTGGTGTCTTTTATGAGAAAAGTTAATGTCTGTGGGAAAACACAAATTTGGGGAAAAGTTTCTTGTTAATCAAAAGGGCAAGACAATACAAAGTTACTAAACTTTAGCAAAACAAGTGAAATTTAAGTGTGCTTAATCTTACTGCAACTAAGCTTTTTTTTTTCTCTCTTAGTAACTTTGATGAAGCCACCTGGAGCACCGAAGTTTGTCATTTCTCCCAGGTATATAATTTGAGAAAATGGAAGTATATAGTAGTTTCTAATTACCTGCTTTCTGTGTCTTGGAGCAAATTCAGCTGGAGCAGCTTGCACCACTTCTGCAGGCAGCTCACAGCTTTGCAGGGAGGACGTTTCCCTGAAAGATGGGTGCAGAAGTGCTGAGATGAAAACATGCTTGGATTTCTTTCTCTCTTTTAGGGCCGTGTGTCCTGTAGTACAAAGGTGTAAAAATAGGGAAGGTTCCTATGTTTTGAGAAGCAAAAAAGTTTTGCTCGGGAAGAAAAAGAAAGGAAGAGTGACCTACAAATGCTTCTTCAAATAATGGTTATAGACTACAGAACTTGAGTATACAGAGTGCACAGCCCTGGGAAAAGTGCTGCAAGGTGGGTTGTGTTTCACAGGTAACTTCAGAGCTTAATTTTGGTCTGCTCGAGGGGTCTCCATGGTGAGTGACAAGAGCTGGGTGTTCATCCTCTGGTGCAGCTTGGTGAGTGCAGTGAACTCTGTTCTGGGATCAGGCTTTAGCAGCTCAAAATCAAAGCATCTTAACTATTGAGTTTCTAAATCTTTAGGTGTATCCCTAAAGCTTTCCGAATATTTTCTTATCCCAGAAGGTGTGAAGAAATAAGGCCAGCCAACAGCCTAGGTAGTCTAAGAGTTATTTGGGACTGAGGCAAGAATCAAATTGCCTTTTAAGGTTGTAATAATTGCCATGTGGTGAAAATGAACTTTATCAAAGAACATTCAGGAATTCCCATGGTCTGATTTCTGTTCACTACTGAAACCTACCCAGATCTTATCACTCCCATCCAATTTTTATTATATTTCATTATTAAATATTTTCCTCTACAGTGTTTCATGTGTGAATAGCAACTTACAAGTATTTTGTTGTGAGAAAGATTACCATCCATCCAACACTGACAGTCAGTCCCTATTTATCTTTCCAACAACATGCAATCTTTAAAAATTCCCATAGCTACCTGATATTTATAGGCACATTTATTATCCTAACCATAATTTTACTTGTGGGAAGGCACACAAATACCCTGCATTGCAGAATGCCTGGTTTGTTGGGGTTTTTTTTCCACTTTAGTATTTCACTGAATTTATTAATCTTAAATGGGATCCAGTTCACCTGAGAGGAAAATATTTGAGTGAAACCTTTTGGGGCACCTTTTCCCAGCAATTTATAGAAGCAGACAGCAGGGGAAAAGCAGCTCATCCCAACAGTCTGGGATGTCTGTTTCTTTTCAGGAGATGCCTTTGACTCACCACTGAGATGGGGGCTTCTTAGATGTCCTGCCCACCTTTTAAATGGTGCTTATTAAATGAGGTGAACCCTAACTGCTAATTTACAAAAATACTTCATACATTCTAGGTAATATATTGACCAGTATCAAAATTATATTTAGGTTCTGATTAAAAGGGTTTAACCTTTATTTTTTTTTAATATGAAATCTTGGCTCTCAATTTTTGTAAACAAAAGTATTTTAATATAAGGAAAAAAGAGTTCATGGTGACTTTAATTTAATTGTGCAAACTTACAAAAATAATATCAAGTGTATTCTCTTTCTATCTGTGTTTTGGTTCTGGCTTTAATTGTGCTGAATTTCTGTTAACAGTCCTGTCAGAGTAATGTCCTCTATCCCCCTATTTTTAAATGTGAAAATCCCTATGAAAATTGAATAACAAAGGGATTTTTGGATAACAAAGGGATTTTTGACAATATGAGAGTATTACCCCAAATATGGGACAGATCGAGGACCAGACATGCAACTAAATGAGGCAGAATTTCATTCCAGACAATGGAAAATGAAAAGAAACAAAAATCCTGTCAAGCATATCTGGCCCTCTATTTGATCAAACCTTGTTAAGAAAGAGATTTCCTAGTGGTGGCAAGAGGACTGGACTCTATCCAGACACAGAGCTCAGCACTGACATTCTGGGACCTCACTTGGTGTTGGAGAAGAGAGGATGTTTTATTTTTCCCTTTCTGATGCATATAGGGGAGCAAACTTCCTATCTGCAAAAGACAAAAGAAGTAGATGAATTTCAGTCACAATGTACAACAATGGCATTAATATAAATTGCTCTGTTGCCCAGGCACTAAATCATAGCTGTATAGCTGCTTATTCCCTGTGTGAGGAAAGAAGAACCTGAATCCCTGGACATTCTGATGACATGGGAGGACTGCCTGAATTAAAGCCATGACAAATTCATCCTTTTTTATTATTATTTTTAAATTTTCTTTTCATTAAAATTTTTGCCTCTGTCTTGTGAGTGCAAAGATTGTGGACATCTTGGGTGGCTACATTTCACTTGGGCTGTATTTTTCAGTATTTTCCAGGGCTATGTGCCCTGGAACTCACAAAATCTTTGATGAGACAAGCAATGATATAACTCAGATCCTTGCTTTAGGTGAGGACTACTATAGTAGATTTTTATTATTTTTCAAAGTGTTCTTGGCAATCACTACTGGAGAAGCAGGGTTTCCAGTTCTCATTTTGCTTTTACAAATCCACCAGTGCTTCATAGTAAATCTATCCCTGTTTAAATCCCTGAACACCACCAACCTTGTACAAAAAACAGATGAAGCAACACCTCCTGTTACTGAGACTGCAGTAACTAAACAGACTACAATGGACCTTTCCAAAAAGCAGGAAAAATAAGCAAAATAAATACTTAAAACATTGCCTGAATTTGGCTCTGAATTACCCTGATGTAAACCAAAGAGCTTTCTTACACTTAGAGTGGATAAACTTCATTTGGGTGCTATGTTTTGAGATACATAACCAAAATTTTTCTGAAGGAGGTTTTTAAGAAAATCACAGATTTTCCCATATTGACGCAAAGGCAGAAAGTTGGAATTCTAGGACACACAGCAGAAAGAAAAAGCTCCTAAGGCCCTTGACTTCTGCCAGCTGTCCACACTGTCAACAAAATTGTGGGCAATATAGGATGTATGAATATATTTCTTTCTCTTAACATTCTTCTTAACTCTCTTTGAGGGGAACATAAACACAGAATAGGAACAAAGTTTCTGTTGTCTTTCATCTTTCCACTCCTCAGAAACTGGAGAAGTTTTCAGCCTGCAGCAGTCTATTACTATAACTTGTTTAGTTGCTTTCTTGCACCCATTTTACCAATTCATCATGACAAATGCTCTGTGCTGACTCCAGAGTTGCCACATCTGAAAATATTTACTTCCCCTATATTTTTAGTTATTGTTTTGTCTCATCTATTATTTTCAAAATCATAATACACAGGAGATGGCCAGTCTTCCCATCAAGATATGCTTGATGTGATATTCTTAAAACATACCTAGCAATTTAGGAAACAGATAACTGTTATGCTGATATTTTTCCTGAACATTGTTGTTTGCTTGGATATGAGAACTACCCTGAACTGCATCATTTACTTATTAAAGTTGAGTTCCTTCAGAGACCTGAAAAAGAAGATCCTACACCAACTCATGAGACCCAGCCAGCAGGGTTTGCTTTCTTGCCTAGGATCTTTTGATTTCCTAGGCTAATTTGCTCAGAATGTCTTCAAGATTCCTTTGTCCTATGCATTAAAATCCATATAGCAAAATATTGTACAATCTATTGTGTATGCATACTTTCTTTTGTTTGGAGTTAATTTAGATTTATTTATTTATTTATTTATTTATTTATTTATTTATTTATTTAAGATTAAAAAAAAGCATTTTGCTTTCAGAAAGCCTAGAATGTTGGTTATATGACAAAAATCCTTTTGCATTTTTTTGCTAAGAAAGGAAGCTCCATAAGATGTACATTAAAAGCAGCCTAGAATTATGTGATGATATTACAAAGCAACAACATTTGTTTTTATGAACCTTCAGTTTTGGAGCTTGTAGGAAAATTTTGGATGAGATATCATAGTACTGATTGATTGATGGATTGATTGATCCCTTTTTTGGTTTTTGGTTTTGGTTTGTTTGGGGTTTTTTTTAAGAGCTTATTTTAATTCCCTTATGCAGATCTAGAATACCTACTCTAACATATTAAAAAAAAAAGTTTGGTTTTTTTTTTTTTCCTGGAACTGTAATTTAGATCAGCCCATAGAAGTAACTTATCTGAATCAAGTTCTCTCCTTCCTCCATCTTCTAATCTATAATATCTGAATTTATACATGAACAAGCAGAAGGAACAGATTGCAGCTCAGGGAAAAAAGATTGACTTGCTTATCTCTAAGAACCATACCTGAGCCAGGATATACCTGGCAAGGTCTCAATCTTCAGACAAGCTGATCAGGAAATTATGAACAGATTACAATAAAAATATGATAGATAGTCATGGTAGCTCAACAAAATTTTGATTTTTTTTTTTTCTGACTAAACTGACATTTCTTCCTTTGAATTCCTTTTCCCTCAGTTCACTTTAAAAAAAGCTTAATGGAAAAGACAATAGAAATTACAGTAGTCACTGAACTAGAAGTATTTTTTTTCATAAAAAATCTAATAAAATCAGATTAAAAAAAATCCAAAAAGCTATCAGGAAGAAAGTAAAACTTTTCAAAAATGCCCTCTATGGTAACCTTAATCATAAAATAAACCATGTATCAAGAATGAGAGAATGAATTTTCCTTCACTCAAGTACATAAATAAATGCATATCCAGAAATGTCTTTCCAGATTGGAAAAAGGCAGATTGAAAAAATAATCCTTTCACATTCAACTCAAATAGCAGAAAGTCAGAAAGAGGATTCATCCTGACATATTTATGGTTTAAAAGCACTGAGAACTTCCACATATTTCAAGGGTAATCATGTTCAGAAGGGACTTAGCCTTGGAGCAGGGTATATATATTTATAGTTACTCTGTAATTCTTCCAGTAGTAAGGATTGAAACACTAGACTACTCTTTTTTTTTTTTTTTTTTTTTTTTTTTAGCAAAGCAATCACTGATGCACTTAGGGATGGCAGCAGTAATACAGAGACACAAAGCCCCAAAGACAGTGGAAACAAGATCTCTGGTTTTCTAGGCAGCATGCTCAAGTGATTCCACCCAGCTCTGGGCACAGGGCTGTGCAGGTGGGACACTGGAGTGGCTCCAGGAGAGGCTGTGGTACCACCTCAGGCTTCAACACAGCTAAAAGCAGGAATGTGCTCTCCTACTTTGCTCTGTGAGAAATGTATACATTGATACATTGGTTTCATGGAATCTCAGAAATCATAGAAACACTTGCATAGGAAGGGACCTTCAAGCCCACCCAATTCCAAACCGCCTTCCGCAGACAAAAGTGGCACCCACTTCACCAGGTCCTCAGGGCTCCATCCAGCCTGGCCTTGAACTCTCCAGAGATGGGGCATCCACAGCTCCTCTGTAAGTCACCTCACAGCAGATGGTTGGTATGGATGGAGGTGATTCTCAAAAGTGCTTCTCTTGCTGCTCTGAGCTGGCTGGGCATAAAGCTCAGTCCAGGCTGGGATTGTTTGTGGAGGGTTTGCTCCAGCAGATCGTGTACGTGGCTGGCCCATTCTGGCCAGGCCTTGTCTGCAGCGCCTTCACAGACAATTTCTGCTCACAGTTCCAGCTCAGGGACTCTCAGCAGGGCAGACACCATTTCATTTTCATTTTCCTGCTCCAGGTCTGACAAGCAAGGACTCAGACTTGTTGATTCCTGCTGAAAAGTGAGGGAAGGGAGAATGATAAAATCAGAGCCAGAGGTCAGGGGCAAACTAAAGAACAGCCACTAAGAGTTGTCTGCCAAGAAGAGAAGGTGGGAGCACTGGTGGAAGAATGGCTTACCAGGACCCCTGCTCCTGACTTGTACCCAGCAGTTTCCTGTCAAGGCAGCAGTGCCTCCAACTTCTCAGGGCTCAAAGGCAAAACAAACAGGTTTTGGTCCCACAATGGCTTTAGAGGACCGTGGCTCCACCTGTGCCATTCTGCAATGAACTGGTCTGAGTGTCCTGATGAATCTCATCCACCAGCTGAGTGTCCCTGCAGGCTCAGGCTCTCCCTGATCAGCCTCTATCCCTTCACCAGGAAAAACAACTCTTCTGGGCTGTACGTGGGGAGGGGGGAGGGAGGGTGTTTTTGTCACGTTCAAAAATAGTTCTGTGGAAAGATAAGCTAACCCTAATGACTTTCAAAAATTAATACTGCATATCACCAAAAGAAAAAACGAAGAACTTTCTATAGGCATTCCAAAGTGCCACTTACAACTATAATTCAACTAGCAATTCAATTTTCCAAGGTCTAAATTCAGGATATGATGTGTGAAAACGGCCCAATTCAAAAGACATATGAATTAAATGGAAATGCAAGACTGTGTGATTCATTCTGTCAGCATCATCAGCTTCACAAATGCAGGTTCAAAATACCCAAGGTCAATATTTCTCAGTTATTAAAGTGAAAGGAAACTGCATTCATGAAAATCAGCAGTAACTTCAGAGCTGTAATGAGGGATCTTGTGAGGAGTAACAGCTTCTTTCTTTCTTTCTTTCTTCAAAGCATGAAAGGTAACTACAAAGGCCTGACTCTGAAAATAGTCAATGGCTTGGCTTTTGTCCCATACAATCAAAAAAAAAAAAGCTAGGAAAAAAGAAGAAAAAAGTTTTCTATTCCCCTTCCTTTATCCCATTTATGTTCTCTCCACCAAACCTTCCTGCATGGGAAGTTAATTTCTCTGACCCTTTCCCACGTTTTCCTGTCAGGCAGTCATATTCACTGTAACTTCATTCCAGGATGTGCTGGAATTAGGGAATTTTAGGATAAACCTATAAATCTGTTACAAATTAATCTCTGCTCAATATTTACTAATTTTCCATAGCTTTTAAAATTATGGAGACATCCAGATATGAATTCGGAAATTATTTTCAAAACAAGGATTAGTTTGGTCTTGAGTTACTAAATTTGCAGTGACCACATTTCTTTTGACTCAATGAATGATGCAACTCCAGTTCATAACAGCTTTGCATCTGATCATTTCTCATATCTAGATGAAGGCAAATTGTCTTAATACTCATTGCCCTTAAGTACAGTGCCAAAATTATAAAATATTTGCTTTTTACGACTGCATTGTTTTTACGACTACGTATTAAGCCACTTTTTCTTACTGTGCTATTTTACTTTCCTGTTAGCTGACTGACATTAGTAAAACATAAGTGGTGTTCTGTTGTTGTATCACTCTGTTCTCCCTTTGTCTGTCTGACCTCAGCTTAAAAACTTGCATTTTCAGTGCCAAATGCCACACTGAGAGAACCTCTCTGACATCAGTGCTACTGTTATTGAGTGCACTTCATCTCTGCAAGATATGCCCTGGTATAAAACCATCTAATATTCTTCCTGCTTATATAGTATTCCAAGAAGTTGTATTTGTTGCTGTTTGGTATATCTCTGACATAGTCTTTTATGGCTGAAAATGTGCTTGAAGAATGGTGAAGACCAGCCTTGTTCTTGCTAAGCTTTTTTTTCATTCATTTTAAGATGCTTTTGTAAGTAGCCTATTTGTCTTATCAATTCTGTTGTTGAACTTTTCCTAGATTGAGTTCTGTAATTTATTTAGCTCTTAATACTATAGAAGTATGTGAGCCTTGTGATTTACTACCACATCTTTTAACATTTATATAAATTTTCTTACTATTCATGTAAATCCTCTTGGATGTTTCTGTGTTGATTTTGCTTCACAGTGAAGAATTGGGAGTTTGTTGGCATTTTTAAACATTTTTTTGAAAAAGTGTATTTTGGCTGATTTCCTCTGGTTAGTAGAGCTCTATATCTACCCATGCTGAAGGATTGCCTCTGTAGAAACTATTATTTTTTCCTGAATTTATGATACTGTCATAGAGAAAAGGCTTCAAGATGTCAATGTTGATGGTCTGTGATCAACAAAGTTTTCTGCATGTGAAATCTTTAATTCAGTTTGAAAATGTGCAGTAAATAGCTATTCTTAGTCCTCCATGGTCAAATTACTCTTTTCCAGCTTTGGGTTTTTTCCTTAAGTTTCATCTGATTTCTTATCACATATAGTTTGTTACATTTGGTTCTGAGGATTAGGATTGTGGCAAAGCCAGATATTCATGTAAGTTTTTTCCAATACATTCATGGTAGCTGGTAGCTCTTTTGGGAGAATTCCAAATTACTTCATGTATTTCTTCATGAGGAAATGTAATTCATGAGCTTCTGTGCCAGAAACAACTCAGATTTCTGTGCATCATTCTAGTTTGGAAACTTATGCTATATTTGTACATTTATTCTGAGCTGTTTTCCCAGCCACTGGGTCTTAAGTTCCTCATTAATTACTGGAGATTTATTTAAGTAAACTGGGATTGGAGTTTATGTGAAAACAGGAAAAGTTTTTGCTTGGATTCTTTGCTTAGTTCAGATTTGTTTTTCCTTTCTTTTTATTTGTTTGTAAATTCTTTTTTTCCTAATCTAAAAACGAAAACTCCCTACAGTTAGATTTAGATACGATTACAGAAATGGAATGAGACACAGTCAGTCATTAATAAGTTAAATATTTCTTTAAATTATTTCCTGCAATGTCTTTGACAGTACATTTTTTAAAATATAACTTAGAAAAAATACAATGTTTGTAATCAGGAGGCTCTCAAATCACCAGACTGTGCTAGTAAGAAGTGGCATGTCCTGGTGATGGACCAGCTATGCGGGGCTTTTCCAACAGAGCCTCACTCCAAATTCCCACTCTACTGCGTTATGCTTGAACCTGGAAAGTAAATGTACATCTATACTAGCCAAAGCAACCAGTGCTGCCAATTCCTTAACTAAAATGTAATTTTTATTAGAATTTAGAGGCAGATCTCACTTTCCTTCCAGTCAGTGACATCTAGGGGATTCAGCCAGTTATAATCAACAGGAGGGGTGCCATTACATAGCCGTGTTAGTTTCAAATATTTAATAATTTTTTTTTTAGTACGGTATTGTTGATATGAACTAGGAGTTCATGTTTTTATTTCTCTTACCTCCAGTGATCAATTTGTATTTCATCTCCTCCTGTATATATATGACAAGAATATACTGCCATGTATTCAAGAGAGAGTTAAAGCAGAGCAAGTCAAATTGGAAAGAGGCCTTTGGAATACTGTCACATTCACCATATGGTATGAGTTATTATTATGCAATTTTCATAGGTATTGGTATAAATTAAAACATTTAGAAGGGCCTTCTTAAAACCCTAGATGTTATTAAACAATTCATCCAAATCCCTAATCCCTGAAAGGCCTTTTGGACCATTAATCAAGCCATGCTGGCTTTTGCCTTGCACATTTTTCTTCAGACTAGTCCACAGAAACAAGCAAATAAATTACACATTAAAATTTATGAGTACAAATTTTTCCTTCCCTCTAACTAACGTGTACGATTTTCCCTGGAGAAATTCCCTCCTGCATAAGAAATTAAAGCTTTTAAGCAAAGAATAGTTCCATGTCAGGAAGAAAACCAGAACTATTGCCATAGCCATGATATTTAATAATACTGAATACAATATTGCTGATGTGAATGAGGGCTTATTAGCATATATAACCATAGTAATACATATAACCATAGTTAGCTACTGAATGTTGCAGCACTGTAATACAGTAGGAAAACATTTTTTTTTTTTTTTTTCTGCCAGAAAGGAGACATTGTAACAGTTTGTTCTTTAAAGAAGCCTCAAAAGGAACAAAAAAACCCTCAAAGCAGCAAACCTTTTGGCTCTTTTGATCTCCTGGCAGCTGAAATCAACAACTGCAGAGCCTAGGGACACTTTGGTTTCCAGCCTAGATGATGGACTGCATTTACAGGAGGTTATTATCTGTTTGTTGGGAACAGACAGAGAAATCAGATGCCTGAATTGAGAAGGCTGTCTCAGTTCAGATTAAAATTTTCCTCAGTTTCTGAAGACTCAGCGAAACTCCAGCATAGGTTGTTATTTTAGTCAAGAGTAACACTTTGAGGTCAAAATGTACCTTTTTAAAATCATAAAATTGTGGATGTAGGCATTTTAAACTCCTAGTTGATAAGTTACCACAATATTGTCTCTGGAGGTTACTTCAACATACTTATTAACATCATTTTTACATCTGAATGCTTTTGAAAACCAGATTATTTGTGCAGAAAAGTAAGGGCTTTATCTTGGCTTCCAAGAATATACCCAGTGCAGTTATCTGCTACACTATAAATACACATTGTGCAAGAGGGAAAGCATAATTATCTAATGCCATTGGAGCTGATGGTTAGAAGACAGTTATTTTCTTGGATCACATCAAGATGGAGCCTTGATTAGTTCTATATTAAGCAAAATTATTGCATCAAACACTTGAGTCAAGCAGGCCTTGTTTTTAGCATTATGTATGTAAGAATTTTATCAATATATTGCTAATGTGACTTTCCAGTTGTAGAATGGAAAGACCTGCAAAGGAATAACAAGTCCATGCTTGCTGAATTTTCAGCTGGTACTTGCCCAGCATTTGAAACAGGTAAATTTTTATATGGAATGTAAATTTGGTTGTGGGCTCCCAGCAGTAAAAGGCCTTGCAAAGCAGAGCAGTGGGCTGAGAGACTCTTTGCAGTCAACCTATTCAATGTAATTACACCTTCTTGTTGCTGATAGGTTCCTCTGAAAGGCAGAACAAGAGGGACTTCACTTTATTTGAATTACCTTGAAAACAGATTTGCAGAACAAGAGGGACTTCATTTTATTTGAATTACCTGGAAAACAGATTTACTGAGCTCAGCTGAGTATTATACATAAAAATAATAAAAGAAAATAATTTTCGAATCCCAATTTCAGTCAGACCTGCAATAAGCTGGCAAGTGGTTTTATTCTATACAGCAAAAAGCAGAAATATTAAATTTTTTTGAGCTATACAAAGATGAAAATAAAATGTTAGAAGTCGTTAGAAAGTTTGCAATTTCTCATTTTATCTTCTCTTTACTTAGGGGACTTGAGACTTTTTCAAACTAGGGGGAATTCTAAGGCTGGATTATTAGACAAATCACGTAGATGTTTACTTAGTAGCCAGACACCAAAGTAGAATTTGGATGGGAACACAATCCATTTTTAAGATAACACTCCAGTAAGTCTTTAAACTACAGAATTTGTCGAGCAACTCCCTGTTTGATCCTGACTGCTCCACTCCAGCTTTTCAATTTCAATGTAAAATTGACTTTTCTGTGCAAGGCAGAGGTTTCCCATGTTCCACAGTGCTCAGAGCTGTGTTCCAGAAATGGGTGCTGCCACTTTCACTGGGACCATCAAGCTGTATTTGTTCTCTGGACATGCTGAAAGAATGAGGACATGAAAGTTTGTCATGACTTATTCCTGAGCTTTCATCCAGAAAGAGATTTAGTGGACCCAAGAGATAACACAGCTTCATACTTTTTGGGAGAAAATAGTTCTCAGGAAAGAGGAACATTTGTTTTTAAAATAACTCAGTGGCATTTTGGGGCAGCTTGGGAATGAGAAGGTCTTTCACATAAAGGAAAAAAAGATAATGAATAGCCAGAGTTAGATAAATGTTTATGACCTAGCCACATTCTCAATTTGATCAGAAGAACTACAGAATTACAGAAAAAAAAAGCAAAACATGAATACAATAATTTTATTTTAGTCTTTCCAGATCTGCTTTAAAGATTTAAGAAGCTCAGTGAAGCCACTGAGACTTTGCATGCTCAGTCTAAGACAAAACCAACAGGCAAAATTTTGATACCTGACTCATTACAAGTACTGGAAACAAACATTATCTTTGACCTAAACTGGTACTACTTGTTCTCCTAATTTAGAGGAGGAATTGAGGGGGTTGCTTATTTATTTTGTTTGTTTGAAAACATATATGAAATTTGCCAGTGGCTGTGGGAATGGGTACTCATAATAGCAGCTTTTCATGTTTCTCTTGATAAGCTTAATCAAAGTATCTGATTATAACACTTCTCTTAGCACTTCATGTATTGTTTCCTTGGGAGCACAATAGATGTAATTTCACTCTTTCAGACTAAATGATTTTCATGGTAATTTCATTGCCATTATCCATCCCACACGTGGTGGTTTTGTATATAAATGTGTCTGACCCATGGCTTCTCACTAGTAGTCTGGAAAAAGTAGCTTCCAAACATAAAAAGGTACAAGTCATAGCAGAGCTAATAACAGCAAGTACAGATAAAAAGACAACTTGGACACAACAAATTTGCTAAATAGAAGCTGAGTAAGAGAAGCATTGTGAGACCATACCTGATTACTCTTCAGTGGAAATAATTCTTGTAAATATATCATATAAGTTAGCTCTTGCTAGATTATTCTACACCTCAAACATTTCATTTTCATAAAAGGCTGATGCATCTAAGGGCTCTCTGTGGAAGATATTTAATGTGATTCACCTTTGGTTTCACTATTCAAGTATTAGAGCTAAATCTTACAGCTTACACTTGTGAGAACCCTGATTACAGGGAAATTCAAAATCAAAGGATTCCCTTTACAATGCACAGACAAAACTCTCCTGTTTGGCTGTGCTGTTCCCCAACAGTGTGAAGCACCACAGCTACTTTGGGGTTCACAGCCAGCACCTTCTCCTGCAGTTAACCAAGTTAACCAGCTCTATCTGCTCAGTCCTTTCTCGTAATGCAGACCCCACCAGAGGAGGAGGCTGGCACAGCAGCATGGGTAACTGGGAGTTGGTTTTCTCCCTTCAGGTGGCTGAAAACAATGAAAACTCAAAACAATGTCTTCCATCTTGCAGGTGTGTACCATAAAAACTGATATATTTGGTTTTGTCACACTGAAATGCAAGACACATAAATGATGGGCAGAGAAGACTTGAGAATGTGCTGAATTTCAAGAGAGTACTTGAAAACCCCACAAGGTGATGATATGTGGGCTAGAAAACAAGGGACTTTTGCTTCACTTCAAAAAATGTATTAAAAAAAGAGTGACCTTACTACTTTTGCCCTTTCAGAAAGTTTTCCCCTCCAGTTTACAATGCACTGCTCCTTAATGTCTAAGAGACTGTACTGGGCTCAGACTTTTTTTTTGCTGTTATAATTTGTCTTTTCACCAATCAGGGAAGCCATCATGTCTACTAACCTGGTAGAGTTGGCTTTCCTGTGTACAAGGTGGCATATGACTATGAAATACTCAGATTAGGTGAACGTTGCACCTAAAATTCCTCTGAAGACTTCAACAACTTGAAAAAAATTCACTAGAATATAATGGTCCATGCTCATATGACTAGAGCTAGGCATTAATGACCTGTGCTCAAAGGAACAGCTTATTTCTCTAATGCATTGTGAGAAATATAACTTCATTCTTCCTTGGGAGAAGTAGCAGGAGCTGATCAAGCTGTTTTAAAAGCACCTTATATTTTATTTATATTTTGTTGTTATTCTTGTTTTGAATTTCACTTCAGTATGTGTGTTTGACACAGAATGGTGTTGAGAGGGCAGGTAAAAGGAAAATTTGAAGTTGTTTCAATGAAGAAAAAAAAACCCAGTTGTTGCAGAACGGCTAGTTCATTATATTTAATCCATTAACACAGAAAGTTTTAACATGCTTCAATACACTCTCACATTTTTTTGAATATGATTTATACAAGGTTTGGTCCCTTTTTAAAAGGAAAGAGAACTTTTCTTTGTTAGAAAGAGGGAGATCTGAAACTCAGAATATATACTAGGATGCAGTTTTAAATTACTTTGCACTAATCTGATAAACACACTCTCCCTTACTCTGGAGTGACAATCTACCATATTTGAGCAATTATGATAGAAAATATACCAGAAAAGTATTCATTATTTTTCCAAATGCATAATATGTCATGAAGAAACCTGTGCTTTAGTTCAGCCAAACCTGAATTCCTTGGAAGACCAAGTTGAAATCATCCAGCCTCATCAGGCACCCTGGCTCTGGGGGAAGGTTTCAGTTCATCTTGGGGCAAACACCACGTGGGGAGAGCACCTTGGATGGCAGCAGGTCTAACACAACCTCCTTTCTAAGGGCTGTGTCCTGTTCCCAGTGGATCCCTTAGGTCCTGACTGCAGCAATGTGCCTCTGATATCCCCAGTCCTGACTCTCAGTGCTCCCCATGTTTGGAGAGAATGTCCCTTTGTGCCTGTTCCAGCAGAACCATTCCATTTGGGCTTGGTAGCTGGAGCCTGGGCTGTAGCCAACAACGCTTTTTGTTTATTCTTGGTGCTTTGAGAGCAGTCCTTGGACCCACCCTCATGGCCTGGGTGGACATCCAAGTGAGGCTGGGCAATGCCAATGTCATGAGATGTCCCAGAGCCCCCTAGTCCCTGTGTGACAGGTGATGGGCTGTCACCAAATCATAGATGGGACTGTTGTCATGGAAACAAAACGGCATCAAAATACTAAAAATAAAGCTGGCCAGACAAACTTGATAGTTTTTAGGCAGAAAACTGGAGTCAGAGACTGTCATGGATATACTTGGATTGTAGACAGGCATTTGCTAAGGAAGTATATGATAGTCTAGAGAGAAAATTAAATCAGTTTGGCTTGGACAACAAGAAAATTGGTTCAATCAAAAGCAAGCTTGTGAGCTACTGACAATGAAAAATTATAAATAATCTAAGAGAGAAATTGGCTAGTGATATCCCATAAGAATCAGCATTGAGCTACCTGTTTAAAGTTTGGATAAAAAGATCTATAAAATTCTATAAAGAATAATGAGTTATTCAAGATACATGTAGAAGAGAGAACAATTTGGAATAATTCACTAAAGTGGAGAATAATTCATTTGTATCCCACTACTAACTGCTGTGAAGTGAGTATGTGGGTGCTTATTAAAATACATGACCAAATTCTCCAGCCTTCCCAACCCAAACACTTTGGGCTTTTATCTGTCAGTGGAAGCTTTCTGTAGATAAGCCTGATTTTACATGTCTCCTGCCAGCAGAATAAGGATAAAGGTCTGAGAACTGGGCCTCTCCTTGATGGGAGAATCCAAAAATCCTTCAGTCACAATTTTCTCCCATTTAGACCTACATTTTCCAGTATTTCCTTTAACAGCGACCACACAAGTAGCAGCATAGCAGATAACCCAGAGCATAGCAGATAACCCCCCCAGAGCTGTGGGTCCCTGGGCTGATATCCAGAGATGCATTGATCCTTCTCTATGGTCAGATAGCTCAGTATATAGTGGCAACTTTATTCAGCTGTGTTAGCATGTGTGATTAAATTAGAAGCCTGCTAGTAATGTCTATGATAGAAAAAGCTCTTTTACCTTCTTGATGACAAGAATATTTTTACTATCCAGTCTCAGATAGTGCTGACACCTCAGCTGTGGAAAGATTGGTGTTAATAAGGTAAATGGACTATGCAGAAACATTTGGGACTGCTGTAGCTGTCTCATCCTTGACTTTACTATTAATCATTTAAGTCATCCAACTCTTGCAAACATCAACTTTAAATAACACCAACAGCTAAACTTATAAATACATCAGTAGTCAAGGCTTATTCCCATTTGGAAAAGTGGTGAAATAGCCAGAATAACGGTTCCATTATAAATCCTCAAATGCTCACTATTTACTGAGACAGCCATTTCACTTAATTTCTGAAGGCAGAGAACCTTTGAGTCATCAAAACTATCTTCATTGTCACTGAACAGGGATTTTTAGATAACTGAAAATTTATTTTATATCTCTTCCTCAGTCTTCTGTCCTATCTATTATTCAAATAATAGCATTTTCCTCTCCTCTTGAATTATTTAAACTGTTGTGCATGCAGACAAACACACTTCCCCAGCTCTGAGGCAAGATTCTATTATAAGCATATACTTGTGTCTATTCACATGCATTAGTGAACTTAAACACTGAACACATCCAACACTGTGATATTTCTTGGATGCAAACTCCCATCAATACTATTTAAAAAATACTTAGGGCTTTCACTTTAGATTTTCTATACTAATATTTTTTTTTGTAAAGGAGCCAATCTGGCTGTGCTAAGTGCATATTCTCCCAAAAGTTAATGCATGGAATCTCAGGCTGAAGGCAATTTATATTTGTGATTTAAAACTACCATCTTAATCAGAGTATTAGTGTTATTATCATAATACTCATTAATGTGTTTCTCATAGATAATTTAAGTATGAATCAATGCTCAAAAATAACTGATTCCTCTGAGATCAAATAAATTAAGGAACTGAAAGATGTAAATAAAATCTATTTATTTCAAATTAAAGCAACAGCAGCATGTTTAAAGTTTAATCTGAGACTATTATGCAATGGTAATGCAGGGAGAACTAACTTAGGAAAACTCAGCATGAAGTACGTAATGCATTCTTGAGAGATTCAGTTTTGCCATGTAGAAGAGAGAGCATTCTAACATCAAAATGTATAAGAGTGGTTGGGACTACATTGTAAAACCTCTGTGGTGAGAGAGAGGGAGGCGCCTGTGAGAGTCAAGGTGATTATATTCAAAATTATAAAGCAGAATGCCCATTACAGACACTAAAAAAAACCACAGTGGGGTTGAACTCCAAAGACTGGAAAGTCTTTAAATGACTGGAGAGCCTCCACCTCTCTCTTTGCCACCAGGAGAGGAGAATGCTCAGGATAATACCATTCAAATAATAAGATTTTTTTGGTACATTATTTGCCATACTATTTTTCATGGAATAGATACGTTCTCTAATACAGAGTCTTCATCCTTTCCCATGGAACCATTGATGAGATACAATTCAGAGGCCCTTTCAAACCCCCCAAAATCCCATTTGTGCTGTTCTTAAATTAGTTTGAGGGGGTTTCCATGTGGTTTCAATGGCCCATGGCATTAAGTATACTGTTCATGTGGAGACCTCAATTTCAACCTGTTTTGTACATTCCATACATCTTCATGTTAGAGGCATTTTGGCATATAAGTAATATTTTAAGAAATTATCAACAGTGATACACATTTGGCTACTGAGAATAAAAAGAAATTTTAGAGGAAAGGATTTATGGGTTTCACTTAGAAGCTAGTGTTCCACGAAAAGAAAAGAAAAATCTTAGAGACTTCTAGTAACACAGATCATTTCAGAAGTATTTGTTTGGCAAAGGTTTTCCAAATACAAACTTTATAAATGTAGGTAGAAATGAGCAACTGCTACAGTGTTTGAACAAATTAACACAGAATGTTTATGAATCCTATGATACTATAAATGTGTAGCCATAGGGTTGTACAAAACCTTCTACATTCTGCTATATATTTTCTGCTCTTAAGTTATTTAGTTTGTGATAAAATATAGTTTTCTCATAACCACTGGAAATAACAGGCTTTCTGAGCCAGAGGTGATGCTTCTTCCAACAAAAACCTTCAGTAAGCATTGTCTGAAGTTACAGTTGTGTAGTGGCCCCAGCTGACATTTTAAAGATTCAAAACTTTGTATAAAGTATCACTTGGAGACCTCAGATTTTATGGCATGATTTTTTAAAACTGATCAAGATTAAGCTCTCTATGGCTTTTGCTATATTTATTGTACTGGAAACTTGTTCCAGACCACACTGCTTTGATGGGTAAAATGAACCCTGACTTCCAGCCCACCTGTATTCCTAGACAGTCTGGATTCATTTTTTCTCTTGTTAGTTATATTAAGTAATCCTAAGAGCACTTTGTTTTCACTCTGTTTTGATATATTTCCAAACCCATGATATTCCCTCTCAGCATTTGCTTCATGTAGTTAAAGAAGATTAATCTCTTGCACTCCTTTTTCCCCTCTTGGTTACCTGCTTTTTTTTCATGGAGACTTGAACTTAGGTGATTCAATTTGCATGCAATAATCCATCAGGGTCCAGCCATGCCTTCCACCAGGTCATTAAAACTACTCTTCCTCTAAAGAAAGGACTCAGCCTGCAGCAATCCTGCCTTTTATTTCTTATGGTTGCACATAACAATGGATCAAGATCATTCTGTGACCTAAGTTAGCCAGATTTCTTTTTATTTCAGTGCAAAGAGGAAATAAGCAGCTACAGCCAGTGAACCAGTTTGTATTATCCCTATCATCTATGTACAGTGTGCATTGCATCAGCTCCCAGATTTGTTACTTCAGCCTGAAAAAAATCCTGAGGATCACAAGGGTGACTGCAGCCAAGTGACATAGACCTCCAAAGCAGACCAACGGGGAAAACTGAGTTCAAGAGGGTTAAAACAAGGAATGTTATTGTAGAAAAAGTCACAACATGCCCCTTATTATGGTGTTTTACCCTCATGTACCTGTAATAACAATGTATTCATAATTGCACAAAGACATCTTAATGTAAATAAATCACAAGATAGAAAAAGAAATTACCACAATAAATCTTAATATTGGAAATCCACAGAACTGGATTCAAATGTGTTCGAACATTTTCCTTAGAAATACAAGTCATTCAGTGTTATATAATAGTGTGCAGAAAAATTTGGAGGAAAGTACTATTGTAATGCAGCAAAATAATCTGTTCCTTTATAATTAGAAAAGCATTTTGAAATTAGCTTAATTTATAACATGAGCAGTCATGAGTATAAAAATAGATGCATTTTGGCTTTTTAAGCAAATTATGCCCTCATTTTAGAACCCAAAGTGACGTAAATCAGTTAGTTCTCATGCACTTGTGTGATACTCTGAGGTATGTGTATCCAGCATGGCAGAAACAGGTTTAATTTAAAAAAATATTATTGTTTTCATTCACATTTTCAAAAACCTTGGAAGTTTTCCTATCCTGATTAGTCCATTTTAGGGGAAAATCTAAAGCTCTGGGTCTTACATTGCCTGAAAACTCTCTTATCATTGTCCATGTTACAGGCAGTAATCTAACTAGAGAGGTCACTGGTGAACTAAAGAAGAAAAATTAGTATTTCTATTTTAAGAGACACATGAACCTTGCTGGAATTAAAATACACTGGAAATGTAACCCCTGAAGTGGCAGAAGACTTTTAAATGGTTTTCTGAATTTTCAGTGGAGCTGCACATACAAGTAAATTACTGTTACTGGAATTCCATCAAGCCTCTTTCTCCTAAAATCCAAATTCCGTGTATATTTTTTTGCCAAAAGGTTAGCAGGTGACACTCAACACCTGAAGCAGAGTTTCAAATCTGAAAACCCCCACAAATGCCCTGCCAAGTAGGCTTACAGCCAGCTACAGAGTATTTTTAGAAGACAAAATCAACATAAGACTTGAGTTTTCCCCAAGCTGAGACATAGTAAATTTTCCTCTGGATCCTTCATTCTTGCTGTAGTACAAAAGACCAGTTTGCCTGGATCAAACTGAAACAAAACTATTTAATCAACTTGCAGTGATGAAGATGCCAGTGTTAGGAAATATTAGTGATGTCTGTTAAAAATCATAGAAAACCACCAAACCTTCCCACCCCAGAAAACTCAGAGACTAATATTGCTTTGAATCAGCAACTGCCATTGCTGCAAAACTTAATCTCAAATTATTAATTATTATACTGAAAATAGAGAATCCTGATTTGTAATCTGTGCTGCCTGTTTTGAGCTGAGCACTTTAATTTTTCCTGCTGGAAAATCTTTCCTCATTGCTTGTGACATCCACATTCCAGAGCTGCAATATACGGGCAGCAGTTTGCCCTGAGCAGTTTTATTCCTGGTGTATCTGTAAAATCATCCAGCTCACCCTCTGCATGGTTTTTTAACTGCATCCAATGAATAGTTCAGCAATATCACATCTTGTAACTTTTCTTTTCTAGGCTGTTTTCCCTAAAGACAGAAATGGAAGATATGCAGGACAGGAAAAGATGGAAAAGAAACGAAGAGGGGAGTTTCATAGAAACACCATTGCTCATGTGAACCACGTGTGAACTGTGGCATAAAGTGCATGAACCAGATTTTGTTTTGCCATATTTTACTTCATGGAGGAGCAGGACACTCTAGAAAGTGTGGCCTTGGAGGAAAGAGAGTACCTGGGGCAGTGCAATGAGAAGCAACAAGAATTAGAAAGTTCTGCTAAGGACCCAGAGTGGCTCTGGCTCCTGCTGTGATTCACCTCCAGGAACAGTACCTGCATGCTCTGCTTGATGATTCAAGATTGAATGCAGTATTTGCTGTGGTCCCATTTCACAGGTGGGTTTGGAAGAGTTCTGGAAAAAAAATTGAGTTTTGGAGAATTTATCAACAAATTGACACGTTCCTCAAAATGTTCCTTTGCCTGCCTCTGCTTCTCACTTCCCCAGAAAGCCTGATTTATTTATTCCAAGATAAAACTGACCAATTCTGGTGTGTTTTTCCATGTCTGCTCAACTCACCATCCTTAGCCCTCTTTCCTGTGTTTCTCCACAGTCTCTAGTTACTGACCTAAAGTAAATAAACACTCCTATCTCTCAAACCATACTTTTTGCATGTTCTTCAGTGTGTCCTTGCCTTTTTCCATCCCCCTTTGGGGATCTCCTACAGCTCTGTCTTTTCTGTGTATCTTTTTAAAGTAAATGTCATCTACAAACAAAAATTCTCCCTTGTGCCTACCCTGTATTCTATGTCCACAACTGAGATTCAGGTATCTGAATGTAGGTATTTATTTCTGAATAACCATTGTAGGGTGTATGTGTTGTCTGAAAAGCAAGGCAATAATATTTAAAGAACTGTATAGTTGAATTAATCCAAGTGGTAAAGAACAACATCTCTGGCAACTGAATGATGATCTAACTCTGCATATTTCACTATGAAGGGTAATAGCTACATGGAAGCTATTGAAAGTTAGATAGGATAAATCCTATACTCTTGTCTAAACTAGAATTCTAGACCCTCTCTAACACTTCTTTGTAGACATTTAAGCTCAATATAGCCACTATAAAAGTAATATTTTTCATTATATATTTTTCTCATTTCTCGTGGACAGAGCTATTAAGCCACTGATCACACAGGACCATAACCTGAGGCCTTTATTGCCTTCTGACATCTCTAAAATACACAGTTTCTGATTCATTCATTCAGACTTATTATCCGGGCTCTGCTGTCCTGCATGTGGCATGCTTTCTTGGGACTGAGTAAATCCCATACTTCCCCTCTACACCCAGAAGACCTTTGCAAGGATAATTTTCTCTCTGAGGTAGCTTCTCTCTTCTATATGAAATAAAGGTTTCTTAGAATTTTCCCAGCCAGCAACAGCATTTTTCTTCTGATTTGGCCCTGAAGCCATCTTTGGGCTTTGTTCAGATCATGTGGCTTGCTTGTACCTGGCTAGATTTTCAAAAAGCAACTTTACTAGTTCTTTCCAGCCCCTGCTAATGTTCAAGAACAACCTCTTAAAGTATGTGCAAAACTGCCCAGTATGTCTTCAAACTTTTCTT
Source organism: Vidua macroura (assembly GCF_024509145.1). Lineage (NCBI taxonomy): Eukaryota > Metazoa > Chordata > Aves > Passeriformes > Viduidae > Vidua > Vidua macroura. Next base: position 9,972,034 of record NC_071571.1, read on the forward strand.
AAAACATCCTTTTCCATAATGTTTCAACAGCCCCTTTGCTTGTTTGATTGTTTCCTTCAGCAGCTGTCCCCTCTTCTGTTGACAAGCACTTGTGAGACTTTTGGAAACACCAAGGTCCCAGGACATGTGTTCAAGTAGAATATATCTCCTCTAGCTCAGTAAATATGCAAGATTTCAGAAAATTGTCATACTATGAGGGTTTTTACCAATATGTTCATGAAGTATCTACACTTCCAGAATTGATTTTTTAGTAGTTATTTCTTTTCCCAGCAGAAAAGAAGTTTCACTAAAAGAGCAGAAGAGATTGTCAATTTAGAGCATACATTTTACATTTATAAAAGTATACATGACTTGTCCCAAGGCAAAATGCATTAAAGGAAGTTCAAGTTTTATTGTAACTGTCAGTCAAAAAGGAAGGCAAGAAAACCCCACAAGATTATTTAATTATTTTTATTTGGATTTATTTTGCATTCTTGATTAACTAAATCAAATAACAAGAAGAAGCTGCTGTGAATATTCTCCAGCTGGCTTGGAGGTGTAAGAATAATACTGCATGTGGATTTTCTAATTTCCCTTGTGGAAATAAAGCTTTTAGTGCACAGTGCACTGAAGCAAAACAAAGACAGCAACAGATGCTCTCAAAGTGTTTCTTAAGTGGACAAATGGCCTTTATAACACAATAGAGACTCAAGAGTGTTATTTATCAGAAGCTGTGTAAAAGCTGACATTCAACTTTATCTTGTGGATCTGGAGTGCCATTTTTCTCTTCTCTTGTAAGACAGCAATTGGTTCTGAAATGTGCAAAGTCCTTCCACAAGATCATTCAGGTGCTACATTAAAGATTAACAATAATTGCTGGAAAGTCCAGTAGACTGGGCTAATTAAAGATGAACCAAACAATGTAAAAAATTCAACTATCACTTGCTTAGCTAGCTTCAACTAATCAAAACACTGGTTCAAACAATTAAAAAATAGGAGGATACTAAAAAGAAATCATATTAGTGCAAGTAAAACACTGTGCTTCATTCCCTCCTCCATCTACTTCAAAAGCACTACGCCTTGTTAACTGGTGTATTTCTCCTCCTGTGCTGCTTGGATGAACCTAATGACCAAGTACACCAAGTATTTGTTAATGATTTCTCTTTCCTTTGGTTCTACACAGGTATAGTGATGCTTTCAACCTCATTATTTCCCCTTTATTACAAGAGATTCAAAAGGCATCCTGCTCTCCTCTGCAAAGGAAAAACAGAAGATAAACTGAAGTGATTATGAGATGAAGGCTGCTATATAGTAGATATTAAATAATGTTCCTTGTAAAAGGAATCAGAACATATTAAAGCAGCAAACATAAGGCAACAAAATGTAGAACTAAAAGAGTTATATGTGTATCTGTGAGGGAAATCACAAAGAGGAAATATCCACTCTTTTTAAAAGGTTTAATCTAATGTAATAATAATAATAATAATAATAATAATAATAATAATAATAATAATATGCTTTATTCATAAATAGAGTAACTGTATGTTGTCACAGTGGTATAGGTTTACAGTTGCCCTAGTACAATAGATACTATTTTCTGATTTCAATTTTTTCTTTTTTCTCACAGTAATTCTTAGTTTTCTGAGCTTTTTTTTAAGACTGGCTAAATAGTGATATTTGTTTTTGTCACACATAAATGGTCAATTGTTTTCAATTGCCACTTAAATTGTAGTTTGAATATGAGTAATAATGTGAGCATCAGTGCTTTAAGAGTCCTACAAGAGATTTTTAAGAGCGTGTAATTTGTAAGTTTGAAGAGAACTGAATGGGAAGATGAAATTTGTTCTGATGTGAAGCAGTCCTGGTTAACTGGGGAGGTCCCAGACAGCTGGAGGCCAGCCAGTGTGGCACCCATGTATCAGAAGGGCTGAAGGAGCATCCAGGGCACTGCAGACTGAGTCAGACCTCAGTGCTGGGGAAAGTCATGGAACAGATCACCTTGAGTGCCACTGTGTCCAGCTCTGGGCCACTCACTTCAAGAAGGACATTGAAGTGCTGGAGTGTGTCTGACAAAGGGCAACAAGGCTTGTGAAAGGTCTACAGAAGATGTTTTACAAGGAGCATCTGACAGAGCTGGGCTTGTTCAGCCTGGAGGAGAAGAGCTCGGTGGAGACCTTGCTCTCCACAAGTGCCTGAAAGGAGGGTGCAGCCAGGTTGCACCTGGGGAAGTTCATTTTAGATACTAGGAAAAATTTCTTCACTGAAAGAATGGTTAAGCATCGGAAGGTTTCCCAGGCAGGCGTTGGAGTCACCATCCCTGGAAGTGTTCAAAAAATGAGTGGATTGGTACACTGGGATAGGGTTTAGTGGGAATAGTGGTATTCACTCTAAGGATAGTCTGGGTGACCTTGTCTTGGAGGTCTTCTCTGACCTTAATGATTCTATCATTCTTTGAATAGAAAATAATAATTCTCAAAGAGGGAAATCAGTTTCAACTGTTTGAAGTGGAAGGCCATCTTCTGAATGTAGTAGCTGAGAAAGCCTGAGGTTTAATTCAATTTTTGTAAAATAATATAATTACTACCTTACACATTTTCTTAGCACCGTTTTTGTTGTTCATGTTGTACATGTGCAAGTACTGAAATCGAATGAAATTCCCTGGATGCTGAGAACCAGTTTGAGGGTAAAATCAAGGATGCCTTGAGGAACCAAAAGAACCAAGGAGTTAGATGATTTCTTGGTGGACCACCCAGTTATGCATAGACACACGAATTGCACCAAAGCTGCTTTTGGGGATGCACTCTCAATGAAGCAAGGAACCAAAAGATGAAATGATGCATAGATGAAATGCCAGCTGTCAGATCTAAGTGGTGGAAATCTTTCCAGCATGAAAAGCAGAGCCTGGAACTGTAAAAGTATACCAAAATATAACAGTAAGATGCAGCAGGTGGCAAGTCTCAGTTTGTTGTGCTCCATTCTTTCAGCTTTCTTATGAAATGACATTGTATATTTTTATCAAAAAAATAGATAAGCAGAGGCCACTCTGGCATCCCGGAAATTGTAACAGGCTACATGTGAATTCAGTTCTTTAATATTACCATTATGAAGCAGGGTGGCAGAAGGCCAACTATTGCTAATTGGGGAGCAATAAAGCTAATTACTGCTAACTGCATCTGAACAGTCACCAGACAGCAAAATTTCTCTTTCATTAATGGCTGACTCCCATCCTGAATTTCATTTCAATTCAATCTGTTCTGAACAGCGAAAAGTTGGAGCGTGACAAAATCCTTTCCAAGGCAGCTCCTGGAGCACCAGCTTACAGGCTTCTGTCAGCTATGGTCTCTGCTCTGGTGTAGCAGCCAAGAGACACATAAACCAAACTGGTATCCTGGTTTCTTACCCAGGACAACTCTCCTGAACTCTCATGGAGACTTCTCATTAAAATCTTCCAAGTTTTAAAGATTAACACACTATCTTCAAATGACCCTTGCTCAGCTGGTCTTCAAACGCTCTGAATATTATCAGACTTGGAAAAAACAGAGATGGGCTGCTAGACAGAGCTCTGTAGGAGTTTTTTAGGGAAGCAAATGTCAGATAAACTTCATATCCCCTGAGGTCTCAACAGGAATTGTGGGGCTAGATAACAACTCTTGAGATACAGTAGAGTTTTCTCAAAATTTATTCTAATTATGAAGATCTGGCCCTGCTTCCCATTGTCTGTTTTAAAATGAGCTTGGCACACATCAGCTGTTCTTACATTTACACATCACAGACAGAAAAGGTTATTTTATTATACATATGAAATATTTTTTGAGTGTAGCAATGTTGAAATACACCACATTAAATTAAATACTAGAAAGAGAACAAGTGGTCTCTCTGTGCCACTAAGGTTTCTCCAGAAGGATCCATCCGTTTTTATCAGACCCTTGCAACCAGACACATCTTGCTGTCTTGAGTCCTCTCTCAAGGCCTCATGAGGGATATTTGTACCACTTCCCATTAACCGAGTAAAATGGAAAACAGCATGAATTCCAGGAGTAAAATTCAGTATGTTTTGGTGATCAGATTCTTGTCATGCATAAAAGTATTTTAAATCAGCTAATCCACTGAGTGCAGAGGATTGTTTGCTGAACTAAACCTATGAGAATAACTAGTTGAAGCCATTTATATGGAAAAAGAATAGGAATTAATGTACATTCACCACTTTAGCTATTGTTCATGCCAGCAGTCATATGTAACTGGCCTTACAACATTTGGCCAAATAATGTGCTTATGAACACTTAAATTTTGGAACATGAATCAGTGTTTTGGGAGGAAACAATATTCAGTAAGACTTGATTCAGGATATGGATCTTTACAAGCTTATGGCATCTTCTATGCATTTAGAAATCAAGAGGCAATTTGGATTCAGTATAACTTTCAAAACCATTTGAAAATAATTCAAAATTTATCACAATATAGAGACGTTACTGCATAATGCATTAACATTTGGCACTGAAAGTGTTGCAAAATTTTCTAATTAATAACCTGTAAATTAGTCCTTTCTTGTATTGACATGAGTGATATAAATCCCTATGTTATTTTGAGCAGAATCTATTTTGTCATTCAGTGCTCTCCCAGCAGATAAACTAATTTTTTTTTTAAGACAGGACTGCAATTCCACAGCACACAATTTAGTTTCAACAGTGGGCACAGGACTTTGCTAATGGGAGACAACTTTCATTATTTCAAATGCTATTTCAGGTGAATTGAATCATTCAATAGGAAATTTTGCATTTGTTTTCCTCCTTTTGCTGGGCTTCTCTGACAGGAAAATGGCCCTACTGCCAGAGTAGTAGGCAGCATCTGGAAAACAGAGCAAAGAAGAGAAAAAAATGCTGCAAGTTGGGTTAAGAGTCCTATTCTTATGAAAACAGAATCAAAATAAACCTCCACCACGGAGAAGTTACGATGAAGTTTCATAATTTACATTTTTTTAAGCTACTGCTATATCTAGATAAAGAATGGGGAAATTACTGGATTTATTTTTCTCTGTAGCAGACACTAGATTAAACACTTTCCCAACAGAACTGGATTTCAAATCTAACCCCAAGGCAAAAGGACTGTTTTCATTGAGCAAAACAAGACCTTTTGGAGGAGGGTTTTGATGAGTGCCTATGAGGTATTCAAAGACAAAATGAGTTAAAACGTGGCACTTTGTTCTTGGCAAAGGCCTGTGAGTGCAGGGGCAGAGGGCTGACCTTGGCCCGTTCCCCTCTGGGTAAAATGAATCTTTTTCTCTTTTCCATTCTCCCTTGGGCCAGCACCCACATTACTTACAGAAAACAAAAAGCCATGAAGAAATTGATAGGAAAGCAGCTAAGTTACTTTTGAGAAACCCCTTGTGTTTACAGTTGTCTTTAGGAATTTAAGTGTATATCTGCATACTCCAAGATTGAATCCTCTTTAAAATATTTAAATAGATGAATCACATTAATAAGCAGGAAATACAGAGACAAATACAGCTTAGAATCTATGACAAGAGATTTAAAGAATATTTTTGACTCTTTTCTACTTCCACAAGGCTGATGCTCAGGCTCAGCAATATGAAACAAGTGAACCTAATGATAATAATAGCATTCATAGATTCTCCTTTAGCTTCCCACAGATCAGAAATGGAAAATAAAGTAACCCAAGATGGGTTTATAAACTACTTGCTTGTATTGAGAGATGTGTCATGGAACTTGGCAAATTTTCTCAGGTCACAGACTTTACTACCACAGAGCAATGTGAGGAGTTTAACCAATTGAAGTAAAAATAATCGTTTCCTATCCTTTAATCATAAAATGTTCCTAAATAGAGCACAGATAACTCCCCCAACATAGTACAGAGCAAGTGTTGTAAATGGGATTTGTTAAACATATGTGGTAAGAAGACAGACAACTCGGTAGGTTTTAAGTTGAATTTGCATTTCCAAGGGCAGCCTCAGATTATGCCTTTCACTTCCACAAAGTGAACAGGAGGACTGGCAGATGTTTTCCAGGCTAATAGAAGAAAGTATTTCCCTGGTAGCATCATCCTTAATTGAGGGCTCTGCTTATCTCGTTCCTAAACTGAGAGAGAAAAACCACCTGAAATATTTTGTAGTTCCAGCTACTGTTCTAATTAACCTCTTTGAGATGCTGAAAGTGAACTTCCCTATGCTCTTTGGAAGCCAGCATGATCTCTGAGACTCTTTCCCACTCTGAGAATTCAGTACTCATTAGTGTAATCTCCTCACTGTGATTTAAAGAAAGCTTGTGTTTGCAGCCGACTGCAAGCCATGGACAAGGGGAAGGCTGGAAAAGTTCATCTAGGCTTTAATTACAGCTGAAATAATGCTAACATTTAGAAGACATTTAACAGCAAGGTTAGCAGATGAGTATTCCTGGGGGGCTCTGTTCATTTTTTATTGTTATTTTTGACAACTGTGAAGTGTTTCAAAAGCAGCAAGATAAGTTCAGCCTGCATGTAAGAATGCAATGATAGCTCTGTTAATCATCCAGAAATCATCTGCTTGGGACAGTGTGATAAATAACAGGCAAACTACTCAGCCAGTTCTTGGAAGCAGAGCCCCTGCTTTGGAACAGTGTTAAACCACAAATACTATCCATGTGCAAACAAATGTGACTTACAGTTTATCATTTATATTCATGCTGTCCTGAAAATGTCTTTCCTCTTCCTGGATCATTAGCTGCTCTGAAAAAAAATAGAATCACACACATATTAGAAGAGGTCGATAGAGGAGAAGCAAATGACAAAAATTAAACAAAACAATAGGCTGTGTTATGTTTCCATGGAAAGGCAGCAAAGGAAAAAAAGAAAGTCCAAAAAAAGAATTATGAAAGGATTAGACAGAACATAACCAATATTTCAGTAAATGGTGGCAGGTTTCTCTTCCCTTTGCAAATGTTTCTCACGTGTCAATAGTTACAGGTCTTACCATGGGCAAGCTGGGCAGAGCTCACCCACAGAATCACAGAATCACAGAATCACAGAATCAGCTAGGTTGGAAAAGACCTTGGAGATCACCAAGTCCAGCCTATGACCTAACACCACCTTATTAAGTAAACCATGGCACTGAGTGCCACATCCAGTCTTATTTAAAACACCTCCAGGGATGATGATTCCACCACCTCTCTGGGTGGCCCAACAACTCTTTCTGTAAAGAATTTTTTTCTAATATCTGACCTAAACTTCCCCTGGCACAGCTTAAGGCTGTGCCCTCTTTTCCTGCTGCTGGTTGCCTGGGAGAAGAGGCTGACCCCTACCTGGCTACAGCCTCCTTTCAGGCAGCTGTAGAGAGGGATAAGGTCTCCCCTGAGCCTCCTTTTCTCCAGGTTAAACAGCCCTAGCTCCCTCAGCTGTTCTTCATAGGGCTTGTGTTCTAGACCCTTCAACAGACTTATTGCTCTTCTCTGAATGTGTTTGAGCATCTCAAATTCCCTCCTAAATTGAGGGGCCAGAACTGGACGCAGCACTCGAGGTGTGGCCTCACCAGTGCCAAGTACAGGGGAAGAATGAATGACCCCCCCTGCTCCTGCTGGCCACACTATTGCTGGTACAGGCCAGGAGCCATTGGCCTTCTTGGCCACCAGGGCACACCTGGCTCATGTTCAGTCGGCTGTTGATCAGCAGCCCCAGGTCCCTTTCTGCCTGGCCACTGTCCATCCCTCTCAGGGCATCTCCTCACTCCTCTTTACACACCGATGTATTTATTATGCAAGTTAGTTTGAAGGTCGCTTTTTTTCATTTCTCAAAGCCTTCTCCATGTGTTCAGAATTGCATTAACACAAGAGAAAAAGATGGTGATGGCCCACTTATATGAGTGACAGACTATTACAGATGTAATTACACCCTGAGTCTGCATTTGCAGCATATTCCCCCTCACAGCTTCAAAGCTTCTCAAATCTGAGAGCTCTTCCAAGGAGATGTTGAGCTTGCCATTATCTTTAGAGACATGGCTGAGTGAGAAAAACTAAGTGGATGCTGGTGTTCATATGGAAGCCTTGGCAAACAGAATCCAAGGCAGATTTTCACAAAATGTATTGCCCTGGTAATTGCAGAAGTGAAAAAGAGTGGGTAATTGGGAACATAATACCAGTGGGCAAACACAACAGACATGTTGGGCATGTTATGGTGCCAGGAGAAAGTGAAAATTGGACCTGAAATACCAACATTTACTTTATGGTAAAGGTTCAAGGAATAGCTGTGTGCCATCCACTCTGATTACACATGGAAATTCATTTTTGCAGTGTGCTGCTCTGGTTTTGTATGTGCCATTAACACATTTGCATTTTGAAGATGCAGAGCAGAGTTTGCTTTTTTTTCCACGTGCAATCAGTTTTAGGGGCTATTTTTACCAACTATTAAAGCCATAAAATAAACATGATTCTAAATATTTGTGAACTATTTTCTTTTTTTCCCATGCTGCATTTATATACATGGTTTTACATTTTATTTTCATTCTTCTGGCTCCCATTCAGCTAAAGTGCAGAAAGGATGATAAAAAGCAGGCACTATACAGATTTTGGTTTTCTGCATTTTACTTTCTTTTGCAGAAATAACATTGGAAATAAGGATATACCTTCCTTTAGAAATTTAAAATAAAATAGAGAAAAGAACAATGCCAGTTCATACAGAGGTGATGCCTAGTTCTTGTGGGCTGTTTTCAAAAGGTTAAAAGTGGTGGGTTTCTTCTGCTGTTCTGATAACAACACAAACATTTGTATTGAAAAAGAGCAAATTAGAAGATCAGGAAATAGGTCATAACCATGGAGCTATGTCTAGCATTAGTCAAAAAAGCAGTTGCAAAATTTCTCTGATGTAGCATTTGCAAGGGTTGTAGCTCCAGCCTTGAGGCCAAGGACCAGCCCCTGGTAAATGGTCCCAACCGCACTGAAGTCAGAAATGCTTCCTCAGTTTACACAGGCTGGCCTTTTGTTTAAAAAATCTTGAAATATATATACTCTTTAATTAAAATTACCTAAACATATAGGCCTGGAAAGCCCATTACAGAGAAGCTGAATATTAATCTCTGATCCATGAGGAGCTTTCCACCAAGACTAAGTCAAACAGCTGCTCTTAAACATTCATTGTTGAATGTGCCTCTAGCAGATAGCAGTACAAATTAACTCATGTTCTAGATGTTATATTCAAATTTATAAAAGATGTAACTAAACCACAAATTCTTCACTGGGCACAAAGTACCATGCTTAGCAATTGCTGTATGAACTAATCATCAGAATAATTTCAGAATAACTGAATTATCAGAATAACTAATTATCAAAATAACCTTGCTGTTCATCTTAGCAGAGCAGGCTTGGGGCTCCAGGATTTCGTCACTGCAGAGTGAGAAAGTGTTTTCTGCTGTAGCATAGGACATGATTGCTTCTCAGTGCTGTGGGAACCCTCAGGAAAACATGTATTTGTTACATCTGGGGACTGATGCTACTATGTCTGGTTTCTGTTAAATGAAATCTTTTATCCTGTCAAAGTGCAGCCACAGCCACCTCTCTTAGGGAAGGCACAGTTTTCCCTGTTTCCCTGTTGCAGTGCTGGGAACATTGGCCACCACTGCAGATTTGTGTGTGTCACTGTCCAGTCACACTGTGCCACCTGCTGGGACGTGCTGTGGGCATGTCCTCTGTGCCTGCTCTGGGTTGCACTGAAGATTGCCCAAATGTTAGAAGAAAGTGGAGGTGAATAAGCTTTTAGTGTTAAACAAACCTGGAGACACTATTAAAAATCTGCATTTCAGGCTCTATAACCTGTGTTAGGTGTGAGCAGGTGGCAGACAGCACCTATACTGACCATTAATCACCTTTTGCCAATGCCTCTTCTTAGAGCACCCTTTTGGTGAATTATGTCCAAACAGGGCTACATTTTTACCTGTCTTCTTGTAGCTGAGATTCTTTAATAAATAGTTTGATGAATATTTGTCAGTGTGTGTATGTATGGCTTAAATACATACAGAGGATTTTATGTTGCTTACTGATTGTTGGAAAAAACTGGTTTTAAATTCACTGCCAGTAATGTCTGTGCACCTTTTGTTTCATATATGGCCAGAGACCTATGCACATGGCTCTGCCACAGCCCTAGCAGGATGCCAGGGTTACTAATCAAGAGCTTTTACTTAGCAGGAGATGGGGAAGAGGAGTTGATTCTGAAAGATGCTGCCAAGAAATCTCAGCAGACACTAGCTCTATATGCAGGACCTTGCAAAAGGAATTCAGCCTCTCAGATCCATGGTAAGGAAGCTACAAATGGCTCACTCATTTAACTTTGTGGAACTATGTGTACCTGCCAAAGGCCACCTAATGACTAGAATTTTTACTTTGAATTTTTAAATAAAACTACTTTGACAGGAACATCCAAAAGATCCTCAATTTTTTGTGTGTGTTTTCGTTATATTCACAGAAAAGCAAAAAGCAATCCCACACACTAGCAAAAACACAGATTACACAACAACTGATAAATAGAATATGACTATTTTTTAGTTTTTCCCAGGATCCAAACCTGTGTGAAACAAATGAAACAAACAGCTGTCATGCTGTGAGCCCTTCTAGAAAAAAAACAGAATTCAGAAGTAACAGCTCTCAGCAGCATCACTGAGCACTCAGGACTTTGCTCTCCTTCAATTAATAAACTGGTCTTGGCATATAACAACTGGCTGTTTCACAACATTTTAAAAGTACAGAGTTTCTATTTTTAATCTAGATGGATGGCACATTTCATCATGACAGTTCTGATGGGCAGGAGAAGGATTCATTTTTAAAAATGGTTTTCACAATCTATGTTTCCTATTTTTTGACTCTCTAATCCTAAAAGTTAAAAGGACATCTACAAAACTGTATTAGGCTCCCTTTCCTCTCCAAAGAGCACTCAAAAGCTTAGATCCTCCTATCCCTGCACAGTGAACTAGTGGATGAGCCTTTGCACCAAGAGAGGGGTGGAGGTAACTGAAGACAGCCCTGAGGCACACAGATACCCAAGTGTGTGAAGGACCTGAATTCAGATACTGATTTTACACTGCTGGGCTACACATCTTTTGAAATACCTTCAGGGATAATGACCCTACCACTTCCCTGGGGAGCCTGTTCCAATTCTTCACCACCTTTTCAGTGATGAAATTTTTCCTAATACCCAATCTAGACCTCCCCAGGTGCAACTTGAGGCCATTTCTTCTTGTTCTACCACTTATTTCTTGGGAGGAGAGATGGACACCTACCCTGATGCCTTGGAATGGCTACCTAGATCAGAGGCTAGACAGAGTTAGGAGGATAAAGTGGGTATTTATAAAAGGCCTTCAAAAGATACACCTTGGCCAGCCAAAAGCCTTGCAGAGGCTACACCCAAGATGGACACTGGTTATGAGTTTTTCAGACAGATGCAAGTTTGGTCTATTTGCATAATCAGGCATTAATCCTTCAATTACAGCTTCAGGTAATGAAGAATATTCCCCCACTTTGCTCCTTCCTCATTCACTTTTTGGGCCTGAGGCTGTGATGGTGACCTTGGTTCTCAGGCCTGAAGGAATATTTTGTCTGACCAAAATGTGAAGTTCCATATAGAGCTTACTAACACTCTATATGGAGTTCATTGGTGAACTCCAATGCAGTGTAGGATCTGAAAAATATAAAAGCTAAAAACTTTAAACTTCAACCTTGCTACATCCTCCTTTCAGGAGGCCTCCTTGGCTTGGTTTAACAAAAAAAAAAAAAAATGGTTGTGGATGTGTGAGCAAAGCTGTAGGCTGAATCCATGCCAGGCAAGAAAAGCAGGAGCAGAGAGGTATTTTTTCTGAGAGACTAGTGGCAGCTCAGTGAGTCAGGAGGATAAATCTGATATGACAAGGTAAATATAGGTATGACAATGTATAAAACCCAAGGGGGGAAAGCAGGGTGTAGGAAGATGGGAGCTCATCAGCACAAGGATCACAGAGGACAGTCCTTCCCCCAGGGCTGACATCTGTGCTGCCAGCAAAGGTGTGCAGGGTTTCTCACTAGAGGCAGTGAGACACATCAATGCTCAGCCTAGTGAGTTACAAGCCCTTGGCTTCTGCTGTGTGCATTAGCCAGTAGATAATTGCCCTCTTCTCTTAAGTGGGTATGTCACTCTTAGTGTCCCTGCTCACAGCTGCAGGTGATGAACCAGATGTGACCACTGGGAGAGGTTCTGCTCTGCTGCCTGGGGCTGTGGCAGCCTGAGGGCTATGGGGGCTCCAGTTCTCCCAGCAAGCCCAGGACACCAGGTGCCAGTCACAGCTTTCTTCCCTGCTCAGTGCCAGGAGTTTGCTGCTGTCTTGATCTGAGGTGCTTTCTGTAGCTGGCCCTGAAGAAACTCTGCATTCTGCCACATGTTCTAGTGCTGGCAATTCAGTCCCCAGCATGAGTCCAGCTCACTACACAGAGATAAGGCCATAAAGAGAATTAGAAGAGCACAGACCAGGTTGTGATATTTCCTCCTGGTTTGTGCCCTGATGTGTCCATAGCCCTCCTGAGCCAGGCATTGGGAAGGACACAGCAGATATTTCCCAGAGTTTACAGCAGTGCAACTCTAGCCCTACCTGAGCCTGCCCAGCCAGACCAGGGTCTGGCTGTAGGTCAACATCCAAAAATTCACTGCAAGGTGCCTTCTACACATTTTGCCTCCTGTAACCCAGATCCTGAGCCGGCTTAGGCGCTTTCACATTAACATGACAGGAAATGATGCTCAAGGTATTGCAGCGATGAAAAATACTAAATCAACCATGAAAACCTCTCTATTTCTGCTGTTTCTCTGCTTGGACAGCAAACCCTTATCGGCTCTCTCCTCTGATGACCCAAACCAGGCAGACAATCTCTTGGTTTCAGCATTTCAGACCCCAAATTCATCTCTCTTCTCCTGGGACACCTTGAACCCACCACAGCTCAAACAGCCAGCCTGAACTAACAGGATTTCTTTTAGCTGGCTCACAGCCCTTTAAAGAGAAAAAAAGGTGGACAAAATGTTCAAGATGCAACCTCGAGAAAGAAGACTTCTTAGTTATCTGCTTTCTACAGAATTTTTTTCATTGGATTTTCAAATGAATCTTAAATTGCTGTAAATAATGATTTTCAAGTCTGTAAACTCCACCTCTATGCCCTTGGATATAGCATTATGGGCCCCAGTAGTTGGTACCTGCCAGAACACTTAGAGAAACACTTGTAACAGACAACAACCAGACAACTTTCTTTTGAGAAATTTTTATTCTGTTATCTCTTTCACAAGGAATTAAACACTTGCTGTTGACCCAGAACTCAGTAAAACTGACACCAGCCTCTAACGTTGAACAACTGCAAGAAACTAAGTGGCATATGTGGTGAAGTCAAGCCTCTCTCAGCTGAGCTGGAGTAAGTGCACACGGTTTCCATCTTCTGATAATGTGAACGAAAATACCTTTGCTTAAACCATTGTAGAAGGTTCCAGTGCACAAGTGAAGACAGTCAGTAAAATTGTTTTATTTCCACTGCAGTGGGATTCATTTCTACACAGGCAGCCTTTGTGCCTGGGCTTCAGGGCAGCCACTTTCAGCTGACAGTGGCAACTTCTGGTTGCTGAAAATGCTGACAAAGAGCCTGTATCCTCTTTTGAAACCTCCAGCCCTTTGCCTTGAAAGCTCTGGCTTTAAAGTCTCTCCCATCAGTTTTAGGGCAGTGTGTAAGGCAGCCACACTCACAGAGAGGAATACTGGATGCCTTTCTTAGCTTCAATCAGGGTTTGAAATGGCCGTAGGAGTTTTACAGAGCTGGGCTGCTGATATTCATGTTCTCTTTCCCTTGCCCAGCTGAGCAAGCTGGCTTTGCTGTGATTTCCACATGGCCTGCACAAGACTTGGATACTTCACTATAGCTTAAGCTTTCATTAATGCATTATGAGATACACTTTTCAGGAACTGATCTAATTGATTTTTTTCTTTAGGCATCTAATCTAAAGGAGCAACTGAGATATTATTCTCCAGTTGGAAAATTATCTGTACTTCTTGTTTCCTCAAATACCTGTGAAATATTCTAGTCTTATACATCAGCATTTGTATACACATAACCATGCATAGTATGTGTGCTATATGTGCAATACAATATTATAATATAGCAATACTCTGTATTATGCTATATATTTGTCTTAGAGCTGGAGAGGAACTTTCCTCCCTGTTACCTGTAAGATTAGAGAAACTTGGTTCAAAAAGTCTTATGATGGAGGGAGGAAGGGGGATTGCTTTTTTTACTTCACTGCTCCAGCTTTCATTCATACACTGGAAAAATTAATCCAGTATTTCTGGATTCTTGGCCTACCATTACCTGGACATCAGTGCCCAGATGAGGAGGCCATTTTTTTTTTTTCCTGTGGAAGCTGAAAACCCTGGGTTTCATCCCCAGTGCATGAATAAATGATTTAGTGAAGTGTTTTTCTTTTACAAATTTATTTATTTTCAACACAGTTTATTTAGACCAGCGCCTCTAGTCCAGAAGCCATCTGTAACTCTCATGAAAGACAAGTCAATTCCCAAAGAATAAATAGAAAAGGCTTTATCCACTACAAATTTTTCAATCACATCCATTTCACTTAAAGATTTAAATTGTAACCTGGAATTTGATCAGTATCTCTATTAACTTACCCCTTCATCTTATATCAATCAAGCAATTATTTTAACTAATGAAGATAATGGATTATGAGAAAATAAAGGACACCTAGAAGAAGAAAGCCATCTATATTAAAGTTGCACAGAAAATATCAATTTGCTTGGTTGTGAAAACATATGGTGAGTCACTGTAGAAAACGCTACCTATAAAGAAGTCTAATAAGAGATGAGTTTAATGGGTTACACGCCCTTGATTCCTCCCTCTTATTGTTTCTTTGTCCTAAAACAAACTTGACAGTATGTCTTTGGATCATCAGGTTAATGAAAGATATGTATGTTGTGAAGGTTAAATAAGACCTCTGGTAAAGAATTTTCACCAGAAAAGCCTGAAGCAATTTGAATATTTCTTATGCTTCTGATTTCTAATGCATCCACTAAAGAGGCAATTTGACAAACATAAAGCGCTCAGGGCTCTTTGTCCACAGTTGTCAACTGTTTTTTCTTCAGTAAAAGCCCAGTGGAAAGAAAGGGCTTAAAACAGTCATTTTGTTATCACAGAACTCAGAATTAATCCCATGCATCTGTACCCAGTGGTGCTTTTAGCACTGTTCTTTGGAGCTGTAAATCCCCCATATGAGGAATGTGCAACCTACATGTGGGAGCTCATCCGGCTGCCCCTACTGCTCCTGCTTTTAGAGTCACCAGGGGAACACGATGTGAAAGGGTTTTTGGAAACAAACAACCTGATTATGTGAAGTATTCTTACTTCTACTTTTTGTAATGAACTTCGTATTTCTCAGTGCATGCATTATTTTTTATGCATCTATTTTAAAGTTTTATTTAAAAACTTAAATAGAATTGTCTACTGACATGCAAGAGGAAAACCCTCAACCCATAGCTCTGTGAACATCATTTAAATCAGTGTGTTTACAGATCAGTAGGAAGGAAATAACTCAGTGTTTTGTTCCCTGATTTTTTTTTCTAAAATCTTTGATCCCTCATTCCATTCATGTAGAAAATAAGGATACTTAAGAGCTGATCTGTCAAGTAAGACCAGTGGTTCATTAAATGTACTTTCTCCTCTTCCAGTGGAAAATGCCAAATGCTGGCATGAAACTTTTTGACACATAATGATGGATTTCTTTACCTTTTTTTTTTTTTTTTTTTTTTTTTTTTGTGGGTTTTTGTTTTGGGATTTGTTTGGTTGTTTGGTTGGTTTTTTGTGGAATAACCAACCAACCCACAGGGAAATACCAATTTACTTGCATACTTCAATGGCATCTATGGAAATGTTTGGAGATGTTTGTATGTCCTGTTTCCCAGGAGCCCAAAGCAAAATGGAAACTGTAGAGAGTCTGTAGAAATTAAAGACAGCTGCAGGAAATGGACAGGACCCTCAAAGGAATTGCCTTATGGACTTGCTTAGTTCCGCATTTAAAAGATGAAACATTACATTTAGAAACAATGATTTCCACACTATGGCAATAAAAATTCATTATATGTATAGAGCCTTATAATTTTTGATAGTTTAAAATGACTTGGTTTTGTTATTCTTTAATGCAAGTTTCTCTCAGCAACTAATAAATGACACATGATTATCCACTTCTGCTGACTCTCACAGATCCAGGATGGGCTCTGGATGTGGCACCTGGATCCCCATTTAGATTGGCTTGTAAAAACTTTCCAAGAGAGAATTGGCTGCAACTTCAATCTGAGTCAAACTTTACCTCAACAGTAAGATGGGAGATCCTGGGGAATGAACTCGCTTGGGAGGAGTCTGTAATGCTTCCCAAGTGTTCTGGGCACAGAGATTTTCTTTGGAAAGAAATGATCCAACAAAACAAGTCCTTGGAGAGTAAAGCCCAGTATTATATATTAATAGGTGTTAAACTTATTTTTTTCCAAAGCCAATCAGCAGAATTTAAAGAGATGTTTGTCATTAAAAATCCCTGCTAGGAAAGAGAGGCAGCCATCTTCTGATCATTACAGTTATTGATTTTTTCATAAAATTTAACATGTAAAAATTGATTGGACTTTGAAGAAAAAATACACTGGTGAGTCCAGTTGTCAATGTAATTTACAAAACCCCCTTAAACTGTTAAATGCATATTCTTAAGAACAAAGTTTGACCTTGCTTCTTCCTGGATTACTAATAATTCATTTTCTTGTTTTCCAAAGGAAATGGATTTTGCAAGAGCAAATAACTGAAACTTGCTTTCAGACCTTCTAGCTCTAATATAGTAAGGGAAAGATGAGCTGATATAAGGTTGCATCAACAGATGGTAAAACCACTGTATTTAAAAAATGTTGGTAAAAATCAAGGAGTGGAATTATAAGGGAGTCTATT
Organism: Vidua macroura; assembly: GCF_024509145.1. NCBI lineage: Eukaryota > Metazoa > Chordata > Aves > Passeriformes > Viduidae > Vidua > Vidua macroura. The sequence continues at coordinate 9,988,977 of NC_071571.1, forward strand.
TTGCAAAAGGAAAGGAGAGAAAAAAAGTAGCTTGATTTCTAGACTTTCTCCTTGCAGAAACATATTGAAGATACTTTGCTAGCAAGAACTAGTCATAGGATTGTGATTGCCTCTCATGATCAGATCTTTCTTATAGGCTTATTAATTCTACCTAAGAAGCATGCAACAGGATTTATTCTCATTGAAATATGGCCCAATTTTTGGTTTTTTTTCCTGTGCTATCTTTTTCTCTCTCTTTTTTCTTTTATTCCATGATTCTGACCATATTATGCATTCTCCTGGTAGCTCCTCACAGTTGCATGTCCTCTGTCTGTTTAATGAGCATTCTCATTCTCTATCCTTCCATAGTTAATGATAATGGGCTCCACAGCATCCCCCTTCATTATCACTACAGAGTACACATTTCCAGCCTGTTTTATGCCCTTTGTAGTTCCATTTAGAAATACATTTGCAAGACCTGCCTGTGAGAATGCTCTATAAAGCAATGTCAAAAGCCTTTTTACTGACACCACCCTGGTATCTTCTGCTTGTCTTCCATCCACAGAGCTGCAGGAGGAAGTTTGAAAAGTTTGACATTATTTTTTCTTGCCAAGTCTGTGCTGGCTGTTGCTCAGCTCTACCTTCAGCTCCCATCATTCTCCCTTCTGCTCTGACTCCTGTGCAGTTGCTCTCAACTCTGCAGCTTTGATTCGTGCACTCTGAGGTCCTTTCCACTGACAACCCTTCTTGCTGTCTGTAGAATGCAGTTATCATTCTCTTGGTTTGTCATCTGCACACTTGGACTTGCATTTCCGTTCTCCCCCCATTTTTCTAAATATTTTAATGTTTTCCTATCACTTGATAAAAAAGTTATGCATTCATTCTTTGCCTCTAATTATATTCCATCTCTCTGACTGCTCCTTCAATTCCTCTGTTGTCTGTTTTCTCCTCTGCTTCTAATCCTTCAGACCACCCTCTGACTTCTTTCTCGTCTTCCAAGTACCCCCACAGCTATTTCTATCATCCTTAGAATCTATCCTTTAAACGCCATTCTTGCTAATTCAAAACAACAAACGAAAAACCTCTTTCACCTCATCTGCATCACATTACCCTCCACCACTGAAAATGAATAAACTTCTAAATATCTTTGTCACTTCTGAAAATGAAAAGGGAAGATAAATCACTTTTACTGATTTAATTGGGGACCCATGAGCACTATGGTAATCCAGGATTAGCTTCTTGGGGTTATTTTTTAAAGCATGCATAATCATATTCCTATTTGCAAGGTTGACAGATCACAGCAACATAGTCATAACTTTTTACAAATTGCCAATAATCCCAAGGCTTCTGTCTCCTAAATAAGGCCATTCTGAGTTTCCAACTCTTATAAAGTAATTATGTTTTGTACCTCATTTACAATGAAAATGGATGAATTCAGTCTAAAGAAATAGGCTTTTTCAAAGGAAATCAGATGGAGCAAAAGTAGCTTTGCAATCTGAGAATTCACACAAAGCAAGCAGCTGATCTTGCCTACACGCACTGGGAATTTCTGGGAAAAGGAAAGGTCTAATTACACTTTGCACTTTGAAACCAAATTCAGCTTTGTTGTAAAGTGACAAAATTTTTTGAAACTGCTGACATGGGGCACAATGTGCATTACTTGCCATCCTCTCACCTCCAATCCAAAGTTATGAAAATATAATTGAATTTTTGTTCTATTTTTAATGTCAGAATTTTGGCATTTTCTTTTGCAGCATTGTGTCAGGGAAAAGGTTTAGAGAAACATCAGGCCAGGATAACTAACGAAAATTGAAGGGCTTGTTTAATCCCCTAAACTGTGGTAATAAACTCAAAGCAACAGTATTTATGCTTCAAAAGAACAATCTGAAGAATTTGCAAATGGTATTTTTAAAATGATGACCTAAAGAGGTAAATCCACTTAAATCATATTCTTTTAAACTAAATGTCCTTCTCCCTGTTCACAGCAATATTCTCCATTCACATATCAGATTTTCCTGTAACAGGCCAAAAAGCTCCTAAGTTAATGCTGACTGCATCAGAGATGCACATCATGGCTGGGGATGCAGGAGAGAGCTGTGTGCTCCAAAAGGAAGATCTCTCATAGGTAGGACAAACATCTGGACTCTTCAGATTTTCTGGATGGGAAACAGATGAGACCCACCTGGCCCCAGTCTTTGGACAGGGAAAACCTGTGAATGTTATCTGAGAAACATGGGTAATGAGAAACAGTGTATTCATGAAGGATGAAAAAGGATAATTTTACCCAGGATAATTTTCTAAATCTTATCTAACTCTATATTAATAACTGATAACTATTTAAAATGTCTTTTTTATCCTGTTGAGGTCTGACCTTTCTATCACTTGGTAGTCCAGACTGATTCCTTCTGCTTTCAACTCTTTTCAGTTTCGTAATATTTTATTTAAAACAGATTTCTTTGATGCTGTAATTATGAATTTAGAAGTTTCTGATTCTTTAAAGTACAAGGACTTCAAGTGGCTCCTTCAAGTGGCTTTATATTTGGCAAGCAGTGCTTTCTTCCTAACAATATTTCTAATATTCATGGATTTATTAAGGTTGGAAAAGATCTCCAAGATCATCAAGTCCAACCATTGACCCAGCACTGCCATGTTCACTTAATCATATCTGCAAGTACCACATCCACACATCTTTGGAAGACTTGCAACAAGGGTGATTCTACCCCTTCCCTGGGCAGCCTTGACCTTGTTTGTAGTTTTTCTGTTTGTCCTTTTTTTCCTTTGTCTTACTGCCATGGACTCTGAGAAATGTTACCCCACGACCCTTCCCCCTTTTAGTAAGGGGCAGCATGAAGTTGAACCTCCTGCTGGACTCTCCTTACTCTTGGGTTCCTCTCCCTGCACTTGGGCTCTTCACCAAACACTGACTTCCATTCTGTGTTGACTCTTCTGTCTCAATTTAAAGCAGCCTGAATGGCAGAGTCAGCCTATTCCTTCAACCAGGCTGCTTCTGAGCTGACTGAAAAGCAATCAGGAGTACATTGTCTGAAAAAATCCAAGCTTTAAATGTCTTCTTGGTCCTTTACAGTCAGATCATCAAACAGCTGCACAGCATTAACACAAGTGCATTGCGAACGTTTATATTCTGATGAAAAGAAAAATTCTGTTTCATCCCCGTCTGCCAGAATTGTCAGTGATGAATGACAAAGTGTAGGAAAAAATAGAGAAAGAAAAGGACAAAGAGAGAATCTGCTTCTCTCTGTGTTTACAACTGGACCAATCAATTATCCCATGGCGAGGCTCACCCCACCTGCGCAGGAGGGACTTGTTCTGGCAGTGCACCCACTGCCTTGGGACAGGGCACTCCAAGGAAGGGCCTGCTCTGCTTTCAAGCCCTGTGCACAATTTAAATTCCAGTATCACATATCAGCCTCTCAGGAAGAGCTACAAAAAAGAACAGTGAGCTTCCTGAAACGAAAAGCATTTATATATCTGTTCAGATGCTACATTCCCAAAGAGGCAACATGCTTCTTAAGTTTCCCAGATCCAAATGAGGAAATTTTGGAATGAAATCTCCTAGTTTCCAAAAGCTCCATAGGCTTAAAGTCCACATGTGCTTGGGCCATGCCTAGAACAATATGTCTCAATAGTTCTGAGCAATTAGGCATTTAGGTAATCCCAAAGTTTTGAAAATATCCAGAAACCCTTCTGAGGCGGGATTTAGAAGTGCTGCTCTGAAAATCCTGACCTGTGCTGGACTCTGCTGTAAAGATGGAATGGCCACACTGCAGGATGGGAGGTGAAAGAGAAGTTATCTGCCAGGGCATCTCAACCCAGCTTTTCTCATTGATAGTCCTAATTCACCAGGTCAAAAGATAGACTGGTTTTGTGACCTTGCTTGGGAGGAGTGCTTGGATGAATGAGAAAAACAAACATGCATCATGCATATGATTAAGAAAAGGGTAAAGTGAGAAGAGGACAATTATTTTTCACCCTCATGGTTCATCTGGGACCAAGGGCATCTGCTCTTCAGTCCCTGCTCCTAAGAATATATATACAATCTGTTTCAAGATCTTATGTTCTGGCTTGTAAAAAATGTGTTTTTAAACCCAAGAAGTGTTGGACTACACAGTAAATGTGCACTTAAAATTGCTGCATTTGGGATGTGATCATTTTTAAAGACGATAACATCTGTTTGAAAGCTGAACAAAAATTGAGCTCATGCATTTTCGGGAGCTTATTAAATAACATAAGACAGATTGTCTTTCTTTCATATAAAACTTTTTTTTTTTCTTTAGAAGGAAAACGACAAGCACTACACAAAATGAAGTCAAAGGCTGCTAACACTTCCACTCTACAAATAGTTTTTACTAGTAATTGCTGGATCAAGCTGGTAATAGTGCTGGTGTGTGCCCACTGAAGAAATAATAATAATAATTTTAAAAATAATATATATCAGTCCCTGTCTCTGCAGGCTTCTTTTTCTTTAGCAGTGATAGACTCTGCACACACAGCTGGATACAACAGGATTTCAGCCTCCTCTCTACAGCATGTTTTAAAACTGGAAGGTGTTTTCACATCTGTACATCAATTGAGTTCTGGAGGTCTGATCTTAAGAAGGGATAACAGTGAGAGTTTCTGCAGGGTTATTGCAGCTGGTATGTAAGAATCAAAGGATTTTTCTTTTTACCTTAGAGACCTTAAGCTTACAAGGGTTCCATTGTAAATAATGTGCAATAAGTAGCTCATGATCCATAATAAATGTAGTAATTTGTATCTGTAAATCAGACACAGTGTGTGTGCACATTTTCCTTCTCTAGAGGGAGAGACACCTTTGAACCTCCTTTGCAAAGGGACATCCCACTCACCTCATTCAAGTGCTTATGTTTTTTGTCTAATTGCATATGCAGAAATACATATTTATCTACTTACATATAAAATTATAAAAAAAGCCTTTCAGTCAGAGTGGGAAACTAGTTTCTCCTGATAAACATGTGATGATATGTTTGGTATATTATTTAGATTATATAACAGTATAAAATATTTAGATTATATAACAGTATAAAATATTTAGTGTACCATAATGATCTGAGGACAAAAGTGGGTGAGACTCCTATTTACATGGTGCTCTTGATACATTTAGTACTCTGAACTGAAAAATCTCAAAAAACCCAAACCAGTCCTAGAAGAAAGGTCTCAGGTGTGACCCAGAGGAGTCTCAGGCTAAGGATACAGACTGTTGATACAGCCCTGTTTTGTCAAGGCAGGCTGTGCTGCCTGCCAGGACTCACACAGAGTGTCCTGGAGGACTGAGTCTCCTGTTCCTCCCCCCATGGACAAGACAAAGAATTTACACATTGTCCACGAGAAAACTAAGAGCAGGAGAAAATTAATTACTTGAGTTTGTGGGTGGGTCTCACTAAATGGAGGCAGTGGCAGCAGAGATATATTTTCCTGCAAAATGAGGAAATAGAATAGCTGTGGCTTTATGCTAGCAAGATCTACCTTCAGTGACTCCAAGACTATTTATCTGACTTATTAATGCCTTCTTTCTTTTTTAATTTTCTGTTTGAAATGTAGTTCTGTAGTTTTTGTACCAGAATATTTTCATACATTCATCTGTCTGCCTGTAGACGTTTTTCTTTTCTCCTAGGTCAGTTTGCACCAAGATATCAGTATTTCACTATTTTTGAAGTTTCTTCCTTATTAGTCACAGGAGCCTTTAGCATTGATGTGCCCAACAGTGAGGAGGTAGAATGGGGATTGCAAGCTAAAAACTTGCTGAGGACATCTTAGCTCTGCTGGGACCCACAGCTTCAGTGCTGGTGAGAAATCTGGGGAGCAGGAACTGCTTGAAGAGGGGCAATGAGATGCCTTTGAGTTTTGTGATAAATGGCATTATTGGGATGAACAGCCTTTGAGGGTCCAGGTCAAGCAGTGAAGCATGGGATAGGTAAAGGAGGCAAGTGAAAGAGAAATAAAAAAACCCAAAAAAACAACTGGTGCAGCCAGGCCCAAATAATAAAGCTTCTGGTAATCTCCACCCTTGAACATGCTTTAAAGCTGGAGAAATTCATCACACTCATGCAGTAGCACAACTATTCTTCATATTGTATAATAAATGCTGTCAGCTGCATAAAGTGACCACATTTGCAACCCTCAGGGAGAACTGGACTATTTTCTCATCACAAAACACAGATACTTATTGGACAAAAACAAATGATGGGCCTTGAATGTATTTATTTTAATTTGTTAAGTGTTATTTTGTAGACTTGAAGGGATTTCCTATATAAAAATATTAATCAGTGGGAAAACCCTTTTTTTCCTGAGAAGCACTTCACACTGCTAAAAACATTTGCTGGCAACATGTGCAAGCAAATGCAACAGTGACTTTTCCTTTTCTGTCAAACTCAAATTTCTGATGCCCTTTTCCTTTGCCAATATGATTCACAAGAGTTAGCCAAAGGACTGAGTTTTTTCAACTTCTTTAATAAATTTCTATTCTAATTATGTGGTATATTCTCATGACGGACCACAGGTACTGCAGTTTGTGTTTGACAAGTATTAGGTTATGTTTTAATTCTGGGGCAAAAATTTAGGAACACCCAAGTGCTTGGGAATGGCAGGAGAGTCAGGCATGCAAGAGCAATGTCCAGCATCGTGCAGAGCAACAAAAGGCCTGTGAGCCTGCCAATACTGTGAATATCTGAAATGGTCAAACCTTCAACTCAGATGCAGAAGAAAGACAATAAAACCACCTCCTCTAGTATTTAAGCCCTTTCTAGCCAAATGAACTAAGCTATTCACTGCATAAAATTTTAGGCTTTGCCTTGTTTGCTTTGTCATAACTCTGATAATGGCAGTTTGCCATTATCTCAGTTCTGAAGGATCCTGAAGCACTCCACAAATCATAATACAAATTATTAAATGGGGTTACTCTGTTAGCACACAGGGGCAGCTGTCCCTAGGCCTCTTCAATGTTCCTTTTTGCCCATTAAATCTATTTTGACCTCATAGTTGAGTTTTTTTAATTATTATCTTCTAAGTCTTAGTATAAAAATACTCTAGACAGTACAACTCAGACTGACAAAAATTCAGTCTTTAAACATGACATTAACATGTACCACTGTAATACCTTATCTTGAAACACTCAACTGGAATTAAAAGTACTTACCTGCTAATATAAAATAGTTCTCCCAATTTATCTATAGATATATTTCCCAGGAGAGAGAGAAGGGAGTAGAAATGTCAAAGCATCTATTCCCACCTGTTTTTAAACTTGTGCATTTGTCTTGTTCCATTCACTGCAGATATTTTCTTGTTTTTCTCTCACCTGTCTGCAGTAATCCAATACTCAAAAGACAAAGGGATAATTCAGCCCATTTTTTGTTTCAGCAATAAAAATACAACTTACCTGCTGCACCTATATTACGGAGCAGGTATGAAACCTTCACAAGTTTCACCCCTGTAATTTTCCTAGTAGTGACTTTTAAGCTCAAAACAACTCGAGGTCTGTAGTTCCTGCCCATATGAAGTTTCTACTGCTTTTCACTATTTATTACTCACTCATAATTCACCATTTTCAATCAGAACTCTTCTCATTGCCCTTTTCAGAACAGTTCAGAATTCCTGAATGTACAGAATTCTACTGTACTGCTCCTACTCTTTCATACTAGTTACTTATTCCATTATCAAATATTGCCACTTTTCCCAAGTAAGCGCTCAATTTGGATGCATGATACAATTATTTTCTAAATGGCTGACAATAGTATCACAAATCTCAGCAAGGTGAACCTATAAACTTATGTCTTAAAAGAGAAAAATTATCAAATTACATAGTGTGGTAGAGATATAAATGGAAATAATTTATGAATCTTCCTAGGCTGTAAGCACAAAGAAAGGTAACCTGGCACTGGTTTGGTGTTATAGGCCACCCTTTAACAAAGCATAAAAACTCACATCATCTTAGACAAAAAAAACCCACTAAAGCCCCCCCTCCCCAGAAAAAAAAAAAAAACAAAAAACCACCAGTGACAAAACAACCCCAAAAAAACCAACAACCAAACAAAAAGCATTTTATCCTTATATAACTGCATTTATGGCAAAAGCATATATCTATCTATCTAAAATATGCCAAGGGCTATCAGTCCCAAGCAAAGAATTTGCACATTGGTTTGAAAATGTATCTCCTTACAGCACACTCTGGACCCAGTTCTCTTGATGGGAATGTCTGTATAAGACATTTCTTGGAATCCAAGTCATTACAAGTCCTTATTCAGAATTAAAAAATAGTATTAAAAAATCCTTCTAGCAGAACTGATTCTGGACCAGGGTATGGGAAGCCCAGACTTCAGTAACCAGAGGCTAAATATGCACTGTGCAATAGAAAAGTACTCAGACAAAATTGAAAAATGTTTTGAATTAGGAACCTGTGAGAAAGAGAGAAAGAGAAATATTTTCATCTGCAGGCCTCAGCTTACTTTATTCTACCAGCCGATTTAGCTTATGGTTGGTTTAAATCCCTTTTCTTTTTTTTTTTTTTTGCCTCACTTAATACTTACTTTTGGCATAGCAATTTAGGTGTCCATCAAAGTCCATTGTGAATTCTTGGTGCCAGACAGCTAACATTTGGGAGCTGCAGCACTGAATATTTCATTGGATTTTTGACTCTTTTCCCAAGAGAAATCATAGTTACAGGATGCTGTGACCAGGAGCCCCATAATTAGTCCTCCTGCAGTCATCAGCTTCTCTTATACAAAAATGTGACCTAGCCAAACTGTGCTCCTGCGCCTTTATGATCCACTTTGATTCCACGACCTTACTGTTCTCTCTCTGAAGCATCCTGGACTCCACAACTGGCCTTGGCTCTGTGCCAGACCAAGAAAAATGGTGGTTATCACATTTTACACAGCTCCACGACCTCTTGGAGGGCAACAGCAAATTGCCAGTGCAGCTGTCAGCTGGGAGGTTTGTGTCTGGCTGAAAGCAAATGTCAACAACAATCAGCATCTGTTTTGGGTCTCACACTGCTGGGCACATCTTCAAGTGTGCAGCATAGCTCCAAGTAAAGCCACTTATTTAGCTGCCTAAATATGGATCAGGAATGCACATTTATTTGTTGTTGCTGATCATATGCATCAGAAGTGATGCATCTCCATGCCCATTCCAACCTAGGGATGACTAAAACAGGGTAAGAGGAAAGTTTCTCTTAAAATGATTGAGTGTTAATGCATAGTGAATTCCTACACTATGATACTGACTTGTGTTTGAACCTTCTCCTGTTTCACAGAGTAAAGAAGTCTCCAGCAAGACTTTGAGGTACTAAATCTGATCCTTATCATTCAATTTACATTAGAAATCTCCTAACATTTCATGCAGTTTCAGACTAGAAGAAACTGTGATATAAATTACTCTAACTTCTTGTCTGTGCCTTTTGCTAAAGACTTGACCTACTGAGGATACTCCAAATTGACCACAGTGGCAGGGAACCAATTAGGCCAGATCACCTTAAATGGTCTTGCAGACAGTCTATATCCCACAGAGAGGACAGGGGGAAAAGCCAAAGTTACCTCCAGATCGAGAACTTCAATGCACTTCAGATCATTCTGGAAGCAACCAGCTTGTGTCTCCCAGGGATTCTGCCACCATGCAGGTACAGCCCAGGCGACACCCCTTGCCCTCCAGCAATAACTCACAGTCCCAGAAATTATTTTATATCCATCCCTAAGTCATCAAATTTAAAAAAACATACCAAGAATAGAACTCATCTTAAGTTACGGTGATCCACCATTAAAGTAAAGGTTCCTGGAGAAATTCCCTCAGTCCTTGTGAGCTGCCATTTGCCCATGGAAGTCCAGGTAAGTGCAGAACTAATCTCTTCAATCTCAGTATCTGGTGTCAAAGATGACAGCATTATACCTGGACATAAATAAAAATAGGTTAGTCTTTAAACTCAGACTGATTCACTTCAACAGGACACAGTTCTTGCTCGCTGTTCATTCCCAGGATTTATGGTTATGTAATAGATTTCTTAGACAAGGACTCCTGTGATATTTATAATCAGTTGGGTTTTTTTGGTTTTTTTTTTTTTACCTCCCCTTTTAAGAGTTTCAAAACTATTTAACCTCAGGGTAGCCTTTCTCCCCTTCAGTTTCTCCTTTAGACAGAACACTTTTCTCTGCTCCTTTCCTCCTGCCAGTTGAACAGCTGCTGGTGAGAAGGTATGTCCTCAGCAAGAGAGGCTCTGAAGATGTGCTCAGGGCAGGTACACTTGGCTCATGACAGGTGTCACTGAAATTCATGGAAAACTGAGCATCTCATTCCTCTAGTGTCCTTTGAAGAATCAGTCTTCAACTCTTCTGAACATCAAACTCTCCTGAGATCTCTCTTTCTGCTGCCTTACACTTGTGATACAGTCTCAGATTCAGACTCCAGACTCATTGCCAGCCTACATGAAGACTATGGAGGGTAAAGAAAATGACAAGACATTTAATACTTATGTGTGGTCTATATTTTTCAAGGTAGTTTAAGAATCCATGTCCTGTCAATATTTTATTTACCCTTAGACGTCCCACTAAACTCCCATTTCAGCTTCTAAAATAACCTCATTGCAGTGCAGTTTTTAAATGACACATTTGACTGTTTAGCAAAAGATAAACAGATTCATTTGCTGTCTGAGTCTTCAAAATAGTGTTATAGATTCTAAAGGAAAGGAAAAAAAACGTCTGTCACTGACTGCATCTGTGTGCATATACCACCCTCTTTAATACCCAAAGAATTTGTTATGATTCCTGATATTCTTAAGACCACATAAATTAAAACAATAAGACAGATAGAATAAAGTGTTACCAAATCCTAATCTCTAAAAGTGATGTGAAATATTTTCCAGCAAATAAAAGCAGAAAGAACTAATGATCCAGAGCTTTTAGCCTATTTATGTGAAAGATTAAAATTAACCTAGATTCTAAGTCTTGATCAATAATAGAAATGTGTGGTCTACAAAACAGTCTAAAAAGTGTACACATTGGTCTCCAGCTGAAAAAGGTGGACATTTTTTAGTTAAATATTTTGGTGGGGGAAATCCACTTTGCAGTTTAGGGGGTTCTGCGTTAACTTCAAAAGAAATGTAGCTATTTCTGGTTGTTATTACAGGAAGCCATTCATAGGCCTAGACCTCTTTGGAAAGAATGCTAACAATTTCAAATGTCATAGGCCAGTATTGACATGAGCTTTGAAAAAGGATCACATTCAGTGCACTGAGTCAACAGATTTCTTTCCAGGTAATGATTAATTCTCTTTATACAATGTAATTGTGCAGGGATAAGCAAATTCATCTTTTCATCAGAAAGAGGAGGAGGATTTAGTTAATAATTAAGGTTTTTCGCCTTCTTTGAGAATCTTTTTTGTCTGTGCAGCATATAGTAACAGAGAATAGATGGTGCTTAAAGCTTGGATGCTTGTGACAGAGAACAAAAGCACAGATTTCTCATCTTTTCACTTTATATTGCAAGTACAAGAGTCACTGTCGCAGTGTTTCCTGGAATAGGGGCTTATCCTCTCTAATGTCCTTATTATTTAATTTATAAGTGATGAGGAAGAGGGGGACATTGAGGAAGGACACCACGTTCAGTGGGGAGGTGCTGGTGACCTCATCCCCAGCAGCTCCTGTAGAAGGGACTGTGCTGCTTTATGCAGAGGAGGATGTTGACACTTTCAGGCTTTGCAGCCCTTGGGACACCTTTGGCTGGATAGTACAGATGACTTTGACAATCTCTGGGCCAAAGTGCTCCTGAGCAGCACCCATGTCACACTGAGTCTCCTAATGTCAGGAAAAAAAAAGCCCTAATCCTATGATTGATTACTTTTTTTCTAGTCTAAATTTAGGTCCTAGGTGAAATTTAGGTGGGATACCCCATGTCCTTCTGGAGCCAAGGGAGCCCAAGGCCATTGAGGATCTCAGATGCCTCTATACATCTATATGTGGGAAAATTAATTAAACACTGACCATTACTGTTTTAGATACAATAGAAAATAAGATTTTTAAATTTTTTTAATGTGGATTCAACATAATTCTAAGTAGTGCACTGACAGTCTTGCTTGCACACTTTTCCTGGTGTCAGCTGAAAATCTCACTGAAACTAGTCCCTTTACTTGTCCTCTGCAGTCACTTGTTGATCTCTACTGCCTCACCAGATTTTGTACTTTTTGTCATTTGTTCTTGGCTCAGCAGATGAAGATTAGTTTAGAAAAAAATATAAGAGGACTAAAATACAGACTCTAAATAAAGTAACGCACGTTAATGGGTATCCTACAATTTCTCCCCCTTTAGCCAAAATTGTCTCTAACAGTGAATGAAAGGAAGAAGATGGGAAGCAGATGTTTTCTACTGTCTTGATTGTAAACTGGCCTGATACTTCACCCCAAAGAGTTTATCAAGAGAGTTTGATTCAGGAGAGAGTTAATCAGTCTCAAACCCAGAGCTGAAGCACCAACACAGCCAAAGTGATCAACTTCTTGGACCTTATGGGAGAAGAAACCAACAAACCAATCAGAGAAATTATTCTGCCCCTACAAAGACACATTTCTTTTGTGACAGGCAAATACTTAAAATAGCAAAGGAATCCTGAAGGACAGTTACACCTCACATAAATATCCCTGGGAGTTAGCTATAGACCTCTGTGAGTCAACTTTAAGTTTCAAGCTTTTCTTTAAAAGAAAATTTTAAAATTTGCTTTACTCTGGAACATGTTCCTTTGTAAGTGCCATGTGGAAGGAGTTGCCACTTGAGTTCAGATATAGCAGAAGACAGAAATAACTGATGCCACAAGTCAGTTGTGGGACATATGCTGGGCTAAATGAAAGGAGAAAACAAAGACACAAAAACCTGAAGTAACTAATCTCAGTTAAATGTTAAGTGAATTTTAGAGTTAAAAATGTATTCTAGTCATTAGAATTTGGCTTATTAAAGATTTAGAAGTTTTAAAATGAGATAAAAGTAGGCTCTAGTGTTAGATCTGAAATACAAATCAAAGCATGAAATAGAAGAAAATTATTTTAATGCAGTTATTTTAATACATAGCAGTGAAGACATACAGAAACACTACTTTAGCTTGTCAGAAAAACAAATTGGAATAACAGTCATAGTTCTCATACAGAGAACATAAATAAAAAAAAGAAAACTAAAAACCATATGTCCTTATTTTGGAGGATGAGGAAAAGTAAAACAAAGAAAGGATAATAGTGAAAACAGCATGGAGATAAAAATATTAAAGAAATGGGATATAAATGCTGCTGCCAGAATGTTGCATAATGACTGCTTTTATGAACAAACAGAACTAGAAATGTTGCTTTCTTGCTTTCCAAGAAACCTCCAGCAAGTCCAGAATGTGAGATGATTAAGCAGGAGGATAGTTTTTTCCTTCTGAAGTAGTGAGGATGGGGCACTTCATGTTCTCTTGGATAAATACACATGCTCTTCTGGGTAGCTTTTCAACACGCCTCACGTTCTGTCCATTTTCTGTTAGCTCTGGGGAATTGAGCAACACACTTTAAGGATGATGGAACTTAAGAGTTCATCAACTTCAGATTTGTAGAGTGATAAAAAATATATCAATCAGAGTCTGGAATTATGTTTACTTTTCCCAGCAAATCTGCAAAATTTCAGTCACAATTATTATCCTGGATTTTTTTGATGTCCTTTTCTTTCTGAGATAAGATGGAAAACACAGACTCCATGCTGGAAAGAGGGATTGTTCTACTACATACTCAGTGGCGCAGATGAGTGCTTTCCATGCCTTGAGGTACAACCACTGAGGAAGCCATGATAAAATCTGAAGAAGATTAAGGCCTGCTAAAAGAAGCTTTTGACAAAGAGAGAAGAGAGAAGAGAGAAGAGAGAAGAGAGAAGAGAGAAGAAGAGAGAAGATAGAAGAGAGAAGAAGAGATTATCACTGCTAGAGCAGGGGCAAGCATATGCACTCCCTTGTCCTGCCCTAGTTGCCCTCCTTGTGATGGAACAGTTGGCTGGAAAACACAGCTGCTCCCTGGGAAGTGTGAACATTGCAGCCAGCAAATATGGGCTGTTCCTGGACAGGGATTTCATGTGGACGTTGTAGTAGCCCTGTAAATAAAGTAGCGTTCTGTTCATATCCCCTGTGGCCCAGCTGCGTGATCCCCCACTCACATCCATCTTCATGTCTGGACTGTGGCTGTCCATCCATCAGCCCGTGCTGAGGACAATGTACCTTAAAATACTGCTGCAATGGTTGAAAAACATTTCTGTGATGGGTTGACACCTGAGGAAGGGAAGAGGTGGTTAAAGGAGGACAGATAGGCCAGAAGAGAAAACACATATATAACACACCTGAGGATGGTATTTTCCCTCTCTGGGAAGAAGAAAGCCTTCTTATTTTTAAGAATTTCCATTTGTGTGAGTGAGCTACTATCCCATAGTATTCTACTACGTGTTAACAGGACAGGTCACTGAGGTTATGTCTACATTAGTAAACAACCAGTAAATAGCAGTGATAAATAACACAGAGCAATGCTGTACAGGACCTGTACAAGTGTCCACTCCCACCGAGAGTGAGCAGCTGCATCCAGCCCCCTTAGCAGCAAGATGCCCCCATTTGCTTCACGTCCTGCATCTCATGGCAGAAAACCACTTGGAGAAAGAAGCAGTCATGCCAGGCCAATCTTTACAGTTCATAATAGAATATCTTCATAGAATCATAGAGGTTAGAAAAGATCTCTACCCTCAGCCTGTAGTAGTGCAGGACCCAGCACTTTGCCTCACTGAATCTCATACCTTTGGCCCCAGTGCAAGTCCCTCTGCGGAGCCTTCCCACCCTCCAGCAGTTCAGCACTCCCACCCAACTTTGTGTCATTTGTGATCTGGCTGAGGGTGCCCTTGTTCCTCTCATCCAGATCATCAGTGAAGATGTTAAACAGGACTGGTCCCAGCACTGAGCCCTGGGGAGCACACTTGTGACCGGCCACCAGCTGGATGTAACTCCACTCCCCACCACTCTCTGGGCCTGGCCATCCAGCCAGTTTTTACCCAGTGAGGAACACACCTGTCCAAGCCATGGGCTGCCAGCTTCTCCAGGAGAATGCTGTGGGAAGCAGTGTCAAAGGCTTTGCTGAAGTCCAGACAGACATGCCCACAGCCTCTCCTTCATTCCCTAGGTTTGTCACCCAATTGTCCTCCCCATTGTTTGTGACTGTTGTGGTGCTGGGATCCTGTCCCCTGGTCCTTCTTTGTTTACTTGTAGAGACAGAACTAACAAGGCTAGCAAGTGGCAATGAAATCCTTACCACGGTTTTGGCTCTCCTAGGCAAGGTGTCACACAGTTCAGGGGACAGGAAAGGCCAAGGAATGGTACCTGTTACCAGGGTGGACTACTATGGGCCAATATGGGCCAGTATCTGCCAACAGCAGTCAAGGCCTAATAATGTGATAATACAGATATAATAAGTGTGCAAGTTTTAATTTACCTAGGCTTGGAAGACTGATGGCCCAGGGATTACTGCTGACAGGACTTACTGTACTTCACAAACTTTAAAGAGGACTCATGAATATTTCTCATAGCTCAAAGGAAACGTTTCAGATAGCATTCCTGCTGCACAGAGAAAGTAAATATTTAAAGCTTAATCTGCAGGATGAGAAGGAACAAAACGTGCAAATTTTACATCTTCTACAAAACAGTAATTTAAATTCACAAAGGTAAGAGTTTCTTGTCAAGATACTAAATAACAAGATACTATTTGATAGAAAATAGGCCAAACTGCACCAAGAATAGTCTATGATGATTTATTTTACAAGAAGCTCCAGTGAATTGCAGCAGCTTAATCTAAGATCATGTCTACTATTAGGGTTGTAGGAGGATGCTTTGTTCAAATTTCCCACTATTTCATTCACTTCACAGGGAAGTCTCAGAGTGTATAAAGAGTTTTCTTTGGGTAAAATCAGAAGGTAACTGCAAGCACATTCTTGGTGGGCTCCAAAGGTACAGGGTAACTCAGCCCATGTGCCCTGGCCACTGCTAACCTAAAGCAAATCCACTGAAATGTGTATGGTATGGACATCAACACCAAATGTTTTACCTATCTGCTCCCAATATCTGCCCTATTTGCTGGTTTAAACATAACCTAGAGTGCTTTCTGTCTACAGCTCAGATACTAGCATCTTTTTAATGTTTAAAAAAATAGTAGAACAAAGAGGCAAAGCAGAATTTTCATGTACTATTTTGGAAAGAAGCAAGGCACAAGCATTGTACTATAACATATTTAAAGAAAATTCAAACCTTTGACTCTTCCTAGCAGCAACTTAGTCTTCCATTCCAATTGACTGAGCCAGTTTTGACTTAGCCAGATACCCTGGTTGCATGCAAACACTGTTACCTATGTCCAGTGCTGCCATATCTCACAGTGCAGTATTTGATTTCTGCAGAAATACATGTACTGGAGTCTGTGAAGCTGCGCAAAAAACGTGGAGCTCCAGGTACTCGCCATTCTAATTTCTTCATTAGCATTTCCATTGAATAATAAAAGTCAAAAATGCTTAAAACCCATGAAATGATCTGTAAAGGAATAATTAGTGGTCGTCAGTATAATGCATGCGTATCTGAAATGAAAAATCTTGAGGTTTACATTTTTAGGGCATTTGGAAGTCCCAAGAGAAGATCAGAGCAGGCACCCCATAAGCAACCCTCATTTCAGTGCCTGCAGATATTGGTAGCAAGTTCTTTGGGTCAGTACAAGAAATATTTTCTTTAAATAGCAATTTTCAGGTGCAGAAGTAAGGCCAGTCACAGCAGTTAAATATTCTCTTGTGACTTTCTAAATATAGGCACATGCATCACTGAGTTTTATTTCTGTACAAACAGGATGCTGTCGGTGCATGGTACAAGTGAATCTTCTAGTCTAACACTTAAATGCTCATGAAATGCACTTATCTGAGAAGAGAGGTGTTATGTACTCTCCACAGGCTTTATCAAATAAGATCTGAATATGGAGTCTATTATGCTGCCTCATGTGTAGAAGCATCTACTCTTGTATAAGAGCACAATAAAACTTGAGATAATAATGATATAAAGTTACTAATACTATATTCATGTACAGGATTATTCTTCCATTTTTATTGCTAAACATAAAAAAAAAGTAAAAGTTAATAACTGAACTAGAGTCTAAATTCTTCACTCCCCTTGCAGATCAGCTACTTCTCTGAGTATTTCCCCATACATACACATCCAGTTTTCACAGTGTGGACCCAGACTACAGGAGCTTATGTCTGAGAAGTTGGAATAGCCATGAAAAAAATTCTGATGCAACTGAAAGGGCAGCTGAAAATACAGGAGATGAAGACACACAAAACAAAGCAGAACAGCTTGGTTGGAAATGAAATGGGGATGAACAAAGTGCACAATGGTCAAGGTGTTGAAACAAGATACCAGTATCTACAAGAAACAGGTCACCAGAAACCAGATGAGCAAACTGAGACTTGGGGTCTACTTGCCAACTGATGTCTATGCTTATTTCCTAGTGACAAATGACCCTTTTAAGAAAGAAAGAATATACCCTGGGTTACTTTTTTCCCAAACAAAGGAGACAGCTAATGGAAAGCTGGAGGACAGAGAGATTCACTTATGGCAGGGGAAAGAAAAACAAAACTGGAGGAGGCAATGTGATAAATGAATGCAAAGGGAGCCTGACTAGGAAGTCCACATCATGCCAAACAACTTACTGAACTACCATGAACGTGAATAAAAACCAAAGTTACTCTTTAAAATGTAAATACAACAGAGATGCACATCAATGTTCCCCAGCTGTTATGCTATAAATAGCATAGAAAAGGTAGTGGGAGGTCAGAAATCATGGGAGCCATCCAAGGACAGGTTGAGGCTGAGAGAAGGCCAGATTCTGCAAACTACAGAAAGCTGAATTTGAGTAAACACAGGAGCACAACATTCCTGGTATCAGGAATGAGCTGTTGATGGGAAGGTTCCCTTGCACCCCTCTGGTCACTCTTACCACCAGCACAGCAGGTACAACTCTGTGTTTTACCACTACATTTCTGACTTGGCAATGTCCTCTCAGACAGATGTTTTTTCCATAATTCCAGCTGTCAAATTCTCAAGGCAGGGTAAACAAGATCTTGCTGGCAGCATTCCTCCATCCTGGATCTGTTAATGAGATCTCATGTCTAGATCATTTCACAGCTGCTTTAGGGGTTCTGCAGCTTATTACACAAATATTTACTTTTTCAGGAGGAGAAACCAAGTGCATTAGACCCAAGTTTGAAAAGCTTTGTTGCTTCCAGCCCCTTCCTGTGGGGGCTTGACAGGCTGGAACAAATGAGTATGAAGACAACAAGGTGAACAGCACAGCAAGTCATTAAAAGGTAAGAGTAACACCTAAGTGCTGCAGTGCTGCAACATCCCAACAGCCAGCAGAGCACAAGGAAATGGTGCAACTGCAAATCCCATCAGAAGGACCTCTCCAGCCCCAACAGCTAAAAGAAATTTACAGTGGTCTTTTGGAAAACCAA
Organism: Vidua macroura; assembly: GCF_024509145.1. Classification (NCBI taxonomy): domain Eukaryota; kingdom Metazoa; phylum Chordata; class Aves; order Passeriformes; family Viduidae; genus Vidua; species Vidua macroura. The sequence continues at coordinate 10,007,500 of NC_071571.1, forward strand.
CTTCAACACACCCCACTGAAGTCCAAGTGAGGCTTGGACATGAGCTATTGGCTGTAGGAAGATAACTTCTGATCCTCAGAGATGCACCTGCACTGCTCTTGCAGAAGAAAAGTGTTTCTGAAAGTTGTCAAAATCTCTCTGTGGCTTAGTATCTCAAGTTTTTTCTTCAAGGCAACCTACGGTTTGAAAACAAGGTCAAGGTTCTTCCATCATCATTTAGACAGTCTGAAATTGAGTGCTCAGAATTTTGGGAGCGAGGCACATTTGAGCTGGGCACATTTGCATCACTGAAAACAACCAGAGAGAAGGCCTAAAAAAGCAGGTACCATTAAAGAAACACGAGATTACTCAGGCCCTGAAAAATCACACATTACTGACTGCCTTTGAAAAATTGTGGCCACACCACTGTTTTCATGCTGTAATCATACATCACATAAATCTAGATCTCAAAATGATACCACAAAGAAAATGTCAGGCCTGACTCCAAGGGGTTCATTAAGGCATTTGTTTTCATTTAAATCTTATGCAAACAAAATTATCTCAGGTTACTATGAGTAAAGGCAATTTGTAGCATACAGCAATGGATCTATAGAAGGTATGTCAGGTCTTTTTCTTTCTCAGAAAGAGACCAATCAAGTATTTAAAAATAGCTAATATGATTAAGTAGCATTTATTGGCTATTAGTGGCAATGCAAGTGCAGTTCTTACTATATCAATACTGTTCCAGACCAGCAAGATTTAATTCTGGTCTGTAAGCAATGGTGTCAGGTACATGTTAATGTATTCCTTAGGTGGTAAAAGTGAAAAAAAGTCACACTGTCACTTTAGGGGAGTTCACAGTTGTTGCTTTTGAAAGATTAATTTTCATCTTACAGTGCCAACAAATTTCATATAGAATGATTAGAAGTCCACCTTGCCCTGCTTTTGTATTTTTTTCACCTCTCTAGGTTGGGTTAAACTAATCTTGTAAAGGTGTACTGTACTATGGAATAGACTCCTCAAACTGAATTCCCTGCAGACACATAAAGAAATAATGTTAGGCATGCAACACATAGTAAAATTAGCAGCATATTCCAGGCCAGGATGCATATTTCACGAAGAAACCAGTGGCAAAAGTTTAGCAGTGGTATCAACAATCATCTTGGGAACCAGCAGTGCCAGACGCTTAGATTTATGTAATTTCACTGACCTGGATTGTGGGGTTTCCAGCATAACTGGAAACTTTGTATGAAAATACTGGTGTACTAGATCTTAAAAATGGCAATAAATATATCACCTCTTTATAACAAATATATCACCTTCTTTATTAAGAAGACTGTATCCACGTTGTCTTCAAAAGTGACATTCCTGAGAGCTCCCTTTCATGGCATGGTGGGACAGCAGAAAGAGCAAAGCATGACATGGACTTCACTTCTGCCAAACAGCGTTGATGAGGTGGAGTGAATTTCCCAGAGAAAGCCCTGCCAAGAGTTCCCTGCCCGAATCACTTGGGCTGGAAAGTCACATTGTTGTTTTCATTCCCAGCTAGATGAGAGGTACTGGAGACAAAGCTCACACTGCCGAATTCAGCATGGAGAGACAGACCATTAGTCAGTCAGCTGTGAAATGTAAATAATTTTTGCCTTACAGAACATCCTCCCTGATTCTGTCAAAATCCATCATGCACAACTGCTTATTCAAGCAAAAGGTAACACAAAGTAAATATCCCCCAAACTTACAGATTGGAACAGGGAACTGGGAACATCTTAATTTCAGTCCATCATTCTTCTTATGACACTTTAGTAAAAAACACTGTCCTTCCAGTATCAGTCTGTCCTGATCCCTTTTGAAATAACAAAATCGAAATCTTTTAAAAATTAGAGACCTCTGGTTTGCCTCATGAACTGTGAATTGGGAATAACTCCACTGGCCTCACAAGCCAGGTTACTTCATTCCTAATTGCAATCAGGGATAACGCTTGGCCCACAATCAGTGAAAAGATCAGTAAAGGCCAGACCATGGACAGCCTCCTGATCTGCTTTTCAGGAGGTCAATGACCCCTCTGGGAGTATCCCCTCTGCCTGTGCAAGAGTGAGAAAGGGAGAGGAAGAATCAGCTTTGGGAATCAGCTGTCTGGGCCTTATTTTGTTATTTTCCTCATTGGATTCATAGGCTGATTCTGTGGAAAGTTGAATTTGATTGTATTTCAAAGATGCAAAGGATCATGACAGTGTTCACTGCTGGATGCTTTCAAAGGTCCAGTCCCACTGCAACAAGAAGGGCAGGCTCTCTGGGAGACATGTGAACCTCCTGAGTCAAGCACATACCCAGAAATACTTACCAAAGCTGATATTTTGACCATTTGGCTTTTCCAAATGGTTTGGAAAATGGTTTCCATTTTGGCTTTTTCTTGCTGGCACCCAACCAGCAAGAGTATGACCATAAATTTTTCTTTAAAATCCTTGTAGATGGAAACTAAATTTCAGAGAAGATTTAAATAAAACTTAGCAACTTAGAACTTAGTATTCTGCTAAGCCACATTTGGGGTTATTAAGAAAGAAAAAATACTAGCATTACCTGGAAGTTAAAAAAGCTATAAAATCAGATTAAATTTAAAGACTATATCAATTTACTAATAGATGAAAATAAATACATAGAAACATTGAGAAACAGCTAAATCTGTTAAATGATTCCTTGGAAAGGCAGAAAATAAAGCTTAATCTGAATATCTATTTCGATACTAAAGTTGCCAAAACCAATGCCTGCCTTTATCAGGCAGATAAACTGTGCTCAGGCATAATTGCATTAAAACCATCCATAGGAACAAAGTCTCCAGGATGTCAGCACTGAGCCTGTCTTTAACTTTGGGTTTAGCACTTTTTGTCTTTTTATCTTTCTTCCACTTGCTGGTTTGTGCCCTAGGACAACTTCCCCAGTTACTGAGATTCTGACAGGGGATCTTTACAGAAGCTGTCAAGCTTAATATTTTGGCCAGTGATAGTGAATGCTTTCTTTAATCTTATGCCCTCAAAAAGAAAGCATCTACCACATTCTATGTTAGCAGCAAAGAAACATCTGTCCAGGTTAAATGTGATTGCTTCCATCAAATTTGAGATTTTTTTTTTCCATAATTTTCCTCAAGGTGCACAATATATTCATATGACCTGCCAAAGCATTCATAATGTCAATTTAATTAAGAATACTGCTGTATTGAAGAGCCTCAGAAGAAGTATGGCTATTTTTAAAACAAAGAAGCAAAGAAACAAGTCAGAGCATATTTCCTTTTAGGAATTCAATAATGAATTAATGAATTAATTTTCATTAATTTTACAGACCAATCTTCCCCACCCAATGTTGTCATATATCTTGTAGTGTAGAAGTTAAATCAGACCTAGAACTCAAATTATATTCTTTCATCTGCTAAGTCATCATACAACTTTAAGATTTCCAGCTGCCTTGGGAATTGATTAAAGCTCCTTAGAATTATAAAACCACAGAATCATTTAAGATGTTCTTTCAATTAAAATAGCCTTCCAGCACCCCACTTTATTCTGTGTTCATTAACTTGTTAAAGCTGCATGTTAGAAATCTATTTTAGTAAGAATTCTTAATTATAATTAAAAAGTCCATCCTGCTGACTGACTTCCAGAAAAAAAGGAACAACCATATCAAGTTTTCCAGTGGTGCTACAGGTAGCTTCTATTTGAAATAACAGATGCTATGCAACAAAAATATGTGGTTTCTCTTCCCCATATTCCCCAACATCCCTCATATCTCCTTCTCCTTTCCCACTCCCAGCCCCTCACAGGTGATTAGATTTGTCCTAGGAATCAGATTCTTTAAAAAGAAAAACCCATCTGGATACTCCTTTTCATCTAGTTTTAAACAACCAGATTACAAAATACCTCCTGTTCCTGATTCCAGCAAGGCAAATTCTACTTAGCAGGGATGAGGTGGTGATATGCCAGCACTAGAAAATTAAGGAAGGTTCTGATAGAGAGTAGCTTGGAGACATTAAGGAGAAAAGAAGTTCTTTGTAGATAATCTAAATAATTTCTGTCATTAGCTCCTATTTCACATGACACATGGATCTTTCAAAAGAAGTCCATTTTGAATACAACTGGATGTACTCATTTTTCTTTTCAGGATAAGGAAGATTTATTTTTCAATTTCTAACTTTCATGTCAACATATGTTACAGATCTGATCCTCTTTTTCATTTTCCCCTTATGCATCTGCTGCTCTTTCTCCTGCTCTAAACAGTCAATTTTTGGTACTCAAGTGCCATCCTGCACCCAGGGTGATGCAAGGGCTGCCCACCTTCAGCCACAGGCTGGGCACTGCAAGGAGGATAGCTCAGTGCTCCAGCACTGCCCTCAAATCCCTCAATCTCTATATTCTGACTCAGGCAGTCAGAAAGAAATGCCCATATTACATTTTAACACCAGTTCCCAATACCAAAGCATGTAAATGAGTGTATGAACATGTGAAAGTGCTTGGTGCAGAAAATAAGGAGAGAAAGAAATGAATCTCCTGAATAAGGTTACTTGTCTCCAGCAAAGCTGGCTCAGGCAATGTTTTGTCTGTGTGTCTGAGGAAGAATGAAACTTAGAAAAAATGGCAAAGCAAATTGCTTGATGGATTGCTTTGAATACTGCAGATTACTTTTAGGTTCAGGGTGGAGAGTGTTTAAGGGCACCCCTCTGCAATCCCAGTTCCCTGGCCTGGATATTACTGGAATCCTGCTTTTCTACCCATGGGCACAAGGAGAGGCACAAGGCTGGCCCACAGCACTGACTCTGTGCATCCTCCAGATCTGAGGTTTGGACCTTACTCCAGCCAAAAGGAGGGGCACAGCCATGTCATGCTGATCTCTTTTTGGAAAAGACGTGCAGAAAGCACGGCCTACCACCAGGCTGATGATGTTCACACCCTACCCTTCCTCCTTCTTTTGCATAATTAAGCACTGCTGGTGATCCAGCCACTATTTCTCACTCTTCAGAGTAGGTACCTCAGTGTTTAAAATACAGGAATGAGTTGGTGCCCTCTCTGTTGCAGCTGCCCTGCAGTAACACACTCTTGAACAGTGGCATGCTCCACAAACCAAGAGAAGATGACTAAGTGTCACAACCCTTGCCTGCAACATTTAATTACAATTGAATTTAAAAAATTAACTACAGTTTTTTAACCTAGTTTAGAAACACAACTGCAATCAGAAATCAGCCACTGTGCAAGTATCACCTACATAGATTTTGCAATTAAAAGGCCATGCACTTGTATACCCGTGTCAAATCAAGGAGCTTCAACCTCATCATAACATTGCTCAGCATTTTCTGTTTTGTTTTTTACAAGTGTTGTACAATCAAACCCTAATTAATCTTCATGACAATAAGGAATAGAAAAGTTAGATTTATTTGGTGGGTATACAAAAAATCAGGTGGCAGAACTGGGAGAAGAATTTCTGGGGAAGACTGTCTTAGTCCTGTGCTAAAATCATAATTTCTGATAACTTTTCGCATATAATTAATTTGCTAATTTTGGTCTAAATTTCCATCTTTTGACTCCAGTAATTATTATTAGCTGATGCAGTGTCTGTAATGTAGTCAACACTTTCCAGACATACAACCAAGAAAAATTATTTTTACAAGACTGCCTATAAAAATACATTGCATTTTTGAGATCACTTTGGATTAGTGAGGCCGAGAGATTTTAAACATTGGTATGCACAATGTATGCAGTAAAACTATGTGGATTGGTAAAAACAAACTTTTTTCTTGTTGTTTTTTCCAGTTACTGGGCACAGCATGCTCTAAGTTAGTAAAATTGGAGTTTCACTGACAATGGAAGTACTTGGAATTGTATGTTTCTCTCCCTTTCACAGTCTGATGTCAGTCTCATTTAATCATAGATTCTTACCTATATACTTACCTTTAGTACAGACAAAACAAACTACCATCAACTTCTGGCAGTGAAAGTAAGAAGAGGATTTAAGTCAACTATTTTTGTATCTCTACTATTTTCTAATTCCTCGGAACAGTAAGGTCCATCCAAAACTAAAACCATGTTTTCCTCATACTTATCAGAAATCCACATTTATAAATGCATTATATATATATATATATATATACATATATAAAAATGTATATGTGTTCATTTATTCTATATATTTATACTTAAATACTTCCAAATGCTTATATATTTTAACAGATATTTATAGAAAGTACTTTACAGAAATACCAGAAGTGAACTTGCCTGTCAGATTGTGTCTGCAGCTGTCTGTTCTCTTCTGCCATCATGTGGGTATTACTGAAGTGCAGGAATGCAGCAGCTGCTGGGAGGGCATGAGAGGATGAGGGTGAGAAATGCTCCTGTGCCTCCCAGGTACCTCGGCAAGCTGGGATAGCTGCCTTCTCACTTCAAAACTGTCTGGAAAGAAGCTTGAAATCTGAAACACTTCTCCATACCTTCAGTTCTTTAACAATCTAAAAATCTATGAAAGTTCCAAAATAAAATAAAATAAAATAAAATGAAAAATAAAATAAAACAAAATCCCAAATATTTTCTGCAGAATTGTTTTATTGGAATACAATACTTCTTGGAATGATTGTGATATTCTGGGTGTTTTTTGCAAAGAAGTCCAGGAGCTGAACCCTTCCAGGCTGGATTCTGCTTTTTTCTCAGGGATCATCTAAACCTCCAGAAATGCTCTTTTTTTTTAGAGGTCATCAGAGATTAAGGAGCTGTTTTATAGATATGTTCTAAATACGGCTGTTTCAGATTAGCATACTTAATCCTACCTCCCTGTGATTTTGCTACTGACAAAATATATCAAATGTAAGATGTATACAACAGAGCTACTTCAAATAAATGCTCTTTTGACTTTACAACTGGTTAAACTAAGACTTATCTATCTAGCTCCTGATTCAAAAATGTTCCACAAGTTGTAACTTCTCTAGTAAAGGCCTAAATGGGATTTCAAAATTTTATTTTTTAATTTATTCCATAATTATTTAAAATCACAATCACTCCAGAACTCCTGTATAATGGCATTCAAATTGCTACAGTTTTCTCTTTAATTAGCAAAAAACAAATCTGATACACCTTTTGGCTAGTGCTAAAGGAGTGTTAATGCAGTAAATGGTAGCTTTTAAATACTGCCTCTGAAGAGTCACTGTGTGGGGATTTCACCCTTGCATAAACACTGGTATTCTGGGAAAGTACATAGTTTGTCTTTCTATTGAAAATAACAAAAGAGAGAAAAGTAAACTTATGTCTTGTCATTAAACAAAGGATAAAATAATGCCTTTAGAAAGAAGCTACAGAAGTGTGGCTTTTTTTTTCCCGAGTATACCCTATATTTGCAAATAGTTAATATTTTCTTTAACACCAGTTAATCTACAAATATCTTTTTGACCTTTGGATAACAGCACGCTTAATACATCTGCATGTCAAACACTGCAAGTTTTACTTTGATTCACCCACTTTAAGATAAACTATCATGTGCCAGACAGCTGCTTTTTCTCATAGCTTCCCCCATAACTAAAACTTCTGCATGGTTACAGAACAGAAAATGATACCAGAATCACAGAGCAATATGTGCATTTCTCAGGACTAAATGGCTTCTGTTACTTGCTCTAGCCAAATATAAACCGTGCAAAAGTACACTAACTTAGCTTCTGAAAGCAAATGTCTTCTCAGAGTGTTTCACACTAGTAAACTCTCCATCTCCAGATTTTTCCTCCTTCGCTGAGTGTCTGAAGTAAACATTGAAAATCGTGGAACTTTTACTCACGGTGGTAAATCCAATATGAAATAATAACTCTCTCCAGTACAGAGACCACTTTCCATGACCTAGATTATTCAATATAATATTTTAATGCTAAATAATTTGCTTCAAAATTCTCACTATATAGCAGAACTTTCTGTATCTATTCTTAAATATTTGCAAGCACTTTGTAAATATTAACACATTAACATTAACTTTATAAATGTGTTAGCATTTTAAATGTCCTAAGAATGACACAGGTATTTATAAAGGGCAAGAAGTCTGCTGAAAAATTATGTACTTCCAATGCAGGCACTGCAGTCCCTAAATATTCAGTGGCTGGTGTCAGAAGTTGATTTTAAAAAGCCAAGTTGATTTTTAGGTTGCTCTGTACAGTCAATGGGAAGAGCCAAGTCTTTCCAAGGTCAATGGTCAATGACTGAAAGGAATTAAGTCCCTCTAAGGGACCAACAAAAACTGGACAGTTCAACAAAAAACGCTTACAGCTAGAAAACAGGAAATGTCTGCAAGAAATCAGAAGGAAAACAATATAGAGTGCAAAGCTGTATTAACTGGGGCAGTGCAGCTAGGAAAAAATTTCCATGGTCTGAAGAGGTGTAGCAGAAATAGGAATGGCTTTGAACAAAGCAAGAATGGTGGGTTAGAATGTGATACCTTAATCTGGGTGTTCAAAAAGTTTCAAGACTTTAAGTAAAGCATGTGATTTTGAAAAGCTATTATCAAAGCCCTAAAAGCTTTGTAAACTGATCAAGACCTAAACAATGTTAGAAATACGGCAAACTGCAACTGGAAACCAAAAGCAAAACTATTCCCTGTTACTGTGCAATATATACAAATGCATGCATAAAATGGTTTGGATCAATAAATGATTTGGGTTTTTTTAGTGCTTTCATCAAACTGGCAAATACTACATCTGCTCATCATCTCCTGCCAAGCAGGTGGAACGTTTAAGAGCGGATGGTGATCACTGCCAAGGTTTGCTTAGCAAAAAATGCTTCGCCTGTTTTAGCTATAAATAATGCTCACCACATGTTTACTAGGTCATGATTCCCTTTCATCTCAGTTTGGTGAGAGACAAACCAAGTAATATTGAGAAGACTTAATTAATCCACGTGTAAACTCAGCAGATGCTAAAACTCAATAGGAACCCAGAAGCAGCCTCACCAGAGAGAGAACACTCGGGCCCTACTCATTGCCAGCAACTTAGCTCATACATTTCACATGCAATCAGCATTATATAAAAAATACAGTGAGTAAGAAACACAAAAACAACTATTGCGAGAGGGCAAATAAGTCCAAACTTTCCCTCAAAAGAAGGCTATGGTCAGTGTATTCATTTTCCTCCTTTTACTTCACATTTCTTGTGTTTGAGGTTACACCATAGCTCAGTTTTAAGGGGAAGTTGTCCTGGAAGCCTCTTCCACAATCTGGTGGCTTGGTCAATCTCCTGCAATCCTCACCACACCAAGACTGACCTTTCAGCTTGCTGGGTTGGTCTGTGGCACTGCAAACCCACAAAGTCCTTATGGCAGGGCTGGCAGAGGTGTCTCCTCCTCACCTCTTGCAGAGAGGAAGCAGCAGCTGTCCTGTGCTGCACTGGGTTCAGGCACCTGCTGAATGTTATGGTGATCTGGGCAAGATGGAAAAATGTGGGAGCTCCTGACCAGAATCATGGCAGATTTTAGCTGTGAGTGAGGCACATATTTTCCCAGAGGACTCTTCCTGTAATCACTGAGATGTCCAACTCTGCAGTCCAAAATGAGATTGTACAGAACATTTGAGGATCTCTGAAATGTAGGCCACTAGGGCCTTTTGTGGATTTCAGACAAAAACTGCTGTGGGCAGCCTCTTTTGTTTGTAACTAGAGTGATTTGTCCTTGTTCTAGGAGTTAATGTTTTGTTTGGCTGGCTCCTGAATGTCATTATCCTCCTTTGCTTACCAGTCTTGATGCCCCCTTCATCTTTCTTACTCAAGTTTAGTTTTCCATGATGTCAACAGATTGCAGGGAAGCTGCTGTGCTGATCTCTTCATTCAGGGACTGAATAAATGAGACTTTCTAATGTTACATTATTATTATTTTTCAAGTTCCCAGAGCTATGGAAAGTCCTGACAGCTCATGCAGAGTACAAGGCTGTTACTACTTATCTTTTACTAAAATACACTAATGAGAAAAATTCTCATCAGATCTCAACAAGAGTGTTTTGTTCCTTATAATGTAATGTTGACATATTTGTGTGCTGCTGTTCTGGGCCTGGATGTCAAAGCATATTAGACTTGTAGATTGTAGTCATGAATTTGGTCGGTAAAAACAAATTAACGCTTACTTTCCATGGTTCCAGTTGTTTTTCAGTATTTTCAATTCCACTGATGGCATGTTCACAAGCAAACATCTGGAAGAATATTGGCATAGATTAGCCGAGGTCATCTCTAATCTGAAATCACCTAGAATCTTGAAATACAGGGAAATTCAGAAGCATATTTGAAAACAGACCAAGTTCATCTACAGGGTCCTATCCTAACTCTTCCTTAATTTATCAAATACCTGGAAAAGTGATGATTTTAGCTGCCTCATTGAACATACAGATTAAAACAGGGTTTAGTCTGAGTTTAAACTGGTGACAATGAATATCATAGTCTCCAGTGATAAATTGCATGTCAGTTTTCCTGTATTTTCAGCCTGGGCAGCAACCCTGAAGGGATTGGGCGTGCAGTGCTTATCTTAAGTGTATCTATAACATACATACAACCCTTCACAAATGCAAAGAGAATGGATCATGTCATCAGACATGTACTTCCTAAGCAGGGTTCTACTCCAGCTGACAGTAATGAACTCTGACGGTGGAGCAGAAGTTATTTTTGTCCTAAATGACAAACTGCCATGTCCTGTTATCTAGAAGATTTAAGGCCTGACACACTCTAGTTCATCTAATGGAAACCGTTTAAAAGGAAAAGACAGGTTAACATATGCCAGTAGGAATGGATATGGAGCTGTATTTCCCCAGGTAGCTAAGAACTAAATGCCAGTTATTTTTCTAACCATGGTGGGTTTTGTCAGTTCATTTTATTTCAAGGTGTGCTTAAACTTCGAAAAAGTACTGGTATTAGCATCCCAGCATCCCCTCAGCTGGCCACTTTTCCCAGAAGAGGATAGAAAAAGGCTGAGGTTATCACAAGTTATTACTTCTGACTGAACCAGACATTCTACCAAAAGAGTGACAATCACCATTTTAAACTAAGAGAAGGGATGATGAAAGCAAACACCTAGTTGCTTCTTTTCCTGTTAGAAATGGGTGGTTGTGGAGTAGTTCAGACTAGTGACACCACTTTAGATGAACCTTAGAGTAAAATGCAGTTACTTTTTCCTGGGGGTAATTTCATTTAGTATTTAGCTCTAAACAGCCTTTTGCCTTTTGTCTGATATTTTGTATTTTCAGTGCTATAAGGCAGTGACTGCATTTTTGCTCTGGTTTTATGCAGTTCTTCAGCCATGATTAGGATTCCTACAGCAGGTAGCTACTAACATTGCACAACCAGACATTCAAAGTGTCCTTTGCAGGGGCTTCTATGTCAGACTCATATTTCCAAAATTCAGCACACAGGCAAGAATTTGGCCCAGAGACTGAAATTCCACACAATGTTATAAACCATGGGAGTATGACATGCCCTAGAAAGACTCTGTGCCCTGGTTCATCTTTAAAGACTCCTACTTTTTTATGGAACTTTATCTTCCGAGACATGAAATCCATTAAAATGAAAAAACACTTCTTTCAGGTTCCTGGAAGTAATTAATTTATTTATACTTAAAATAAAGTGCAGATATTGTAGTAACTGTAACGATCAGAAAAGAGGACACATTAGAAAGGCTCAGGAAATACAGGCTGTGATCCTGACAGGCAGCTGAGGAGCTGCAGGGAATTAACAGTGCTGGGGCTGGGGACATTAAGTTCTTTTATATCATATTAGCAAGAACCAAGGACCCTGAAGTGTGGTTTAATGACAGGATTCAAACTTTACAAAGATTCACAATATTGTTTTCCAAAAGTATTTGAGCATGAGGAGACTATGAGAGGTGAACCAAGTATTGCTGCACTTACCAACACCAAAGAAGTTCTTTTGCAAACATTGCAGTCTTCACCTTCCTCGTGAGAGGAAGAGGAGGGGCAGACACTGATCTCCTCTTGGTGACCAATAACAGGACCCGACTTAATGGCCTGAAGTTGTGTCACGGCAGGTTTAGGCTGGATATTAGAAAAAGGTTCTTCACCCAGAGGGTGGCTGGGCACTGAACAGGCTCCCCAGGGTAGTGGTCACTGCACCAGCCTGGCAGAGCTGAGTGAGCAATTGGACAGTGCTCGTAGGCACATGGAGTGACTCTTGGGGACAGTCCTGTGCAGGGCCAGGAGTTGGACTCGATGGGTCCCTTCCATCTCAAGATATTCTATGATTCTGTGAATGAAGTTAGAAAAACTAATTATGCAGAAGCAAAGTAGCAAAATGGTGCCATACATATGTAGTAAAAGATTAATCACACTGAGAGCCTAAATGAAGCATGACAAATCGCTCAAGATCTACCAATCACCTTGAATACAAGAGATTCCAGTAGACACTTTCTTCTTCTGGGTCTATCTGTATCAGAAAAAGCAAAGCAGGAGTCCACAAAAGTATAGGTCCTGCAAGAGGGTGAATCTGATGGGCCAGTAATATTGGATGGCCTAAAGACAAGTCCTTGTGTCAAGATGTAACTCTTCAAGCTGCTGTTTTGGGGGGTTTTGTTTTCTTTTTTTACCTATAATGGAAATGGCAGATTCTGTCTATCTGGGTCACAGTTTTCAGAAACTCTTGAAATGATTTTGAAAAGGAATCTCTTATTTCCACTTTGCCTTCTGCAAGCTCTACACACAACTATACCTAATTTTAAGATTTCTTTAATGGGACATTAAAGCATCTTTCCATCTTCCTATCACAGAATGGTTGGGTTGGTAGGAATCTTGTATTTCCCCTGTCCATGGGCAGGGAAAACTTCCACTATCTCAAGCTGCTCCAAGACCTGTCCAACGTGGCCTTGAACATGTCCAGGGATGGGGAAGCCCCACCTTCACTGGGCAACCTCTTCCAGTGCCTCACTGCTCTCACAGTAAACAATTTACTTATGTCCTATGTGTCCTTGGACTTCTTTAAAAATGTATTAATTTTCAATTTTTCTCTATTAAGGAAAAAAAAGTGGTTTTCATTTTAGGTACCAATGCTTCTGTCTCTGTATATAATATTTCTGTTTCTATCTATAGATATGGGTTAGAACAAATGGAGCCAGTGCTAAGGTATGAGTATGCTATAGGATAATACGTATCCTTTGCTCATATCACAACATCTGAGTTTGTAGTTCAGAATCTCTGGCTGTTTGCATTTATTTCCAGTCTGGACCTGTGTACACTTCGCTGGAGGGACACACCAATACAGCAGTTCTGAACTTGAAAATAGCTTTACTATATTTTTTTTTTTTGGATTTTACATTTAAAGTAATTATGATTCTCTATTGCATAACTCTCATATTCATGTTTGCTATCTGGTTATTGACTGAATAATTCAAAACCCTAACATTGCAATACCTGTGCATTAACAATTACAATAATTTTTAAAAATGAACACAGCTTCTAACTGCACTATTTATCTTAAAAATGAGTCCAAGTGAAAATATTCATATCCAGGTCTCAATTTCCCTGTTTTTCAGGCGATATAGATGTACTGCTGGCTTTTAACTTACATCCCATTTAACTAACCTTTGCATTTTTGTTTTTGCTTGTTTATCTTCATCAAGACAAAATAAACTCGAGGATTCAAGTGACATTTTTAGGGATTCATCAAAGAAGAATAAAAAATACATTTTTCTGAGATAGTGTGGCTGGACTGAGCTGAGCTGAGGAACAGGTGTTTGAAATGCATGCAGAAGGATTCACTTGCTGTCAGTGTGTTTAAAGCTGGAGAAGCCAGCCAGCACTGTGCTCTTCAGCTTGTAAACTCTGGTTGCTGATGTGATGAGAAACAGTGAATGTTCTGCTTACAAATTTAGACTCTTCATCCCAAGAAGTTCCTACTAGATCCCTGGCTTTGTGACAAATCCAGGTTCTTTTTTCATGGCCTATATATTCCAGAACAATAATATATGTCATATGTGTGCCTTCTGGAAGCCCAGAAGAAAGTGGTTTCCTTCTTGTGCAATGTGAGCAGCTCTTTCAGCCTCCATGAACACAAGTCATGGGGCTCTCTGAGCACCAGGAGGGAATAAATAGAGAATTGGAATATATATGTTATTTTTTCTGTCAATTGTTCTCTTCTGTGGTTTATAAGACTTGCCTTCCCAGTTTATATGTCAATATAGGTAAACTAATAACTGCAAGATAATAAATAATGTATTGTGTGAAGTGTAATAAACTGGAGTTGTGTGAGAGTTGCAGTCAGAGTTCCACCAGTCACTCTCCACTGCCTGGCTGGGAGCAATGCACTGAGTAACACCCTTCAGAGCAATTCCTTGGCTTGGGGCAATCCCAAGCACAGGCTGTGCAGGGAATGGACTGTGAGCAGCCCTGGGGAGAAGGACTAGGGAGTGTTGGTTGATGAGAAGCTCAAAATGACCCAGCAATGGGCACTCACAGCCCAGAATGCCAAATGAGTCCTGGGCTGCATCCAAAGCACCGTGGGCAGCAGGGGAGGGAGGAGATTCTGCCCCTCTGCTCTGCTCTGGTGAGACCCCACCTGCAGAGCTGCACCCAGCTCTTGTGCTGTCAGCAGGAGAAGGAGAAGGACCTGTTGAAGTGAGCCCAGGGATCCATAAAGACCATCACAGGGCTGCAGCAGCTGTCCTATGGAGACAAGCTGGGAGAGAGGTGGCTGTTCAGCCCAGAGAAGAGAAGGCACTGATGGGACTTTGTACCAACTCCTCAGGAGTACAGGAAAGCTGGAGAGGGACTGTTTCCAAGTGGAAAGGACAGGTGGAGTGACAGGTCAAGGGGAAATGGTCTTAAACTGACAGAGAGCAGGTTTAGATTAGATATCAGAAATAAGTTCTTTATTGTGAAGATGAGTCACTGGCACAGGTTGTCTGGAGAAGGTTTGGCTGCTCCATCCCTGCAAGTGACCAAAGCCAGGTTGGATGAGGTACCCTGGTCTAGTGGAATGTGTCCCTGTCCATGGAAGGGGCATTGGAACTTGATCATCTTTAAGGCTGCTTCCAACTGAACCCATTCTACAATTCTATGATTTACTATTGAATGCATTTGCATAAATAAGAGTAATGAATGACATAATTTTGTACCCTTTTTCCTTCTTATTTCTTACTTCAGAATTATAAACAAGCAAAAAAACAAAAAACCCACCAAGTTTCCCAGTAATATTCTTCATGGATTAATAAAAGTATGGAGGAAAAATGTTGGATGGAGCAGAGCAGTTGGATGGAGCAGAGAAGCCTGCAGACACCAGAGTTTACAGAGACAGCAGAAGACAAGGTATTTTGAGACAGCACACATATGAGATTTTTAGTAAAGTGAATGATGCATGGCAGGGAGCAGATTAGGAGAGGAGAAAATGCAGGAGCCTGACTTATTCTGCCTGCAAGACATTTTGAGAAAGATAGAATATATCTTCTGAAGAAGCAGTATGGATGGGAAAAGTCCAAAATTATTAGAACCACTATTTTTCTTCATGATATTTCATGTTTATGAGGGAAATCAGGGCAGGAATGCCACAAAAACAGCTGTTGCTATGTACTCTATAAATAAATTGTACTTTGTGCACTGTCTCAAGCCAAGAATTAAAGAACCATGACAAAACCAAATAGGAAAAAAAAAAATGAAACTTCTTCCAACAAAACCAAAACCTGAAGATACAAGCTAATGACCTTATACTACCCAAACCATGTTTTAACCTACATCAGCTCTTTGTCACTCAGGAAATGGTTTATATCCTGACTTTTGGAACAGTTGGAATAAATAAATCACCCAAGGAGCAACTGCTTGAAACGTGAATAAAATCTTCTTATGAGTTGGCCTGATGTATTATTACCATAAATTATTTTGGCTCCTGAAAAAAGTGGCAGCAGTCATGATCACTTGAGTTCACAAACTGTCAGTTCCTTCCAAGGTGCCAGCATATTACCTCCAGAATATTTGAGTTCCAGAAAGACAATGTTGTAAGAGATTTTATCCGAATATTTGTGAAATTAATTACTGGAAAAAATTGCTGTTATTTGTTTTATTTAAAGGAAGTTTATAGGTAAAACTTGTCTAGTTTCTTTATACGTATTAAATGAAACATTAGCTGTGTTTGTTTTAGAGATGGATTGTGTGAACTCTTAAATATTTTTTCATATTCATTTGGAAAAATAACTCTAAGAATGCCATTAACTCCATATTTCTCCAGAAGAAAATTTATATACACTGAAAAAAAAGTAAATTACTGTATTCATAACCACTGTAACAAGGTTACAAATTTTGCATTTTCAAACATTCACTAATTCTATCATTCACACATGCCTGTAGTGGACCCCGTGGTGAAGTGTCTCTACCAAACAACCTCAGGTTTACAAAGAAGCAAATAAGAGAAAAACATTTTACAGAACACAGTGGATTTGTCATGCCAGGCATAAAGACAAAACAAGATCTGTTTTTCAAAGCTACAAGCTTATTCTCCCATGAGCTGAACATTGGTGGAAATTTTCACAACCCTTTTAATGTGTCCTTGACACTTTTCCTTTCTAAAAATATCTGGTACATCTTGCTGGCACATACAGGACCAAAACCCTTATGAATTTATAGTGAATACACAAAGCAGAAAATCTGGAGTTTGGTGTGATGTCAGCGTAAGGAGGACACACACAAACCATTGCAAAGGCCTTAGCAGCTCAGCTGGGAGCTTACAAGGTTTTCCTATACTCATGCATGAGGAATGCGACTCCCCGTGAATTCAATTGTGGATCAGATTTGTCTTTTGAGATTAAAGCCCTCATTAATACTTTGGGAGGATGTGAATTCAGAGGAAGTTTGACAGTGATGAATGTCACTGTGCATGCTGAGCACTCCTGCTGCACATTTCATTAATGTGGATCTTGCAAACATGTTCTTGCTATAAATCCACCCCAAGTTTACAAAAAATGGCCACAAGGCTGGTCACCTTTTAAAGTTTCTGAATTTTGAAAGATTTTACTGGTTTGCAAAAGGTTCTTTGGATAACATTTTGGCCATGCTGATGCCAAGCAGAGTTTTGCTGTTGATTTTAGCAAGGTGTGGCTGACCCTGGCTGGACACCAGGTGCCCACCATGGTCCCCCATGGGCTGCAGGAGCACAGCTCATCTCTGAGGTGTTCAACACAGCCTGAAGGAGGATCTCCACTCTGGCACCTGGAGCACCTTCCCTTCTTCTTCACTGATCCTGGTGTCTGCAGAGTTGTTTCTCTTGCATATTCCCAGTGCTTTCTCCAGCTGCTATTGCACAGTTTCAGGGTTTTTTTACCCTTCTTAATTATGTTATCCAGAGGCACTTGCAGCTGCTGCTGATGGGCTCAGCCTCAGACAGCAGTGGATCTGTCTTGGAGCAAGCTGGCACTGGCTCTGTCTGGTATGGGGAAAGCTGCTGGAGGTTTCTCTCAGAAGCCACCCATGTAGCCCCCTGCTGCATTACCATCAAAACCCAATACACAAGGCCAGAATTTACAGTCCAATAGCTGAAGAGGATATCTGTAAAACCAGCAAGTATTCAACCTGCCACTGGTTAGAGCTTGCACTGATCTATGCTCTGCTCATGTTAATGTGGCTACAGCTCAAATCTGCAGTCTTCAGAAAATTCAGTTATCTGTTTGCAAGCACTGGTTTGTGCAAATATACTTCCAATTTAAACCTAAAAACTATAGCAAATTGCAAGTCACTGTGCTCTTGAATTTTCTGTGAATCTGTATTCAACAAAAATAAAGCCCAGAACTTGTGAACTAAGTCTTATTCTGTTTTCCCAAATGCAGGTCTTCAGCAGAGTAAGACACAGCAAGGAAAACACAATGTGCTGAGACCTGAGTGAAAACTTGAGGACAGTCCTGGCCCTTTGGTTCTCCCAAGTATACACCCCTGCTTGCCCTCTGAGTCCTAGAAAAATAACAAGTCAGCAAATGAGGTGGTTTGCTGTGAAGACTGCACCAGTGAGACAGTGGCTGTCCTGATGGTTAACAATAAAGTGTCTTCTCAGACTGGCACATGAAATTCCCCAGATGCTCCTCAAAGCCATGATTTGTGTTGCAATGAGGTGCTGAAAAAAAAGACAACCACAGTTTTGTCTCATGAAACAAACCAGAACATGCCACCTTCACACAAGCAATCTGACACTCAGGACCCCTGGATATAGAGCAAGTTCTGTTGTTAAAGCTTATTTGGCTACAATAATGTTACAATTAATGTTAAACATTATTTCTTTACATGCAATGTAGAATCTACAGGCATCAAACTGAAGAAGCAACTTGCCCATATCTTAGAAATACTTGGTCAAAGTTTGGGATTTGCCTCAAGGCTCTAAAAATTCTAAAAAATAGGTCACTCAGAAATAGTCCAGGTATCTCATATTCCCAGTTACTGTTTGTTATTTTCCCAAAAACATATGAAACAAACCCCCTCCACCATACCATCTTTCAAAATATTGTGGAAATTATCCTAGTGTCAGCTACAGACTTCATAACATCCCTACCAGGAAACTGGATTGAACAGTTCTGGGGAAAATAAAATTCAGCATATATCTTTCATCCTGTTTTTATCCTCTTTCTCCATGAAAAATATTCTCACCTTGGCTGCAAATTTAGATAAAGTTTCAGTCTGTGAGAGGAAAACTATGCGGTGGTTTGTTTTTTGGGTTTTTTTGGGTTTTTTTTTTTTTTTTTTGTTGTTTTTTTTTTTATTTTTTTATTTTTTTCTCTACTGTTTGGGTTACTTTTAATCCTTCTTGGAGACCTAATATATCCTTAGTTTTCTACATTTTTGCACTTGACTCAAATATCTGACTGTGATAAATGGCCACAATGAGGCTCCTTGGAAAATTGAGCTGTATCATTCCTGCCTCTGTTGGAGAGCTCCTATATAAAAAAAATTATAAATGCTTTTTCCTTACTACTCCAGCTCCAACAAAAGGAAAAAAAAGAATTATGAAATGTTGATGTCCTCTGACCAGCTGATAGTCTCATTTGCTATTTCTATTCTTAAAATTTGTTACTTTATTTAAGAGTTGTTATTGCTTTTACATGATGCTTCATTCAAAAAGGGC
The DNA here is from genome assembly GCF_024509145.1 of Vidua macroura. Taxonomy (NCBI): domain Eukaryota; kingdom Metazoa; phylum Chordata; class Aves; order Passeriformes; family Viduidae; genus Vidua; species Vidua macroura. Next base: position 10,026,551 of record NC_071571.1, read on the forward strand.
TACATGAAAAATTCAACTCAGCTAATCTGCATAACTAGCTTAGTGATAGAAATTTCCCACAGAAAACAAGGGAGACATAGAAGGAAAAAAATCAGCAGAAAGACCTAAAGACCTGATTTATTTTTGTGATCAACTACTGACTTGTGGTAATTTGGAAAAATTCAGAACAACCAACATTGGCAGGATAAGGAAAAACTAAATGCAATCAAATGATATTCCGGTGCTCACAATGAAACCATTGCACACTGCAGCTGATGTTTAGGATTTCAGTCCTCAGAGACAGAGAGTTGATTCAAATGCCAAGGTCTTTTGAAATTCTCATTCACACTTGGACTTAAAAAGATGCAGATTTTGATTCTGTTTCAGCTCCCACCAAAAGATGTGGGCTTTGAGCCCATTATTTAAGGCATTTAATCCCCTTACCTGAATCTTCACAAATTAAATAGATTCACAAAACCTTTGAAAGCATAGAATATTTCATGTGATCACCTCAGACAGCGAACACAGAACCACACAGAAATCTCCAAAAGGTCCATCTCTACCTGAAACTGCTTTGCCACTGTCTTCCAACGCCTTAGAGAAGTAACAGAGAAGCTGGAAATACTCTCTTCTCTAGGATGCATGGTAGCAGCTCAAGAGACAGCAGGTACATGTTGTTCCATGGGAATTTTCATTTGGATTTAAGAAATAAGATTATTTATCTTGAGCAGAATTAAACACTGGAACAGACAGCCTAGCAAAGTGGTGGAATCCCCTTGGCTTACAAATATTCCTTGGCTAGACACTCCTCTGGAAAATTGAATCTAAGGCCTGGCTGTTGGCTGGAGATTGGTACAGATGATCTCCAGAGGTGCCTTCCAATATGGAATTTTCTGTAATTCTAACCCATAATTCACCACTTACATTATTTTTTAAATTATTTTGGTAGTGCTCAAGAAACAGTAAGTTGTGAAAAGTATATGTTTACCTAATATATGAAAACATGAGAGAAATACCATCATTAAGCTCTGTCTATCAGATCCAGATATTGCTCAAAAGACAAGTCAAATGTTCAGCTGGGGTGAGAATCTAGAGACCCTGGTCATGAGTGCTCTGTCTATCCCAGCTAACTGGGGATGCCTGGGCACAGAGTCCAAGAGGCAGTGAGGGCTCTTTGTGTTAGCAAACTGTCATTGTCTCCAAAAGAAGGACATGCAAGCCAATGCTTCTTTGGACAGGCCAGTCCTCACTGACAGGAGCTCCTGAAAGTTCAACCTGGGACAGGCAAGGCTGCTGCTAGATAATGTTCAAATCATTTATCAGACAAATAACAGCTGTTCAGGGACCAGAAATGTCCCTGGGCAAACCAGGACTTCAAACCTAAAAATATGAGAATAGGAAGAAATAGGTCCTTATTTCACTGCACATAGGCCAGCAACCAAACGCAAGTTAGCACAAAGAATTAATTCATTCCACTACAAAAGCATAAGTTTACTTTCAAACCAAAATAAAAACTACTTAGCTTGTGGAACAGATATGGTAAAAGTATCTTACAAATCTGCAAAAGATAAAATTCTACATTATTAATGGTTTTATTAGTCAAAGGAAGGGTGGAAAATTAAACAAACAGAATGTCCTTGCTGTCTGAAAAGAGATAAATTGCTCACATGAGTACATCCAGTGTTATCGTGGATTAAGAATACCAGTTTGACTCATCACCCTTTTTTGTCCAGGCCCCAGCTCATTGACAACACCATTATAGAACTCATTTCCTAATTATTCAACAGGCTTGTATTGGGTTTCTTTTGTCAGACTTTGGTAGTGGAGGCTTACAGAAGTGACTCCTACAAGAAGCTGCTGGAAGCTTCCTCATGTCTGAGAGAGCCAACGCCAGACAGCTCCAAGGTGGACCCAGCAGTGGCCCAGGCCAAGCTCATCAGCAGTGGTGGTGATGCCTCTGGGCTAATGTATTAACAAGGGAAGATAAAAGTGCTCAACTTCTACAGCAGTCAAGAGAGACAGGAGTGAGAATACACAAGAGGAACAGCAATGCAGACCCCAAGGTCAGTGCAGAAGTAGTGGGAGGAGGTGTTCCAGTCCTTTGCAGCCTCTGGTGCAGACCATGGTGAGGCAGCTGTGTCCCTGCAGCTTGTGGAGGTCCATTGTGGGGCAGGGATCCACCTGCAGCCCAGGGAGGATGCCATGCCAGAGCAGGTGGATGCCTGAAGGGGGCTGTGACCCCAAGGGAAGCCCATGCTGGAGCAGATTTGCTGGCAGGACCTCTGAGCCATGGTGGAGCAGCCTTTTCCTGAAGGGCTGCACCCCATGGAAGGGTGTACACATTCCAGAGTCCCACGTGCTGTTCAGTGGCAGCCGTGTGGGCTGTGCCACAGCTTCGGCCTCCGTCACTTGCAAGCAGGGCTGACACGGGCAGGGAACACCACTGTGCCTGAGCCCAAACAGAAGACATGCCTCCATCTATCAGTCTGTTGGGGAAGCATGTGTGCATCTTCCCTACCTACTACTGCTCCTTCACAGAACAAATGGCCTAGAGCTGGCCCAGTAGCTAGAAATCTTTCCCTGTTTTTCATAGAAGCAAGTCAGAGCAGGCAGGATGTCCATTTATTGGGTTTCTGTGGGACATCTTGGGGGAGCAGTGGTTACACAGCCCCCTGCTTTTCTGTACAACCTACTTCAGACACTTTCCCTGGCATGGTGCTGTGGACTCCTGTGGGCATTCAGAGAGACAGGAAGGTGAACCCAAAGGGATTAGAGGAGTCCTGACAGCACACATGGTGCTGAAAACCACAGCGTAGATCAACGCGTGCTGACACCATTACTTTTACACGTCTCTCACATGGTGTCTGAGGTAGAACCATCCCACTTATCCAAAACCAAACCATCCACTACACAGCAGGGACTTTCACACAGCACTTTTGCCCCTGCCTGCTCCACCTGCCTCTTCAACAACTCAAAAGCAGCCACAGGCATCTTGTGTCACAGGCATCCCTACCATGCTAAAGACATTTCTCTGTAACTGGCAGACTGTTACCTCAGAGAGCTGAGTCTGGGCTCAAGGAATGAGGGATGATAAAGGCTCCCTCAATCCTACAGGATGATCATCAAGACTGTGCACCCAAGGAGGATGTGTGGTGGGGATGGAGTGAGTCTCTGCCCACCTGCCCTGCTCAGCAGTGATGCCACGTGAGAGGAGAGGTGTGCAGAGATGTCCTGGAGGCAGCGGTGTGTGAGCAGCCCCAGCGCTCAGCTGACAGCGTATCCCACTAAGGGGTCCGGCTGTCAGGACCTGAAGGATATGCAGGAGAGTTTGGCAGTATTTTGTGGCAGGTGAACAAATGCTATGTGTGTTCTTACACTGCCATCTTGTGACAGGCAAAGGTAACATTTATACACTGACACTTGACAAATACATTTATTACAACTATTATAAAATGGGCGTTACAAGTAATTTCCAATAGCATGCTACTGAAAACTAATGCCTGCAATCAGTCTGCTAATTAGATACATTACTTTTATTTTTTTATCTGAATTTTTGAGCATTCATGTATCAGTAAAATTTTGAACATTTTTTCAAACATAACAAATCACATTCTCTTAACATCTGTATCTCATTTTGGACAAGGACGAAATATGGGAACAATGGATACATTTTGAAAAAGCCATGGTAATTATAAAAAAGCCAGTTAACTTTTTTTTGTTGTTTTGTCTTTTGAGGGGGAAAGCTGGCAGAGTTTGAAGACTTTGAACATCCTTCACTTGTCGAAAAGGATCTTTCAGAATGCAGTGTTTCTCAGTAAGGACTTACTTGCTGCAACTACTTTCTTGCAAGTTTCTTGGAACTTTCTAGCTGCCAAGGCTTTGCCTTCAGTTCTCAGACGCTGGTCTCACACTCTGCATTGTTCTGCACACTGATTGTATAATAGATTGACATTTTAAAAAAATTGTTCCTTCAGGTAGTTGGTGGCATGAGTCTTACACTGCTTTGAAAATTAGCACTAAAACCTTAAATGACATTGTCTGGAAGCCAAAGGAGGGACTATAACATGGGGCTAACACTCCAGCTGTTATCTAAGCCATGAGAAAGGCTCTGCATCAACTTCTCAATAGGATTCAACTACAAATTGAATTTCAAACAGTTACCTGTTCCAAAATTTTCATCAAAAAACCAGCAATGCTGGAATTCGGGATACTTTAGATTAAAAATAAGGGTCAGTAGAATAGTAATTACAAAAGACAGTTTATGAGATTGCAGAGGTAAAAAATATACAGTTCCTTGGCAGATGCTGAATTCCAAACTATTTTGTCATATAGGGCTCTATGCCTCTATTCTGAATTACACTAATTACCTGCAAAAGGTAAACAAGGTAAATGGATGCACTCAGGAAACCATTGATTCATTCCCACAGCAATCAATGCACCTGGAGTTCCCTGAATTACAGAGATCTCCAGCTGGAAGCTGTTCTACAGCTGCTGCTGCCTCCTCTGGAGAAGTTCCTTTTGTTCATTGCCAAAGAAACTGAGAGGTGACGTGCAGTGATAAAGTCAGTGATATCAGAGTGCACAGCCTCTGCCTCAAAACTCGAGGGGAAGGAGTGCAGATTGTTAAATGGAACTGGGGGGAAGCAGTGGGGACCTGCAGTGCAAATACCCTTGTGATAGGCCCAATATAAAGACCAGACTGATGTGGCCTGATTTCCCACAGCCCCATATGGAAGGACAGTCTGGATAACTTATTCCAGAGATGTTGTTCTCTTTCTGTTTTCCAAAGAGAAAGTTGGTACCTCTGTATCTTAATAATTTGAGGCATCTTTATTTTGAGAATTAAAATAGTGGAATATATAAATGTAAAGGAAGAAAAAAAAAAAAGAGGCTTCTACTTATCTCTGCATCTACATATTTCTCGTGATATAAATCCAGAATATATATATATATATATATATATGAGTGTGTATATAGATATATATATATATGTAAAATTACCATCATGGTAAACTTTTTCCGATTACTCTTTACTTGCACAAGTAATAATAAGTGTATTTTATTCTGTTCTTGGGTTTGATATATAGTTTAAAAATTAAAGAAAAGAGCAAGCCCACATTTATCCTTTAAAATTTCCAGCATATTTTATTTATATAATTAACTTGTAAAGTCATCTGTATTTTTTACTGACAACGCCTACCTTTCCTTGATTTGTGACTGAGCTCTGTGACTCTTCATAAAATGAGAATCTGCTACAGCAGGGTTTAGGATTTGCTTCTTCCCACTCTTCTGGACATTTAGGAAAGGTAGTGGTCTCTTGATGTTTGACTGCAAAATAAGGAATGCACCGTAACATACAAAGTTCTAAACATTCTATAAAGAACATCTCTAAATAAGAAGATTTTATTTATCCTTGATTTATGGTATTCATCTTACCTAACTTCAGGCACCAACCACGTGGAGATTTATAGCTAAACAAGTCACTTCAGTGTCTTTATAGGGAGTTAAAACATGATTTGGGACTGTGTTCTGTTCCACTTCAGTTATCTATCTGGAGAAAAAAAAGAATTTATACCTAGACCATAGTGACAAAAGTAAGTGCTTCTCCACTGACTAGCTCAAATGTAAACCAATCTTTGATTAAGTTAATGCCATTCCCATCATAAAAACAGAGTATCAACACATAAAGAAGTATCAGTTTAAACAATAATTCTCATTTTAGTCTCAGTTCTTCATTTCAATCAATGTTGTATAATTGTAACATGTTTTATCAGGGCTTGTTGCAAGACTTACATTATCTAAATTGATTTTAGTCTGACACACAGCACAGCCACCTCCCCCAAAGCCTTTCCTAAAGCTGAAGTCTGTAATCTGCAAAGGCTGATGACAGTCACTGCACAATCTCTAACATTTACCTGCATTTGGGCCAGCTTAGAAACAGAAAGTTGTTTGCATAATGTGGCACTGGCTTCAGTAGAGCAGGGAGAAAATCTACAGAAGATGTACTCAGTCTTCTGGAGGTGGCAGAGGAAGGGGAAAGAAAATCTTTTCCTCATTCTTGCAAAAGAAAGCACTTCAAGCAGAAAAATGACTGAAAAAAGAGTCCAATCTCCTCTGGATCTACTAGAAGATCTTGAGTATATTATTATTATTATATATTGTTAGCTGGAATTTGGTAGGGTTTTCAACCACATTCACTGGTTCACAGAGAGGTATGCAGAAACTCCTACAGAAATATTCTGCCATAATAAGCAGAATATCAGAATCCAGCTGTGCAACATAGAATTATAGACATGAAATGTTGCAATTTTACTGAATGAAAGCATAGATCGAAAAATTTCAACACCAGAAACCATTTTTATTGGGTTTGGCTGATTAGTTGGTTGTCTGGAAACTTATTTTACTATAGTTAAAAAAAACACCCAAACCAAACAAATCAACCTTTATTTGTCATTATAATTAAGCTACAACTGTATGTTATTATGGTATGCATTTAAATATTATTAAAATTGTACTCAACTTCTACAGCTCAATCATAATTGTATTGTCCTTACAGTATTAGACACACATTGCTGAAATTCTTTTTGTTAACAGCATCTAACTTTAATGATTTTCTCTATGGCACACTTTGACAAAGCTTTGAAACTAATGAATTGAGTTTCACTTTTCACTTACAAAATTAAATCGAAATACTGACCAGATTCTAGAGAGTGAGAAATAGAAGTACTAGTTTCTCTTTACAGGAGAAAAGCTAGAGTTTTCATACTGTTGTGAAGTCATTCAAGGTAACACTGAAGTCCAGGCAGTTTGCAACCTTGACAGGAGCTGGCAGGTCAAAAATAAGCTCATAGGAACAGCTTTCACTTGATCTACTAACTGATGTGAAAGCTAAAAATAGAGTTTATCTTTCAATAGAATTTAATTCACCACAGATGATTCAATTAGGTAAAGCTAAAATCAATTTTTTCGCCCAGAAAAAAAAAAAAATACAGCCAGGGTTATTTCAAAAACTATGTTTGTGATGTGTTTAGTATCTACCATTCATGTCACATGCTACAATAATTCTCAGCAGCCTAAAAAAAAAAAAAAAAACACCTGAAAGTCTAAGATGCAATTAGGAAGATTTTGCCCAATTTCCTGAAACGCAGCTTTTGTGGTAGCCTGTGTGAAGCTGGAATGTGACTGCACCTGCTGAAAGTTTTCAATTTAGTGCTATTGAAAAAAACCAATAACAGAGCTGCAGATTAGGAGAAAGACACAGTCTGCCCTAATCTTTGAGCAGCCTATTGTCCTTCATGTACACGTGTCATTATCTCAGTAGTGCTCATGAATTTGGAACCATGTGTCCAGAGACCATGCCTGTCTCTGGGACCTCTCTGAGGGATATTGGGTATTTGCAATTGACCCCTCATTGACCTTAACAAGTTTTGTGTCTCAAATAGAGCATTTTTTGGGTTATCTATAGCAGTGTGTTGTGGCATAAAATCTAGGCTGTTAAAAAGAAAGAGGAAACTTTAAAAAAAATCTGAGTTAGACCTGATAAGCTTTTATGTAGGCATGGTCTGTATGTATGCAGGTCATCATACTGGCAGAGATTGCTCTATCAGGCAGTGTCAGAAAAGAACAAAATTAAATTACAGTAAAAAAAGGAATAATCACAATGCTTTGAAAAATCATCAGTAACATGCTTTATGCAGTTAAAAAAAAATCTCCACATTTTTGTTCAATTCATCTTTCTTTGAGTTTCATCCAGTAATGCCTCCCTCCCACTCCCTCTGTCTGGAATAAGAATCTAATTCTTTAAGTATTTCTCTTCAACTTACTTTTCAACTCTGTCCCCAAAGCTGAAATTTTGGTGACTAATTGAACAGAATTTGGAATACTTCCAAGCCTACCTTGTCCTCATTGGTTTGACAACGTTCCTGTGCTCTGGTCATTAGTACAGCATGACCCTGCAGAACTAACTCAGCCATGAAGCAAGTTAATCAGTAAATGAATAGAGTTCTTGAACAGAGAAGTTTTATCCTGAGTTCACCAAAGCAATTATGTGTTAATTAATTCTCTGCCAGGCACAAAGTAAGACAAATATAGGAAGTATGATCTTGAGAGAAATAATTTTCTGGGGAGAAGGTCAAATCCTAAACTGATGTAAATTGTCAGAGCTTGCTTTACTTACATTGAGCCATTATGATTTATACCTTCTGAGGATCTGGCCCAGTTATAAGAGGATTCACTTTTTAAATTTTATTCTTAATCCTAACAACCAATAATAAACCCATGCCAGATAAGCCTTTCTTCAAAGAAAATTAGTTTCCTCTGAAAAATTGCTTCATATGACTTAAATCATAAACAACTAAACTGGTATATCTTCATTTTCTAGATACATAGAAGTGTCCCAGTAGACAATATTCAAATATCTAGAGCCTGATTTTTTAAATGTATATAAAAAATTAAAAATATATACATATAACTTGCTAAACTGGGACAGCATTAAAATCCCCAGGAATATGCAGACTAAAACTTGAAAAAAAAGCTTTGGATTGTATCTTTTTTTAATATATGAAAAATTAACTCCTGTAAGCATAACTAAATTAAACCATAGTTCAGAATGCTGCAGAAGCAAAATACCTTGCAAATTCAGACATAAAATACATCAAGAATCTCTTCTTGTTCCCATTTAAACCAGTAAGATATTTGCCTTTCAGTTAAATGGAAATGAAAGCAGGTTTTAAACCAAGCAACCTCTTCTTTATTTCAGAACCCAGTTTTTTAAGATTGGACAATGACTGGGGTTTTCAGGTTTTCAGATGTGCTTTTTGTAAGCCTTTGAAGGGATTTAACATTCAGAGGATTGACAGGTTTAGTCAATAAAATCTCAAGGCACCATTACTTCAAGTCACATTGGAATGAAGAGAGCATCTAATCCACCAGCAGAACCCTGAATGTACGCAACTCATTCATCCTACAGTTGAGAGTCTAGATAAAAATTGATTATTATCAGACTTTTTTTACATGAAAGCATTTCGTATGCTGGTTCTGCCAAAGGTGTTGTTTAGTGTGGCTGTCCTTCTCACGAAGGGCGATGTCAAGTCTTTGTGCTCCAATTCCATCAGCACTCTGTTTCATTGCTTTCAGTCGTGTTTTCAGTTCTGTAATCATGTGAGAGTGAGATGAGAAAAGCCTTTTTCAGAAGAATTGCAGAGGTGTAGCTGAAAGCAAACTGCTTCATGCCAAAACTTCGTATTGGAGGTGCCTAAGGGGTTATGATTAATAAAAGCTTCTAAATGTGTAACACTGAAATGTCTTCACTGGGAAATTGATTAAAATTCCTCTAAGCTAAGCCAAGTCAGACATATGTATCTCATCTATAATTTTCCTACAAAATCTCCTGTAATACTTCAATATTTTTTGCATTCCAGATAGTCAAACACAAACAGAATAGTAGTGATAGATGTGTCTTCTCAGAAGCTATTATTACTTGCAAGATCCTTGCAGTACCCCCAAAGGGGTGCTTCTGAGATTCTTGTCTCTTGCAGGACAATGGGATTCATGTAGTTTGCAGACACAGCAGATTGAACAATCAAAGGTGACAGAAAGGTGTGTTATATGCCTGGAGGCAAACATTTTATTAACTACCATTACTAGTCCTGGAAATATTCCTTTTGTAATTGCTTGGATTCGGTAGGACCAGCTAGTTGTTTTACCACTCCTGGTGATTTTCAACATCTAATATTTATCAAATGCTATTCCTTTGTTTGTGATTAATCCCTTGCTGAAGGACATCATTTGTTAAAGAAAACAGAGTGTTTTAAAGAACATAGAAAACATTTTTTTAAAAATTAAGTGCCCAACTGCCCTATTACACATCTAGATAGCCCAGTTCCTTTTTCAGAGCACATTAACTGTTAAAACTACAAATATATGTAATATGATAAAACAAAGTGACAGCATAGACCTTTATCAATGGGCAAAAGCAGTTCTTCAGAGAGAGGAGCCATTTCCAGTGGCTTTTTGTAATAATGTGGATCTGGATAATCTCATAAATGTTCTGCAGGCTCTCCTCTCTCCATCCTACTACAACTTTCCACAAAACAGGTAACTTTTTTTTTTTTTTCTCTCTTCCTCTCTCTCACACAAACAAAATGTGATTATGTGTTTCCTTAGTTTCCTTTGCCCTTCAAAAAGGGCCTGGGAAGGAAACCATTGTAGAACAAAACAATAAAATGATAATAAGTTTTTACATATGATCCAATAAAATACAAGTAAGAACCAAAACTAAAGTTGCACACTAAATTAATATTTCTACATACATATCACATCCCTTCTCCCTGCCTTTTCTTTCTTTAACCCTAAAGACAACAGAGTAAGACCTTTAGGAAGGAAAATAATTTCTCTATATTTTCTTGAAGAATCCAGTGCTATGTGGGTCTAATCCCTTTATGGCTTTTGAGAGTTAAAATAACACATAACTTCTAGCTGTCACAACAGTAAAGTGAACCGGAGCCAAAAGAAAGCCAAGAATATCTACAGGGACCACAGTGAATAGGAATTAACAAGTTTTGTGAACTTCAGTCTCCCAAAATGTGCCAAAAATTCATGTTCCTACTTGTTTGCAATTTGCTGCACATAAAAATTACTTTAATTATTCTTCCCCATAATGTTCTGAAAGTACACAGCCTTTTCATGCACAGACGAGCCTACTTTTGTGATAACAAACTGCTTAAGGTAAAGAAATGAAAGGTAAGGAAACTGTCTCCACTTGCAACATTTGTCTAAGCAAAGGTAGTGGAAGATTACAGAAATTCTTTATTACTTCTCTATAACCCCACTACGTTCTTGAAACAACTATTTTAGCTACTTGCCTATAAAATGTAGGTTAAAATATTCTTTACATTGCTTTTGCTCCTTGACCATGACATATGCAATCTTTCACAATATTTTTCAGAAGGAAATATGCATGTTTCTTCCAAAAATTATGTCAAGTTTTCTCCTTTAACAGATGGTGACAGTAGTCCTTATCATATTTCCTCATAGCCTTAGATTTTAAGCAAAACATTTTGGCAGATCAAGAGGTATAAATAAAGATTCAGATGTTTATTGAACACCACATAATTTAAATAAATCATATTTATGAATGTCTGGCTGAGCAGAATTGATTGCCAACATATACCCTTTGGGCCTCAGTTTGTTATCTGATGTTTATCTCAGACAGGAAAACACAGAATGTGAATCATTTATCCCTATTTGTACTCTCCTTTTTCCCTACTTTCCAATTTTTTTCAAAATCACTACTTAAAGTAAAAACCCCATTTCTCTGAAATGTACTCTTATGCCCAATAAGTTTGGTATGTGTGAATCTGAAATAATTAAAACCCAGTAATTACCAGATAAATTAATCAAATAAGCCCTCACTAAATGCCCCATTTTGTCTCCACAGAAATGAACTAAAAAAAACTTCTTAAATTGCAACACTGGGCTTTCAAAAATTTATCCTTTCCCCCTTAGTAAGCAGGCTGCAGAAGTATGAAGTCCCTGCTAAACAAGCTCTGAATTCTTGAGAGGTGTGATGCTGGCAAAGTGCACCAGCAAATCAGACAGACAGGAGTGCTGTGAAGGGACACTACAGGAGCAGTGATCCTTCAGATCCCCCAGCCTGGGGCAATTCAAACTTTGCCAGCCATGCTGGCAAACCCAGGAGGAGTTCTCACATCCTCACCAGTACTGCTAGTTTTTCCAAGCTGAGCTTCATTGCTTTACTCCCATAAGTATTGTCAAGAGCTGAGCTAGTGTAACACTGGCAGTGCCAGTAGAAACAGAGAAAAAAACATTTTCAACACTACAGACCAAATCACAGGACTGACATTGATAGTAGCCTTGCAAGATAAGCAATCTGCAGACCTGAACAGAAATTACAAATATTCCTTAACTTGCCCATGTTCTTTCAAAGAGTAGAAAAAGAATCCAACAAAGGCTAAGTATCCCACAAGATACAAGAAATAAATCTTAAAACCACATAGTGAATGGATTTTTATACTTTATTTTTATAACTTCAATTGCAATGAAACTTAGGAGGAAAAATTAGCAGTCTTTTAAGATATTCATGCAAATAAGGGGCACCTAGGTTTTTTAGCACTGATATGTTCATACATGGCAAATTCATACATTCCAGTATACAAGTGTCAGCATCCAGAGCAAGATTTGATCTCCTTCTCATTTACATTTTGCTATGTGTACTAAAGTGGATGGAGTACATGCAGCAATGTCCCAGCCTCAATAAAATATTATGTGCTGTTTCCACCTCTTCTCTGCACCGAGTCTGAAAGTCTTCTCTCTTAAAAAGCTTTCATGGTGGCAATTATGTCTCCTTTCCCATCTCCTCAAATTCTTCATCACCTCCAGCAATCTCTCATTACATTATAATTTTTATATTAATTGCTACTAAAGGCCTCACTCTTTCCAAAACAGACTTTCTCATTTTTCATTCTTTGTTTTCAGAACACTTCTTAAAATTATTTTAGATAAGAATATTTAAAAGAAGATCCACCTCAAAATTTATGGATTGTCATTGGTTGAATTTGGTTTAAAACTAGGAAAGCAGAAATTTTCTTCAGTATTTGAATCTCCAACCATCAGGATTAAATAACATTGTTCTCAGCTTCATGTTCCCAAATAAAATAGTGGTGGCTGAAAAAGAAAATTATGACTGTGTCCTGAGTGGCAACAAATAGAACCAACCTCTGAAACACATTTTTTAAAAGTGATTTTTTAAAGAATTCACTCAAAAAGCCTGCACATAGAGGACATCAAGAGAATCTGCTCCTCTTGGTTAACAATCTAGTCCCAGACTGAGCATCTGTACATATGGAACTTTATGCAGAGATCAGAGAAACACTTGTGTCCAATGGTTATGGTAGCTATTCCATTTAGCAAGAAGCTACTGAACACCCTTCTCAATGGATTTGAGGCATGTGATGAATTGTAGTAACTTTCTCTCCTGTACTGCTTTTGGCTGGGATGAAGTTCGCTTTCTTCATAGCAGCCTGTTGGGTGCTGTTTTGGATTTGTGACCAAAACAGTGGTGGTAACACAGGGATGTTGAAGCTATTGCTCAGCAGTGCTTATACAGAGACAAGGTTTTCTCTGCTTCCAATCCCACCCTGGCAGTGAGGGCTGGGGGTGCACAAGATATTGGAAGGGGACAGAGAGCTGACCACACCTGACTGAGGGGTATTTCGCACCATATGGAGTCATGGTCAGCTGGGGAAAGAAGGAATGAAGAGCATAGTTGGAGTGATGCTGTTTGTCTTTCCAAGCCACTGTTATGCATGAGGGAGCCCTGCTTTCCTGCAGATGGCCAACACCTGCCTGCCCATGGAAGAAGTGAATGAATTCCTTATTTTGCTCTGCTTGAGTGTGAAGCTTTGGCTTTACCTATTAAATTGTTTTTATCTTTTATCTTTTCTCACTTTTACCCTTCCAGTGCTCTCCTCCTTCCTACTGGAGGTGAGAGTGAGTGAGCGAGTGAGTGAGTGAGTGAGTGAGTGAGTGAGTGAGTGAGTCGCCGTGTGAAGCTGATCTTCCTGATGGGGTTAACCCACAGTATCTCAAAATGATAAAATCCCTCCTTCTGACAGAAAAGCATGCAACCATTCACAGGCAGTATAATCAGGTCACCTTTCTATTTGCAGTGCCTTACCAGGACAGAGCGAACAGTGCACACCTGGTCACAGTTATACATCTTTGGAATTGGCAATGAGAATGGTACTTAGACCATACAAACCAGAAGCACCAGTGCTTTAGGGTCCATCACTCTGGCAGTGAGCCCCATCTGCCCCTTTTCTCCAAGATGATCTTTCTTACTTTGCTTTTAGCTGTTCTTGCATGGAAGTCTTGTGATTTTCTTCTTGTCAAACTCAAGGAAAGAGGTTAGGAGGATCTTATTTATGTGCAGTGAAGTAGAAAGCAGTGGTTTGAAAGCAATCACCAGTTTACTGTGGCAGTATGTACTCTCTGTTTGCCTGCCAGGCATCTATTTTACATTTTGCACAAATATACAGGGCTGAGCGTTTTGCACAAAGGCTTCCCTCCTCCCCCTTCAAGCTTTTGATCGCTTACAAAATACACAGAGAAGAAAAATCTTAGAAAATAAAATATGACCCAGTTGCAGATAAATGTTTCTAAGATTTAAAACTGTAGATTCAACCAAGGCCACACGAGCATAATGTTGATGCTGCTTCTGAGCAATATTCACTCAGACATGAAGGTCTGTGCCTACAGTGTCTTCCTTCCACCCTTGAAGTCCACGTAAGTCCTTCTCTGTGATAGAACATACACAGTTGATGCTCCCTTAAGTAATACTGAAAATGGTAAGGAAAAAGATAAAATCATAGAACATAAGCAAGACGATGAGGTTGGTTAAAAACCCCCATTGCTCTCCTGGCCTCTCTTTTCCCTGTTGTCTCTGTTGACTGTGCAGTTGCTGATCACTCCAGCTGAGCAGGGTCTCAGGTCCTTCCTGCCCTGACTTTCCTGGCTGTCACCAACACCAACCCATGGGAGACAGAAAATGGATACTGCTGTCCCCAGATAGCACAAGCACGGGCTTGTGCTTGTTTTCTCTTTTTAGAGTCACTCTCCAGTCTGATGCATCATGGGTTCTGTAAGTGATGCATGTGATTTGTGACTTCTTTCCCGTTGTGTAAGGCAGTAGACTCTCTCTATGCAGTTTCACTGGAATTCAGATTGGGCTTTTCCTATATCACAAACAAGTTTATTTCATCTCACATTCACCTCAGCATTTACAAATATTCCCAGGGAAAAAGCAGGCCCCAGCTTGTTTACAAGTGAGACCTTCAGCAAACTCTGAAACTTAGTAGCATGAGAGTGATTTATTAAGTTGCTAGAAAGAATGGAGTTTCCTGTTCTGCCTTGCTAAATCACTTTTGTAAAATATTAAAAGTGAGCTCCTATTTCTCTTTTGTATTCATGCCTGTAAAAACAGCCTCCAAATCTATGAGATTATTTCGCTAGATTTCAATGTAAACAGAAGAAATGGAACAGCTCTAAAGACATCATTCAAGCTAAATTTTCTTGACTTCAAAGAGGGCTTTAAATTATCTTTGTATTTACAGATGTAAAGTGTGGCCTAACAGAGGGTCTGACTGTACAGATGCAGTGGAAATATGAAAGCACAAGAAATCAGTCATGATTTTTCTTTTTTTTTTTTTTTTTTTTGGTCTCTCAGAGTTATACTTAAGAGATTCTGGCATTGCTGGAACGCTTACTATAGTCTATAAAGCAGAGTCAAAATTCTACACATTTTCAAATGGTTCTCAGCAGGTATTTTAAAATGGCGCTGTAGCCTGAATGTTCTGTGTCTCTTTACCAGCGCACCAGGTTTTAAGATTTGACATTTGTTCATGCCCAAAAAAAAAGTGATTTTTTAAACATATACTGTTATACCATTATATAGATACCTAAGTACTACAACTTCATGGCCATAATAAATGAGAAATGCATACATTACTACTGATGTATTTAGAAAAAGATGTTGGGGACCAGATCCTTTTTTATTCCCATTCCAAAATTCCAGTGAAATTTACTTATGACTTGTTGTGCTTTCTAAATGCTAGCACAATTAATATTTATACTATCTGAAAATCAGAATAATTTTTCCAAAAATAAACTGTGGAACAGGAAAAGACCAATAATATCTCTGTCTAACAGAAATAATCAGTAAGATCTGTGTTCCATTGTTGAATTAAATGATTCACACATATGGTCTTGCAAACCACAGGCAAGCTGAGCAATAGTCTTCTGCACTGCAGATCTGGTCTTCTATGGCTCTAAAATGACAAATGGCAGTAGAGTTCCACTATCCCCTCTCTGTTTCATTGTATCACAGAAGGAATGCTGTATAGTATCTCCAAGCATTTTTACTATAAGCCTCAATTTCAAAAAATATGTAATTTGTTGGATGAAATCTGTCATAGCTACTTCCTTCCCAGGACAACTCTAAAGCAAAGTTTAATCAATTCTATTTAGCCATTTTTAATATCCAAGAGAGACAAAAATGAATATGTTACAGCTGTTGCTATTAATAAAGGCCCTACGTTTTTAGTTTCCTTTTTTCACATTGTGTTCTTTCAAAACAAAGGCTACGAGGAGCTTAGGGTTGTATTAACTTTTCTGACTTAGAAAACTTACTTTTAACATTTCTGATGTTGTTAACTAAGACAGGTTGTATGTATATGCTCAAACATTAAGATACTATTGTGCTTGCTAACTCATGCATGTCTTGACAAGTTAAAAAAGTTGTTTAAGAAATACAAGTTCCTAATTGCTTGCAAATCATAGGCCTTCCATACAGAGAAAGTAAGCTTTTCAATTTTTTTTAATGTATATTATGAAGAAAACTAGAGTAAACAAATTAAAGTCTTTCACACACTAACAGGCACTAGACATGATGCATTAAATTCTAGTAATTGTAAACTGTATTTCCATGGATGCACATTCCAATCATCTCTCACTGCTTGCTAGACTTGTAGCAAACAGTTTGCTCACAATAATAGTAACAAAGTTATTTGTCTAGGGCAATGGTTATTGGAATTCTGCTTCGCCTTTAGGGTTGTCTGCGTAGATTAATTTAAGATTAACTGGACTCACATACATTTCTATCAATTTGGGTGTGCAGGCAGTATAATAAAGAAGCAATGTCTGTAGTGATAAATAAAGGAGTGCTAAGGTCCAAGCACGGGCACTGGCATGTGGTCACAGATTCTGTTAAATGGTTAACATGGTTTTTGAAGAGGAAAAAAAAAAAAAAAAAAAAAAGCCAGATTTAAGGGCATTACTCCCCATAGACTGTTTAGATGAGAACACTATATTTTGCAGGTGACAGATTTTAGCCACCTGAATGTAAGGCATGTTGTGTAGGCTGTTGCCAGGGCTAGATAACAGTGAGGAACACATTTTATTCATTTATTCATCAGCAATGTTTTTACTTATGATCAAAATGCTAACACAAACTTCTACAAAAAGAATTGTACAGATGTCATTTTATTCTTTACTACCTCTTTTTGAAGTCTCAGGTACAACAACATTGTTCAAATACACCATCTAAACCTTAAGTCAGTTGTGTAAAAACTTTGCTGTAGACCTACTGCTTCAAATATAGCAAAGGCTTTTTGGGTTTAGTTTGGTCTTCAACTCCTTACACCTCCTGTAATCTGTTCTACTTTACCTTACTTATTGCAACAGTATTCAGCTTTCATTAACTACACAAGTTCATGTTCAATTTATTATCCAACATGACTATTGGTTCTTTTCAGAGTTACTAAACTACATGTCTTACATTCTGTAGCCATATAACTCTGGTCTATATTCTTTGTTTCTCTAAGAAAGAATGATATCTTTTATTTTTATTTTAAAGAAGAGGCCATCTGTGAGAAAGCTTGGAGGCATCTCTTTGTTAACACTTTTAACAGCTTGTGAGCTTGCCAATTTGAAAGACTTTTTTATATTTTTCAGAATCATATTTGAACAGGTATTCCTCAAAGAAGATAGTACAATTACATTGCTGTCATATATAATGAGTCCAGGTTTGACTTAAACACTACCAGGAAAGTTCTGCTAGAACTTAAGAGCAGAATTTTGTCAGTCTTCATTGTGCCATGTAAATCTGAGGCAAAAAAATAATCAAGACTCCAATCCTCCGAAGAAATGTCTCCTTATCCCACTTAGTTTCCATGAAGACATTCCAACAAAAGTGCCACGATTACTTCATGGCAAGTTAATTGGTTACAAATAGCTCATACCTCCCCACATCTCGTCAGCCTCATTCAATTCCATGGGACTGAATGAAAATGCTTGTAAATAACGCAGTTTAATAATTCAGTAGTGTTCTGTGAGGGTTTTGTAGTTTATCATTTTTTTTCCCTATGGATATCATGTCTTAATATAGTGTGCATAAATTTGTTCTACCTTTTCTACCATTGAACAATTTGGAAATGTTGAACAAACGGACCTGAACAATTTCACTGTGGTAATGAAAAGGCAAGAGAAGTTCACTGCTAGCACCAGTGTCACCTCTCATCTAAGTGCCCTTACTAACCAGTAAAACATAAAAGAGGATATAAATTTGGGACCTTGATTCCAGAATTTATTAATGTGACCAGCAGCCATACTGCTGCACAGGGATACTTTGAGTTCATTCCTAGTCACTAAATTCATAGGAAAGGGAAGATTTTATTCTTGTAGTCCTTGCTTGAACATGTTGTTCATACACACTGGACAGTACTTGCAACTTGACAAAAAGGATTCATTTGTCTCTTCAGAAATCCCTACATGGACATAAAATATTTTGAGATGGTTCAGTCTGAATCTTCAGGCTATTTAAAAATTATTTGTGTTTTAGTTTTGAGTTAATTTCTTTTTTTGCCTCTCCTAATATTTTTGATCCCCTGAGAGAGTAATCAGGATTTTGATTTTAAGAAGACACATATTATCTTCCTTATTCCCTATATGCATGGTGTACTACGTCCTCATATGCTCACAGCTCAGCAGCTGAAAGCAAATGCAACTTTTTAAGTGAACGGTCACCTTCTTTGTAAACTTTGTAAACTAATTGATACAGTGTTTAATTAAAAACCTCTGCAAAATTTTCTTACAGATAAGATATAAAAGATATAAAAAGAGATAAAATCATAAAACGTGCAGGATAAGAATTCAAACATGGACTTTTGTGTGAGTTGATTTGTCCTGTTTTTATATCTTCAAGCACTATGAGTTTAACTCTAAATGCAGCGCACAAACTAAGAGGGGGAGGGAACTCTGCTCCCTTTTCACACAGAGAATCCATCTGGAAGTTCAATCTCTTTTCCAATAATAATATTATGAGGAATTATTACAATGCTTTGCTGCTTGATGTTTATTACAGCATCCCCTTTGAAATTTTTTGTAAATTCCTTGCAGCTTCCTGAGTTTTTATCAGCAGAGAACTGTGTTGTTCTCTACCATGTGTACACCTACCAGTTTGCAACTTTTCTGAATAGCATTAGAAAAATAGTTTTAAATATAAGAATGACTATGTAATACTGGTTCTGTTGATTCATTTTCTAAGTACAATTCTTTCTATTTTTGGGATTTCACAAATTTTCTGCCTATTTCATCCACAGATTCCAGTACTAACACTATACTTTATTTTTCTTTAAAAAGTCACACAGAAATTCCTTAGACTTTAAAATTCTACCACACATCACGTTTAGCTTAATCATATGTAATGCATAAGCAACTATATGCAGTGCTTTCCCCCCCCCCCCCCCCTTAAATAAAAAAGAAAATAAATACAACTCTTATTTAATTGACACTTGGGCAAGATTCCCTAGATCTCTAGAGAGTTATGGGAGAAAGAAGGAAAAACATGTCTGTATGTCTGTCCCAACACCTTGGAATTGTGCTAAACCATTCAAAGGCAACAACATTTCTAAAGTGAATACAATATAGTTGTCACCCAGAAGGAAAAACATTCACATAAATTACTAAGATGAAAAGTAGCATGACCTATAGTGAAGAATTGAAACATGGGGATGATAAATCTTTCCTTTTACATTAAAAAAATCAACAAAATTAGAACTTGTCAAGCACTAAGAAGAGGCTATAAAGCATACAAATACTAGAAATAAAATATGTGGATTTATGTCTCAATTTTAAAGAATTTATTAAATGCAGGTATTGAACAGAAAATGTATTATCAAGATTGCCCTGAGTACACACATGTACAGGATGTCAAAATCTGATTCCTTTTATATTTTTTTTTTATTCAGGATCAAGGAAATAAGGTGGACTTTTTAAGTTCAGCAGTGCTGCACATTTAGTTACTATTTCAATGGTAACTGTAATTAGTTACCCTGCTACTAGCTAGACATGGCTTTTGCTTAGTATGCCTGGTAAATTTACAAGATATTTTAATCCCCCACATTATTCTTATTAAAGGTAACAGGGTGTTAATAAATTCTTTTTTTTTAAATGAGAAATCTTTAAGCGATTACATTGCCATATGCTGAACATAATGCATCTATTAGCTGAGATAAATAGGTAAATAGACAAATATGTAAATGAAATCTATTATTTGTGAATTATACATAATGCATATTCTACATGACATGTAAGATCAAGTAATACACAATCTATTTTTCCCGGTACTCTTTTCAAATCCAACAATTTCCATCAGTCTCACTGTCTAAGTTCCACTTTGGTTAACTTGTCATGGCATTCTCTTGAAATTCCATCAGTGTAAGAAGGTTGGTAGTGAAAGGACAATTAGACTTGAATATTACAATTTATTTTAAGCATGTGATTCCTTACAGAACGCAACAGAAATTAAATTTGTGATAATGGATCCAAACTATTATATCTTATCCAACATATTATCTTTAACTTTGGATAATATAAAAAGCTTTCAAATAAAGTGTCTGAAATATAGTATGAAAGATGTAGATTTTTTTTTGTTCCTACATTAGCTTTCATCTTGACCATAATGGTTCAAAACTGACACGAATGTTGCTATTAATTAAGCCCATCCTTGTTCAGTGATATCACTAAGAGGTGTAGTCAAGCTGCAGATGATATCAGGACACATCAAAGCTCCAAGCACATGAAGATGGCTTCATGCCAGGCCAACTTCAGTCTGGTAGGGATCTTTAGCTCAGGCAATGTTAGATGCAAGAGCAGCTTTGTTCCAGAAACAATTTTGCCTCTTTTGTGTAACATCACAACTGGAAAAATAAACAGAGTGAGACTGGAGCTAATGCTATGCAAAAGAGTGTATTCCTGGAAACTGGAGCTTGGGAAAAAGCTGCACAGAGCCACAACTGTGATCAGCTCTGGCCTAACATGGCTTATTAGCTTCAGTTAAGTACTAATGATAACACATTCTCTCTTTCAGAAACATCTGGATGTCTCTGCGCTGTACAGGGACAGAAGATTGTGCACTGGAAGGGCTTGTTAAGCCTGGAGAAATGCCTCATGAATGCACAGAACCAGCCTGGTTCCAGCACTACCTTGGAGCTAACCAGCCAAGTTTGAACATGGAAGGCTTTGACACAAAGGGCAGAGACTGAGTATTTCTGCATTAATTAGCAAAAAGGCAGTGCTGGACCAAACCAGGTTAAACCTGGCTTGTCATGAGCTAAATTATTTTTAAAGGCATTTGAACATCTCTACATGCTCCTAATGTATGCACCTCCCTTATCCATGTATGTCCCTTGTCTTGGAATGATTGACTCCACTTCCTTTAAACATAGGATTTTTTTATTATTATTATTTTCTATGCTGGCTTTTAATATTATGTGCAGTGTAATTATTATTTCCCCAAAATTATGGCATTCATCATGTATCCATATATAAGTTCTAGTTCTGTAGTTATTTAATAACAAAAGGTACTACTTATTTCCTCAGCAGAGTTTCTGGCAAGTGATGTCTCTCCAGTCACAGAATCCTCATAAAATAACAGTAGATGCTATTTCAGACTAAAATAAAATATACGTTTTGAGCATTTATCCTACAGAGGTAGAAATTATTTCCTATACTACACCAGTACAGACCTGTGTGAGACAAATTTGATGTACACTTGGAAACTTACATTAAAGGGTTTTTTTTCTACAATGTATGCAACTGGTGCAACTTGCTCTGTTGTTTAGAATTAGTTAAAAAATATGGAGCTAAGTTTCCTTTGGCAGACTCTGTGCTGAATCAGGCATACACTTTTCATGAACCATAATGCTGGTGTAAACACATGTCATGTCATATGTCATAAACATATGTCAGTTTACTCACAGGTAAACTTTTTAGGATAAACCTCTATTCCCAGTTGTGCATGAAAATGTAAAGAGAGAACACATTGAAGAAAAAAAAAAGTGCATTTTTGTATCTTAGTCTACATTGCTAGACTTAGTTCTAAGTGGTTTATTTGGTTTTTTTTATTACCAGCTATACCCACAAGGAACTCAAACAGGCAAGTATTGGCCATAGGGTGTCAAATCGAAGTTCCACCTCCCCACAATATACTGTTTTCAACAAACACCCCAGAATGTCTTTAGAAATTCTGCCTGTACAAGTTCCTCTGAGCACTGTGGGTTCCCTGCACCATATAGCCAGTGGTGCATGGCTAGGGACATAGCAAGGAGATGGAAGCTGAAATGGAAGGAAGGATCCTGGCTGCTGTAGGGTGTATTTCAATCCTCATCATGTCATCTGCAAGGACAGCCTCTCTGAGTGACTCAAACTCATTCTTTAGACAGCTTTATGAAGCAGCAGACATTGGGGGTTCTCTGCTCTGTGTCCCCCTCTTGAGCCTGGTATTTTCTTTACAATGCCTAGGGAAAAAAGGAAGAGCATAACCTCTCCTTAAGACTCTCCCATCCTCCAACTGTTTTCAGCTCCATGGATTTCCTGAGCCTGTTGTTATTAAGTCTTTGTTCCCTTCCCCCAGCTTCCTAAATTAAATGCCTTGCTGAGATTTTTACTGCAAAGAAAGCTGTGTTGCTAAACTTTGTTCTGATGAAAAATTTACACTAATTTTCTGCATTAATACTTGTGTGATCACAACACAGCAAACCTGCCTCCCAGGAAACATATTCAAATCATTTTTGTTTCAGTGCAGCTAGGAGTGGAGTACACAGTGAAGTGGATTGGCACCACCAGCAAGACAGCTATCTTACAAAGCCAGATAAAGACTTGAGCTTATAGTGGGTGGGTTTGGTTCAGCCAGAAAGATGGTAGAAAGTCCTGGAGAAGGCAGGGATGTGCATTCATTAGCCTAGCACAAGTGCTGTAATGGAGAGGACACAACACTCCCTGCTCTCCCAAGGGCAGTGTTCAATGGATGATTTCATGGTACCAAGCCCTGTACCTGGAACCCACCAGCAATTATGTACTTGTTCACCTGCAGGTTTGATGGTTGTACCACTAAAGCAAGAGAATGGCAGAAGATTGTGGCAAGAATAAAAAGCCATGTACACACAGGATTGTGTTCTCCAGTAGTAGAACTGGAAATAGAAAGATGTTTTGAAAAGGAGGATGGGAACATGGAGGCATATTTACCAGTCTGCATGACACTAGGCAGTGTTGGTCTTCTCACACCTGGAAAGTGTAGTGGACATACCTGGGGGAACATATAACAGCCAGGATAGAGGGTATTCATGTCCCAGCCTCCAACTGTGGTCAGCTGAGGGATTTCCCAAGTCATGGTTTGTGTGCCTACAACCTGCAAAGGATTTCTTTCCCATGAACCTGCCTGGTACCTCCTTGAATTCATGGCAGTAGATTACATTCTTGGTCTGGACAATGTTAATTCTGTGCTTCTTGTTTATGCAACTTCTTCTCCCCTCTCCAAGTCCTTTTCCAAGGGAAGCGGTGCCTACAAATCGCCTGTTTACACACTGGTGCAGCACTACTGGCAAAAGCACACAGCACAAATGCAGACCGATGTATTCCTACGGCAAGCACTTTCTACTCGGAAGGAAGTAACTTTATCATGTTTTCTTTCTAACACTGACGCAGTGGTGCGTTTTCTCTCCCCACAACCACGTAAGCAAGCGGACGTCTTGAGCCCTCACCATGAACCTTTTGGACCAGCAAATCCTTTCCCCAGCCGAGCCGCTGCAGCCGGGGAGGTGCCGGTCCTGCCCCAGAGCCGCGGCTCCTGCTCGCCCTTGCCCGGGCCCTTCCCGGCCGGGCGGGAGGAAATGCGGCCCCGCGGCCTCGCACCGCCCCCCGCCCTCGCCCCGGGGAAGGGAAGGGGGGCTGCAGACAGCCCCGAGCCCGCTTTTTGTTGGAGCAAACATTTCCCCGTGCCGACGAGGAAACTCGCCGCGGCCGGGGCTGGGGGAGGGGGGATTTCCTTCCCATTGTCTGCCGGGCTCGGCGCTCCCGGACCCCGCTGCTAGTGAAAGTGAATGGCCGGGAGGGACCCGCCGCAGGGCTCGTGTTAGACACCCAACTGCTGCGGGTAAACGCGGGAGTCGGGCTAGCCCAGCCCGGCTAGCCGGGCTTCAAAGCTCTACACTGGCGAGCATTAAAAGTCTTCACAATACACATAAAAATAAGTCGAAACGAGACAAAAATGCTTCCTTTTAATCCTTCAACGTGCATCCTGAACGCTATATAATGCAAACAGCTACTCAGTGAGTCTAATGAGGATATCAAAACACCCCAAAACCAGGCCCATGAGCATCCATTTATAAGCTCTATGCCTGTCTTTCTACACTTGATTTAATTTACTGGCCCCCAGCGCATAGAAGGTAACGTGGCTATGGTTGCAGACACTCCCTATCATGTTTGCTTTAGGATACCTTGTTCTTTCTAAAATCAAATATTTGTATCCTGAAACAAATATTTGGAGGTGGTCCAGACTAGCCTTTATAAATATGTTAAGTACAGGACATTGTTGGCAAGAGGTAGACTCCAGGTAAAAACCTGTACGGTAGGCAAGCCATAAGGCTTCTGCCCTCCATGTGCTTTCATGCTGGTGAAACTGTGGCCTAAGTATTTATTTGACAGCTCTCCGTGGGTCCTGTGAGAGATAAAAGGCTAAAACCTCTTTTTACTGAAGATAGCTGAACTTCTGCCTTAAATAAATATTTACATAGGTAAGGAGAAGGCACTACGGCAGAGCAATAAATCTTTCACTAGAGAAGCTGAGACTGGCTTTGGAGCTTTGTTTTGGAGTTATGGCAAATCCCCCCAACCAACCCAGGTTGCTGGGGACGTCTGGCTGTTTGGGGTGAAGAATTAAAAATGGTTATGTTTGTCCTCTGATTCTGGGTGCAAAAATCAGTGCGTCTTAACCATGTCAGCTTGAGCAGACCTGTTGGTTTGACTGCATGGTAGAAACAGCAGAAACTGTAATGACCCCAAATTCTTCTTCTCCCCCCTGTGTATAAATATAGCTCAGATGCAATTTGAACAGAGAAGGTTTCAAAGAAAGCTAGGACAAGCAAGCCAGTAATATCCCATGGAAACTTGGCATGTATTTCTATCAAACATCTTTTGAAAAAGACATGCCTTAACAAAATCACAGCCAAACATCACAAATACATGCTTAACATAAGGTAATCTTTTTGTAATTATATTGATGGTAAATCCCTTTTTACTTAAAAAATTGCTTGTAAATTTCATTTGCTTTTTATTAATATAAGCAATATAATGCAGTTAATAAATTATAGTACTATTGGGTATCTGCCCAATGCCTCAAGCACTCTTTGAGAGCAGATTACCAGCACTTTCTTTCCTATGTATTTATTTTAGATAATGTAAAACATTCTTTTATATTTAAATGCATAGTAGAAGTAAGACTTTATTACAGCTGTGCAACTAACCATTATTTTAATTTTATTTTTGAAGTAGATGTAATGTCCTGATGCAGCAGTCTCAAAGAAACTGGGTTTAGACACTACTAGAAATCTTATTTACTGGACACGCTGGAGAAACTTCCACTGTTCAGTGTGCAAACTGTTTAATTTTTGACTGACCAGGCACAATGGATGCTTCTTTTTCAACATTAGCACTACTATTTCCTCCTACTATTTCAGTAATATTAATGACTACTCATATGACTAATTTTTTTTTGCATGCATAAATATTTATGGAACTGAGCTTGCAGTATATTTTAGTAAAAGTAAAATTCTAGTCAAGTTAATTAATTGTGAAGTGTTACTTACCCATTTAATAATTCCTGAAGAATTTCAGAAACTTTAGAATATATTTCCATAGACATTTATTAATATTTATCTCACAGTTCCTTAAAAATATAAAATGTATGTTGCATATATATATATATGTTCCTATAAAGTTATGTATTTTGTGTTAATATGTATTTCCTTACCCTGCAGTGCAAGTATGGCTAACAGTTGGGCTCAATGATCATAAAGGTCTTTTCCAATTTAAGTGATTCTATGCTTCTGTGATCTACAGCTCACGACATATTGACAACTCTGAGACAGACCGTTGATTCTCTATGTTTTAGTTTCTGCTGCTCAAGGTGAGCATCTATTTTCAAAAACATTATCTGTCATTTCTCCAAGTTGGACTTCATGATAGGAGGAATTTTCGTGTATCAAGGCTGGATAAGCACCACATTTTCCCTCTGCAACAAGAGAGGGTCCAGACCTAAGAGTATGACAAAATACATACATAATAAATAGTTAAAGATCCGTTTCAAACGTATTATTAAAAAAAATAATAAAAGAAACAAACAGCAACTCCAGCAGAGACCACTAGAGTTCTCCTTCTCCCAAATATCCCTAGCACCATCCTAAACCCTGTTTACCCCAGAAACCTGAACTGTGGACAGACAGAAGAGGAGAGAGAGAGAGAAAATTCAGACACAATAAAACTCTGAGGGGAAAAATATGTGGAAGGAGGAGGCAGCAGCGGCCTGGGGAAGGGATTGAAAAGTTTCCCCTGGCTTAACTTCTCCCCCCCTGCAGCAGCAGAAGCAGCGCCAGCAGCACAAGGTGAGAGAGACTTTTAAGTCTGGGGAGGAGGGGTGTGTGTGCGGGAGGGGGGGGGGGTGAATTTACAGCCCTGTGGATATTTCTGTGTCTGCCTCCCTGGCTTTGGGGTGCGAGAGACGCCGTGTCTCATGCTGGGTGGATTTTTTTTTTTTTTTTTTTTAATATGATGGAGGATTATAAACATGGCGCCTTAAAAAAACTACAAAATCATGTACACACTGTTCCAAGGAGATGGGGGAGAGGGGACAGGGGAAGGGCTGGGCACCAGGGGAGGGGGCAATCCTTCCCCGCGGGGTGCCGTATGAGGAGGGGGGAGCAATTATACTTAATAATAAAATGTGTGGGGCTGCGGGGGGGAGATGGAAGGCGGGATTTTTTTATTATTATTATTATTTCATTTTCGGAGTGGGCAGGATTATCTGGCAGCCCGCTTGGAAACCGAGGAGGAGAAGGGGACGGCGGCGGAGCGCGTGTGATTATTAACAGCGATTATTTTTGTCCCCACACCTTCCCCGGTCGAATTTCGGCTGGGAGGCGGCGGCGGGTCCCCCGCGCCCCCGTGCCGAGTTGCAGCCAGCCCCGGGGCCGGGACGGGAGGAGGTGGGGTGGGGAGAGGGGCGCTCCGGAGAGAATCGCCGCTTCCAGCGCTCCGCGCGGGCCTGCAGGGCGCGGGGGAGCCGGGGACTCGCGTGAGAGGCGAGGCCGGGCAGGGTGTGGTGCAGCCCGGCCTCAGCCCCGTCACTCCCCGGCCCCGCTATCTCCCGCACGCGGGGCCACCGCTTTGCTCCCCACTCTCCCCCGCTTTCCTTTCGCTCACACACCCCCGCCGCCGCCGCATTTCCTCGCTGGGGAGGGGGATGCCTGCTTGGAGGACGGGTCTTGGCCCGAGTAATGGCAGCTGCTCGACAGCGCCGAGGCTCCACAGGAGAGAGACGGCGGGGCCCCCGCAGGCCGGGCGAGGGGCCATGGCTGCCGTGCCCGCGGGGGGCAGGGGAGGGGACGGGGAAAGGGTGAACTCAGAGCCCCAGCCCTCCTCCGCCGGCGGCTGCGGGCGGTGCCACTCCCGCGGCCGGGACGGCCTCGCCGCCCAGCGGGGCACCGGGGGCCCGGCATCGCCTTGGCCCCCGGCACAGCCCCGGGGGCTTCCTCGCCTCTCCCGATTGCTCTGGGGCAGAGCCTGGGGGGTAAAGGGGGCGATTTCTCCGCTCTCCCCCACCCCGGTTCCCCGCGGCCTCCGGGGCAGCGCCGGGAAGGGCCCTCCCGGGGCTGTGCCGGACTCGGCGGTTCGGGGAATGCGAACTGGCGACGGGCTCGCTTTTGTTTGCGTTCTGGAGATCTTTGTGTGTGTGCACCCCCGAAGCCGTGTCTGCAGATAACTGCCCTCGGTGCACTTTGTGGGGTGTTCGCCTTCACCCCCTCCCTCGGGGCTGCTCAGAGGCCTGTCTCCTTTTTCCTCGGGGAAAGGATGGAAGTGTAGGTGGGGGAGTGCCCGTGGTGAGGATGATGGGGAGCGTCCGTGCGCTTTCCTGACCTTCCGTGTGTTCCAGACAACAGCCCCTCTATAAAATGCGGATGTTAAGGATTTGGGAAACTTCGTGTGTCTTTTGGGGCTTATCCGGAAACCAGCAGGCTTTGGGAATTTGTTTTTGGTCTTCTGTGAACTTTACAGATGCTAGAGATGGGGTGGTTTGAGAAGAGATAAAGGAGTGAATAAACTTTAATTTGGTGCTGTTTGGTTTTATAATTTACCTGGAATCATCTGGCATGGTCTCTGTATTGTTGGAGTAATTCTATTCATTGTAGTTTTAAGAAGGCCTTATTGCAGTAGGAAAGAAAAAGTGGAAATGCTTTCTTGTCCTACTTAATGCTGATATTTTTTCGTTTCTCTTGCTTTTGTAGGAAATAGTTTAATTCTTTAGGGGTGAATGCTGAGGCAGGTGTGAGGAGGAGGAAAATGGGAGGGGAAATGCCAGTTTATGGTTCAGGTTGTACTCCTTTGGGTTTTTCGAGTTCCTCATCCTTCAGTATGAAGGATCTGGCATCTCTCCACTTTTTTTTTTTTTTTTTTTTTTTTTTTTTTTTTTTTAATTATCAACCACTCTTGAGTGTGCTACGGAAAGTCTTTAGGGAAGTCGACTGTTTGCTGACTAATATGCTGTATAAAAGTGGAAGTGCCCACAAAATAATTTCCACTTTTATGGGATTTATGGCATTAATTAATTCCCACTGTGGATTTATGGCCTTAAAATGCCAGCTTTTCCATGCCTAAACAAACCCTCTCTGCTTTGACCAGATAATTGCATGGGGAAGGGAGGGAAGGGAATGCTTCATGGGGTAAGCAGTTCAACAGAGAGCACTTTCTCTTGCTGATGGTGAGTTTGGTTTTAGTGAGTGGGGAAAAAAGTGACTGTGTTGATGGCTCTATTGATTGTGCTATAGATGGTGGTGTCTGCAACTAATACTTAGTATCAGGTTCAGTAGCAAAGGGGTGAGTGAGAAAAACGACTCTTCCTCTCCACCTCATGAACTAGATAATGTGACGGAAATTGTCGTGTGTTGAAGTCAAGTTTGTAAGGGGAGTTGTGGGTCTATGAATGTTGGGAGGGGATGGGTCTTAAAACTTTCGTGATGGTCTAGAAGATACTCTTCAACAATTTGAAGCTTTGTAGCAAAAATTTTACGAGTAGTTAATCTCTGAAGTTGTTGTTTGTTTTGTTTTTTAAATCTAAGCAAACACTTGGCAGCTATTAAATATAAATATAAAAAAAACCCAAATTGAGTTTGTTCACCAGAAACCAAAATAGTGCTTAATAGTTTCACATAGTCCTTCTGTAGTATGAGGCAGAGCAATGCTTCATAACTTTTCAGGAAAAAAGTGAGCACTATTGGAGTGACAAGAATTTCATTAGTGGAATTGCTGTGCACACAATGTAGTAGTGTAGTAGTTCGTGTGCTGTGTGTCCTTACTGTTTGCAGGCAGTAGGAGTTCTGTAGGCGTCTGCTGTTCTAGTGTCCTGGGTTTCCCCTGCCTTGGAGCAGAGAGGAGAAGGGACTGTTCAGCATGACCTGAGGCTCCTGCAGCAGAAGAGCCTGGGTTGTGTTTTTGGCCTAAGGTCATCTCAAAAGCAAGTGAGATGGTGAAAGGCTGTGAAGTGTGCTTGGTATTTCTGCCTGCATGTAAATAAAACATACTGGGTGCTGTTAGTGATGTGGTGCTCCCTGAGCAGATGGACCATGAATCTGGCCTCAAACTCACCTTGAAGTGGCTCAGGCTCCATCTAGACTGTTGTGCATTTCTACCAGTGCACCACAGCTTGGGGACCACTGAACTGTGCCATCTGCAGTCACTGGGTTAGAATAAAACACCCCAAAAAGGAAATAGATAAAAGATAACATTGAAGACATTTTCTCAATTTTAGGCCTCTAAACATCTCCGTAGGTGCCTGCATTATCTAGTTAGCTAGCAAATTGTTTCATTTCACACAGCTTGAGAATGAGGGGAAATTTTAGAATTAGGAGACATGTTTTGAAATTGAGTACCCAATTTCAGTCAGCTAAAGTTCACAAAGTTTGGACATACCTGTAACTAATTTTTGTAGTAACTGCCTCCCACAGTATTTAAGAACATTTATCTCTGGAAGTGTGTGAAGACTTCAGGCAGTGTGAATCAGTCTGGGCTAAAAGTTCTGGAAAAGGGACAAGGTTATGATGAAGATGTCTTCAGGAAATTTTTTATTTGCTTCTTAAATGACTTTTTAGCTAGATCCAGATTAGCATAAATGTCAGTAAAAGAGGTCTTTTACCCATAATGCAGGTTGTCACAAATGCTAACTAGAACTATAAAGAAAATTAATCTGTGCAAGGTATATGTGCCTCACTACAGTGATGAACTTGGCTCATAAAATGTGGAATTCTTTAAAATTACCAACAAAATGCACACAAGATTTTACTTACCTGAATGAAGTAGAGTTTGGAGATTTTTTTCAAAAGTTAGGTCAGAATTGTTGGAGTAATTCTTTTTCTCATATTTATCCAGCAAATATATACATTTGTTAAAAATCCTGACCACTGATTTTATTAATTGCAGTGATTTTCCTTCCATATAATAGGACTTTGTTTAGCTATCCTTCTTGCAGTGATTGTTTAGGAGGTAATGTAAGATCATGTTCTTTATCTGCAGAGGGTTTTGTGCCTTGGTTTTTGTTGGGTTTGTTTAGTCTCAGGATGTGGTGAACGCTCCCACATTATGTGTGTAGTACCTGGAGCATGGTGCCCTTGGTAGCTGGGCAGTGCAGCATATGTCATCTTTTATATAGCTCATACATTTTAGGCTGTCAGTGTTGCTTGTGCTAAACATTGTGAACAAAGATTATTCTTGTCAGGTTCTGGATCATTTTTCATCAGTTGAATGTAAATTTAGCTCATAATTGGGTTATTGTTCTAAGGTTTAATCTTCCAGTCGCGAGAGTACAGCCTGCAAAGTAGGTAGTTTATAAGATGATGTAATGACTCCATTTTTCAGGAATTTCTTTATTTATTATTGCTGAGAGCATATGAAATACAAAACAAATGTGGAAACCTCCACGAACTCCTTCATTTCTGAGTGTAATGGAGGTAACCACTGGACACCAGGGTGGCTGTGTACAGCACAATAAGCACTGGCCTCAAGCCTGCACAGGTGAACTCCTGTGGCACATGGGGTTGTCTGGTTTCCAAGGCCTCTCCACATGCAGCTCCCAGAAGTACCAGGGCTGGATTGAGCCCATTTTTTTCACCATATTTTCAGCTGTAGTATTTAAACATAATTTTATCATCTCTTTAAACCAATGTGTGCCATCAAGTAAATTGTGAAAGCCTGAACTCTGTCTTTTGATTTATTTTTATCATGCTGTGAATATCGGATTATATGGGGAAAAAAAAAGGGGGGGGTTAAACCTAGCATTTTAGTAAGATTTCATTCATATTTATTTCTTCTCTTTTTTTTGTCCCTGAAATGACCAGGGTCTTTTAGTCCTGTGGGCAGGCTACAGCAGGCACAGTGGTTATACATACTGACATGTCCGTGAACCCAAGTTAAAGCTCATGGTGTCTAATTTTAGCCAGCTTTGGTAATATCCCATCAGAGCCTGATCCTATAGTTCTACCATGCAGATAAATCCAAAGTGTAGCTATTGAGAGTTTTGTGTACAAAAAGACTGGTTTTGATTTTCTTCCAATGTCTCATTTTATACTTCACTAAAATGCAAAAGGTGTCTGTAATGAAAATACAGAGAAATGTAGTTTGAGTTTAAAGTAGGTTATTGATAAAAAGTAGTATTTGTAATTTCAAAATTAGAAATGTATTAAAAATAAAAGTAAAATATGGTTTATTGGTGTACTTACTAACAATTAGAATATCTTTGCATGTACCTTTACTCTGTATTCAATTTTAAATTGCAGGATTAAATAATTGCAGAATAAAACATTGTGGATTTATGATTATTAGTCTTCATATAACTCTCATTTATACCATCATATAAAACTAATTTTTAACAAATAATTTTAACACCAGACACATTGAAATTTGAAGTACTAAAATCCACTTACTCATTAAAAAATTAATTTGAACATGCCAACAAAAATAGCAGTAATATCCCATTCACCGTTTTTGTGGAAATTGTATTTTTTGCATGCAAAGAACTGGGCTCACTGTCTTAATTAATTTTTTATCTATAATAGAATAGTATTGATTTGACGTCTAGTAATTTTGAAAAAGAAGAGTTAAACATATTCCTTCTTACCTCTCATTTCTCCTATGTTTGTTACTATGTTAAATATAAACCAGCTTGCATTATATTCAAATCCATGGTTTTAATGCAGCTGACTTAACAATGTTTTGGTTACAGAGCAGAGGGCTCTGCTAGTAGGTGTAGTGTAGTACTCCAAAGCAGTGTTTTGGCAAGTGGGTATTTGTGCTTTTGATCCCATGCACTTAGGGCATGGCATTGTTATCTGGTCTTTTAAAGAGAGCTGGATGGGAGTTGCGTGCTGTGACTCATGGGACATGGCACTTAGTTCACTAATTTTAGCAGAGCGATTCTTGTCTGTCAACCTTAGGTTTTATTTGAACCTTCTGGAAAAGCAATGAAGTGAAACAAAATGGAGTTGAGAGAAAATGATTAGCAGAATCCTGAAGTAGCTCAAAATAGTACGCAGTGAAAAAGAAATTAAAAGTATGTAAGATATGTTTATTGCTCAACAAATCTTTAAGATCTGACTGATCAGAGAGCTTTATCTTTCTTAGCGCGCTATCATTTTCTGTTAAGTCTCACACAACATTTATGCATTCAGTAAGAGAGGATCTCACTCTACAGATACCTGCTTGCAGTTACAGATGCTTCTCAAGCCAGAAACCAAGCACCAGCCAAATCTGCACTGGCTGCTTATGCCTTATTACTGTTTTCTTGGTGTCATTGCTACTAAAAGAAAACTTCCAAAGAGGACAGAGTCTGTGCCTTGCATAACACTGCAGTGTGTGCATTCACATGCACAAATTAAAGTAGAAATTCTGCCTCAGAATGGAGCGGGGTTTCTCCAGTTTTCCTTCTGGTTTGTTGTTAATTTTGTGATCAGTATCTTATGAGCTGTCATTGACTTCAGAGACAAGCTTAAACCCAGAGTTTATGCACCATCTCCTTCCCCCAAGCAATTACTAGGATCCAGGTTAAAAATTGTACAAAATCAAAACAAAAGAATTGCTATTTCATAAAATGTAATCACAGGCCACACAGTCACTGATTGTTCACTGATGAAAATTGATATTCACTGCAGAAAATTCATTGTTACCCATAGATTAATATTAATATAATGATGGAGACCTTGATCATATAAGCACTTGTTTCCCACAGGCATGAAAATGCATAGGCCTTGGAGCATACTGATGAACAAGTTTAGTTCCACAAAATAGTTTTAAAAATTAAGACTGTACATATGACTGCAATATTCAAGGAAGAACACAGTCAAAATTAGTTGTGCTGATATAATTTTATGTAATGCTGTATTTTTGATTCTTCTATGGAGTTACATAGCAGTGTTACATTGGCATTTTTATGCCTTTTCAATATCAACAGCATGATTTGGTTTTTTTGCACATGCTAAATTTTACATTATTGTTTATTTCCATTGAAGTTAAGGCACTTTTCCTACATGTACTACTACAGTCTTTGAAGGAGTTTACAGTGCTTAGAAAAAGAACAGAGAAAGTGTGGATAATATTTTTCTGTTAGTGATTTCTGCCATTTTCTGAATATCTTAATTCCTGTGTGTTATGGAAAACCTTAATTATAGATAAAGAAAATGGTGAAAGAAGAAATTACTACTGGAAAAGCCAATACCATTATGAGAAGAAAGGTTATTCTTACATCAGGAAAGGTAGAAAACAGGTATGTCAGGGATCTGTGTATTTTAACATAGTTTCAAAGTTATGGAAATTGTGAAGGTGCAAGCAGGTTAAGTAATCAATTTATTTTTTATCATAGAACATAAATTAAATACCTGAATTCTGAAATTTACCTCGATTCATCCTGTTTTTATCATTTACCTGCAAACAGTAGGCAAATCTAGACAATCCTTTTTGTTCCATGCAACAAATTGTTTAGAGTGGGTAATGTTCTCCTCACCTTGTGCTTCTATTCATTCTTTGCTAAACATTCAAAATTGCAGGAAACTTTCTTTTTAATTAAAAGCAAAGAATTGTTATTATTTCTTTTCCGAGGAACAAGACTGACACCATTTTTAGCTTCACATAAGTATAGTTGATAATTTAGGACATTGTTAACAACTGGTTGCATGGACTTATCTCAGGAAGCTTCAGTGTCAGTCATTACATGCAAGCTGACATTTGAATACAATATGGCACACTGAATAATTTGGCATTGTCTCTAATACTAAAAAAAAAAAAAAAAAAAAAAAAAAAAAAAAGAAAATTTAAATTCTTTTCCCAAATAAAAATAGCTTTCTTAAAACCTCTTGGTGACAGTAAAATATGAGGAACAGTGAGAAGGGATGTACATTTTGCTAACAGATAACTCAGGGTGTCTGACCTCTTAGCAGTCTGACTAGAATGCAGTATCAGGCTGTTTGAAAGCTGCCGTATTAAAATATTGTTTGGTAGGTTGGGTGTTTTTTTATGTGTTAAAAGAAAATGTTTTGTTTCACTGACATAACTTTTTGAAGGAGAGTGCTGATGCATACATGGCAGTGTTAGAAAGTGAGAAACATGGGCACTCCCGGTCTCTAATTCTGTCTTTCAGTTTTTTAGCTTTGTGTTCATCTTCTGCTTACACTGACCTGAAGTAAAGAGACTTACAGGAAATATTTGTTGTAAGAAAGAGATTCTTCCTTTTCCTGCACACTTTCTACTCTGCTGGCTCCCAGAAGGCTTCTTTGTAAATCTCCTAATTGGAAGCATACTCCTAACTTCTCTCTGGTTCCAGACATGAAATTTCCTTTTGTTATTGAACTTGCACCTTTTAGGAAATACAGATTAAGAGTCAGTCATCTCCAGGAGCCAGTTTTATTGGTTTTGGGTTTTGTTCAATTCATGCTGATATTCTTTTTCTCAATAGTTCTAAAAAGTAGCATAAAAATTACCCATTTTCCAGTCAATCAAGTATTAGCCTAAGTTGTAGCACTAATTCCTGAAAACATGGAGCTTTCAATAAAATGGAAGTCCTTTTGTTCCTCACACAGGCACAGGAGATACCAATAAAAATCAGCTAAAGTTGCATGGTGGCACAGATTCTTGGAGTGCAGGTGCACCAAGGAGTGAGGAGCTGAACATGGTTTGCTCTGCCAAGTTAGTGGATAAGCAGTTGCAGTATTTCCTGGGCCAGTGGGAAGGAATGGTATCCAAATTTCCACTTGGCTCTTCTTCTAGGAGAGCTGCCTTTCTTGATCAAACTAGTGTGTCATGTAATCCAGAGCCTCGTTTCAAGCCATCAGATGTCTCCTAAAAGGTGTCAAAAATGAGGAAATATTCTGAGTAGAAAGCTAGAGAATACTTCTTTTCCATACTATTCCAAACAATAATAATTTAGATTATATGGCTCCAGTTTTTACACATTTAGAAGTTTTATTTGTTCCATTTTTTGAATGTTTTAATTTCTATTTCCTGTTATAACTGAATATTTTAACTGTAATGTTGAAACCTACTGCTTTTTAGGTCAAGCCTGTTCTGTCCTTTCCACATGCCTTGCAGCCTTCCACTGCAGTGCTCTTTCTCTTTGCACATATTCCAAGAGCTTCTTCCAAGGTTGCAGGAAAGAGCCATGTTACACCTGCTTCTCTGAGGGATTTGATGGAGATAAGAGACCTGGAGGGGTGAGTTAGTGAAAGGATGTAGTGGTTGTCTGCTTAGTACCAGTAAGAGCTGGGAAATGCACATATGAATAGAAGAAAGGGAGAGTTTGTTGTGAGATGCACATTAAGTGGAAGTCGAGGTGCACCCTTGTCACAGGAGACAGGACCACTGACTTTGTTAATGTCATTTGATGCAGCTCTCTTGACTTTAGTGGAGCAATATTAGTTTACACCTGCAGAAAATTTTCCCATGAATCTCTGGGAATGAGAATATAAAATGAAGTGTTTATGGGTGAGTGACAGAGAGAGTGCATGTGAGAGAGAGGGTGCACGCACACACTTTCAGGCCTGATTGATTGTATGAAAAAACCCTGGAGTTGAAAGAACATTATTTTAAATTAACATTCATTATCTTCACGCGTGAGATAACAGTTCACTTTGGACCAGATCCTAACACCATTATGTTTCCTGAGCAGAGACTGCTTTTTTTCTTGAGTGAGGTTATTCAGTATGAGAATGGCAAAATGTAGTCAGATCTTTGACAATTAAAATATATGGATTAGTCACTATATATTAGAAAAAAGCTGTGTTATTTCTGTCAGGAAAATATGTATTTTTTTCTTTTTAAAAGAAATGGTTACATTTTCTTTGAAATGTGAAATAAAAAGTAAGGTACCTTTTTTTTTTTTTTAGGTCTCATCTTATGCCTGCAAAAGCTTGCAGCCATTTTAATTCATGCTGCATTCATTGATCTAGCAGTTAAATCATTTAATCACTGTGCAGGTAGGTCATCTACCTATTGGACACTGTTAAAGTGTTCAGTAATACACTTTGGGTTATTGCCTCCTATATGTCACTTTTGAAAAAAAAAGAAAAAACAAAAAGCAAACAAACTTATGAACACCCCAGTTAACTGATGAATATTATAAAGTAAAATGCAATGTGAATTCATGGTCTTACCAGTCAACTCTTTTTTGCTCTGTACATAAAATAAGTAGAAAAAAGCACATCATAGCAAACAAAGGAAAAAAATCTGATTTTGATAATGTTTGGCAGTTCTTTTAAATACAGAGTTTTGTAACATTAAGTCATCTAATTAGGCAGCAGCTTGTATGAAATATTTTCATAACAGGCATAGTTTGTGAGCTATGAAAATGAAAGCCACATTTTAAAATTATAATCCCAAATAACTTTCTGAATTTAAATAATTCTCTGAAATTGATTATTCTGTAAGTATAATCATGTGAAAGAAAGTGGGAGAAATTTCTGTTTTATGTCAACATCAACTAGACAACTTAACACCTTAGACTTAAATGCTGCAGCTATAGAAACCCAATCGTCTAAATACATTAAAAGGGAAATAAGTGTAGCAGCAGCTAATAGGTGGCAGTGAAAAGCAGAGGAAAATGTTGTGTGCCTTTAAGTGTCCTGTATTTTCTGAGAGGAAGCTACTCACAATCAAATAAATCTCCTCTTGGTATGCACTAGGCAAGTATCTTGTCCAGAGAGGGATGGTAAATTCTTTAGCAGTGATGCACTTGGCACCATCAGTTTTTAAAGGGTTACCCATGTGCTTTCCAGTTATTTCCCTGCAGAAATGAAAAGACAGGTTCATGCTCTTGTGAGGTACTGTTGTCTGAGTGCAGGTGGAACAAGGAAGTCGTGTTTCATATGAAGATGAGAACTGTATTTCCCTCTCGTTCCATGAAGGCTCAGAATGCAGACATGCCAATTCCATCTGTTTGTGTCTGGATCTCTTGGCCTATTTCCTTGTGCTTTCCTGATCTACACTGAAAGCTTCACCAAATTAGAAGTTATGATCATGTTAAGTATCTCCCTGTAGCTTCAGCAGAGAGACTTTAAACAGAGGAGAGGGTCAGTTGTTCATCTTATTTGGTGTTTTCTTAATTAGCAAATTTTTTAATGGTTTCACTCTCTGGCTTCCAAGAGCTCCTCTGCTTTATTGTGTTAGTTTATTACAATTTTAGTACAACTTCTTGTTATACTTTCATCTGGGCATTCTGGGATGTCATTCCCTTTTTGAAGTAATGTCATGATATATGTGAATATGAGGAATTCAACAGTTGAGGAGGAATTTGAGTAAAGGTTTAACAAATGCCATCCCACTGCTGAGTAAGACCTCAGTGAGACACTTTTTATAGGGATGTGCTACTTTTGCTCTCTTTCGTTTGGAAGAACATTGAAAGGGCTGCAAACTCAGAGGAATGTCCTGTGTCCTCACTGTGTATTTCTTTACCAGTAAATAGGGAATTCAGTCATGGAAGGCAACTGGGTGAGCTTAAAGAAAGAAAGGTGCTGAAATCAGCAGCATGTCAAAGGAAAATGAGAATTCAGTGACAATAAAAGCAAAGTGTCAGTGTTAATGCAACATATTTTCAGGTTTTGAAGAACTGAAGATGCCTCTTAAAAGCTGTTTTGGGTGGCTGAATTGCAGTTTAGGAGCTGTCAAAGAAGGCTGAAGTCCTGGCAGGAGAGCAAACAAGCATCCCTTGAGCTCAGCCCGTTCTGGTGGGTGTGGTGACCAGATGATTATCAAACAATACATGAAGTGCAATATTGCAGTGGGTATCAAACCTTTTCACATGTATGTTGCTAAATTTAAGAAACAAAAAGAACTCTTGTCAGCTTGAAATTACAGTCCCGGTTTCCAATGTTTCTTCCTAGTTCCACTGAATTAATGAAATTAACTGAGCTGCCAGACCGGGTGGAGAGATGCTGGTGAGCGCTGTCGCAGGAACCCCAGGTCGGGCAGAAGCGCTGATTTACAGTCGCTTTGTCTTGAATTTAAATGATGACCTTCACTTCCTGCATCTCAGACTACAGCAGGCTGCAATGGACATAGCTTTGAGAAGGTGTTTGCTAATGAGGCTCTGGCACTTCTGATAGCTATGCTAGATAATCAGAAGGTGATAGATGATGGTGTATTGTGTTTGGGAATTTCATTTAAAGTGTATTATTTATGTACTTACAATTTTGACCCATTCAAGGCATTTGTATGATCTGTTGGTGTTTTCCACGAGAGTAGTGATGTTGCCCTGGCTGAATTCCAGTTTGGCTAATTACATTCTGAGTACCTACATTTCTGTAAAATTTCATCTGGATTTTGTTACTCTTGTTTATTTAAATAGTAATGCATATGTACTTGGAAACTTATAAAATAACAGCACAGGATAAATAAGTTAGGAAAATCCCTGCTCCAAATTACATTTGGTATTTGTGCATGAATAAGTATAGTGTGGCATGATACAGTACAGAAAAAATATGAAGTGGCATATTCAGTAATAGCATTCATAGAAGAGGTAGGTTTTCAGAGTTTATGAAATAGGTTAAGCTGCTGAGTAGTGTGCAGTGTTAAACATATGATATATTGTGCAGCAGGATTGGCTATAATTCACTGGTAGGAGAAATAATGCTTGTTTGTATTGTAGTTAAACTGTGTATATTTTTACAAGGTTATCAGACATGGATTTTACATGTGTGTCAACAAGAGAGTGGGAGCCAATTTATGTGGTGATGTCAAAAGGACTTAGGCAATCACAGATCTGCACATGGCAATCATCTGCTGGCGCAGAAATGTTTCTTCTACATACAAAGGCACATTTTATCATTTACCACTCAGTCTCTCTCAGAATCTTGCTTAAATTACAGTAGGAAGCCCTTGCTGTTTGTTACTGTAGAGTAAGAGGTAGGTGAAAAAGAACACAAGCCACATCCTGTTGTGGAGAGTTATTTTGCAGATATACGAACTTCAAAGCTGCAAGCTTGCTCTATCAACTGATTGATAATAATAATCAATATTAACCTGGAATGGATTTCCAGAGGAGATAAAAATAATCCAGTATTAGGCCATACTGCATAACCATAGCAGTCTAATATTTACAAGAACTGTTGCAGTGTTCTTCCAAAAATAACTTGTCTGTTTAGAGATGCTTCATCCACAGTGCATATGTACCCCATTAGACAAAGATATTAGAAGTAGATGGAAAAACAGTTTTCATTTTGAAAATGATTTCAAGAAAAATACTTTTGACTAGTACTTCTGAGTGAAATCATACCCAACTCAAATAGATTGTTCACAAAAAGAGGTTTGGGGTTTCTTTGGTTTTCTAGAAATGGGAAAAAATATTTTGAAGATACCTTAGAATTTACATATTAACACTTATTGCTAGGTGTTTCTTATTGCTAGTAGTTCTTTTTACATAATCTTCATTTCTAGTAAAAAGAGTAAATAATGTACTATGTACTTATGCAACAGAAAAAATTATGACAATGTATGGGCTTCTGAAAACTGCTATTCTTTTAATTTTTGTCTGTTCAAAGGCTTGGCCTTGTTTTTGGAAATAATTTTTCTGTGTACCCCGGCTGAAATAATTTTACCTATTTCTTCTGTATCAAACTCAGTGAAAATGCCATCACAAGCCCTTGTGACAGCAGCCAGCCTGCTGTGTGTAAGTGAAAGGGTTGAAGCCCCATCTGTCAGTGCTCTGAGACAGACAGGTATCTTACCCACTTTAGTGTCTGTCTAGTTGGAGTTTTCTGTCATCTGTGGACTTTTTCCTATGAAAAAAAAATCAGGAATACTTCAACAAGGAAAGCCATCCAGCATCTACATGCTGCACATTATGGGAATAAGATCCATGTGGCTTCTTACCTTTTTTTTTTTTTTTCCTCCTGTATCATTTATTAAAGCTGTTGTGGAATATCTGCTTAAGGG
The DNA here is from genome assembly GCF_024509145.1 of Vidua macroura. Classification (NCBI taxonomy): domain Eukaryota; kingdom Metazoa; phylum Chordata; class Aves; order Passeriformes; family Viduidae; genus Vidua; species Vidua macroura. The sequence goes on from NC_071571.1 coordinate 10,067,117, forward strand.
TAAAAGAGTTTGAATTATCACTTAGCCTCATTAAGGTCTTAGGCTTGGTGTTTACCACTTCTGTTTTCATCAAGGCCACTTCCTCAGAGGCTTTTGCAGGAGACACATATGTTCTTATGAATAACATTCTTCATTTTCTGTCTCAAATCATGGTAGAATTTTACTTTTTAATCAGCAGGTTTTCTTTAAACTCAAAATTTTATTGCTGGTGATCTGCCTCTAAAGCAGAATTTGTTATTTTATACTTTTATGTCGTGGGTTGTCTACTTCTGTATTCTCACATTTAAATGCTTCAGGCTATTCATTGTGTGTTTTCTGGGGTGTTTAACAGTTCAGCCATTTCCACACAGACTGTCAAAGCCAGTTGGAGACTGTCAAAATTTGCTATCAGACTGCTAAGATGAATCTCCCACTGTCACTAGAGAGTACTTCTCCAGAGCACAAAACATTGTTAAGAAATAGTTGAGGCACTGGAGGTGATGCTATCTGTAGCTCCATCAGTAGCTTCACCATGTGCTCTTAGAATGGTTTCTATAAAAGATTCCATGCCCTCAGGAGCTAAGTGGCCAGGTGTAGCTGTTGAAGTCACTATGATGAACTGTAATAGTGCCCTCAAAATAGAGAGAGTTGATTTACCAATAGGCAACTTTTTAAAAATATGTTTTGTTCACATAAACATTTTCTATTTTGATTACTTTGTTCTCTTTCAGAATTTTTAAAATTTGTCTGAGTTTTCTTTCTATGATTGGGAGGAAACCAAAAGTGGCACAGTCAGTACCTTATATACTTATTCATTACAAAGATAAAAGGCTGGTCTTAAGTGGAAGAACATATATGCAGCCCAGTAACTTGAATATACATGAAGAATTCATGTCTCAAAGAATTTTGGTTATTGGTAAGCAACCTCTCTTTATTTTAGCTGTAAATTTAAACTTTGAACAATGAGCATGCTTAGACTAGTGATGTGCTCATTAGGTTAAAAAAAGAACAAGATTTTAACAGGAAAAAATTATCACAAAACAAAACAGCACATGATCTCATTAACATTTATGGATTGCTAAACTGCAGTTTAAAAGTCACATTTCTGTCTAAAGAAGTTTTCCACAATAGTCATACAAACAGCATTTAACAGTGTTGTTTGAGTTTGTTTACTTGGGTCAGATTTTCAATGTTCAGAGTGATTAAAGTTGCAGTTGTCTGCAAAGGCAGCACTAATTAGCTGCAATTGATGTTAGTGGGACTTTGAATAAATGTTGGTTCTGAAAATCTCATCACGTATAGACATCATATCTGTTTTCAGTCATCTTTGAAAATCTGGACCTTAGGGTAGTTTACATCTTCTCTTGTTTCAGTGGTTTTCCCTTAGCAGTTCCCCATTTTACTGTGCTCAGGAAGGTCCATCGATTTTAAACAGCATTTTGTAGTAATTTCTGTATCTAAGAATTTTTACTTGTCAGGAGGGATAGATTGACAGAAGAGACTCTGGCTTTCCAAGCAGTATTTTATTTCTTTGCTCTAAGAACGTAAATAGTTCTTTGGATGGTACTTTTCATGCATAGATGTTTAAGTGCTGCAGAAAAGTGATTAGTGTAATTAGTTTTGCATTTGGAGATGGTAGTGTAGAGATATACAGTGACTTGCCTGAAGTTAACTAGCACAGGAGGCGACTACAAGTCAGGAGCCCTGGTGCTCAGTCTGATTCCTTCAGCAAATGGAGTTTCAGAGTGCTTGATCTATCCACACAAAATAACCAGACAAGAATCTTCTAAATGTAGTGATTTGGTACTTATGCAGTGTGAGTCATGTTCTGGGATGCTGGCAGTGGTTTTTTGTGATATTTCCGTTTCACATTCAGCTTCGGGGGCTCAGCGGGGCCTTTTGGTCTGGTTGCCATATGAAGTTCATTGGGGGTGACAGGGGAAAGCAGCTTAATGTGCTTATGTTATTTTTGCCTATAGTAGAAATTTGTGATGGGGACTGTTTCTGTTTTGCATAAAGTTACCAAAATAGTGCATTGACTGTAAGCTAACTGGAGGTGCCCAGGACTATTTACAGCAGAATTGCCTGGACAGTGTTAGTTACTGAGTGTAGTTATTTTGATCTCATAGAGAGCAAAGCATAAAAACCACTTACCAGACTTCTGAATTGCACACCCTGTTAATTGTGGTGCTGAAGTTGGGTACCTTCACTAGGCCTTCCAGGGTCAGCTTTTTGTGTAATGGTTCTTCAACAGTAAAATTAAAAAAAAAAAAAAACAAAAAAAAACAAAAAAAAACAAAAAAAAAAAAAAAAAAAAAAAAAAAACAAAAAAAAACAAAAAAAAAAACCACAAAAAACCAAACAAACAAACAAAAAAAAAACAAACACCAAAAAAAAACCCCCACAAAAACAGAAAACCAACAAATCTTACTACAAGATCCCCTGCCAAGATGGTTTGAGGAAAAAACACCATGGAGTACTTACCACTCCTCTTGCCTTGCTTTCTCAAAATTGACTGTAGAGGAGTGTCCGCTGTAGGTACTGTGAGAACTCTTGGGCCAGTTTGTTTGCTTTTCTCTACCCCATCAACTGAAGTGGATTAGAGCAAACATTTCAGGCAGGAGAACAGTCATATGGTTTTCCTTAAATTAATTCCTGTAACTTGCTCAACTGAGGCTTGTTCCTGATCCCAAAGGCTAGAGACCCTTACCTTCAAGGATTCAAGTAGGCAACTCTACTTTAGTGGCCCCAAGCTAAGGACAGATTTCTCTTTAGGATTTCTTCTCTTCAGCACAAGGAAAAGGCTCAGGATACTTAATGTTTCAAATTAAATGATTCTCCAGATTCCATGTAGCAGTCAGTTCTTCTAGTTAGAGCTTGATTTTGAGAAAGAACTGGTGTTGGTGGGCCTTACAGGTGTCTTAGATGGGAAGGCATCTGTTTGAAACGTGCAGATCTGTTTGCTGAGTCAGTAAAAATACCTAATCTTTGTTACTTTTATTTACAGCCTGCTTACATTAATAAGCTAGGATTTAGATTTGTTGTGAATTAGATGTTGACATCAGTGTTCCAACAGAGATACTGAAACAATGCTGTTACTTATGTTACCTTCTCCATCTTTAGCCCTGGAGAATCCCATATATTTAAGTAGCTTCGTGTCATGCACCAGAAATTCAGTAAATGTGTCTTTGATCAATCCCTGTGGTTCTTATGATCTCTACAAATATGTCTAGAGGGAGGTGATTGTGGAAGAGAGTAAAAAACCACTTAAGCCACAGTATTAGTGTGAGGGTGACAGCACACAGCCAGTCTGGGTAAGTGTGGATTGCAAGCCAGGCAGTAGGATCTAAACATGAGCATTTCAGATGGAGAAACCTGATGTGATGTCTATATCACACATGTTGTGTTGTTACTGCTTTTAAGTGTTTACTGTGTAGGGCAAATATGGCCAAACTGGCTCACCCTGTGGGGATTACACACTAAAATTCCTATGTGGATATGAGCCAAAACTCCTGTACCCTGTGCTTTGGAGAGCTGAGAGCTCCCAAAATGGAGGTTGAGACTTGTCACAGTGTTGAGTGCTAGGCTGGTGTTTGCTTCAGTGACCCTTGTAGACTGGTTTCTTCCAAATCCAGTGACCTGACTTTATTCAGCAGCATCAGCATGGCCCTGCTGCCAGGTACATGACTGGCAGCCTCACAAGAGCTGTACCTGAAATATTGTGAGCCAGGAGCTGTGGCTGCCCACCATGGGCTGGGGAGAGTAACTCATCAAGTTTCTGTCATGATTTACCAGTCTCATTTTTGTGCTTGTAACAGATTCTGAATATACTTCTCTATGGCATGGTAAAGTAGCAGCATCAGCACTTTGCTGTATTACGAGGCATTTGGAGTATAAATTAGAGGGGGAACAGTTGCTAAGGCATACACTTCCATTTCATTCTGTGAACAGGTCTGCTTCTAAAGCAGAAAGAGATAAAGATAATATGCCAATACTTTTAGCACAAGAAGAATAGAAAATCAGACGTAAGAAGAGACGAGATGGAGAGAAAGTGGTATTGATAACAATGAAGGCACGTGCAAAAGCAAAAGGCAAGCAGATTTAATATGCTAAATTGTTTAATAGCTCAGTAAAAATGGCTGGAACTTCAAGTTGCTGGTATCCCCACAGTAGCAGGAAATGGAATTTTGCTTAGGTTCTAGAAATAGTGAAAAACACTTGCTACTATGGATTAGTTTTAAAGAAAGTGCTACAATAAAACTAGCAAATTTTGTACTTAGTAACTAAATTAACATTACTTTGAAATTGAGAAACTTCTTATAACTTGGGAAGGAATGTCATGAGAAATTGCATCATTTTCCTCAAGAGAAATAGCTTCCTTTAAAATCTTCACCAAGAGACAAGTAATCTTGCTAGCAATTCTCGTTCCAGCACTGTACTGCTATTTTTTCATTCAGAGTGAATGTCTCAACTCTGGGAAGAGTGAAATGCATTTCAAATTTACATTTGCCCATAGCCCATTTTTTACTTTTTGCTGTGACATCAGAAGTTCTGTTGTCATCAGCGAGCTGAGGCATTCACTGTGATACAATCTGGAGCTGCCCTCAGAGCTTTTGAGAGAACTGAATATTGTTACAGAAATTGTCTGGTTTCAGGCTGTAGCTCAGAGGGTGCGTATGCTGTTGAACATGAGTCCCATGCTTGGAAACATTCTCTTGGATTTCTTTCTTGGTATAATTAAACAGGAATGTTCACTCATTGAATCTGAGTGTTCACTCATGGAATCTGAATGTCCACCGTTCAAGAGTGACTGGAGAGTTCAGTAATCAGCATGTGTATGATGGCGTTTTTTCCATTTTACCAAAAATGATGATTTATCAAATCTCAAGAAAACAGGTAGAATTTTTTTTAACTGGTTAAGAAACATTCCTGGTGTCACAGAAAACCTGTAGCACTGCCAAGAAGTGAACTTGGACATACCTGCAGGACAGACCTTCTTAAACAAATGTATCTGCCATACTGTTGAAGCTGGCTGTCAGCAACTGGCCATGCATTGTCATTTCTGCTTAAAAAAGATGGGAGTGGCACATGTGACAGGAGACTTAGTACCAGAATAGTCAGTGCAATCTTCCTGCAGCTCAGCTTTTCTATTTCTTAGACTTTTAGCTGAGTCTTCCAGAGGGCTTATGAGGTCAGGCAGTCTGTTTTAATTCTTTCTCAAAAAATAGTTGCACAGATTTTACACAAGCTTTTCCTTTTCTAAAGAAAAAACAAGAGAAAGTAGAATGAGAAGAAAACTTTCTTGTCTAGGATCATAAATTATTAAAAATACAGTTTTTCTTAATTGAATACATAGAGACAATAGAATTACTTCTCACATTTCCTCATGTAGCTTACTTGAAACAGCAGCTAAAACACTCCCAATAAAAAGAACTATTGCATTTTTAAATAATGAGATTTGCTTTCCAATATGTACTTCTGTTGCTTGTTTTCTTCTAACTGTTAGCTGTGGCCACTTAAAGACATAAGTCAATTTTTTTTTTATTCCTTCTAATTAGCATTTTCATGTTCACTATATGCACTAAATTTTCAAAGCAGTTTTGGGGTGTATTAAAAGAATATTTGTAATTTATTGGTTGGTACTGCTTTTTACAAAATCTTTGGGCTTTTTGAGATGCTGGCAAATGGGGGGAAAAAAGGCGATAAGGATCTTCAAGAAAATCAGGCAGAGCACAGATGAAACATCTCGTATCCCTTTCCCACGACTGCAGGAAACAAGATACAAGAAGGAGAGGGGAGGATGTCAAGGAGGTGGCCTATAATCCATGAAAATTTATAGCAAATGAGTTGGACAACTGAGAAAGCTCTTGGTGTGGGAAAATGACTAAAATAAACTGAATTCAGCAGAGAAGTAGTCAGATAATGTGGCTAAGGAGAAGAGCAGTGAACAGATCATGAATGTGGGAGAAATAGAATTTAGGGTACCAACATTCTATCAGTGTAATGGATTACCTGAAGGAAATAAAATGCACCGATGTTTCCCTTGTTCTTTGTCTTCTTGTTCTTTGAAAATAGGAATTTGCAGGAAAATATATAATGTGGAAGAGGAATCCAGTATTTTTTTAATTATGAGAGGAAAAAAATGATGAAGTGTACTACTCCTTCTTGGATGAGATCCAGGGAAGGCAAAGCTGTTGTTTAGGATTCTGAATATCTTTATCCTGTTTTTAATTGAAGTAGATGTACACCTTGTAACATCCCAAAATAGTTATGAAGGCATTTTGTAGTGTGAGATACATTTTAGCTGTTACTGACTACTTTCATTTCAGAATTACTGAAAAATCTATGTGTTTTCCAACTAGCTGCCCTATACCAAACAGACTTTTTTCTTCAAGAAAAACAATCGAGTGTCTCAAATTTTTGTGTACTTGTTATTTATCATATAAATGATAAGTCCATTGCAAAATGCATATAATTCTTCATGCCATCATATTATTTCTTGTTTCACCGTCTGCTACTTCTTGTGCTATAAAGTGCAGTCTCTTTGTAATACAGTTTGGATTTTTTTTTTCCCCAAATTGAGCGATTCAAAGATATTACAGGAGGGAGAAGCAATTTATGTGATGTGGCTACATTCTTAAGCTGTAACAATGATAAATTAGGAACGTTGCTTTAGGAGTTTGCAGTCATTTTGCTTTTGATATGATTTGAAGAACTGTATTGCTTTAACTTGTTTTATTCTTCACATACTGTAGAAATTTAATAGTATGGTTCTGTACAGATTCTTGACTGAATTATGGCTAGATTTTTTCCTTAGACTAGTTTGCTGGAATATATTAATGTATAGATATCTAATATAATTTATTTCCCTGGCAGTGTTGTACATTTGTATTTGATTTATATTTACAAAGCCAAAATCTTATAATAAATAATAGAAGCAAACTATTTGCATAGCTTTCTTTTTGATCTTTGTTTTCTTATCTGCATAAACATTACTGCAGGCTCCTGGGCTGTACCTGTGGTAAATGGATGTTTGACGTTTTGTATTTCTGTTTGACGTTTTGTATTTCTGTTCCATCTTATCTGTCTGTTTATCAGCCATGTAGTCCAGCGCCTCTTCCAGAACATGCTTATTCATAAAAGCTATTGGCTGTTGTCAGGATTGAGACTGGAGGGCTCTAGGCAGTAATGAGATGTGAAACTTGGAACTCATATCTTTAAGACATCCATCTACCTGATTTGCTGCTATGTTGAAAAGATTGTTTATTCATCTTGGTTGTTTTGAATTGAGTTTCTTTTAGTTGATTTTTAGAAGAGAGACTGTAACTGGAGCAGAGAATTGAACTGAAACTCTGCTTCTCTTAAAATCTTATTTAGAATTCATGTCAGAACTTTAGAGCTATGTATTTTTCCCATATGCAGTCTTTCAGAATAATTTCTGTAATCCTTGGGATAAAGCTCTGGTGCAGGATTATTTCTGACTCATGATGGTGGAGTAAGGGAGGAGAGATGGAGCTTGGAGATTTGTCTTTGCTATTTACAGGTCTTGGACAGGCCCTTTAACCTTTCAAAGACTCAACTCCCCCAGCTTTAGATTGTGGACAGGCGTTTGAAATTCTTTGGAAAATTTTACCAAAAAATCAACTTCTGTAGGATGCTAGGAATTGCATTAGAGAAAATTAGTTGCCCAATCGCCTGGTCTTGGTATCTCCTTGGAGGTTTATCTATGAGCTTTGGAAATTAAATATTTTTCTGGGGCTTGGATAATATTTAGTACCCTGGAGCTCTGTATCCTATAATAAGTCCAGTTTTGAGTGTACTGGCCAAATACATCCATTTGTGGTTTGAGCTGTGGGATTTTGCCATGGAATCAACCTGAGGACGTGACCCCATGGAGGATAATGCTTTCTTCTCCAGAATTAGCCTGAATCATCCCACAGACTTTTTCTTTTGCCACTTTCTTTCTGGAAAGCTCTCTGGAGCTCCTGCTACCATCCCATCATCACCCTGGTTTCTGAGCACAGTGGTGCCAGGCTATCTCCAATGAAAGCATTTCCCAGTCCTGCACTCGTGGGGATCTGTCTGAGGAGCTTTCTCCCTCTCAGGCCTGACCTTGCGGGGCCTCTTCTTTGCCAGGCATGTGTGAACGAGGACTTTTCTGCTTGTCTCTGTGCTCCTGTGTGGTGGTGGAGGGCATCTCACGACCATCTCCACTCTCACACTGGTCTGGACATGCCCTGTTCTGTCCTGGGGTCATTCAAACCCATTGAGAGTGGTTTCCTCTGCTTTCTTACAGTGCCATTGTGAGAATTGTCACCTGCATTTAAAATGTTATGAATGAAGGCCATTTCCATTTTTGCCTTTAACAATGTATTGAGGAGTTCATAAGCTCTTTAACTAATCCAGAGCTTTGTGTTAGTAATTAAAAAAATGAGTGGTGGCAGTTTTCATCAGAGCTGAAGGTCACTGGAGGCATAATGTATTAAGAAAATGTAGCACATAATTTCCTTTCTCCATATTCTTTTGTGAAAATTGAAATAGGTATGTTTTTTTAAAATACCTCGTTTTTGTAAGAATTTTGCTTTCTATAGTCAGTACAATTAAGAGTACAATTTAAAAAAGAAAAACCACTGTAATTTTAATTCTCGCTTCTATAGGGATGAGAAAAAAAAAATTCCAGGTACAAACTAATGGTCAGTATCATAGTGATGAATTTTTATTCACTGGAGGTTTTAATAGTGTACATGAGAGTTAGTTTCTTCTGCCTAGTATGATCTTAAGCTTTTACATTTAATGGATAAGTGAGGCACCTGGACATTTGGTCCTAACCTTAAAGAGTGTGCAGCTATCTAGGATTTGAGGGTTTGTGCCATGTTAGAATAAATATGTAATTATTTGTGCAAGTGGCAGCACTCCAGCAGGGCAGCTGAGCACTTCCAGCCTGGGTTGTCTATCAGCTGCTCCAGCTTTGGAACACCTCCTTGCTGTGGAGGATGGTGCTGAGCATTCCTGAACCCCAGGTGAACCATGCTGTAGTCAAGAGCCCTGGTGAATCACACCTTTATAGGCCAAATATTAAAAGATCCTACCTTAACTTCCATAAATGACTGCAAATACTAAGGCAGAGATGTCACAAATATGTGGTTTGGGTTGTGCATCTGTTCATGATCCTACAGCAGTCCATAAATGATGGTGCAGAACCTAGGTACACATTCACAATTGTTAATCACTTTTTGTAGGGTTTTTGCAATAATTCAGTTATTAAAATTAAAAGTACTTCAAGATTTTAATAAAAAAATCTCAGGATGTTTAGCAGTGTTGGTACACACTTGCCTACCCCTGAAATGGGGCCTCAACTCCCACTCTTCCAGCATCCTCACCAAGTATGAATAATTATGAAAACTCTGCTGACCTTTCTGACACTAGAGTTTAAATGAGTCCTTAAAATACACTGTCTTCACTTTCTTGTTTTAAAACATTAGCTTGTTAACAGACTACTGCCATTCTATCATATTTTTAATGTAAAGCAAATAATATTTGTCTGAATTCACCATTTGTAAAGAAACTATCCTGGTGATGTGTTTAGCTTGGCTTTGTTTGTGCAGAATATTTGTGTGTAAACTTGGCAGATACAGTTTTTCAATGTTCTTTTTTGTCTGCAGTACTTCAAAGTGTTCCTTGTATCATTTCATATATCACTTAGTCATAAACCCTCTGAATATACATTGTGAGAGGCTCAGAAAAGTGTTAATTGTATTCTACTGCAGTGGTAGCCAGAAGGTCAGGATGTAAAATTAATGTATTTCTGCATAATTTGAATTTTGTATCAAGGCTGATTTTGCATGGTTACTACTCAAAGTAGCATGCTAATTTATGGCTAACATATTACATATTTTTCCTGTAAAAACAAGGAGGCCTTTCCTTTCTCACAGACAGAGGCATGCTATCTAAACATTTCTGCAGTAGAAATAATTAAATGCGTTGGTAGATTTTTGGACTCAGCTCAAATGTGTGCAGAAACTCTATAAAATTGAGAAAAACTTTATTTTGAAAGCAACCAACTAGAGATTTTTAGGTGAGGGTCATTAGCTTTTATTGTTATTATCAATATGTACATCTGAAGGCATTTTGAAAGAATAATTAATTTATTTCTTTAAGGAAGATGTGTATTAGCTGCCTTCCAATACATTTTTATTCCTCACTGGTGAACAGTTGAGTATAATTATCTTTGGATTAATCAGTTTTTGAAGTTTTTTCCAGTGATAATGTATAGAGAGGATTAAGAGAGAGATTACCAAAGCATTAGGACTTTTTAATGGTTGTTTTTAAGAAGGAATCCTTGCCTTAAGTCAATTACAAAATTATTTCCTTGTAAGAAACTGTTGAGCAAACTAAAAAAAATAAAATCATGTATGACAGGGTGTGTGTCCTGGAGCTTGAGAGGGAGATGTGCAAGCAGTGAGGTCCTATTTTGGTTTTGCACCTTCTTTTCTAACTCTTTCTTTCCTTGTTATGTGGTAAAGCAGGGCTGTCTTTTTACAGGAATTTTGGAGTTCCTTTTCTCTTTCTTTTTCTCTGTTAGATGAGCAGCAATAAAGGAGAGGAATAATATCCCTTCTCACATCCTCTGCTACCATTTTTCACTGGGGAATAGTTTTGTTTTCCTTGTGCTCATTTTTCATGGGTATTAACTTGCTCTATAGTGTTCTCTAGTTTGACCTTTATTTTATGTTTTGCTTTGGATATCATCAGAATGATGATACAATTTAAATACAGTTCTGTAAGGTTATTTTAATTGAATGTTTGAGTAATTCTGCTTGCCTCTGTAATGACTGAAATTAACTTGATCTGAAGCTTGGAAAGACTGTCCTATGTATGATTTCATAATTTGAAAAATAATGAAATTAATACAATGTTCTGTTGAGCAGATCTGAGATCACAGTTCATTTGCTTTTGGCTTTAGGGAACCAAAGTGCAGCCACACCCTGAATTCCTGCTGGTGAAAGACTTCTTCTAAGCCTCCAGTTACACCAAAAATGTGTGACATAGTTCCAGCTCTGGGAGCCACAAGCTAACCTTCTCCTGCAGGAATCTGCTTTTGAGTCATGAGTACTTATTTTTCATGGCTGATTACAGTAGCCCTGGTTTAGTTCCGGGCTTGGATCACACCAGACAAAGCTGCGTGGATAGTGTTAGGTAGCTCTGTAATACCTCCACTCCTTTCATGGCTTTCAGTGTTTCTTGTCTGGGATGTTGGGTTTTTTTCTCATTTCAAATTTATTGGAGAGGCTGGAGATTAAAGGGTTGAGAATGGCTTAGACCATACTCTAAGATGAGAATAGTTAAATTTAATATCACAGGATACTGGTGGGATCTGCTCACCATTGCTCTCCTTATTCTTCTGGTACCTTGGTGTCCCAGTGTGGAGCCTGTTCTGCAGTTTGCAGTTTGTCATTATTTGCTTAACAGGAAGAAGTTCTGCTTATCTGAGCCATTTTTACTGGCATGTTTGTATCCATGGCTGCATGTGAGAAGGAACAAGCCTGCCATTTTCATTATACTTCCAAAGTGGCAGAAGTTTCCATTACAGATCAGTTTTTATTATATCTGTCCAAGAGTCATGCTCTGATTATATCAGGGAAATACCACCTGCTAAATGACACAGGGTACTCATGCAAAAACTGTGCATGTGAGTCCTAAAACCCATAAAGGTGGAAACAAAGAACAATCTGTCATTTGAGATATCAAACAAGACTGATTTTTTCCAAATGTCCATTGGACTTTGCTTTGAAACATAGCTGATTTTAAGAGTGACCCTTATTCCTTGTCTATAACTCATCACATGTGACAAGTGGAATAGGAAGGGAGTGTACTTTACATGAGATTTGCCCATGGGTCTGGCCAAAACCTAGAGACCCAGCCAGGATGGTTAGCAAAAGGCAATATTTGAGCTGGGTCATAAACCTTGAAAAGGCAGTCATAAATCATAATTAAGGTTTTTTGTTTCCTCTGTGGTGTAACTCTTCAGAGAATGGAGACTGAAATTGTTTAGCAAAGCCCTTTTTTTTTTTTTTTTTGTGTTCAGGAAACCTTAACCAGGGTTTATTAAGCATATCTCTGGGAGACAAAAACAGAATTGTCTGCAAGCAGCATTGATAGGCTGACTGGTGTGGTCAGAAAGGATATTTAATTTCAAAGGATAAACTACAGGATTCTTTTTTTCTTTTTTTCATCTGAAGTCAAGCTTATCTTGTTTATGCCTTATCTAGTTTAATGTATGAGAACTGTAAATTCAGCTATGTTAAGTAAACAATTTATTTTGGTTTGATTCCATTTTCTCTTTGTTTTAGTAAATTTTGTGTTTGTTAGGATTACTGTTGTATCTTAATTTAATACAGATGTCTTCAAAGAGTAAAGAAAAATCCATAACTCTTAAAGAGACTAGCTGAAGGGGAAAAAATGTCTCTGGAACTCCTTTTCATTCCTCTGTGGTCCTGCCGGAGGGGCTTGGATTAAAGGATTGTATCAGGAAGTCATCTTGCTGCAGTTGGTAACCATAAGAGAGAGACCAAAAACCAAAGAGATAAAGACTTAATGTTTACAGTCATTTTAAAATTTTAAAAGTTCTATTAAAGTATAGAAGCCTAAATAATATAAAGAGGAGTGACAGGTCCTGTCTGTGAGGTGATGGGGTGGGATGGATGTGTATTCTGTTTGTTTTGGAAATGAAATAGTAAAAAAAAATAATTTTGAGATATCTAGTTATATGAAATTAGAGGTGAAATGATCAGGCGGTGTTTCTTTCTTCTTTTTCATCTTCATAAAACAAGATCAAGAAATCAGATATTTATGAGTAACTTGTAATTTTATAAGGTATAAATAATGTTTTGGACAGGGGGCATTTAGCCTGTAGAATAGGAGGTCATATAGTTAAATGTAATGGTTCAATTTTCAAAAAGGGCTTGATGATATAAAGTCTGATAACAGTGGCAGCAAAGCATGCCTAGAGAAGGCTAATCAAATCTCACGATTTAAGATGTAAGCGCATTACCTGTAGCATCTGGAAAGGCCTCCTGCCTCTGTGTCACCTGCAAAGCTTTCTGCAATTAGTAAGGTTCCTTCTGGTTCTTTGTAGTGCCTATTTTGTTTGAAGCATTGCTCCTAGCAGTTGTTAGGGGTAGGATACAGTCTCCTGTATGTCATCATGTCATACCAAATGCTCACACAGAACAGTGCCCTGCTTCCCTGGGCTGCTGCTGCTGCCTTGAATGACACCAGCACTGTCTGAAACAAAAGATCCTGGCGATGTGATGCTGTGAAACCACAAAATTGCCTGAGCCAACATCAAATAGAAGTGAACTTGAACGGTTTTTGCACATTACTTTGAGAATTAATGCAACTCTTTTATAAAAATCAGTTGTTATATTTCATGCAAAAACCCCCCATCTCTTATAAGTTGCAGTAAGATAATTGAATGCATGAAGTAGGCAATTTCTTTTGACGTAAAAATGGAAGTGTATTTTGTATCTGATTTTTGCTTTAGCTTTTTATTTCTGTGGTTTGCTCTAAATAACAACTGCTGGTTAAAATATTTTATTTGAAGTGCAATATGAGGAGTATATACAGAGTTAAATCCTATGTGAGGTCCTCCTTTGTAAGTAAAACCTATAGGAATGAATTTACATGCAGTTTCCTCTTAATCAGGAAATTAGGAAAGAGTAACATGTTTCAGCAGATAGAAGAACATTGTATTAACCCTTAAATCAAAGGAAGACGTAAAGATGGCTTCTGAGGCTGAAGGCCTGAATTATAGTGTCAATTGTCTCCTAAGTGTGAAGTCCTGGATGACTTCTCCAAAGTGAAGTCCTGGAAGGGACTGGGGCATGGCCTGTGAGCAGGGATGTAGGGGGTGGGATGTAGTTCCATATACAACCTCTCTGGAGACAGAGCCTGAAATCTGTGTTTGAGCATTTTAAAATTTATTTTACATTCCATTTTATAACTTCCCATGGAGTCCATAAAAGTCAAGGTCAAATTGAAGGAATAAAGGAAGGTGTTTATTTTAAATTATTGAAGACAAAGACATCAGTATGGAAATTTTTTACTGCTTATATGTTTGCAGCTTCTTTTTATTGAACTTGTTAAACTGTTTGGAGGTAATCAGAAAATTCATGTAGGAATCAAGCTCAGACCAACCAAATAAATTTGATTAACTGAGTGCTGATAAAGACAGGAGGGTGAGATGATGGTTCCAGTAGTGATATGATACAGAGGACAAAGGGCTCAACATTATAAAAAGGGATGAAAAATTTGTACTTTACTTTAAATGAAGGTACCGCTGATCTGAAATAAACAGCCTTGTGACCTAGGAGTCAGAATTAGAGAAAGTTAGCCTTTTGAAATAACTAAGGATATTAATTTTCTTTTCTAGCTCAGTTTCTACTTGAACAAAGCACTGTTGTAAAACACTGAAGAAAATTCTGCAGTTATGCTTTTGCAGTTTCATTTTGTCTGGATAGATAGCCACATTTATTAAAATCACACTTCTTACAAGAAAAATTAAAAAGTGTCTTACACTGCACTTTTTCTTAATTAAAAACTCAATCTGAAAAGAAAAAATTTCAAAATACACATTATTCCCATTGAAAATTATAGTATATATCAGACATTAATCAGCCCTTTTACTAGAATTACAATGATATTACTCAGGTTATAAAGGAAATATCCCTGTCTGTGTTTGGGGTTTTTTTTTTTTAGGAAAAATTGCAGTTATTCAAGCTTTTCTCAATGAAAAACACAACTGCACTTTTTTTCTTAAGGCAGATGGGGAAAGTAAGATATTTTCAGTTATTCAAAGATGTCCATATAGAAAATGAAAACATAATGATGAAATTTTTCATCCAAAAAAGGCAAAGTAGCAGAAAAATCAATAATATGCTGGCTAGAGCCCTTAGCTGAGATGTGAGAAATTCAGTTGCAAGCACGACCTTACACCAGGCAAGTGCAGGCACTGGTTAAAGCAGGCAGCTTGAATGCAGTGTGTGTGATTTAAATCCAGCCACATCAACTTCTCATCCTAATCTACTTTGTCTTCCCTGGAGAGAAATGGTTAATTTTAGGGCTTAATTCATCTGACCTATTTGTGATGTCTGCTTCACAGCAAGATGAATTGTAGCCTTGAGTAGATCATGTCAAGTGTGAAGGGAGTGTGGAGTGATTAGCTCAGGAATAGATGTCTGCATTCAATCCTTTTCCAGCCTCTCCCATCGGAGGCTGTGCTAACAAAAGGACAGAGCTGCAGGAGGACTCTGGCTGTGGAGCTGGAGCTTCAGCACCCCTCACCTGCTGTGCCAGATGCTCCAGGTGAGCTGAAGGGATCTCGGATACATTCCCACATATCTACTACTGTATTTCCACAAACCATCTGGGGACCAATAAAACAACATTTTTCAAAGGAGAGAGCTTTATGAGAAAACTCTGCAGCTCAGAGTTCATTTCTACTCTAGTGTGACTATATGCTTCACTGAAAGGATCATAAAGCACTTGGACTAGGAAGAGGGAGCACACATGCGTTCAGCAGCCTTGCCAAAAGTAGAATAAACATTTCTTGATTTGGGGAGATGAAGTTTCAAATGTCCTCCTCTGAATGACCACATTATGGAAAGAATATCAGTTTTGTTTGTCAGTGTTATTTCCTGTTCTCGAGTTGCTTAATATGCTCTCATTTTTGCAACATAGCTCACAGGGAAAAGAATTCTTGGTGTAGTGCTTCTCCTCTTTCTTTGCATCAGAAATCTGCTCATTTGAGAAAGCTAAAACCCCAACAAACATGCAGGGGCTGAAAGTGCCTAGCTAAACATTTCAGCAGGTTGAGGGAAAAAAGAGTTTTTATCTGTAAGGAAAGTTTGCGTGTTTCCTGTCTCAAGCTAGCTGAACACACTGCTGTGCAAAAGGGGTTTTTACTAAGGCTTTTACTTTTTTTTTGCTTTGAAAACCAGATTTTCAGCCTTTCCAGCACATTTTAGGGGTAGAGAGTTTCTTTCTTCTGTGAACAGGTTAGGTAACTTTTGTTGGCCACATTTTTTTCTCAAGTAATTATACTTTAGGGGCCCTGTGTTACATCTTTTTCTGCCTGCAATTGCTTTTACAGCAACTGGAAGCCCTGCTGAATGGGGTTGCTTGGTGCTTTCCCTTTTCTGTTCTTTCCTCAAATGCTTACACTTCACTTAAATGCTGCCTATTTGCCTGTTACCATAGAAAACCTTATATGCTGTAATGTGTTGGACTTTTTGCCTAACACTGAATTTATTTTTCTGTGTGGAAAGTGCTCGTAAGAAAATACTGTAATTGTTTAACCTGTATGAAATAGCTGAAAGACTGTATATAATAAATAAGATAGTGTATTCAAACCAGGTAGGACAAAGAAGGGGACGAGAAACGGAAATTCAAATTAAACTGCCTTTTTTTTTTTTTTCTTTTTTCTTTTTTGTCATCCTCTTGTGGTATTATGTAGATCCCCAGCCAGATGGCTACT
This sequence comes from Vidua macroura, assembly GCF_024509145.1. Classification (NCBI taxonomy): domain Eukaryota; kingdom Metazoa; phylum Chordata; class Aves; order Passeriformes; family Viduidae; genus Vidua; species Vidua macroura. The sequence goes on from NC_071571.1 coordinate 10,083,630, forward strand.
GGCTATAAGCTGTGTGTGGATTCACAGGATTTTAACTCCTCTGTTGGTTTCCCATCTGTCATAAACTCAGAAGCTACAATCCAGAGACTGACATGAATATCAGTGTCTTCTTTAGCACACCAAAACCATTATTGTTTGAAGGCTGCAATAAGAGCATGAATGAAGACAGGACACTCTCTGGTTTAACAACCATGCTACTAGACTGGACAGTAGAATTTCTTGCAGTTGGTTTAGAGTAGTGCTTTAAATTAGTTTGACCACTGTGGTGGCAGCAGTCTCCAACAAACAATACCTGAAAAGTCTCCTCAAAAGTTTTGTTCTGTCGTTGGAACTCAGCAAAGATTGTAAACCCACAGTTGATTTCAGTAGGAAATCTCATGTCTAAAAATAAATAACAGACTATTTGCAAAAGAAAAAGGTGGTAAAAGTCAGAATCTCTCAGCACTAGGAGAACAGATGTGAAGTGTTTAAAAACAATACCTTTTTTGTCTTTCTTCAGTTTAAAATGACCGGTTCAGTTTCCCGTAGGTTTTCCTTCAGCATGTCATCACCTGGATGAACAGATTCTGTTTCTATTAATGAAGGTGAAAACAGTGAAAAACATTTTAAATTTCATGGTATAGAGTAGAATAAATCATTGGTCACTTTGTGGTCACCCACCGGGGCCTCAGTGTCACTGAAAGAAAAAAAACTTGCTCCTCAGTGTAAAAGAAGCTCTCATAGTCTGCTTTATGTCTTGTTGTACTCAAAAGAGCAAAATGAATAATTAAATTAAATGCTAGGAAGCGGGCATGGACAAGTGAGAAATAGGGGATGAGCACACTCTAGAAACCATTTTAGAAGGAATTTTAGCATGTAAGTGTATCAAAGAGAAGCAGCCATATAAGCCTGTAAGGAAATCACTACTATTATGAAGTCCTCCCAGATTTAGACATGGTGTTCTTCATTAATGGATATGACTTACACGAGAAGAAAAGCTACACCCCTGTGAGAAAATAACCACTTTCCTAAGACGTAGCTGTCTGAAATCAAGCAATCCAGCTTCAAAAACCCTGTCAGGAGCAAATGACCCTCTCCGTTTCCAGTTTGCATTCAGTCCTGTAGGACAGGGAGCAGCTTAAGAGGATGATGGAGTGTTAGACTGTGTTTCAGGTGGTTCCTAGTGCTTGGTGACGTAGCCCTAAGTTAAATGCCTCTTTCAACATTAGGCATCACAACTGGAGTCATTCCAGGCAGGTGCTGTAACAGCTCAGTGGACTCCAGGTCTTCTGCCTAGGTTGAAAAAACCCCACATGATGAAAGAAGATATTGATTGGAAAGATTTCCAGAATTCCAGTATTTTGTTTCCTGCAGAATAGTGTATTGTAAATCCAAATTCCAAGTCAATAGGTTTGGCCTTTGTGATAACACCATAATGTTATGATATTCTTGCAGTTCATTTTCTTTGCATTATGTAGAAAAGATTTTTGCAGAAATCACAACAGGAGGCTATATTTCATGAATGACATTTTCTGAAATTTAGAAGAAGCTGATTGTAGGATTACTTAATTTTTCTGGGCTTTTACTTCTGTTGATAGCCACAGGGATGGCACACTATTCAGTTATGTCCTGCACACCTAGGAAGTTCCCCCACCCTGTAGGGCTAAGTCTCAGTGTCAGAGCTCCCTATCATTCATCTGCATTCAGGTTAAAGGAGTAAAATAAAACCACAGCCAAATGTTGGTAGTAGTGAAAACTGAAATAATCTGAAAAATGAAGTCCTAGTTTTGCTGACAAAATTATTAATCCCATGTTTCGGTGTCTGAAGGAAATGGCTGAGAACAGAACAGTATGGTCCTGTTGCCTTTAATAAACCTCAGCCCTAGATAATGATAGAGCAGGAAGAGCTCTTGAGTGTTCAGGAAGTAATGTCCTCCCCAAAGGGCCCTTGTGACCTGCTCTATGTCATTGACATCACCATCAGTGCTGGAAGAAGTAGGTTTCACATGCACCCGCCAGAGGAGACACAGAACATCATTCTGCAAGTGGGAAGTGCTGTAGTCCCAAAACAACACAGGGCTCTTTGTAGCTCCAGCACATGCCATGGACGTGCATATGAATATAATAGCAAGCCACTGATCAAAGTATTCATTTTACCAAAGAAATGGTACAGAACAGATATAACGTGCAAGAATCAGGCTGATTTGAAATGGATTTTCAGGAAAAAATGTGTAATTCTGTTCATCCACAACTGGTCCTCAAGAAGCCTTGGGAAGAATTCTCTGCATTAAAAACTAAACACATGTAAGCTGGCTTCAGGTAAGAGAAGATGAGAAATAGGAGTTGGAAGCATCTGAAAGTTATAGGTAATAGAAAATATATAAAAAGAGATCACACTAGAACTCCCACCAAGGTCTTTGAAACAGCTCAACAAATTTGAGAGTGCAGTCCCAGATTACAGTGTTGGGAAAAACTCTGTGCCAGAAAAAACCATTTCCCAACCTCTGCCACCCAATGAGCCACGCCAAGAGCTGGTTATAAAGTTAAGTGGTATATTCCTGCCCCCTGCTTTTAAAGAGCATGTAGGAAGGACATATCAACCTGAAATGGTAGAATGAAGTTTTCTTGATATCAGCTATTACCAGGTTTGCTGAGAAATTGGTGTTATCTGAAGTAATGGCAACATACTTCCATCATCTGCTCTGATCTTTGGAAGATCTTTCTTTCTTTGAGTAATGTTTTGACTTTTCTCTTTATAAAGTTTATGATTTTGAAAGTTATTTTCTTCATTTTTTCCATTTGTTAACTTTTGCAGCAAAGATAAATAGAAAAGATCATGATTATACTCAGCTGTTTTCCACTTCAGGATTTGTTTAGTTATGAATGCAGTTGTTTTTCACTGTACATTGGTTTTCATGAAAACTGCTGTTCTCACTTGTCTGTAAATTGTCCTCTAGGCAAGCTTTGTCCTTGTCCAGACATGAACGTTTTGGGGGGAGAGCTGAGGGCAATCTGAAGTAAGAAAGTGCAAACTTAATAAATTACCTGTTTTTGAGGTATAAAAAATATACCTAAGGAATAGACCTTAGAGATGGATAGGGATTAGGCTTCACTAGGAAGTGATGATGGAGTTGGTTTGGGGCAGGATGAGAGGAAAGCTGTGTAGGAATGCGTGTAATTAGTGAGTTTGGGTACTGCCTATGAAGGAGAGAACATATGCTTCAAACGTACTTCAGATTGTACTTTTAAGCCAGATGTCTGTGCCCAACTTAGGAAATACATTCTCTAAAAAACATAGAAGAGAAAGCTAAGCAAGATGAGCACTAGGGGAAAGGCTTCCATTTCCACCATGCATTGCTCTTTCTCTTGATGAACTGTCCCACAGCTGGGAGAGCATTGACTGAAACTTTCAGGTCCATTATTTCTGATATTCACCTTGAATTTCAGAAGCAAGATCTAAAGATCAGATTTTACAATTTGATCCTCTCCCTGCCTGAAAGTTTCTTTTGATTAATGCTGTAGAAGTGTGTAAGCTTTGGCAGTGTTTTTCTTAGGCTCATCTTACCTGCGTTACAGATCAGTGTGTATTAATGCTCTAAGTTCTGAGTATATTTCTGAAAGTTTCAAGGGTAAGCCCAGGCAGATTGGCCTTGAAGGAGCTTTAGTTTGGAAACCTTAGTTGGTTCAGAGTTGTGCTTGTTTTCTTTCTATAGTACCAGTTTTCCTGCAGATGATTGTTGACAAGAGAAAAGTCTCCTCTGAGTTAATGTTACTTGTGGCCTGATTGCTGGAGAAAAGTGGTCATGCCTGCATAACACACTCACTTTTAAAATAACTCAATATCTGAGCAGTTTTAGAAGTTCTGTAGCTGTGCTTTTATTTACAGAGAGGGAGAGGCCAAAAAGAAGAGCTTTGAAAGAAACAAGTTCAGGCAGACTTTGTTTTTGTTAAGGAGCAACAAAAATTGATTCAGCTGCCTTTTGTCAATAAAAATGCAGCCTGGTAGAGGAATAGTTGTTACAAACATCTAAGGTTTAGGTCCTGTTGCTACCACCAGAATCACAATTTGTACTTTAAAGATAGCATCAGTTGTGTGTAGTTCAGAGAAAGAGAAAAAAAAAAAACTCCAGCAAATTGGAATCTCACATTAAATTGGAAAAAAAGTCAACATCAGCTCAGTGTTACACCATATAGCCTACATAATCTGCAATGAATTTATCTTTTTCATGATTTAGTACTTTTCCATACATTCATGATTCTTTGACCTGGAAAATGTATCTCTCTTTCTCATTGTTTAGTGTGAAACGGACCTTACGCAGAATTACATTCCCTGCTAATATACCATGAAAAATCATTTATTTATTTATGTCATCATACCTTATTTATTATACCTTACTTACTGACAGAGAAATTTACTGCATTGGTTCAGTTGAGGCTTACAAAACAACCAAGCTCCTTAGCTTTCAGAGCAGAAAGGAAGATGATGATCAAAAGCTTGCTTTCAAGAGAAGGAGCTACTCTTCTCATTTATATTTCTTAGCATTTTCTAAGATGTCTTCCACCTATCACTTTTTATTAGAGGGAGTTGCAGAATCAAAGTGGCCTCTATTTATCATCCAAACCGAAATTCCAGCCCTCACCATCAGCCTTCTTTGGCCATGATTTTTCCTGTTTTACGACCAAGTGAGCATTGGAGCCTGTCAGGATGCACAGCTGCATTAATCATCTCTGCTCACTACAACCAAGTGAGAGGACAGGAAGCATCTATTTACTAAGGGCTTGTCTACATGGGGAAACAGCCCAGACTCCTCATTAGGAGTTAACTCCTTCCATGGATTCTCCTTCAGCATCTTTCAGTGGGTTAGCTTCAGGCTGCTTTGGAAAATATGGGAATTGGTAGTGGGTGGAGTTAAACCACAGAAAGCTTGTGTTAGTGTGCAGTGTGTGTTCAGAACATGATCCTCTCTCCACGTGCCATTTAATCTCCTGTAACTGGCCCTCCTCATGCTCTTAGTCTGTGGCAAATGGAAGGTAAAATGTGTTGGCTGAAGCCCCTCTCATCAAGGAAGGTGTGTGTGGCTTGCTTGTATCGATGTGCCTGTGCATTTGTACAGGGGAGCCCAGAGTGCTGCTGACAGCAGCTTGGACACAAGCATTATTTTTGATAACTCCCCAAAAAAACCAAATCTGATGAGACCTTATTTTTTGTGATCAAGGACAAGAAATGTGTAGGATGATCTTTTTACACCTTGTATGAGCCATGTATTATTTAGTGATGTTGAAGTTACTTGTGTTGGACCATCTTTTGTATAGACATTTCCTTTGCCCCAAGATGAGTAGTCTTATATTAGTCTAGTACATCATCATCCTGAAAATAAGAGGCTTTGCTACTATGGAAGCTGAAGTTTATCTTCCTGAGAAACTTGCATCATTTTGCAAGACCTGTGTTTTTAAAACAACTTGCAAGCTCCATTGTGGAAACCATTTAGCATAACTTAATTTCATTAGTTAAGCATTAATCAAACCAAACTAAATTTCTTTTTTTAGAAGTTCAGAAGTTTGTTAAATGTATTAACAGTGTATGCATTTTCAGTGGTCATATAAAATAGGAGTAGAATAGAAAAGAAAAGAATATTTCAGTTGTTAGAGCCCTACAGTAATCATTTAGTCCAACTGCCTGACCACTTCAGGACTAACCAAAAATTAAAGCATCTTATTAAGGGAAAATGCTAAATGCCTCTGAAACACTTAGAGGTTTGGGGCATGAACCACCTCTCTAGGAAGCCTGTTCCAGTGTTTGACCACCCTGCAGGTAAAGAAATGCCTCCTAATATCCAGTCTAAACCTCCTCAGAACTGCTTTAAAACATTATTTTCTCAGTAAAACAGAAACTTTTGTGGTTCTTGATGTTCCTGTTTAACTGTTAATTCTCTTACTGGCTATAAAAACGAACTCTCTATGCACTGAATACCAATTAAAAATTGAAATATTAAGGAAAATACTGCTTGTTTTAGAAGATCAACGTGGAATCTTGTCTTAACACAGATCCATAGCAAAAAATATGTTATGAGCTTCAGCTTGCCTAGGCACAGTCCCGAGAGTGATGACCATCACCAAAAAAGTCATTTGAAAGAAGCTGGTGTAGCTACATTGCTGGTTACAGTTTTGGCTCTTTGCTTTCAGCCCTTGTTGGCAGCTATGCTTTTCTTTTTTTCCAAACTTGCATTGCTAGATAAAGTTTTATTCAGTGATTTCTGCCAGACAGGAACAAAGGATAGTTTCTTTCAAATATTAGGTTGGCATTTGCTGTTGTCTCTGAAATTCCAGACTAGCATTGGCTGGAAAGGCAGCAGAATGTATTTTAGTCCTGTGCATACATTTGTATTTGATAGCCAACAAGACCACTTGGACAGCCTTTGTTTGGAGTATATGGCTATTATTCAGCCATATACTTTCTGAGCATCTTGCGTTGATGCTTCGTATCAGATTTTGTTATACTCTATTTGCACTTACACTTTTAGAAATTCTCTTTTGGGATGGCACCTCAACAGTTGTGTCAAGTTCCCTCTAACAGGGTGAGTTAATTAAACAGGAAAGTCCAAGTTTGGCTCCAAAAGCAAAATAAAGAGTTCTACCATTTGTATACTGATGATTCAAAATGTCTGAGCTTAACATTCAAGTTCTGTATGCCTTAGCCCCAGTGAAGGACACTTACTTAATCATTATGAATGGAATACAATACAAATGAAATAAATGCAGTATCAGGGATTAAAATAGACCTTGCACATATGTGTAGTAGAAGTATTCTTGGGGCCTTTAATTCTGTAATATCCTTGGCTCAGATTTCTACAGTGGCTCACTGCCATCCTGAAATGGCACAAGGTAGAAGCAAAAGCTTTCATGTATTCTGTGTACAGGAGTCGGGGAAAATTAAATTGCAGAGAGAACAAAGCAAAACATTACAGTTTTATATTCATGCAGTCCTGTTTTGTGTCTGTACTGCACTTCAGGGGGCTATGCAAAACCTCACTCAAAAAGTTGCATGACATCAAGGTTAGAAACCTTGCAGTTGGGAATGCAAGAGGTGGAACTGCACAGATCAGCAGGGATGTTGTACTTGCACATGGGAAATATTTAGGATAATTATGCTAATAAAATTTCCTCTTTTGAATAGACTGTATAGTCCTTAAGCTAACAATGAAATAAAAATATTTTCATCAGGAATGACACACATTCAACATGCAAAAATCTATGTTTTAATAGCTTCCAAAATCATAGCATTACAGCCTGAACTGATCTTCTAATTAAGAAAAAAAACCATTATTTATTTATAATCTATTTTTCTGAGTTTAGTTTAATTGCCAAAAAATTTTGCCTATTTCACTCACAAGCCTTTGTTACATCTTTCAGGTTCATTAAAATCATTCAACACATCCCTAAGTTTTTCATTGTGAGGATGTGGCAATACAACAGCAGTTGAAAGTTTACTCCAAAACCCTGGAAAATCAGCAGAAAGGCATTTGTTGATTTTAGTGGATTGGGATTAAGTCCAAAATAAATATCTAATATACCAAACCATTTGCTTATTCTTCAACATTTGAAAATGACTTTGTATGCAAAATCTTTATTTCTGATAACCCTCAATCTTACAAAAGAGAATCTCCTGCTACCAGATGCCCAGCAAATCCTTGGTTATGCCTATAATCTTGCACACTCATGAAGACAAATAAATAGTAAGCAAAATATGGAATTTCTCCTACCAAAAGCTTTGTCCTCACCCTAACAGCTTCTCCCCACATTTTTGGATAGCCAGCTATGGAAGATAGACATGAAATTAAACCGTCTCTTGCTTTTGCCCCATGCATGACCTATGCTGCTGCTTAGTCAAGACATTTTTACCTGTACCTTTCCTATGTAAAAATAGAATAATTACCACTTTTAATCACAATTGTTGTAGGAGGGGAAGACTAAGAGTTCATACTCCCACTGCACCAGTGATGAAAGATAAGATTTAACAGCAGTTTAAATTGTAAACTAAATTTTAAGCTTGTAGAAGTTCACAGTACAATGGAGAGCTGTATGAAGTCCAAGAACCCAAACTCTGCATCAATTTGCAAATCTGTATTTTAATGGTAGACTCCTATATAGTACAAGAACAAAGCTAGACATTTGGAACTCTTTGTACTGCTTTGTACAGTTTTATACCTGCTATAAAGAGTTACACTTTAAGAAACACTAGACCCCATATTATAAAGTACTTACAAATATGAAATTGAGCCTGTGTTTAAGTTCCCAATTCACCCAAACTTAGCATGAAAGCCACAAAAACTAGGACTGAGCCTAGCTTCTTCCTGCTTTTGAGCCTAAAATCTTTCACTGTGTATTATGGAAGAAACAATAGCAATAGTCCCTCACAGGGCTGTGAGGCCAAAAGGCAGCAACCACTAGCTGAGCAGTGGCAAGGATGAGCTCCTTAAACCTTCTTTCCAGTGCACTTAAGTGCACACGAAGTCCCAGCCAAATGGTGGCTGATAGCAGGGATGGAGTTTAACCTGTTTGACTTTGCACTGGAAGGGCCGAGCACCACAGGTAGCCTCACTTAGAGTGAAGCACAAACACAAGATTTAACAAGCTACTGCTTGTCAGCTCTTAATTAGCAGCTCCCATCAGAGCAGCAGCACCCAACTGCAACGCCGTCTGCTTCAGTGCAAAGTCCAAATTACCAGTGGAGTTTTCAGAAGCATCATATTTTGCTTGGACAATGGTGTTTAACAGCTACCACGTGGCAAGATTTGACTACCTTTGAGTTTTTTCTGTGTGCAGGGAGAGTTTCTAGCTAAACTTAGTACTTGATAGTATCTGCTAAATTGGATGCAAGCAGCAAGTCAGGAGGTTCCTTGGGCTAAATCCCTTCACTTGCTGCAAGGTGATTTTTGTTTCTTTTGACTTGCAGTTCAGATTTCCATATCCAGCACTGTTGCAGCAGACAGCTGCACAGTGTTTGGTTCAGCCAAGTGCGTGCTGATGACTGGTGGCATTGCTGTTGTGACAGTGTCCACCTTGCCAGTGCGGTGTCACCGCTGCCACGCCGCAGTGAGGCTGTGCTGGGGACCTGGGGAAGATAAGCCCTGCTGAGTGTGTTATCTTGTGTGTTCACAAGATAATGAACAGGTTGTTGAGCCTGCCTGTGAGAAGCGTGGGTAACATTTGGCTCTTGAGGAAAGCTGCACACAGTAAAGCAGCATACTTTTCAAAATGTGTTTAGGACATTAAAGAGGGATTCAAAATACAAAGTGCAGTAAAACCATAAGCAGAGTGCATGAGGAAAAGTCGGAGAGTTGAAAATTGAGAACATAAATAGTTTGCTTTGGGCAGTTGAGGGTGTGATGGAAGTGTGTGAGCTGGTGCATCAGCCACGTAAAACTTTCTCTGTTAGGAGGATATTTCTTCTATTCTGCAGGTCTCATGGATGCCTACAAAACCTAAGACAGATCCTGCTGATATAAATTCCTAGATTTTCAGTCATCTATGCTTGTCAACCTTTCTCTCAGAAGCTGTATCCTACCATAAACTTGCTAACAAAACATGACAGAAATGGCATAGAGCAAATAATTTTGTATGGACAGGGTGTACCATAGCTAAATGAGCACAGTGCCCAGCAAATCAGAAAAAGGAATTGAATATTTACTTCAGCTTTTAGTTTTTCTTTCCAGGATTTTTAAATGAATGTTATAACAGAAGAGGAGAATGAGTAACATTTTCAAGCATTTATCTGTAAATGTACAATCCAGTATTGTGTTTTTAAAGAGTCTCTGGACTTCAAACTTGTTTAAAAGACTGCATGGGTGAATCAGCCTCTTTGGATACTTCACCTCTGAGCCATAGATTTTTACACATGCTCACACGCACTGCATGTTTATGCTTGTTCTCTCCAAAGTGTGTGTGTGTGTGTGAGCCCACACATAAGCACATAATCAGGAGTGATAAATACAGACAAGACTCTAATGTGTCTCCCATTAAAATGTACACTACTATTTGCATGAAAAAGTTGTTCCTGTGGAGACACTGGGAAGATTTTCTGTTGCTTGGAAGTAGCACTCAAAGGCATTGTATGAATTGGATACAAGTTCCCTTTAAAATAGTGTAATAATGTAGAAAACTGCTTATATTTTTGCAGGAGTGCAGGGAGTAGACTGTTGTGGTTAGTTTTACCGTAGAGGTAGAGTGACTGTGGTGAACAGCAAGAAATATGCCACAATCTTTTAAACTTCTTCTGTAATGTAAAAAGACTCTATTTTTTTCTACACCATGCAATTAAAAGATTAAAATAACACTAAAGTAGTCTGGGCTTTTGGGAAAAAAACCTCTATTTTTTATTTTTGTATTTTTGGCAGTATGGTGTGTAAGAGCTGCTATTTCAGTAGTAGAGTGTCAACTCTTGAGTTTAACGAAAGTGCTCTTAAATAGTAAACCAAAGTTATGAAAGTGAAATGTATATTCTTTGAAGGCAGAACACCTGCTAAAATTACTGTACCTTGAATTAAAAAAAAAAGGAAATAGAACAGGTGTGATTGCTGTGTCCCACGTGTGTCCCTGTTGCTGTTATTTGCAGACAGAGGGGAAGAGCCATGGCCATGCCCGTGTGTGCAGCAGTGGGAGCCAGCAGGGAGCCATTTGGGGGGCACCCACAAGGGTTGTGTTTTGGGGGTAACTTCTGGCCCAGTGATGTGACATCCCTGCAGCATTCAGGATGGGAGGTGGACACCTGTCCTGAGGGCTGTTAGCCATAGCCCAGGGCATGGCCTGGGCGTGCTTGAAGCCAGCACAGCAGGATAAGGATGGAGTGAGGGGCTGGTGGGAGAGTGATCCCATAGGGCCTTTCCCACTCTGCAGCTACAGGGCTCCAGGAGCTCGTGGTTACAGTGCTCCTTCGCTCTCCCTCTCCCTGCCTCCGGCATGGGCTTCTTCTCCTGCCCTAGAGAAGTGGGAATTCCTTATTCCCAAAGGCCAGCCTTCCCTTTGGCTGCAGTGGGGCCATGGCACCGTGCAGAGGTGGCAGGTGGCTTCCCCAGGACCCTGCTCTGTGCTGTGCCCTTGGGCGCAGGTGTCAGGGGGGTGTGAGAGAAAACCCCGCTGTCCCCTGCGCCGGGTGAGACACTGGCATGGCAGCCATATGCTGGGCTGCCAGAAACAGGGGCTATTTTTAAAGGAGTTGGGATTGCTAGATAAACTGAGAACTGGTCTGTTGTTTCACACTGCTATCGGGGTCAAGAAGGACGAACGCTTGCTCCTCGCATGGGGATGTGATGCTGTGCAAGAGACCCCGTGTCCAGCTTGCTGGCTGCCCTGTCGTCTGACAGCTTTTGTACAGAGGGTTTGTGCAGAACTGGAATAAGAAGAATGATCTTTCAGTCATGCCTGTGCTAGGAAAGAAGTTTTGTGCTAAAACAATAGGTCTGTAAAGATTGCCACATTTTGTGTTAAGATCTAACTTCTTTTGCGCTTTACTCTATTTCTCTTAAAACTTTTTTTTTTTTTTTTTTAACTTGCAATGGCCTAATGTTCTGTGAAATTAATGCAGAGGAGCTTACAGGGATGAAGTGTCTTTTCCTGCTGTTCCCAATGGAGACTTTCTTTCTCTGAATCATTGTCAGGCGATGCTATCTACTGCTGTCACTCTTAGCTGAATGTCTGTCACATTCCTTCTTATCCTTCCTTCAAAACTGTGTTCTTGGCCTTTTTTTTCTGGGACATCCCTCTAGTTGCCCTTCCTTTAAACCCCAGAGGGAGGAGATTTCTAAAGCTGAAATGTGGGATCGATGTGTGACCACATCACATCATCTCAAGTGCTGCTCTGTTCTGCCCTTCCCTGATATCTCCTGCAGCCAGGAAGGCCTCACAGACCTGGGCGTGTACATACCACTTCACAACATCTTTTTTATTTTCCTTACTTTTTTTTCTTTAAATAGGCTACATAGCATTAAGTATAATGCTTTTAAATAATTTCTTATCCTTAATAATGGAGTGAATGTTGCCGTTCATTTCATTGCACCTGTAAAGTGTCGCCGAGCTTATATCAGATCTAAAACTTGAGAGCCCTCTTTGATAAGTACCTGTAGGTCCCATAGACTTGAAAATTACATTGCTGCAACTGATGGAATACTCAAATCTGTTTCCTTTTTCTGAATTTGAGAGCAGGGACCCTTTTAGTACTTAAATTCCCATCTTTAACATTGCACAGATGGTGAAATGTTTTTGCATTTTTTTATATTATTTTGGGTTACTGAAGTTAATATTCTGCTAGCTACAAATATCTGTGTGCATACCACAGGGTTCATTCCGAGGACAGAGCTCTAAAATAAATTATAGACCTTGGTAGCACTCATAAATCAGTCATTTTTTCATTGAGAAAGTGGTGGCAGTGGAAGAAAGTTATTTAGTGATCAAAATGCATCGTTAAGCTTTTAAAAAGGGATTCGGTGCCTGTAGTGGAGCTGTAGGCGATTTATGGCTTATCTGTACTCATTGCCTCCAGCTTTTGGAAAATTTGTAAACAAAGCCAGATGCTCATTATGTTCCTGTTCAGGGTTGGTTAGATGGGCAAATGCCATCAGAAGCACTTTGGCCCTGTTGGGTTTTAGCATGTTACAGAAAATGGAACTGCTCCAAAATATTTTTTTAAAGACTTATCATCCATGAAAATATACTTCTGTTTTCTCCTCATAGAATGGACTTTTTAAAAATAGCTGTAAATGATAAGAACATGAAGGGAATACTCCAAGGACTGTGTTTTATGTTAAACTGTGGGTCCAGCTTTTTCTCTGTGTCAGAATTCATGCTTATGCTGTATGATGTAGTCAAGTACCACACGCCCTTTTTAAGGGCTTCAGGCAATGCAGGAGGCTGTGGCGGCTTCAGGCAATGCAGGAGGCTGTGGCAGCTTCAGGCTGGGGTCGTTTTGCATTTTTACCAAATATAAGGAGCTGAGATATGAACTAAATTTGCTATTGATTTCATATATTTTACTGCTTGCTTTTGGTCTTCTGTTTCAATTGCATGATGTGAAAGGGGTTCTTGTAAACTACTTTTTTTTCACTTTGTACTACTCTTTAAGCACTTGAAAACATATTGTTACATACAAATTGCATGGCTATGCAACAATACATTTTTTCCTTGTAATCATATTTCATGTAGTTTGTTTTATAATTCTTGGTTAACTTTTTGGTGTATTTTTTTCTTTTTTTTTTTTTTTTTTATTTCTTGGCTGCAGCTGACCAGGTGAACAGGTCATGGCACGCCTAACGAAGAGACGACAGGCAGACACAAAGGCTATCCAGCATCTTTGGGCAGCTATAGAAATAATCCGGAACCAGAAGCAAATTGCTAACATTGACCGCATTACAAAGTAAGTGTCCTGCTCCAAACAAAGTCTTGGTGAGGGGGAAGGTTGATGCTATTAAAAGCCCTTGGGGACAGAGATAGTAAGCATAGTGAGACTGTGAAACAGTTACATGCAATTCTATGTTACTAATTAATTAATTATATATAAAAAACCCAAATTTACTAAACTGAGCACCCAAAGATCCAAAAGTGAGGTTTAATTCCTTGAATTGAGATCTTACCCTGTATTTGTTTTGCATAACCATCTTTAGGAAATATGTAACATTTCTAGTACTTTAATTGAATTTAGCATTTTGGAGTTGATAGCTTGGTCAAAATACAAGAAATAGATATAACAGTTAAGGAGAAAAGGGCAATAAAATCTGTAAATAATCTGTTTCTTTAGGAAAATGTGAGAGGTTAGTGTAGGACTTTCCCAGAAGGTAGAGAGAAATATGAAGTGTTAGGTCGCTCAAATAAATAAGAAGCCATATTTGCCAAGATGTGTATAAGATGCTCTTAAAGAAGACACGAGATGATTACCACCTTTGATTCATACTGTCAAAATATTCATCAAGGTGTATTAGGTGCTGGATACACAAAAAAATATATATTCTTTGTTCTGTGGAGCTTGCACTGTGTAGAAAGGTCTACAATATAACTTGTAGCAGCCACTGTAATAAAAACTGAGGTTTTTGTGCCCCTCTCTGCTTTGTGTGCATTTCCAGGCTGACATGTACATCACATTTGTCAAAGTAATCAATATGAATAATTTAAAAGAACTAAAGTAACCAGTTGGCAACTCTTCAGTTGTCAGAACCAATGTGAGCTGATAATGAAGGCAGAGACCACTAATGAGGAGAGTTACAAACAGTGCAGGTGACTAACAAAGTGAAAGTCATTATAACATGGCCCATGACAAGGGTCCACTGACAGAGTTTGGAAGTTCTGGGGTGGAAGTGACAGGCAAAACTGGCTTCCTAAGTGGAAGAAGTGTAACAGTTCAGGTTCTCCAAACATAATGAACAGTGAAGTGCAGAAGGAAAGATGATGTCCCAAGTGAATTAATGTGTACCTGGCCTCAACAAGAAGCAAAATGGACCATCAAACTGAAGAGCACCTTTCCAGAGATAGGGAATTCCAAGAGGATTTGGAAGGAGATTGTATTTTTGGGAATTTCACTTTTGAGGTCACAGTGGAGTTCTCGAATACATTAAAGCATATATATATTTCCATGATGTCTCCACGGAGACAAGTGGGTAAACTAATGCTATACAATTTCCATTTTAACATTTCAAATTACTCACTCTAGGCTACATATTAGCTGAGTTTGTTAGCTGTTTATGCTCTTTTTAGATGTAATAAAGGGAGACAGTCATGTCTAGCTGGGAATTCATCCCACTCTTATGAGAGATGCCTAGTTTAAGATAGTGGGAATAACATTTAGCTGGGTAAAGTTAGGTCAGACAAATTACAAACAAGGTTGAGAAAACAAATACTCAGATGCTAGAAAAAGAAGTACTGCTCTTGGTAACTGATGGGTAGTTTAATTTTTTTTTAAAGTCTAGGTCCAGATTGTATGAGTAATTTCCATTCAGAAAAAAAAAAATAAGTGACTAAACAGAAATGCAAGAAGTACTTTGAGAAAGATGAACAAGGTGTTAGCAGTGAAGAGTAATCTAAAAAGTGCTTGGGCATTGTAAATTCTCCCCATGCACATCAGTGACAAGAGTGATGAACACTGATCTAGTTTCAATTATGTGACATTTCTAAGGAGATAACTTTTGACAAGGAAATGATAAAGACCTTTTGAATTGCAGTATGGTACCAGTGGTTGATGAAGAAACACAGATGACATAGTAAATGAGTATGCATAATACATAATATTCAAAATAAAGTTACAAAATTACCATGTCATCAGAATATCTCTTCTGATGAAAACTGAGCAGCTAATATATTCTTCCAGGCTCAAAATCATTTGGCCAGGTCAACTGCAATTCTTTAAAAGATCAATCAGTGTCTGGGCATATAGGCTGACATACAAATACTAAGAATTTTTAAACACAGTGGTCAAAATTGAAAATTATGAGCATATGTACATAGTTGGAGCTATAAGGAAGGTTTTAATATTTGTACTAGTAGCATTTTTTAGAAGTGTTAATACCTCTTGGGATTGACAGAAAGTAATAATAACAGTGACATTATGGAAGCATGTCATATTCCTGAGTAAGAATACATAAAAACAGCAAGACAATTTTTTTTTGTAAATCCATGTTTAAGGTAAGTAACAGTCTTCCTATGTGTCATATAGTGGATGACAAATGGCTGCTTTCAGATAACTGAAAGCAGTTCACATATTAAAAAGATGATTCATGATTTGGTTTTTGAATGGATTTTCTTTTCTCCTGATTTAGGCATTCATTTGCTGCTAGAGACAAGTTGTCCTGTGTATTTTGTGACCTGTTAGTCTAAACACTTTATAGCAAATTGCTATGAAGAACTGTTGCTTTCTTCATTGGATGGTTTGTTACTTCGAGCAAATTGATTTGTTGGCTTTTCTCCTAATGTACATTCAGCATGGTTGTCTCCCTCTTCTTTATATATTCTTGTTTATTTAATTTAATTCTTACTTTTCTCTTAGTCTTCTGGTGCTGAGTAGAAGACAATGTACATCTCAAGGAACATTTACTTTTAATGACCTGGGAGGAAATGTTCATAATATAAAAAGAGGATTCATTGTTTGTAGATTATGAACTGTTCCAACTCAATATGCAAAACAGACAAATTTATATAATACATGCAAGTATGCAAATTGTTACCTGTACACTTTAAGTATAATTGAAAGAAGATTACTTGTGTAAAGGAAGACTTCCAGAAGGTATTGTCAATGGAGAGTAGACAAGAAAAATCTACAGAACTAGGCACACATTATCTGTAGAGAACATAAGAGTAGGAGGATAGTGTAGGAGGAGCCTAGAGCACTAGAATGTACTTCTGATATTATCAGGAAAAACCTATAAGGAAAGAGGCCCTTTAATTAAAAGTAGACGAGATCAAGTATGCTTTGCTTTTTAAATTGATGAGGGGGAAAGGCAAGAACAGAAAAATGCGTGATTAGAAGTGATTGAAAACTGTCTTACATCAAGGGAAGAGTCACTTGGAAAATTTGAATATGCAAGTTAGAGCCTTTAAGAAATTAATTAGTAAGCTTTTTGAACTTCTGGCAATTTTTTAAGAAAAGTCATTGCATACAGAGAAGTAATAAGAAGCATAAGAAAGGTGTCTGTTTTGTAAAGAATTTAAAACGCAGTTATGAAAATGGCAAGAATATAAGAGAGTTAATTGGAGTGTTATATAAATACTTAAGGCATTGGTAGGGAAGAGACCACACTGCACAGACTTGATGTCTCAGAAAAAAAACCTCAACAAATCATCATATGAAAGGGATTCTGTAGTTTTACTGACTTCCTATGAGGGTACATTATAGTTGGAAATGCACTTTGCATGGGTTGGAGAGAAGCATTCTTCAGTAACTTGCAAACTGACTGAAGGACTGAAAACCAATACTAACAAGGAGCAAGAGCGATGTGACTTTAAAAGAATTAGTACTTCGAATGCAAGCTACCTTTGGAAGAGAACTTTAAAATATATGTTTAAGTTCCTAGCTTTGTACATAAGCTTCAGTATATTCAGTGCATTTTTATTTAATGATAGAGCTCTCTTGAAGGCAGTGGTAGCATTTCTGTAAAGGTACAGAAAACAAATATTCTCACCTGGTTTATATTGTCACAAGGTATCTCAAGTCCATGAATTGCAATAGTTTACAATTTGACTACAAGAACTAATATTTCTAAATCACCACATTTCTTAATAACAAAATTGCATTTCTAAGAGGTATTTATCAAGAAATACGACTTCTTTTTCTGTCTAGACTTGATATTGGGTTAATTTGACCTAGTGTATCAATTATTTAGATGAACATTATTGGTATTAGTTATGCTGTAGGCACTAGTGAAGAAATGGCTTTCCATATCCTGTGAATTCTCTGTCAAAAGTGCAGCCTGACAAATTGTTCATCCCTAAATTGTGTTAAAAATTATAACTATGCTTTGACTTCCTGTTTTTTCCTCATTATCTTCCATCTGTTCTGGTTTTGGGGTAACCTCAAGAATTGATTCTATGGAATAAAATGCCTTAAATACACTGGGAAAAAGGCATGCATATTTAGATTAGTAGGATAAATTATTGACATTCAGTTGCATAGCAGATTGGTAAGTATTTCTGTACAGACATGTTTTTAAAGTTCTCTTTTTGACTATTCCAATCTTCCAGCTCCTTTTATATTGTTTTCTCCATAATTCCCTTACAGATAATTGGACTCCTAAGATTTAATTAACTATTAATTAAATATATACCACTTTTCTCACAAAATATTTGGTTTCCTCAGTAGCAATTATATGAACATTTCATAATCTTTACGATTAGTTCATAGTTCATTAGCTATTACGTTAATGTTATTAACATACCCAGTTGGCAAATCTGGTGTTCTAGAACTATTATTGGCAGCTTTCAAGATTTTTTTTTTTATTGTAAACAGATAATTATTCTGGTTTCTAAACTATTCAATGAAGACTAATGTATAGAACCAAAACATAATTCTTTTCTTCTGCACATCCTTCCTCATGATTTTTTTTTTCCTCTCTCCCTTTGTGGCATTTCATGATTAATTAAGTTGATTAGCTTTTCTTTCTGTCTCTTATATAGGCTGTGTCTATTCCATCTCCATGTACTATGACAGGGAATGCTCTGGCACTCTCTGGAGCAGTTATGCTGGGGCTACATCTTGTTGCCTTTGGCTCACAGAGTGTTTCTTTGGCCCTGGCATATTCTTTGTTTGTTTTATATGTGTGTGTGGTTCCTCAGTTCAAAGTGCCAAAAATAACACAGCCCACAGCAATGCTTGGGCATTTCAATTCTTGAAACCTGAAGATAGAGACACGATAGTTCCATGTGCAGGCATCTGAGGACGCACAGCGTGCTGCAGCAGGGCTGGTGCCCTTGGCAGAAGGAGCCAGTGTTGGCATGGTTCACTTTTGGGTTCTCTGTCACGAGCAAACCAACCCCTCGGCCATGCTTTGCTTTTTCCTTGGGGGAAGAACTTGTCTTTCTCCAGAATGGAGCCTGAGAATAAGTTAGTTTGGGAATGAAGCCAAGAGTGCCTGTAGGACACAGAGTAGAGGTATCACAGCTTTGGGGGGGATAGAGCTGATGAATAGACCACTAGCTAGAATATGCTATAATTGGACACTTTATATTATTTTCAAATAAATACTGAAACCATCCATTTCATCAATCAGAAAGCTGTAAAGCTGTTTTAACCCATTGGTGATACAAGAAAATATTGTTTTTTCATTAATAGATACAAAGACTTTCATCTTCTTCTGTAATTGGCTTTCAGATAGGGTGGTCCAGTACTAGGTCCCTAAATTATCATAGCTGTTTTTCCCATATTTGTTCTGTGGACTCATTCTTGCTATATTGTAATTCAATACAGGTGCAGCCAAGTCAGAGCGTCAAACAGGAATGAGCAGATCCCAAGCCAGTGTCGAGTAGACTCTGTTAGGTCTGTGCAGACTGAGATTAATCAGCATTGATGGGATAGCATGCCAGAAAGGAATTGCCCACTATGAAAGATTACTGTAAAATAATGAGATTTTTCTGGTCCCATAGTTGAGATGGAGTTGGTAACAGTTGTAGATTGACTATGTGACCCTCTCAGTTTGACATTTGGACCTAGGAGGGGGATTTCCTCTCCAAATATCAGTCTTTGGAATTTTTCTAGTCAATGTCTGAGAAGAGCTGAAGTTCATATATCTTGTTTTGTTGCCTTAGTTCTTTTGCTCTTCTTTTTCTAGGCTGTCTACTTTAACATAAAACAATTTATGGAAGCAGTGATTAAAGTATAGTTGAGAATGAGCAATTTGTTCTCAGGTACAGAATAAACACAACAGAGTATAAATAAGAAAATAAGCAATTTGAATGGATAGGGAATAATCACACAAGTATGTAAATAAGAATATGTGATGAAATGGCAAGAAAAAAAATTGGAAGAAAAAGATTCTTACAGAATTGCTTATTTGAAGCTTAAATACTTACTAGAAAAAATCTTTTACTATTCATAGTATTCTTGATGAAAATTTAAGTCTTCCTAGTACAAGCTCAGAAGTGGGATTTTTTTGCTTTGTTGGTTTCTTAACCTTTGTCAAGCCATTCCCCTAAAATATCTGTCTTTTTGTTGCTGGAAAGCAGGCTTATCTGAAAGCAACTGTTTGAAGTAGAACATTCCCCTGTTAGGCAAGAGAATGCAGTGATCACTCCTGTTCACTTTTTACCAGAGTTACTGGCTCCTTTTCCATATCTGTACATCATTTTCATGTGTGTTTTAAATGTGGCTATTTGAAGCAAACAGTGTAATTGAAGCCGTGGCCAGTACACTGAAGATTTTTTTTTATTGTGCTATGCAGTGTAATAGGAATTCCTAGTAATGCAAGGGGTAAGCACAAGTGTGGAGTCCAAGGTCCAACAATAAAAAGCATGATACCTCCTCAGCAATCCATGTAGTTGCTTCCAGAGGCTGCTTGTCTATGCAGTGTTCACCTGTGAGAAAACTGACTTCAGTTTGTATTGGATTGGCAGAATTATAGGTAATATGCATTACAGAATACATCACTGGGTGATGACAGGGTAGAAAACTCTTAGTTTTCAATACCTCCTCATGTGTTTTCTGTTACAGGTAAAGACAAGGCACTTTTTTTCTGTCTGACTCCACTATGTCAGTCTTCTTTGTAATTTTTTTTGCTTTCCTTCTCTGTTTCTTATTATAAACTTCAGCTACTTCTTTAAGCTCCGAACCAGTGTGTGGTTTTTCTGTTTTCAGAAAACTGTTTTTATGTTAAATCAAGAGAATGAACTGAGGAAAGTTTTTTGATTGAGTTTGGAGTTTTAAGTCTTGTAAATCCCTAGTCAGAGATCATACTGCAGAAAACAAAAGTCTTCTCTGTTTTTCAGTAATTTTTGGAGTGACTTAGTTAAAAATCATTATATTAATAAAACAAAACCAGTCTAAAAATGATCATTTGATTCCCTAATAACAGATTTTTTAGTACAAGTACTACTTTGGTCATATATAGAAATTGTATTATGGGTGCATAACTAGCAGTTACAAGCATAGCAATACATTGCAGAGAAATATGCTGGACACCAAAATGCTTGACTTGTTTGACACATTATTTTTTTATACTGATGGCTTTGCAGTGAGGTTAAATGATGGATTCAGGTTAAATTTGTTTTAGATTTTCAAAAGCTCAGTTATATTCTATAAAGTAACAAAAAGAACAGTGAGAGATGAATAGGTGCAGAAAAGTACAGGGGTGCTCACCTGCTATTGCATCATAACTGATACACAGTTTTGCTTGTCCATTTGTACTGAGACTGACCAATGAGGTAATACTCACCAAGCTAATAATGATTTTTAATACCTAGGTTAAAAAAAGAAGTTGAAATAAAAATGAGAAACTAAGCTAAACACTTTTTGTAAAAAATCTTAAGAAGGAATGAAAGATTGTGATATAATTGCACAAGGGGTGTTCACAATGGCATATGTTCATTGAATTTCACCCGTGTTCTGTGTAGATAGATACGTTCACCATACAACTTTTACCTATCTGTTTATAGGGTGTTTAGTCTTAATTTTTTTTAAGATTCTGGATTCTGGATTTTTTGGTTTGGATATTATTTAGTTTTAATATTGCTCAAATTAATGGTCCATTTTAAGTGCTGCCTTTAGACACAATTGACTAAAGAGAGTGGAAACAGGGATTGCAGGAAAAAATGTAAACTTTTCTTGTAAAAAGGCTATCAAGATCCTATCTGCATTTGTTCTGAGTAGTGGTGGAATTAAAATTGCTAAATTAGTAGATTTGGTTGAAGTATTACCTTAAGTTTATAATGTATATTAGTAATTACTCTTTTTCCCATTGAGCTCCTTTACTGATAGTTTATTTCTTCAATTTGTGTAACAATTCTATTTGATCATGTTAATTAAACTGGTTAAAGGAATACATAAAAAGAAGTCCACGTGTATTAAACAGTGTTATTTGTAACTTCTTAGGGGTGATATTTCCTTCAACTTGGTACTGACACATTGTCCCCTGTTGCTTCCTGAATTGCTGGGTCTGCTTTCCAGTGCTGGCTGTCAAAGACTAGTTCAGTGCCTGGTGTGGAAAAGTCTTCACCAGGGACTGACAGATTGCTCCAGCCTTGCTGCCTTTTTTTCCTGCTTTATGCAGAATACAGAGGCGGGAAAGGATGCTGCAGCTGGCTGTGCAGCCATTATACCTGTAAGAGTTTAGCATAAATGGCTATTTTGTTGAGGACTAAAGCTTGAGGCAGAGTTTTTTGTGTATTTGCTTTGATCAGAAATATTACTGTAGGCACATCTTGTTCCTACAGTTCATTCTGCAAAAAAATAAATAGTTGCTCAGATGTTCTGATGAATTTTGCTTGATCAATTTTCCTTATCTGGTAATTCTTCTCTTAGGAATGCTCTTACATGGTTTTGCTAGAGTGGCATTTTTCTTTTCCTGTCTCAGAGGTCAATGTACTTCATTGATTCAGTAGGTGAAGTCATCTCTGGGCTGAGCATGACTATGGTAAATAAAGTGATTCACACAAACAGCACAAACACATCGTTATTAACCACAGCCATACTCCTTGTTTGATGTTTGTTAATAAGTGCATGCTCATTTAAACTGTCTTTATTGAGTGTTACTATAAAAGCTGTAATATTCAATGTTTAATACAATATATGCAAAGTATGAGCTCCAGTAGGAATACTGAGAAGGAAAGAGATGGAATAGATTTGAAAATCACTGTCCCCTTTTTCATGTACTTCATACTTCTATTACTATTCATCTTGAAATTGTATAAGTTTACACAGGAAATTACAGAAAAGGCTAACTTTATTTCTAATTATTAAAAGCAAACCAATTTTTATGTCACAACAATTATGGGTTTTGCTCAAATTATAACATTTTTGTAATATTTGGAAGTGGAACTTCTAGCTTATGTTTGCTTTCTTTGCTGTAAATAGATGTGACTTTCTATTAGAACTAAGAGATAAAAATGAGTGAGACATGGCCATTTAACAGCTTGTTATCTGACCTGAAGTGCTCATCAAGGCTTTCTCTGTAATCAGTGGAGAGAGAATGCTCTCCAAAGCACTACTCATACCATCTATTTTAGGCTGTGGTTTCATATTTCCATTCATATAAACAATATCATCACCAAGAGCAGCAGCCCTGCCCTGATGGCTTTTCCAGCAGTTGTGCTGTTCCCTAGATGGTAATAAGGTGAACATTTGTGTGACAGAGTGATGATTCTGAAACTCAGCTACACTGAAAGTAATCTAACAAAAAAAAAAAAAAAAAAAAAAAGAAAAAAAAAAAAAAAAAAGAAAAAGCACACACAAAAAACCTACCCCAAAAACAGAAAGAGAAAGGTTTTGACCCAGATAAGAATGGAAATCAAATGAGATAGAAAGCTCTAAAAAGCGGAATCATTAAAGCATTCAAATCTTCTTTTTTTTTAACATATTTTGAATTGAGATGATGGATATGAGCTGCCTAAGTATTTAATTTGCAAGGTATTAGCTAGGATGTTACACTCTGAGTCATGTAATACTTTTGTCTCTTTAGTACATCCAAAGAAAGGAGCTGGGTGGAACAGTGGCCCTGCAGCTACACGAGCATTTGTCGCTGTGCACGCAGTGTCCCTGAATGATTAGTGCTTGTTGCCAGTCATGCTCAGTGCACACATGTGTGCATTAACAGCAGTGCCACATATGAGCTTTTAGGTTGGAAAAATGGGAGTAGAGCCCTTTTTTAGATAAGTTCCTCCATAAAAAAGTGGTGGCAAGATTTTTCTGGATACAAGTGAATGGCTTGGTAGCTAAATTACTTGCTTTTTGTGGTCATGCTGGTGGGTTACACAATGTAAAGTGTATAGAGGAGTTCTATGAGTGGGAGTTTAAATTACTGAATCAGGGAATTACCTGGCTTAACATTACTGTGCTTTTTACAGAAATGACCCAGGTGATTACCATTATAGGTGCATGCATGGTGCCTGGAATATCTAAAGCATGCACAAACAAGGTCACTCCTTAGCTTCCTTTTAGCAGCAGCAGCACAAACATCAGGCAGATCTGAATTTAGCTGAACTGCTGGATTTCACTGTTGCACTATCAAGTTTATGCTTTTTTTTTTTGGTGTTATAAAAACATCGCACAAAATTAGTTTCCACATTCATGCAAATTCTGACTTTCTAGACTTCAAAGGAGAGATGAAACAAATTTTAAAAACATTTCCTGCTTGGATAGTATATGTGTCTTCAAAATGAATTTTGCAGATATTGATGTCAGAGGGAAATGTAAATGCATGATTTCTCTGTAATTCTTGGAATTTTGGACTGCATAAAATGTAGATCATGTAAGAATTTTATTGCAGAGGCAGCAGCGCTGTCAGTGCCTGCATGGTCTGTGCATGTGCTGTTGGTATGTGGAGTGCAGTGGAAATCAAATGCAGCCTGTTTGTGTACCTGTACTTTGTGGAGTACAAATACACAGTTAGAACATTGTGCCTTGATTGTTTTTATCTTACTGAATATAATCCATAATTGAAACTTCAGAAAGTGTAAACACATCAAAAAGGGTCCTAGAAAACAAAAGCAAGCTGCTATGTCCCCACTGTAGCCAGTTCCACTTCCTCTGTGTGTCTGTGCTGTCTTCAGCTCTCAGTTTCTGGCAAGCAGGGAATATCTGTGTCAAATACCCATAACGTTTAGCCTGTGTTTTATGGGAGTTGATTGGTACCAGGGTGCTACATGGTGGAAGCAGAGAACCTGAGCTTCAGAGCTGAGACCTTGAGATACAGCTGTGAGCACAGATCTTCACCTGGCTTTCCACAAAGAGAGCTGATGGATTCCTGAGATTTGAGCCTGTGTATTTCAAGTTCTTAGGTCATGGAGCTTTATTTCTTAAAAAAAAAATTAATCACAGCCATCTCTTCAACTTTTTCTTTCAGTATGACCAGCTGGCCTATTCTTTGCAAATTATTTTTAAAAAACTCTCAAAAGAAATGTGTGGGCCTTCTATAAAATAGCTGTCATGCCCTGAAACTGAAGCAAAAGGCATCATTTCTCACTAGAGGTAGGAAGACAATATAAAACTCAGAACAGATTTTTGGCTGCTTTCCTTCTATTTTATGTATTATTCCTTAAGGTCTGTCCCTGAATCTAGGACATTTTTATGTACCTGTAGGTAACATTTAAAATTAATGGCAGACTTTCAGTTGAGTTTAATGGGATCTGCTGTATTTTCTCAGATGTCAATTTTATCAGACCTCAGTTTATCAGACCTCAAATTTATCAGTTCTCAACTCATCTCTGGATGAATTGCTCAGCAGACAGTCTGCTGGCAGTAGTAGGCTGCTACTTCCCTTTGCACTGGGGAGGGTGGAAGCATCCAGCATAGAGAGAGATAATTGATCAGACCAAGATTACAGAGTTTGCCATGAAAATGAACATCTACCTACCCTTTCCACACTGTTGTATTTTTGCAGCTATTTGAGATATGTATTTTATTTCAGTCTTGTACAGATACCCTTGCTGTAACATTTTTTCAGTTATTTTCTTTTGATTGAGTTCAGGTGGCTGAAAATGCAATTCCTTATGAGTTCAGAAAAACTGAGATAGTTTTAAAATACCTGTGTCTCCTTCCTTCCTTCCTTCCTTCCTTCCTTCCTTCCTTCCTTCCTTCCTTCCTTCCTTCCTTCCTTCCTTCCTTCCTTCCTTCCTTCCTTCCTTCCTTCCTTCCTTCCTTCCTTCCTTCCTTCCTTCCTTCCTTCCTTCCTTCCTTCCTTCCTTCCTTCCTTCCTTCCTTCCTTCCTTCCTTCCTTCCTTCCTTCCTTCCTTCCTTCCTTCCTTCCTTCCTTCCTTCCTTCCTTCCTTCCTTCCTTCCTTCCTTCCTTCCTTCCTTCCTTCCTTCCTTCCTTCCTTCCTTCCTCTCCTTCCTTCCTTCCTTCCTTCCTTCCTTCCTTCCTTCCTTCCTTCCTTCCTTCCTTCCTTCCTTCCTTCCTTCCTTCCTTCCTTCCTTCCTTCCTTCCTTCCTTCCTTCCTTCCTTCCTTCCTTCCTTCCTTCCTTCCTTCCTTCCTTCCTTCCTTCCTTCCTTCCTTCCTTCCTTCCTTCCTTCCTTCCTTCCTTCCTTCCTTCCTTCCTTCCTTCCTTCCTTCCTTCCTTCCTTCCTTCCTTCCTTCCTTCCTTCCTTCCTTCCTTCCTTCCTTCCTTCCTTCCTTCCTTCCTTCCTTCCTTCCTTCCTTCCTTCCTTCCTTCCTTCCTTCCTTCCTTCCTTCCTTCCTTCCTTCCTTCCTTCCTTCCTTCCTTCCTTCCTTCCTTCCTTCCTTCCTTCCTTCCTCCCTTCCTGCCTGCCTGCCTTCCTGCCTGCCTTCCTGCCTGCCTTCCTGCCTGCCTTCCTGCCTTCCTGCCTCCCTTCCTTCCTGCCTCCCTTCCTTCCTGCCTCCCTTCCTGCCTCCCTTCCTCTACAGCAGTGCCCATGTAAACCATTTTCTGCCTCTCAGTAGACCACAGATGCCTTCAAGCGGACTCTTTGGGAGCAAAGTTAGATATTTTTCCATGCTCTGTTTTGAAGCCATACAGATTTGACTCTTTGAGACAGGGTTTACCTTCGTGCTGTGTCTTGCAGAGCACCAGGCAGGAGCTGTGAGCTGTGTGACAGCTGTAGGTGAAAAGTTCATCATCTGATCCCCTGCAAGTGCTGGCTACTTCTGTGTCTATTTTGCTCCCATGGTGATCACAGCTTTAGAGTCTGCTTCCTCCACACCCCTAGGATCAAACCAGACTTCCTTCTTTAGTTTTAAGGTGTGTTATGAAGCACAGATTTCAGTTTTTATAGAAAGATATTATGAACACTGGCTAATTTGAGAAAAGTATTTTGAAGTTTTAGGAGTGAATTGGTGATATGCTGACAGACTTTGGTGCTTCTGGAATGTCCTATATATTGGGCAGGCAGGTGGTTTAGAGGTGGATCAGGTACTCCTGTGGTCCAGTTTGTGTAGCAAAGGGAGGTGACAAGATCCAGTTGTCAATTGGTAGGGCAAGAGATAGAGGAGATTTTGTTGCTGTGAAGACAAGGGTCTGTACCAGGTTTCCCTGCATATCTTTCCTCCCCTGCATTCAGTGTGCCTCAGGTGGGGTGTGCAGCAGGTGCCTGTGTGGCCCCTCTGAGAACTGCTGGAGGCCCCCCTCCACATGTGCTGTCCCCTTGGGCTCTCCCTGTGGTGCCTGAGAGGTGGTCAAGACTTTAGGATGGGTAACACTAATAATATAATAATATAAACAGAAGCATATGATGATATTTTATTCTTATTTATACCTGACTACTGTTCATCTGCAGTCCTGAAGAGGTTTGAACTTGCTATTTCACATTTCTCTGATTGGTATTTTGTAACCTCCTCTAAAGGTTTTCTTTTGCCATCAGACAGATGCACACATCAATTAGGTATATGCACATGTGCATCTACTCGATTCTGTTGGTAGTATTTTGTTTCTGAAGGTCACCACATTTAAATATACATTTGATGGTATGGCAATGAGGTTTACTTAAGGGTGGTAAAGAACAAACTCCATGCTAAAGGTCCTTATCCTTTGCTTTCCAAGTGGTGTTGCAATAATTGAAAACATGTATTATTAGGCCCTTAGAAGCTGATTACAAAAACTGTAATTTTGCTAGATTTGCTAGATTCTTCTGTGCTAATGTCAAGGAGATCTGCCCTACCAGTTCATAAATGGAGAAAATACTGACCTATAAACACTCTCATTTTCAGCAGCAGTTCAGTTGCTTCTGTATTCTGCAGACAAGCGGCCTCATTTGGTGAGATTTTGAATTTAGCATGCAGATTATCAGGCCTAACCTCCACTTTTCATCAGAAAGACCCTCATTTTATATAGTAGGGATTAGCACAGTTAAATTGTATTTTGAAACTGTTTCTTCAGCCCCCTATGTGATTAGGGCTGGTTTTCTGATTTAGAGGATTTTACTTTGTCTCTGTGCCTTATTCTCACTCCTTTGAGTGTATTTGCTTTACTTCTTGTGGCTGGGTTGTATTGCACTCCCAAATCTGTTGATATGGAGGACTGGGCAAGAGCATAACAAACCAGTATTCCTTCAACTCTCTGTTTCCAAGGTAAGGCTAATCAGCTTTTGTTGAAAACAGCAGCCAGGGATTGCTGTATCTCCCGTACTTGTTTTTTAACTTGTTGGTGCCAGATGCTTCAGTGCATGCAGAGCCAGGAAAAGACTTGGATTCAGTGGATTAGTGGTGTCACTTCCACACAAAGGCAAAATTTCAAGGTTGTTTTTCCCTGATCTAGTAATGAGGCTGATGTAGTAGCTGGGACTCCAAACATCATGCTTTCTGTCTCTGAGCTGGATTTTAACTCATTCTGCGTTTTCAGCATTTTTCATGATGTGACAATTCTTCACATTTCATTATTAAAGAACTTTAACTATCTTTTCTGATTTGAGTCCTGTGCCTTAGTCATGTCTTTGCTTACCTGCTGTCCTTCTGGCTGAAAAGAAACAAGATAAATTTTCATCCAAACCCTACAGTGTTGTTTTCTAGTCTTTGTGAATATCTAGTCATGTACACTTCACAGGTTTTAATAAAATAAAAATCTGGGGGAGGTTTCATTTTTCTAACAGCAGTTCTACTCTTTGAAGTAAAACCATTCTCTTTACATGTGTGTTCTTTGCTATGAAAGCTGATAGCATTTTATTTTAAAAATAGAAAACATAGCCCTTGTGACTCCCCGTGGCACAGTCTGAACATTGACTAAATACTCTTCAAAAAGCCACTGGGAATTTACTACTCCTGATTTACAGCTGGAGAAAATGGGGAGATAGTTGAGTTGGTAGCAGTACTTTTACTCTGGTTGAGAACACAGACTGGATTTGAGAAATGGGCGATTCTGGGCCTTGTGCCTCTTTTCACTAGTGCACAACCTGCTACAGTGGAAATAGGCAGATTAAACCTCTCAGCTGATTAGAGCTGGTTTAAGGCTTTTTGGTTTGCATTATATATGTGTTCTGTTCAGAGATAAAAGTGAGAAATCATTAAACCTGTAGCTTGCATTTAAGAATTCTGTAGGGCTGTGTTTCTGCGACCAGGGATGATACAGTGCAAATACATAGATTCTTCAGCAGGATACCCTGAGGTTTATGGCACTGGGTTAATACCTGATTTCTGTTCTCAGACCTATAGCAGCCCACCATATAAGTGTAGGGAAATCACTTCTGTGCACAGAGTCTGATTTGTTCTGTCAGTAAAACAGGAAGAATGATAGTTAGCCTGTTCTCTGTATTTTGAGACCTATCAAGGAGTTGAATTAATTACTGACACATGAATGCTATGGCTCTGTTGGGGACATTGTTAGCACTGAGTTAAAAATTGAGATTTGGTGAAAAAAGAGTAACATTAGCAAATGTTGAGAAAGATAATTTGCACTTCAAAAAGCTAGTTGTGTTTGCATAAATGTGTCCATATGTGCACACACACATGAAATACATGTAACATGATTATATAAGCAAATGAGCTGTTTTCATGTGGCTTTAAAGCTTCAACATTTTATGCTTCTATAGACCAGCGGTGTTCACTTGCACTCTGTTTGAAAATGAAGTCAATAGACTTGAGTCTATTGACTTGAGTCAAGGTTCACACCTTGGAGTTTGGAGAAATTTGAAAACTTACTTGTGGTGTTTAATCTCAATTGAACAGGTGCTCACATTGAGTTTTGTTTTCTGTAGAAGTAGAGAGGGATCGAGTTGGGCAGATGAGCATCCAGCCAAGATGATACAGACCTGAAGACCTGCCTTATCTTCTGATTTTGGCCCTTTGGCCCTATGTGCAAACCACCAGAAGATTCATATATATTAGCTTGGAACACAGACTTGCACAGAATATTGTTATTTCTGTATCAGTTGCTTACCTTTTATACAGTGCTGACATGCACACACCAATTAGGCTTGGACCATATCATGGTAGACATTGTAAAATATGGTAAATGGCATCATCTGCCTCTAAGAGTTTTTATCCTAAAAAAATTAAACCCCAAGACCCTGTAAACATGCTGCATTTATGCAAATGCCTCTGATATCACACAGAAATTCATACATGTCCTGTGCTGCTCTGATTATTGTATAATTTACTGTACAAATATATACTTCTACTCAGTCAGAAAACTACTATACTATTTTATATACAGTTTAGAGCAAAACAAAAATATCAGATTAGCATAAACCAGTTCTACCAAAAGCTTAAGAGAGAGAGCAGGAAAGGAAAAGACCTTTATTCATACAAAACAGTAAATAGTTTGAAAGGCAAATGTCTTCAAAGGGAGAGGTTGATCGAAGACTTGACCATTGGGGTGGTCTTCACTCCTTATTGCACATTTGTAACCTCTAAGGCATTAAAAATTCCGGTCAGCCATGTTATTAAAAAAAAATCTGAACAGATTTAATCCTCTTTTTTTTATGCAATGCTACTGCTTTAAAATAAATATTTCTTGAGTTTGCTTGTGATCATAATTACATTTTTTGTGAAGGTATTTGTGATGACAGTCACAAAGGAATTGTGGTTGATGGAATTCATTATGAAGCAGGAAGGCAAGGATACTATAGCTGACAGCTTTGTCTTAAAGCAGGCAAAATTACAGATTTCACTCTTAGGAAACAGGTAAAGACAGAGTACCTGGAGAAATAAAAATGGAGAGAAATTCAGTTAACTCTGTAACTTTAAGAGATCCATAACTAGGAAAATATTGTCCACAAAATAATTGGTTCCAAGTCAATTCATGTATCTGCTGATTACATGAGACTGCAGCTCTCCGTGTGCAGCAACTTCTGGATATGTTCTCAGAATTTTGTTAAAAAAACCTGAATTGTAATGACCTTAATGCAGAGAGGTCATCTTTATTTGAGAGAAGATAATTTTATGTTGTTTACTCCAGTTAATATTTGGTGTTGGTCTAGAAGCAAATTATACTGGATAAAGGTCAACACTACACAGCTGAATCTCATGTATATACACAGTTAAAGCTACATGTGGTTTTTGTCTCACCAGGGCAGTTTGTCACAGTGTGATCATTGTGATTGACTCAAGAAAAGGAGAAAAACCACTTAGCACAGTAACTTGAGCTGTTGGGTTTTCATATGTGATATATAAATTTCACATTTTTCATAAATGTGTTGTACACACAAGCATCACAAAGATTCATTGGTACATTCTGTAGTATGTATGCTATAAGGAAGTGTTAGAGAAATGCAAGTTTAAAGTAATTTAAAGGGCACAAATGGAGGTGGCAGAGACAAGCCCAAGCAGCATATGTGTTAATTTTGGGATTTTTTTTGGTAGAAGTTTACTGTGCTACTACTTGTCTATATGTTTACATGAAAGCTGCAAGAGGAAAAAGCTGATCTGAAGTAAATGGGGAAGTTACATAAATTTTGGCTGTTTGAAAACAATCTAAAAACTTAGAATGTGTATTATTTTAACTCATTTGCAAATGTGTGTATTTTGCTGACATATTTTATAATTTAAAACTAACACTGAAAGACTTTTGTGCTTTGTGTGCAGGTATATGTCTCGAGTCCATGGTATGCATCCAAAAGAAACCACACGTCAGCTGAGTTTAGCAGTCAAGGATGGTCTCATTGTGGAAACCCTGACCGTGGGGTGTAAAGGGTCAAAAGCTGGTATTGAGCAAGAAGGATATTGGTTGCCAGGAGATGAGATTGTGAGTATAAAGTCTTTGAGAAAATAAATCACGATTTCTGATATCTTAGCATGAAACTTGTTTTAAT
The DNA here is from genome assembly GCF_024509145.1 of Vidua macroura. NCBI lineage: Eukaryota > Metazoa > Chordata > Aves > Passeriformes > Viduidae > Vidua > Vidua macroura. Next base: position 10,114,979 of record NC_071571.1, read on the forward strand.
TTATATTTCAAACTATTTATAGATTCTGTGTTGGTGCTTGTGAACAGGGAAGTAATGCACTCTTAATTTTTTTTTAACCTTTTCTATTCCATAGAAGCTCTTTCCTCTTGAACTCTGAGTTTTCTGCTATGAAAAACTGGCCAAGTCCTTTGCTGGGTTATGCCTCACTTTTATGTTGTATTCTCTTCTACAGTTGTACAGGAAGACAGTAAATATTATTGGTATTACTTGAAATCCTCAGATGTTCTCAAATCCCAATGGTGTATTTAAAAAAAAAAAAAAAAGAAGTCACAAACTTTTTAATCTTGTTTTAATCTGAATCTGAAGAACAAAGAACACCCTTTCAGGAGTGCAACATGAAAGTATAAAATTATATGCAAACACACATGAAAAGATGTGTTTTACTGATATTCATGAACACCAGGACATTCAATTAGAAAGGATTTTCTTAGCAAATCAGCTGCAGGCATCCAAATAGTGTTCCACTGGATGTCTAACATAAATATTAAAATCCATTTAAATAGGTTGAAAGTTACATGAAGAGAAAAAAAACATGTTTTTGAATCCCTCCATAGCTGAGGTGGAGCACACTCACAAAGTGAGGGTAGTCACATAGACCAGGAAAAAGCTTGAACAATTGTTTTGCCTTGTTCAGAAGCCTCATCTCTTTATTTACAAGACAATATTTTCCTAACTAAAAAGAGTTTTGCAAAGCTTTAAAATACCTGAACTGGGAACTATTGCTTTGGAATATAAGTTGCATTAAATACTGATAAAAGGGTCAGCATTGTCTCAGACATAGCTAATACATTAAATTTTTAAAAAACCCAGAAAAACTCTAAAAACCACCAAAATGCTCCTTGCAATATGTAAGTTATCAGTAAGATCCTGAAAGTGAAACAATGTATTGGTTTTGGTTTTGTGGAAACAAGCAATATCCATAACAGAAAACATTATCATCAAAATTATCTCACTTACACGAATTTAAAGTATTGAAATGCCTTCATTTCAATGCATTGTATTTAATGTACATTATGTCACTGTTAAGATTTTCATTCTAATATCATTAGAAACTCCCAAGGGAACCTTTAAAGGGCATGTTACTGTTCTCCCTGGAAGGAAACATTTCAAAACTCCAGCTTAGCTCTTTTAGGTGTTTCTTACATGAGTTTTATCTGTTTAGAAGTGATATTAACTGTGTAGGCTCAACAAGACATAAAGCCTGAGATCTGTGATTATCTCAAGTATTCTGTATGTTTGTTTCCTCTATTGCTAAGAGAAAGGAAAAAAAAATTATCAAAATGCCTCACAATAGCCATTTCTTATATGATCATTCAAATAATGTTCCTGCTGCTTATTAGCAACATTTGTCTAACAAAACATGAAAGAATTTGCATCCTGTAAATTCCCAGTGAGTCATTAGAATTGCACAATTATTTTATGTCTGAGCAAAAAACGCTTTTTTCTTGACTGAAGATGCTGTTCAAGTCACATGATTAATAACCCTTTAGTTAGAAGCAGACTGCATTTTGTGTATTACTGCTAAGCACTCATACTTTGGGCTGTGACCATATGTGTGGTGGCTGTCTCAGTAGTTCAGAACACCACACTTGACTTAACAGTTTTATGCAAAAATAAAAATCAGCTTCTGATCCAGGCCATGTTTCAAAAGTACCCAAACCCAAACTTTTTGTTCCTAATACTGAATCAAAATGCTGCAGACAGATGAAGCAAAACACATTGACTTGGTATAAAGTCATTCTCTTTGTTCTTTTATTCAGAAAGTTTTAATGAGTAACAAAGTGTCATTGTCATCACTCAACATCAGATCAAGTATTTTCCGTTCTCTGACAATTGGTGCAAACCCATTGAGTTTGGTATGTTCTCTGCTTTGGACACACGGGGTAGTTTTACAGATGCTTTGTCTGCACTTGATCAAGAGGCAGTTTGTAGTTCTTTGTAATTCAGCACTGCTCAAATCTGGTACTAATGACTGTTGAACCATGAACTCAAGTTACATTTCAGTGAGGATAAATACACAGAATTCTTTTTGGAGATGCGGAGTTGCGCTTGGAGGAGATGGAACTCTTCAAAGCAGGGTTGTTAATGTTAAAATAGGGAATTCAGGCTCAAACTTTGGCACTTACAGACCCTTGACCTAATTGTCAAGTTTGGTTTGACTGGTACTACTGGAACTTGGAAAGCTCAAAACAGGAAAGAGAAGACTTAAGAACCAATCCACCACCCACTGACATCAGTGCAGGAATGCTTTTGCATTTTAGCTTCTTTCCTGGCACCACAATGGAAGTCAGCAAACACAGGCTGCTCTAAGGAGATAGCAAAGGGACACATTCTTATCATCCCTCCCCCCACTTTTTATTTGAATATTTGCTTGATGATTTTTTACACTTTTGAAGTTTTGGATCTGAATTTTAGCAGGGGAGAAGATTACTGGCCTTGGCCACAAAACTGCTGAGCTTCTTTGTCTGTTCCTGTAAGAAGTGCCTGACTAGAGGATGCCACATGACCTGAAAGTGCTGGTTGTGATGGTGACTGATGGCTAAATAGTGACAATAATTGAAAGTATAGAGATTATGAAAACACAGCTCTACTTGGAAAATATTAATTTGATAATCTGTGGTGCTTGCTTAGGGGTTTCCAAACATCTGCCCTATCCAACAGGTTGACATAATGATAATCTATGCAGTAAGGACATGATCTCTGATAGGGTTACTCTTAGCCTTCAGAAAAATTATACTACTTTGCTCTCATTGTTCTAGCAGTATGCTGAAGCATACTGCTATACAGTAAAAAAAAAAAAAGTTATCAAAACCTCACATATTTAGTATTATACAAAGGACAAGCTGAGATGCAAAGACAAAACATTTTGAGGACATCAGGAGGTTCTTCCAAAAGGGATGGCTCATGAAAATTAATATTCAGAAAAACTGGAAAAAAAACCCCAACAAACTAATGGTTGGATTTAAGAGTGTAAAATTATTCTGTCAGATATATGTGGGAGAAATATTTTTATGTAAGTTACTAAATTTAAAATGTGGAGTCAGTAACAAAATGTACTGTATTCCAACTGACATTTAAAGACTGGTGCCTAAACAAGAACTTTGCTGCAAATATTATACCTCCAGGGCTTGTGCAGGTATTCATTGTGTTTGTTCATTTGCCATGTCTCCAGATGTTTTGCACATTTTCAAAATGTGTTCTCATCTTACAGGCCTTCTTATCTTGCAGATGATTAATGCATTTGCACAAAATAAATGAGAGAAGAATTTATTTTCCATTTTTATTCAGGATTGTAGTTAGGAATTTTGCATTTTTCTGTTTGTTGATGCATTATTATACAGTTGAACAAAATCTCTTCAGCTTCTTGCCTTGCAAGGGAAATGTCAGTCCTGAAGTCTGGTAATGGAAGTTTACTTTTTTCTTTTTTTCGAAATTCTTTATGCCTATTTCTCACAGAACTTCTGGAATTTGAACATGCTATTTATTATCAGCATAAAAAAAAATCTTCTTGCTCTTTGGGTTTAGAAAAAAAATTGTAAATCAGTGTTGTTAACTATGTTTTGAATGCAGTTGATAAAATAGAAAGGAAATGTAGTTCTTCAAGAAAATAAGAATGAATCTTCTTACCTATTCATTACTATTTTCTGTTCTGCCATGATTTTATGTACTTTTATCTATGTAACATAGTACTGTGTCTAACCCCAAGGAAAGAAATTGAATTTAAGTACCAATGTCCTATGGCTTAATGGGGGGATTAGATGCAGTTTTTAGAGTTAGTTTGTCTTACTCATTTACATTTTTCTACAGTGTGCACTGAGCTATTTTGAGCATTTTAATGTGCCACTTCTTCTCCTCATGATTAAAGTCATAAAGCTGCTCTGACCCAGAGAGAGGCTTCGTGAATGTATAATTTCAAATTTCCTGTGTTCATGAAGCCAAACAATATTGTGCTCTTCTAAAATGGAGATGTGTTCATAACATGGGTTCATTGTTTGCATCTGATTGCAACATACTCCACAACACTGCTGTGGTTTAAAAATGGTTCATAGTGGCCAAAGACTCTAATGAGATGTGAAGAGTGAGGCTTCACACTTACTTAAGGCACTGTGAGCTATTTCTTCACTGAAGAATGCATAAAAGATGATTATATTTTCAAGAGATTATTCTTTTATAGAGTTCTGTTTTCTGATCATTTAATTGATTGCCTATAGAAAGAGGCAGCAATTCTTCTGGGTAGTTAAGTCTGACTGGGGGGTTCAGTTACAGTCCTGTGTATTTGGTCCTCTCTGTACCTAAATTATTGCCTTGCCAATTCTTCCCTCTAAAGAGGTTTTAGTTTAGTGGAGAGCATACTGTTTGGAGGGGAAGTTTCCTTGCTTTTTCCTGCTTTCAGAAAACACTAGAGATACAACTTGCTTTTCCCCAACACACACATGTATTCGCAGTGTGCTAATTCATTACTGGGGATTTTTCTGGTATTTTAAATTGAGAAAGTACTGGTGCTTGCTCAAAGCAACTCCAGATACTTCCAAGTCACAAAGCTGCCTAAATAATCCATCTCTCCACTCTGTCTGTATTCCCATCATTATAACATTTGTTGTAACCCACTGTCAGCACTGTGAGTCTTGAAGGTGATTTCGATACCCCAAGTGATCTCAGACACACACCCAATTATTTTTGTTATTTGATGTGTTGCAGGTTTGATTTTGCTAGGATCAGTCTATGAGAAAGGAGTATTTTTGGCTGTTATGTTTGTGTTAATCTAAATTACTTTAGATTGAGCAAAGGCTTGATTCCTTGCTTGCCATGCTTAATTGCTTTTGTAATTATATTGATTTTTCCATGCTAAGTCAGTATTGGTAGCCAGAAGCTGTTTTTTGAACTGGCTGTGTCATCTTGAGTCTCCATAAATGTGAAGATAATTGTAAAAAGCTTAAGTACTGTCACTGTGAGAGTCTGAATCTTTTCTGTACATAAAATACATTTTAAATAATAATAATAAAAAAAAAAACCAAACAACAAAAGAGAAAACCAAACCTCAATGCAAAACCAGCCTGAATAGCTACCAGTTCCTGCTAGCAAGCTGGGGGCTTCTAAATAACTAGGCTGAGGAATGGTTTTAATGTGCATCCCATTCTTTTCAGTTAGGGGCAGAAGGATAATATAAAACAGCAATAGTGACAGCCAGTGCCTTCATCATGAAAGCTCTTACAACTGAAGAGCACAAAGAGGAAGAACATGTCACACCAAATGAAGAAAAATCTCCTTCAGTATTTAAAAAAAGTCTCTGTTTGCTTTATCCATCCGTATTGCCTTTAATGTGAAGTCCTGCATGAATTCACTGATCCAAAGCCAAACACAGCCCAAGCCATATTAGTTAATATTTTTTACATATTGAACAAATTGTGAATTTTCCAGGCTGGAATGTTCCAGAGAGATGCCTAATTATTGTGAAAGTGCCAGAGTTCTTTACACTTGATGATTCACTGATTGATCCCATGAGAGAAGAAATTCAAACTGGCTTCCATCCCTTAATACCACACATCAGGGAGAGAATGAGGAGGCTTTGAGGTCAGGCCACATGCCAGCCTGGTCACACAAGAACACTCAAGGAAGATAAGCTTCTGAAACTCTTTGAATCTTTTCTGTCTGTCTTTCCATCCTTTAAGGTCCCATCATTCGGAGCTTAATTTTCCAAAGGCTGCCATCAAATCAATCCTTCATGTGCTAAATGCAATGAATTTTCTTGCAAATTATTGTAACAAATTGCAGATGTGATTCTGCTTATTAATAAACTAAAAATAAGTGGATTTGTGAAAGTTCAGAAAAGTAAATATATTTAAATCATCAAATCAAAGCATAGACTATTTTGTCCTAGAGAAGCGAATTAGACTTCTGAATTCCCAACTCATGGAAGAGAAATTCTTTCTGCATTAAAGCCAAGACCCTCTGCTGTCTTTGCATTAAGGCTGTTAACATGCAGCTCATGACAATGGCCTCACAGCCATTCCAGTGGTTCTTCCTGCCTCTAGATGGTTAAGAATAGTGAGCAATTCTCTGCATTCCTTTTCCAATCTTGTTTTTCTCTTTCCATCTGTTCAGGGGTATTTCTTCCCTCTCCTCTGCTCATCTTTATTTTTTGTTCTCTGGAAAGGGAGTTCAGGATCTTGTTTGCAGGATCTTCACATTGCTGAAGGTGACACTAGTAGACTCCATCTGACTGCAGAGGGATGCTGCTTCTTTTAAACTGGTGAAACAACCTTGTCAGCATCTTCACTTGACTCTCTCAGCTTTGCCAACTTGACTTTTAAAAATTCAGTTGATGTAATGCTGTATTCTTCTTTGAGGCTTTCACTCTCCATTCTGGAGTTGAGATACTGATAATGTTGTTCACAGATTCAACAAAATGTTCTTTTTGGATTGAAAGGATGTTTTTAAGAATGAGAATTTACCTTTGAGTTTGAAGTAAACTAGTCAAACTAGTCTGTAGAAAGGTTCCATCATGGGATTTAAATTATGCTAATAGAATAATGACATAGATCAGTCTGTCTTGAGTTTGTTTTGAAAATAATGTATCTTGGGTTTTTTCTACCCCTTTTGTGCCCACCCTCACCTAGTAGAGTTGTTTGTATTAACTTTGTGGGTTCAAAATGCTCTGTATCTCTGGCACCTGATTTGAATCTTTTATTATTGTGCCATGCTGGTCACTGAATTAAACTTCATTGAAGCTGATGGGCTTATTAATATTCATGCTTAATTCACAATAAATGTAATCCCCATGCCCTTCTATCAACTGACAGCTGAAACAATACCAGCCACACCTACAGCACAGGACACACGGACAAGAGATTTAAGGAACCTGTTTAGGAGGTTCTGCTGTTGGTTCAGATAAAATGTTTCTGTGTGTGCTGAAACATTACCCTAAAGAAAAACTAAAAAATAAGACCAGAGAAGCAAGGTAAACTTATTTTAAGCAAGAAAAGGAAAGAAGACTATTTTTGTGCACAGTTCTTGAAAGGAGACTTGGAACAACAAACAAAGAGTTGGTTTATTTCTGGTCTGGATTTCCTTCTTTCTAGGGGAACAAAACCATAATGTGGACATAAACAGCATTGCACCTGATAAATTCCTCACTCCATTACTGATTTATCTCCCTAATGAAAATAGCCTACAAACCTCCTCTTGGCTCCTAAGTTAACCTAAGTTAAAAATTGTGACATTAATAGCAGAGCGAATCCAGTTTCTGAGGAGATAAGTTGAAAGTTTCTATTAACCTTGAACTTGCTTGGAATGTGAAGAAAGAAAAAAAAAACATTTTCACTTGAAATTATTTTCTATTTCTAATATCCTGGAGGAGAACACTTGTATTGTCTCACCTTAAATAATGTACACTGCTACTACCCAAACATGATATTCTTGGGAAGGAAATTGAGATTTATTCATTACTTCAAGAGCACAGCTCATAGGCTGAGCAGATAAGTGTGACAGGGGTTTAAGCAGTCAGTTTGGCTGCTGACATGCTACTACACTTCTTGGAAAAAACTCCATATTTTAGCACTGGGAGCTTGAGTCTGGCTCTGTACTTTGGGACCTATCACCCCAAATTGTCCTGAACACGGCTTCAGGGCGGGAAGATGAATAAAAATCTACCTGTCCTGGCAGAATCCAGAGAACATTTGGGTGGTTTCTGCCAGAAACTGAAGACTTCTCGGACAAACTGGAAATAAATTCAGTGAAAGAAAGCCAAAAGACTTCTGAGAGGATGTGGAGTTCTCTGCAGAAACTGAGTCTTCCTGCATAGTGCATCAGGAGAGGAAACAGTTACCAGTGAAGAAAATGGAAATGGATTGTTACAAGCTCATACATACATGGACTACGGAGAAGGAGATTTTGATCTCTCCCCTGACTGGTGGTTTTGTGTTGGTTCTTTTTAGAATAGAAAGGGTTTCTAAAATAAGAGAATTTAAAAACCATGTAAAACAAAAAATTCCAATTAATTGCTGAGATTGCTAAAACCTTGGCCATAATAAATAAATAAATAAATAAATAAATAAATAAATAAATAAATAAATGTACTTGAAAGAAAGCAAGATACCTCAGTAGTTATGAGGACATATGAATTCATAATTATTTTGGATTTCTTCATGATAAAATATGAATAATGAGTACTTCCAAAGTGTCCTACAGGGGCACTTTATGGGAATACATTTTAAAGATAAAGCTCAGGTCTGAGAAGGAGAGAATCCATAAAGGCAACTGATCTGAATGGATAGATTATCCTGTCTGTAAAAGCACACATTGTAGCTACCTGCTGTAGCAGGTAGCTTTTCTAGAAAAAGAAGGAAAAGATAAAGTGAAGCAATTTTCACAAAGGGATTCTAGCTGCTGAAATTTTTTTGGCTTTGGAAGAGAGATGGATGCATGTTTATTTGTTAATTCCTGAGATGAGCAAAAGCAGTAGGAAAAACATAGATGCAAAACAGGAAGAAATATATCTAGTAAACACAGGGATACAGAAAAACTGCAGGGAGAAAATAAGCTTATTTTGGTGCTGGATTTACCCCAAAGCATTGCTCTAGCATTAAACGTGATGATCTAAGAAACTTTTATCATTGGAAAGCAATCGTCCTGATCAAATATAGAACCTTTACAGTAATGATGAAAGGGAAATACTTTATTAAACAGCTAACTCACCATTTACCTGCTGCAAAGATGGAGTAAGTCCTCTGAGCCATCAAGGAATTAATCACACCTTCCTCGGTTTGAAGCCTAACCTTTTCATCATTGTTCTGATGAAAAGATAAAAGCAGATCCTGTAGGCTACTGAAAGGATGTTTACAGGAGGATTCATGCTTGCTAAAGAATAGATGGAGCCAGGGACAAGGCATGAAGAGAAGACTGACCAAAGGGCAGTGGGAAGACTGCCCTCACAGCAGACCACGGCCTCTGGTGGAAAACATACAGAGTGTCCCCACTGCATTTGAAAAAAAACACTGGAAATGATGTTCCATGACACATAATGTTTTTTCCACCCAGGTGTTATTTGGTGCATGCTGATGTCTGAATGGAAACCAGTACATCTGCCAGGGACCCCTGATAAGCTGCAGATTTCTTACTGGCTGCTGTGCCCAATGAGATAGAGCCTGTTTAAAATAGAGGCCAGTGTGCACCTACCACATCCACTTGAACTCTCTGAAAAAAAAAAAAAAAAAAAGGGGTAGGGCTCTCATCTGTGCAGCTCTACAGATAATCAGCCACACTTTGTAAAACTCCTCTTACTACAGAGCAGTTACTTGGAAGTTGAACAGAATTGCAGAAGTAGTGCAAGAAGAAGATGAGCAAAGGGAGGCATTTCAAAGCTGAGCTAAATGCTGGTATTGCATTTCTGCAGCTCATCAGGGCTGTTAACAACCCTGATGCTCCTGTCCAAGCCTGCTTCAGGTTGCCATTTGTGTGGGGCAGGGATTCCAGTTATTTACACTGTGAGAGAAGTACAAAACAGATAAATTAAATGGGCAGTAGCTATTTGCAAGAAATGTAGAAGTAAGAAGCATTTCTTCAGGTTTTGTACTGGAGGACAAAAGATGGAGTCTTTGGAGTCTCATAGGTAGTGCACCCCCACTGTGGTTCCTGATAGTCGTGAGTCATAAAGATGTACTGCAAGGTTTTAGCAATTACCTTTAGTAAAGCTCATGTCTAATTGAGAAAGCTTTGATGGAGCAGATGCTGCCTGAAAAAGACAGAAAGGAACTGATTTATTAAGAATGGAAAATGTGTTCAGACAGAAATAGATGCTGCTTTGTTTAATGTGAGTGGGGGCATAGTTTCCTGCAGCATACTCTGAGTCCTCTTAAGGAGGGGACCCAGACACCAGAGGAGAGTAATGAAATGGTAGACACATCCATGCTAGAATGCAGTACCACCATTTCTTATATAATAAAGGCTTTTAATTTACAGCAGAAAGTTTGAAATATGAAAGATTAAGTAAAGATAGGAATTACTTCCCAACAGCAGCTAATGACGGATGCATGTTACAAAACCTAAGCAAAATCGAAGATTTGAAAAAAAGAGCATCATTCTTGTGAGGCATTTATTTCAGTGTATCTTTCTACTTGATATGGACTGGTAGTCAATTTTGTTGGGTTCCAATGAAGAGTTACTGAAGGCCAGCAAAAAAAACCTTGACATCAGAACCCAAGATTTTAAAAGCTTCTCTCTTAGTTGAAGGGGGGAATATGTAAAGAACTCTGATTTTAAGGCTGGTAGAGGTGAGAAGAGATGGAAGTGTTCTTTATGGCTGTTCCCAAATCCTAAAATATCAGAATCCAGAATATTTGCTTCAGAAATTTTGTCTTTAAATTGGGCATGCCTATCTCATTATATGTTAAAGAAATTAGAATCTAAGAAATAGTAGGAACTTATTTATTGACATTCTTTAAAGGGTTATGAAATAGTCATGGAAAAATTACACTAAAGTCTTGGCCTGGTGATGAAAATTACTTGAAATAAATGTAGCATGTAAATACTACTATTTTTAAATAATTTATATTTTTAAAATTACTTCTATCTGCTGGCAGATTGCTATTCTAGATTCCACCACTGTGACTGACCAAAAGTGTTACATGGTAGGTGAAATCTACTGTGTATCTGCTAATACTTTTCCTTTAAACTAGTGAAAAACTGCTGTAAGTTCCTTATCCACTGGGCAGCTGGAGCTCTAGGGACTGTTAAAGCTTAGAGAACATGCAGGGCTGACAATGAGTCTGTGCACAGGTGGGTCTGAATGAAAATCCAGTGATCTGGAAGGAGCTGTGTGTGCAGGAGTGTAGGGGAGAGAGAGGGGAACACCACAGCAGCACACATGTAAAAGAAATGCTGGAGAAGCACTTAGAACATCTGGGGGGGGGCGGAGGGGGGGAAGTGCAAAGAGTGCTATGGGACAAGTGCCACACAGGAAATGCTGGGAACCATGAACTCCATGGGAAATTATTTCCTTCATTTGCTTCAGATTGAATTTAGAACAACAGAACTGTGTGTATTCTATTCGTAAATGAACATGATCGTGCCAAAGGGGTAACTGACTTATAACTGTCTTTCCCATCTATGTGACCCTTTTTTTTTTAGCTTACTGGATGGGTCCAAAGGATATCCGTAATTTGGATTGTTTGGGAAATCTAGTTCAACTGTGTGAAACCAGCAAATCCCCATAAGGGGGAGTTTCATGAATAGAGTTTTGCTTTTTTCCCCCCTCCCTTTTCCTCTCTCCACCTGATAGTAGTGACTTAATACCGAGTATCTGGGCTACCATTAAGGGACTTGGAGAAAACTGATTAACAGGTAAGAAATGAGCTACATTAATGGAATGTGCATTATAAGAAGGCAAAGTGGTCCTTTTAGACAAAGTCTAAGAAAGGAGGTTATACTGTTTTCATGTGTTACACCTACATATAATTTATATGAAAATGAAAATTTATTACTTGTTTTAACATCTTTTTTTTTACAATAATTACGGGCTTGCTGTGGTATGGAAGTGACCTAATAGTTACAATTGTGACCTCTAAGTTATTGTTAATTTTACTGTCAGTATGTGCTTCACATCTCCTACTTAATGGTATGCTAATTGTACAGCAGGATGTCACATTCTCCAACATACAGATTCCCTATTTCAATTACAGCTAAGTAAATCTCCATTACTAATGAGTAAGCATTTCTTTTCCATGTACATTTGCATTATAATGGACATTTTCTTTGTGCACTAAAATTATTCTTTCCTTGACAACAACTATGTATTTTATTTTACAGTAAATGCTACGACATGATGATTCATTCCTTTCTGTTGGGTTTATCTGTATTTAAATTGTCAAATGCTCTGGATAGCCTGACATTTTCTATCCCATGTTATTTTTCTGTACTTCCAGAATAAATGTATGTATTTTCTTTAAGACAACCTACTTAAGACAAATGACAAAGAAAAGTAAGCTTACGTGCCAGTCATAAATTAAGATGTATATTTGAAATTGTTGCAGTACTTCACTCATGTTGCCGAGTGAATCTCAGCTATTTATGTCAGTGCAAAGTGACCTTTACGATATAATGTTTGACAGATTTGAATATAAAGAACAAGTGGCCACGTGTGACACATATGATGGCATGATCCCGCTCTGCTTAACAGAGCATAGCTCTTTGGCTATTACACACAGTCCCCCAAACTCATTTGCTGTCCTGCTGGTGCATAGATCCACGACTGCAGCGGGCAGCTGGGCAGGACGAAGGGGGAAGGTCTCCTGTTGGATCTGAGTTACGCGGCTTTGCTGCCAAATCCGCTCCCTCTCGGGGCCAGTCGCTGGTGCCGCTGAAGCGCGCTGAACTTGGGCAGAGGATTCCCTTTGTCTGGAGCACAGTGACCCGGGAGCCCTTCCCTGCCCTGAGCCAGAAATCTCAGTCCCTGTGGCGGAGATCCTTCCTCAGTCTGCATGGCCCTGGGAAAATGTGTCACCTTTTATACACAAACAAGGACTGTGAGTTTTATTGATAAAGTGATAGCCTAACCTTTGATGATATACAGCAAAGGTGTTGCTTTGCTTTTGGTGGGGCAACTCCCTGTGCAGTAAATTATGTTAGAAGAATCTTATTTAGATGCCCAGAGAAGGTTTATGTATCAAAGAGAGTGCATTAATTAACAATCATTAATATTCTTGATGATTTTTAAATTGGCCTGGTGGTGGGTATGTATATGGATAAGAATGATGGGTATTGAGTTCTTTTAATCATATAAGTATGTGGGATATTTTAAAGAAATAAAATGTGGTGAAAGTGTCAGGTAGCATTCCAGGAATGCAGGAGGAAATGTATGCAACCAAAAGTTAGAACTAACAGATTGATTTCCTGGTCACTGTGCATGAATTCTTTCTAGCCTTGTGTATATCCTGATAATCAGATGGCTTACAGTATAGATACAAAGTTTGTTTTGTTTTTATTTTGAAAGGCCTACGGTATGCAGCCTTTTTCCCAGACAGCAGCAAAAAACAAGGTGAACAATTTTTGCACTATGTGGTTTTGAATTCTGTCATATTTTCTATTACGTTTCTGTCTTCCATTAGGATAGCTTAGTTTACTCTCTTAGCCACCACCATCATCCATATCACTCCCGGTCCCGAGCTGAGTGTGCCCCCCGTGTGTCCGGGGCTCCGGGGCTGGCAGTGGCCGCTCGGATGTCGCAGCTCCCGGCGCTGTCACCGCGGCCGCCCTTGGGCCGCCGCTTTCGGGAGCGCCCGGCGACACCTGGCGGTGCGAGCGGGAACTGCAGCCCCGCCGCGCCCGCGGCTGCCGGAGCGGCCTGACCTGCCCGACCCCAGGCGCTGGCGGCCAGAGCTGGGCACAGCTAAACGAATCCCATTTCCTGCATGAAAATAAAGAAGTTAATAAATAAATAAAGTGCTGGGAGCACATTCCCCTCCCATTCACACTTAGGTAAAACGATAGAAGCAATAACCAACATTTCATTGCTGTTGGAGGAAAATTAATGCCTCTGACCTCGCTATTGAAGTCAATAGGGCAGATGTCCACAAGGGTTATGTACCTTTTTTTATCTTTTTTTTTTTTAACTAGCTTTTCAAATATGTTGCACAAATGACTGTTTTATGTATACTTATGCACTAAATATACTGCATTAAACTAAAACTTTTTTCTGTGAAAAACCTTGCATTTAGAAATAATGAGGTTTTCAAAACTTTAGAGTGTGAATACTGAAGGAAGCCTCTTCTGCTGTTTTATTTAACGTCATGGTTTCTGGCTTCAGTGTATGGTTCTTCTTGCCAGCAAATATATTTCCGTATGTTTATGAAATTCCACATCTCTTTGCCAGCATATTTCTTAACAATGGAATATCTGGGAGATACGAATATTTAACTAGTACAAACAAAAATTAAGAATCTTGGAATCCTGATTCTGTGGTGAAATTGCAGGACCTCTTGGGGTCTTCTCAGTTTAATTTTTATCTAAATATAGATTCAACCAAAACTGATTATTTTTCTTGCCTAATGGATGCTTTACTGCCACCTGATTTTTTTTTCATCTCCTACATACAGTTAATATAAATGAAGTACAAAACACTACTTTATCCTGATTTCTCTCAGTCTACAGGCAAATCAAGTACACCAACAATGCAGTATCTTTAGTTGTTTACAAAATATCCTAAAGAAAGGGCTCCCAAAGTACACAGCCACTGGACTTTGGAAGGGGAAAGATTTGGTGAAATAAGAATGTGTTCTTTTAGCCAAATTTGGTGGTATTATGCCATTTTGAGATACACAGAATTTGCTAGTAAAATGAAATGAGGAGAAATGACAAAAGGTCATGTTACACTGTTAATCTGCACAACAAAGGAGGGCAAAGTTCTGAGTTCAAAAATCACTGGTTAAGATTTCATAGGGTGGTTTTTTCCCCCCCTCTAAACTTGCTACCCCTGCAATCCAACATTCATGGTACATCAAGTTTAGTGCAGGCAGTCTGGGTTGGGGCTGTCCCAAAATCTCTGTGTGCATGGGGGCTCTGGTCAGATGAGTTCTGTGCACAGCACGGCCGCTCTTCAGCACGAGGGACTGGAAGTGCCACTTGAGCGTGGCACTTCTTACACTGCTCCGCTGGAGGAGACCTTTCACACAAGGACTGCACTTCCCAGGCACAGAATAACGAAAATCAGAAAAATGCCAGTCCTGGCAGTCAGTGGGAATTGCTAACTCCACCTTTACAACGTGACATTAAAAACAGCTTGATCAGATTTTTATCAAGATAATTTATTGAAGAATAGGAGTAGTTTTTTTCAGAGATCTGAACCCATTGAAAAGTGACATTTGACATGAAAAGGCATTGGGAGTTTTATCTGAGATATGACAGCTATTTTGTCTTTTAAGTGTAGAGAAAACTGTGGCATTTCAGATAACAAACATAAACATTTCACACTGGCCACTGGCAATTCTGCTTGGTTTTAGAACTATAGATTCCTAGAGCAAAATTCTGCCTCCAAATTATATGCATGCTGCTCTCATTTATTTCAGGAAAGCTTGTGCACATGTTTCAAAGGTCAGAATTTGGCCGTTGGGGGTGAATTTTCAAGGAAGAGTATATTAAAGACACCTGTGCATCAGCAGAACCATATCCTTTGTCTACTGCAGAACATTTCAGGAATGAGCCCAGTGCTATTGAGCACAGCAAGTGAAACATTTTATATGTTTTGAATTGCATTGGGATTGCTTAGCAGGAACATTTCTTGCAGTAATTGGTTCATGATTTCATTTATTTCTTGTAACTCAACACTTTGATGCTGAAAAGTTGTCAGTTTTAAGAGAGTAAAGACTGGAAGGGACCGCCCTTCAGAAAATTACAGTTGAAAATATAATGTAACAATCAAACTAAGGGAAATAGTCCAAGAAAATAGGTATGGTCTGTTGAGGTGCACAAACTTTTGTTTGCAATCTAATACAGAGAGGTCAACAAATGTTTTACACAAAGGTAGAAAACAAACCCACTTTTTATTGTGGACAGGGCTCATATTTGAAATTGTAACTAATCAGACAATTGAAAAAATTAAAACTTGGCATTCATATTCTATTGGAGTTAGTGTGTATTAAATTGATGAAGATCTTTAAGCACGTAGGTTTTCCCCTGATTTTTAAACATTATACACTTCTTAAAAATGTTTATAATGTCTAATTGCTGCTGGATTTCAAGACATATCAATTTTGTTCTTAGTTCCTGCAGATTTTGACAGAATGTCATACCAAAATATTTTGTATTTTTTGTAGGACTGGGAAACAGAAAATCATGACTGGTATTGTTTTGAATGCCATTTGCCTGGAGAGGTGTTGATATGTGACCTGTGTTTTCGTGTGTATCATTCCAAGTGTTTGTCTGATGAGTTCAGGCTTAGAGACAGCAGTAGTCACTGGCAGTGCCCAGTTTGCAGGGTGAGTACCTATGAGATTTCATGTGCTGATTAGAGGATTGATATTCATTAATAGATTTATGAAGGTGTCCAGATGGTCTGGCCAGGTTATTGGGTAAAGAACTGAACATTGAAATGATGGTTCATACCTAGAGCATCTGTACAGAGGTACCAAAATGTGGTGCATGTAGCAGATGGCTGTTTTTGAAGACTCCAGCAAGTTTTACTTGCACAGTACCCTGTGCCAGAGTGTGTGCACCTGAGTGCAGTAAACTGTGGGAACCTTCAACAAGAGTAAACAAATTACTGTATAAGATGCTACTGTTTTTACTTAATGCTGTTTTAATGAATCATTTTTGTATTTTGATGACTTGCATTCTTAATATTTTATTGGAACGGTATTTTACATTATAAAGCCACAATCATGTTACTGATGAGGCTAGTATCAAAAATATGGAGTTAAATCCTGCTTTTCATTTACTGATGTGAATTCTATTGGTGCAAAAAGGGCAATCTGGATTTCACTCATGGCATCCATATCTATATTGGTTTTTCTTTAAAAATGCTATTCTTATGAATATGGCAGGGAGACAGCAAAAAGCATTTCTTATATACTTTCCAAGAATAGGCAGATATGTTGTCTACATGTCATTAGAAGATTAAACATTCTGGTCAGGATGGTGCTTACTGGTACCTAGCCTTGAATCAGCCAAATACCTGTTGCTGTTGTCATCTCTGTGTCACCTCCCCAAATGGAGCATGTCACTAGGCTTCCTACAGAGCCAGGCTCCCTTCCTGTGGAAGGAATAATGCATATGAATGTTTCAGATAAAATTGTTGCTACAGAAAGGCATAAAACTGCCAGTTCCACTCTGCTTCGGATTGCTGGAGAGAGAGGCACTTCCTTTGCTAAAAGCTTGGATTAGCTGTAGAGCCCCAGACTGACCTCAGGATGATCTGTGCTGCAAGGAATGTAAGCTTTCAGGCACTTTGTGGGATGGGGAAGCAGTTGTTGAAAACATGTGGATTGTTTTGTTTCAAAACAGCACTTTTTGACTGCTGTTACCTTAGCATGAGTTCCACAAAACCTGTTGCTGTTGCCTCGGACTGGGAGCTCTCAGGGTTTAGGGAAATAGTAAGAATATCAGGCCTGCCTCAAGGAAGCTGAAAGTAATGAGAAAGAAGTAGTGGCAGGGAAAAAATTGTTAAGAATAAAAACATATACTGTATCTCTCCATATTGAATTGCTAGCCTTTAATTTAGCTACTCAATATTCCCTCTGTTAAAAACACAAAGAATGACCATATATAGATGAATTATTTTCATATTTTTAAATAAATCTCTTTAATAATTGTTGGGTCTTCTTACAAGTATTGATTATTCCTATAAATAGTTAAAATTAGGTAAACTGCATCCAGTCTTCAGTTTGCTAGGAATTTTAGATGATGCCTGGTGAAGGTAGAGGATGTGGATAGTTTATGCCACCTTGTGTATGAGGTGGTTTCATAACATCTGTCTTGTACCAGAGTGGAAATGCTGAATCATTGCTTGGAATATGCTCTGATACGTCAGCTTTGAGAACAGTTTGACTTTCATCATGAAGCCTTGAAGTCCTTTATGGCAATGATATTAAATAAATGTTTACCTTAAAAAAAATCCTGTGAAACTTGAGCCATGTGCTCTCTGCCTATCCTTCTGTATATTGGTTCCTTTTTTGTTATACAAATATTAAGGAGAGGATTTGGGGACTCTTAAATACTTCCTGCCCCAGAGGCCTTTGGCTTGCTTAGTGCCTCAGGTGATGATCAACCTATTTTTGTGGATATTGTGAACACTATGGCAACCTTTCTCCCCCAGTGCCAGCAGCTCCTATTTTTCTTGTTAATTCAAATCACTTCAAGCCCTAATTCTGCAAACTTGGGCTAAGGAGGCTTGCACAGTCCCTGTAAGTGTGGGAGTCAGCATCCTTGTGTCAGTAGTCATCCTTCAGTATTCTGTTACTTTCTCCCCACCCTCCTAGGAAATGACTGCTCTAATTTAATTTTAAAAGCAAGAAAGTGGCCTATATTCAAAAAACTAATAATGTGGAGAGAGCCCTGGCTGATGTCCAGAGGGCATAACAGAGCTTAACCATCTTGCATGAGGGCAGTGGGGGATTCACACTGTGTTATCAGCAGTAAATAAGTATCTTCAAGAAAAGTGATAGCTGGGACAAAGAGATACATATATTTTCATATTTAATTCCATAAGTGGACATGGCACTTTTCACTTGGAGATTTCAAAGCTCTTTACAAAGGTGAAGTAAAAGTATGTTTAAACCATAATGTATTGAGAGAAATAATCGAAGAACACTTCATTCTTATGTAAAGATTGCTCTTGTAATGCTTCCAAAGTCAGCAAGCCTTTGGATTTTTCATTTCACAAGTGCTGGTTGTATTAGTTTGATCAACCAGTGCAGCTTTATCTTGCACACTTGGCTACTCAGAAATATTTTATAAAGGCCATTGCTAAGGATTTGTTCATAACTCTAAAAAATATTTTCTTCCCATATCATTTATAACAATCCCTTTCAGACCTTGTTCTGAACTCTGTTTGCCTGCTCATGGTTTTTCTCCATTGCATCCATAAACAACAATGTCCAGTTCCTCATTTGTTTCTTTTTTAAATTGGTGGGACCGCTCTGAATATTTTTGTACCCTATATAACTCTCAGCAGGAGTCAAAAGTCAAACAAAGTTCAATTCAAACCACATTGCACTGATTGAAATTTTTCCCTGACTGTTGACTAATCATTGTCTTAAGTGAAATAAATTGGCGTTATCAGCAAAATTCCTGGTAGACAAGTCACAAGAGAAAAGCTTAATATTGAATGAGCTTAGAGATTACATTTTTCACTACTGGAATAGTCCGTTCCAGACAGGGTTAGTCAACTCAGTCTCTGAAGGAAGGATGTAGAAAACTTGTACATTTATTGCTTCTCTTCAGTTATATAAAACAAGGGAATTAATTTTCTTCAGCTGTTATTTTAGTACCTAAAGACTACAAAAAGTACTGCCAAAATACTAATTATTTGGAGGGGGAATAGATATATATGAAATTATGAGTAGGGGAATTTTGATCATGTTGTTGATCATTTTGATCATGGCTATTATTATTTCTTGTCTAAAGATCCAAATTAAAAAAAAATATTATAAGAAGGCAAAATTAAGCATTTTGATATATCATTTGTCAGAGAGAAATAAGAAACAGAAGGGAAGAATTAATCATGTAGTTTCGCTTGACTACTAAATTTTTTTACAATCATCTGATCAGAGATTGGTCTTCCATACATGTTCTTTGCAAGGACTTATAGCCAATTTACCTGTCATAGTCAGAGTGGGTATTCCAATATTCCTGTGGTTTATACATAGGAGACCAAAGTAATCTGTAGAGCTTAAGATATTAAACACTGTGTTGGTATCTATTCTATAGATAGGCTTTCTCTGAGTGCTGGTACTGTACTGAGCATTTCCTAGAGTACATAAAAATAAACCATTATGCAGTTCACAATCAACTTCAGGCAAAATTTGACAAGTGAGAATGACAAGCAGTGGCAAGTTAGAAGCACAGGAGGATGGAGGTTACTTAAGTGAAGTTACACAAGTGCTTAGATCAGGGGGGTTTAGGTACCAGCTGTCAGTCAGGGTGGTTAATGTCAAATACAAGGAGGGAGGAAAGAATCTGGCTTTATTGGCTTATTTCATAGCGTTATGGTAGGAGTTTGAGACCTGGATGGGAAAATATATCCTTGAAACAGTATTTGGTATGATCACACAAATAATAGTCATGGGTTGGTGGGAAAAGGGCAGTCCTAGTGTAGGACCAGTTTTAGCAGCACAGAGGCCACACCTGTGAGGTGTTAGCCCTCACCAGTCCCTCCGTGCACCCTGGAGTAAATCAGGGAGCTGACAGAGCTGGGCACTGCATAGGGACATACTGAATAAAGTAGAAAGGAATTTGTCCACAGCAGTGAGAAAACTGGGTAAGCTCCACTTCCTGCCACCTTCTTTGTGCAGATAAAAGCATATTTAATTCATACAATGCTTCATATTCAGAAAGTGCTTAATGCACCATACATGTAGAAATCAATTTGTGGATTCAGCTGTAACATTTCCAAAAGCACCTGATGCTTTAAAAAGTCTAATTTTACTGCATCTGATCATGAAAGAGGCAAATCTTAGGGCATATTTTGCTCCTGCAGAAGCTTTTCTGTGTGATGCTTAAGGCACACAGTGCATTGATTGCTCTGAGACCCATTCCATGTGCCTGCATACCTTTCTTAATGGTACAGGAAACCTGAGGACCTGAGGGTTGGAAGTTTGAGAGGGCAGCAGAGCAGTAAAGCTTTCCATATGTAGCACCAAATTCCTCTGGCAATTTAAGCCCTAAAAAAGTCCAAGGGCCAGTGTGTAAAGCAAGAAGTTTCTGAAGAGCAGTGGTGAGTGTGTATTAGACTCATACTTATAGTTCCCCTCTGCAAATAAACCCCTGGAAATCTGAATTGGTTCTGAAAATGCAACTGATGCCTTAGAAACACATATCTGTCATTGAGCAGCCTTCACATAATCCATCACTGAACTGAAATGCAGCTCTTTGATGTGTGTATACACAGGACAGGTGAGAGAGGAAGGGAAAAATATTCATTAATGGGAGATTATAGGGAAACAAAAACCTCTTTAAACAGTGCAAATATAATTTAAATGCCTATAGCTAGACAGAATGCTGGCACTGGCACCTTGCATTTCTTAGAGTTTTCCTTTTTTTTTTTTTTTCTCTTCAAATGAAAGAAAGCAACTGCAGCACAGTGGCCATTGCCACCCTGGGAGTTGAGAGCTAACTCAGAGTGCGGAGGTTTGTCACTTCCATCATCCCTGGTGCTACTGCAGGATGGTGTTTCTGGGAAGTGCCCCTGGCTTCTCTAGCTTCATGTGGTTGGTAAAGTCTTGCAGTGAAGTCCTGCACTATAAGCATCTCAGAATTGCTAAATAAGTCACACCTGCACAGTAGCAATATATTGCTACCCTCTTGAACAGCTAGGCTGTATAATTAACCTGGAATATTGAATATAAAGAACAATGTAACCTTCAGGTACCAGCTTCTAAGAAACAGATGTGCTGCAGAGAATAAGGCTCATAGAAGGTATTTCCTGCACCCACAAGAAAAGAGTCAGGCTGCAGGCTTGGCCTTTCACCTACCAAATCTCATTAATCTCCTACATGAGGATTGCTGTTGGGAAGGCTATTACTTCACTCCTTCATCCCCTGTCTAAACACATAGGCCTGACCAAGTCTTTCAGTTTACCTTGATTCAAAGCAGGAGGTTTGCAGATTTCTCTGTAGCAGGGTGTGACAGGAATTGTCCCTGCTGCAGGTTAACCCCAGCAGGCAGCTAAGCACCACAGGGCTGCACGTCCACATCTCCTCAACTCCCAGCTGAGAAAGAAAACAAAACAAAGGTGGTGCAAGGGCGGTCACTCCCCACCCTCATGGATAGATCAATGCCCAGACAGTTCCCAAGTTAAAGATGGCTAAATTCCCCCTAGGCCCCCTCCTCTTCCTTTCTATTGCTGAGCAGGAGGTTATATGGCATGGAATAGCTCTTTGTTTTGTGCAGGTCATCTGCCTTGTTGTGTCTTCTCCCAGCCTCTTGGGTTCTCCCCAGTCTGTTCACTGTGGGCACAGCAAGAAACTGCCAAGGCCTTTGCACTGTGCAAGCACTGCTCAGCAGGAGCTGAAACATCCATGTCTTACCAACACTGTTTTGGTCACAAATCTAAACCACAACACCACACAAACTGCTGTGAAGACAATTACTTTCATCCCAGACAGACCTGCTACAGTCCTATATTACGATAATTTATCCCACAAATAGGTATCTAAAAGTATAAGGATCCTGACATTTTGGGGGCTGGATTGAATCTCAGCAGTCTCCTTGAAACAAACTTGAACAAGGTTTCCAGTAGAGTATCTTAGTAGATCTGACAGGGAAAAGAAAGTGGATCTTGCCACTATCATTGTTTTTGTTTCCTGAAAGTAGGAAATTAGAAGACCTAATTTTCATTTATATTTGCTTCTACATCACTCTGCCTATAAAGGGGGATCTGAAAGTGGGTATATTATCTTGTGTCAGAGCAATATAAATAGATTTTATGCAAATCATAGTCCCCATCTAGTATTATCTATTTTCTTGCTTTAAGTGGCTCTAGGTTGACAACTCTGAGAACACTACAAGTCTTCAAAATACGAAGGAGGGTTTTTTAATTAAAAACTTACACATTTTCCATTATAACTTCCAAAGAATGTGTGAATGCTACCTCCTAAATGGCTAATTATTGTTGAAAAGTGAATGAAGTGCTTGAAATGTAACTGGCTTTCTACAAAGGGTGAGCAACCTTGCCATAAAAAGACATTTTGCTGGCTCATAGGCTCCAATTCCCTAAATTTATTACCTTTCAAAATTTAGTAGAGGAACATGGAGATCAAGTTTTTCTTAAAATAAACCAGTGTAGGGAATTGAAGGAAAAGTGGAAAAATTAAAGTTTGCCAGAATTGGCAAGTTAATTATATCATTTTCATTGGTGCTTAAGATGATACTAATTGCTGACATCAATAACTATACAAAGCCAGCTATCTATCTTTTCTTATGATCTCAAGGATAAGACTGTAAACCATCTATCTCAACAGTCTCTTTCAAACTGTCTTGCCCAGCAGGGCATGAAAAATGGTTCACATGAATTCAGAAATACTTTCAAAGGATGATAAATTCCAGAGCCATGTCAGAAAAAGAGGTGCAGGACTAGTCAGTGCATGTGAGTTTTATTGTGTCTTTATAAGTTTCAGTCTTTTAAAATGCTGTGTCATTAGCAAGCACGCAGCACTCCAGTGCCTGAAATGACAAAATGACAGCAGTGTTTCATAATGCAGATAATTTAATGCACATTTGGGTTTTCATTTGCAGTGGCAATGTTGGTTTATGAGAAACTGAGTAGGTGATTTGAATTCCAGCAGAATGCACGTTTCTCCTGGTGGTCAGAGTGAAACATGAATATACAGAATATGATTCAGATATACAGTGCAGGATAAATTCTCTGTCAGTCCAGAGTTTCGAAGGAAGGTCAGGCAACCATTAATATTATGAAAATAATGCTTAAAGGGACTGTAGGTTTAGAAAAACCTGGGGCTGGCCCTTTCCACAAGAGAGAGTTTGTCCCAGTCAGGAGGAAGCTGTAGTGTTGTTATGCACAATGCAGTGCTGAGTAGGTTGGTGACCGAACTGGTATTTCAGCACAGTTTGGAATGATTCTAATCGCTGTTAAGCAATCAAATGAGCGGCTTTGCAGGTAGTGCTGTGTACAGTTTTGTTTCAAGAAAGGTAGTAAGTACAATCCTGAGAGGTATAGGTTGCAAGTTTGCTGTAGCACAGAGGAACAGCCTGTGGTTTTCAGTGTCCTCAGTGTCTTGTAGGAGGAATATGAACAGGGGACACACAATCAAATCCTATCGGCTTTTTTTGTGCTAATGTGTAATTTTACTCTTGCCAAGTAAATTTGTAAAAGCAGGTGCTCTGTACTCAATGTGTGTGAGCCCTATGTCCAGAGTCATATATAAGTAATTCAATGAAAAATAGCACACTTCTAGTAACTGATAATTTTTAAGCCTATTTTATTTACATGTTAGAACATGGATTCATTTTTTTCTTGTGTTTGCTAAGTAACCATCATCTTCACAATTATGTGGATCTTGCTAAAGACCATCAGATTTTGAGGATGCAGGTGTAACTGAGCCAGTTTGGTCCATACAGTTTGCACACAAGTGGTGAAATGAACCATGAGAAGAGGAGAAAGCCTGGCAGTCAGTGCACAAGGAGGTGTGAGGAGGACTGAATGCCTAGCAGGAGATGTGAGCAGTTAGAAACACTTCAGGGAAATAGACCTGGAGCCCATGCTGTTGTTTCACTGTGCTTTTGTTTTGGAGAGCTACTGTAGGTGAAAGCAGGGAGGAGGTAGCACTTTGCAGACAGCTGTTGTAGGGCTCTGCAGAGCTGTGCACAGCTGCTGTGAGCTGGGATTGGAAAGGCTGCTTTGTAAGAGCACATTAGGCATTTGCAGAGAGACACCTTCTCTCTAGCAGCACATTTTCAGTATGCAGGGCTTCCCACTAACCTGGTTATACTTTGAAGGGTGGGGTAAGTCTTTATAATAGTCTAAGACGAGAGGGAAAAACTCTGGATCCTGAACTGCTAAAAAGTAGTGATCTGTGTTCCAGAATCTGGGTTACATTTTGTTAAGGAAGAGCCACAAAGCTCCCAGACTGCTATGTTTCTTGAGCAGTAAAAAGTGCTCTGAGTTTCTACTGGCTAGAGCCAATTTGTCTTCCTCCCAGATGGTGTCATTTTGCTTAGTAAGCACAAAATTTGTAGCTGGTACAGGATATTATTTTTAAAATTATTTCTTATTTTACTAAAATTATTAATGCCTTGCTAATAAAAAGACCATTAAATAAATTTTCAGCTGCTCCCTAAAATGACTTTCTTCATTGCTTTATTCTAATTAGACACTTTTTTATGAGAGGTTTTTGACAAACTACTATGGATACAAGTGGAAATAAAACTTGCAATTTTTCTATAGCTGAAGTTCTCAGCCCAGACATAATTCAAAATAACAGATATAGTCATAGTGGCGTGTTAGTGTTACTAACTTCTCAGAAAATATTTTCCCTAAGAAATAGTGTTTTATGTGATTCAAAGTTACCTTTTCAAATAAGGTGTTAATGCAGAGAAGATGTTTATTGGCTGGATTTTGAAGTCAAGTTTAAAATACTAATATGATCCTCTTTTTCTTTGGCAGAGTATCAAGAAGAAAAACACAAGTAAACAAGAGATGAGCACATACCTGCGGTTCATCGTGTCCCGCATGAAGGAGCGGGTGAGTCTGAGCGGGGAGCTTTGCTCAGTGCTGTGCTGCACTGCAGAGCATCACTGTGGTTGCCCACCTGTGACTGTACAGGAAGGAGGGCTACAGGAGGGTGTTTTTTATTTCTCCTGTCATGAACACTCCTGTCATACACTTACCAGGCCTTGAGGTTTGGATCAGTGTCACCAGGTTATGCCACGGGCCCGTGGCTGCTCTGACATGGACACGTTTCAGGTCTGAGACACACCTGATCTCATGGGTTTGCCCTTGTGTAGTCCCCACCTGAAATATTCCAACCTATTGCACTTTCTAATCATCTTTTATGTGTTTTAAGCAGATTCTAAATGCAGTAACAAACACTGTCTCATGGTCCTTTCAGGCTATAGATCTAAACAAGAAAGGGAAGGACAACAAACACCCAATGTATCGAAGGCTGGTGCACTCAGCTGTTGATGTTCCTACTATACAGGAGGTAGAGTGACTTGCTTTCTAACTTCAACACTGGTTTTGGTGTCTTTTAATAGTGAAAGTCTAAAAATTCCTAATCCTGTTTAATTCTCTTTATGATCAGTATTTCAGTTTTGTATCCAGCATTAGATACGGAAGCTTAACATGTCAAACTTTTCCTCATAAATAGGTAATTGAGTGAAACCATTTTCAGTGGTGCCTGGTTTTCAGACAGAGTATCCTCAATTCCTTTTATACTAAGGTTACACTAGCATCTGCAGGTAGCTAAAGTCTTCAGAGAAATTATTGTTTAACTAAATCAGTGAATATAGATTCAAGTGCCTATGTGTGCTTCTTTACCCAATGTTTTTGACCATATTCTGATTTCAGTCATGCCTTTGTGTGATGTCAGCTTTATAAACATCTAAATGATTCATAAAGAACCAATCACTTTGTTGATCATGAAAAACCAGACTCACCCAAAACATCTGTTTTGCATTAATTGTTC
The DNA here is from genome assembly GCF_024509145.1 of Vidua macroura. Lineage (NCBI taxonomy): Eukaryota > Metazoa > Chordata > Aves > Passeriformes > Viduidae > Vidua > Vidua macroura. The sequence continues at coordinate 10,140,847 of NC_071571.1, forward strand.
CAAAAATAAAGTACTAATAAATATATTGTCCCTTTTTTCTGAGCCAAAGGTCTGATCATGACTCAGATAAATCAACTGCACATGACCATAATAAACAGGATATTCATCTTTACTCATTCCTGCAACTGGATTGCTAGGCAGTGCTGTGGTATATCTTGCCCTTTACAAGCACAGATGTGAAGAGCCTTTGTTTTATTATTAAAATACACAAATAAACAATAGCTTCACTGACAGTATTGGAGACCAGCACTGCTGCTTGTCTAGAAGTGCTGGCAACACTGGTTGAGCCTGAAAATAGGTCAGGCCTTTCTTTCACTCTGTCAACTTCTCCTGCTTCCATAGAAGGTCTTTTGGCTTTGATAGCATTCTACAAGATGATGTTGGTTTTTTTTGATAATTGGAATTGTCATAGAGGTTCTTGAGAGAGCACAGCTGAAAATGCTGCATTCCCCATTGGACAAAGCCATACTAAGAAAATGAATTGCATGGCTCCATGTAGGCATTTTTTATGAGGTTGGAAGACTGGGACAATCAGCTTTCATCAGATAACACAGACTGTCAAGTGAAGATCCTGGAAGCTCAGTCCTGAAAGGCAGTCAACATTGATTTGAAACTAGCTGATATTTTAAGGTACAAAATGTTCAACTCAGGGAACATATTTCAGTTTGAACAAATGTTCTGTGCCACACCTTACACTGCAGCTACTGCAGCTTCACCTTGTTACAACCAGGAAAACCTTTTTTAAACTTGGTCAAGTATTAAAGGATCTGTTTTACTTCTGGGCATTGTATAAAGGGCAGCCAGTGCTCAGGTACTAACAAAACAAAGAGTTGTAAGTATTCCTCTTGTATGCAGGAAAAGCAGTGTCTGATCTATGTTGCATAATGCAGACTTCTGTGAAAGCTTCTCTGCATAAAGTAGGTAGAGCACTTTGAAGAGTTTTCTCACAGCCTTGTGTTTTCTTTTGTGTAGAAAGTAAATGAAGGAAAGTACAGGAGTTATGAGGAGTTCAAAGCAGATGCTCAACTGCTTCTACACAACACAGTGATTTTCTATGGAGGTAAAATACTATATTTACTGTTTGCCTTGTTTGATTTGTCTTTATTTGTAGGAAACTCACAAGTCCAGGATGAATTTGGTATTAATTAGTCTTAAGTGTGAATGAGATAATTTGAAAGCCCATAAAAATCAAAGTGCATAAGGACTTTTTAGGGTCTTTTCTGGCCCACCTACTACAGAACTATTTTCATCCTCCCTGACTAAACCTCTTAGTGAGAATTACACTTTTTCCATTCTTCTTCTTCAGCAAAGCCCTAAGTCAGTCTATACTGCAGATTTTTGCCAATATACATATGTTATCCTAGGGCAGGGTTTTCTTTGCTGTGTCAGCAGGAGCATGTGCTATAGACATATTTCTTTTACTTTTGGGCAATATCTGCCATATTGTGACAGCAAATGTAGCTACATCCACACCAGGAGTGTGCTGCTGGTGCAGTGGGGAGGTACAGCCATCAGAGAAGCTGCCAGGCACTGGGAAGGTAATGAGTGACTGATTGGAAGGCAAAAAACACCACCACCATGTCCAGAAGCTGTAGCCAGGTCCTGTTTTCCAGAGCCACCATCTCAGGAAGGATGTAGTTCTCCACTGCAGACGTGGCCCCCATCAGGGGGACTGGGAGGAGAGTGGCACCAAGTCTGTTTGCAGCCCCAGGAGATTCACACTGTGGCAGGTGGGGAGAGATGTGAATATGCCAAGAGAGGAATACAGGGAGACTCAGTGATAAACAGTCTGTGAAGCAGCACTCAGAACACAGAGCAGAGAGGAGAGGTTTTAGGACATCTGCAGTGTGACATTAAGACACAAGCAGAGAAAGGAACTGAACCCATACTAAGAGCAACTGTGTCTCCCTGCTGCTGCTCCTCCTCAGATACGTACTTGCATTGTTCAGTGTAAAAGCAGTATTGTGGCATATAAATATGACACAGAAAACAAATATTGAACTGATTGTTAGAAAATTTTAAATGGAAGGACTGCTCAAGCGATTAAATTATGTTTTTTCTTCTTAAGCATGACAATTATAGCATGAAAGTCACAGCAATGAGAGCTGCAAATCTTTGTGATCACTGTGATCATACTGTGATTGTTTATACCATCTATTTTTAATTTATAGCGGACAGTGAACAAGCTGATATAGCAAGGATGCTTTACAAAGACACCTGCCATGAAGTAAGTACTACCAAGTAACCAAGATGTAACCAAGATACTTGATTTTCATTTCAAAACCTAAGAAATTATTCTTCATATTACAAAAAAAAAAAAAAAAAAAAAAAAAAAAGCATGTGAAATTGAATTATAAATTTCCTCCACAGCAGAAAATTATAAATTTCCTCTAGCAGCAGATTCAGAATTCCTTTTACTTTTTCTTTAGGTTTTTTTGTTTGTTTGTTTGTTTGTTTTGTTTTGTTTTGTTTTGTTTTGTTGGTTGGTTGGGTTTTGTTGTTGGGGTTTTGTTGGTTTTTTGGGTTTTTTTTTGCAACTAGATGATAATTTTAAAAACACTGATATTCAAATTTTAGTTTTAAAAATAATAGAGCAATACATATTTGGACTAGAAATATTTACTTAAGTAAGTTATTATTATAATAACTTAGTAAGTTATTATTATAACTAATATAACTAATATTTAGATTCCTACTAAATTCTGTAATTGTCATAAAAATATTTCTCCATATTCAGGGGAGACCAAAAAATACAGCTGAGGATCTGGCACACTTTCTCCTTTTGTACAGTTGAATTACTTCTTTCAAAATGTACTTTAAATATTTGATGAATTTTAAGAACTGTTCTTTGCATTTCATCTATAATAGATCATTAATATGTCAGTTAGTCTTCTCCCTCTGCCTTGGTTTTCTGAAACATGAATGACGTTTCTTCAGGTTGTCTTTCAGCCTCTCACAGCCCACCTTTAGTTTGCATGGGCAGAAATAACTCCACCAAACTAGCAAGCAGGGCTGAAAAATTTTACTACTTAGGGAGAGGGATGCTACTGAAATCACGTAAATAGGATTTTTTTTGCTTATTTACCATTTTTTTGTTTTTCAGCTGGATGAACTGCAGCTTTGCAAGAACTGTTTCTATTTGTCAAATGCGCGACCTGACAATTGGTTCTGCTATCCTTGTGTACGTTGCTGACACAGATTTTTATTTGTTTTCTTTTCTGTTTGAAAGCCTGCAGTTTTGGTGTCATTAATGCATTGAATATTCCATTTCAGAGGGCTTGTTTCAAAAGCATGGTTAAGACTCTGTAAGCCTGGATATTTTACACAAGTGAAGTGTTGATTGAAGTTCAAAGCTGTAACAATGTAGGTTATAAAACTTGGGTATCAGCCAGTTACAACAGTTTCACAAGAAAATAAGGAGCTTACAGAACTAAAACTTTGCTCCTGAATGAAACTAGAAAGACAAGTTAATTTTTAGGCTGCTTAAGATCTCTGTTTTCAATAGACGGTTGCGCCCTTTTCAGACTTCGCGGTTTTGGGGTTTTTTTTTAAGTTGATCCAAGCAATCTATCTAACAAGGAAATGTAAGAAGATAAAAATGAAGATAGCACTAGACACAAACAGTAACCATACTTTTAAGGTACTAGCATATTATCACAGCAGAATATTTGTGGGAGATAGCAATATAATATTTCATATCCACTAATAAATACAACTTTTTTTTCCAGATACCTAATCATGAGTTGGTTTGGGCCAAAATGAAAGGCTTTGGGTTTTGGCCAGCCAAAGTCATGCAGAAAGAGGACAATCAAGTTGATGTTCGCTTTTTTGGCCATCACCACCAAAGGTAATTTATTAATTCCATGTGCTGCTTTTTACAACAATTTACAAGAATTTATCTCATCTGTCATGTTGTAAATCCTGGTTTAGCTTGTTGCCAACATTAGAAATACTGAATACTTTGCCATAATTGTTTCAGAAGATTTAAATTTCAGTCTAACACATCTGAAGTGTCTAAATTCAGTGGCTTAGAGGTTCTCTTTCCACAGTTGCCAGAAGGATGTTCCTTAATGCCATTTTAATTAAAAACAGTAAGTGAACTTCAGCTGTTTCTTCAAATGTGTAGCAGTCTCCTAATCCAGGCCAAGGTGAAAACTGGACAGAAATGTACTCCTTCCACCAGCAGTATTGACTTCAGGCAATTTCTCATTTGAGCTGAGGCACTACAATTTTGTGGTTTAGTACCATGATATATATCACAAATGTTTGTGTCTCACTGCTAGAACATTGACAGGCCTCCTGCTGGGAGCCAGTTTGCAGTTTCAGAGAATCCCTCTTTACATTGGTAACTTGTCTCTTAGAGATCAGATTTTTGTTCTCTCTCCAGCTGGTTGTTCAACATTTGGGAAGTTTGTAGCACTGTGACAGTGGATGTACTGGTTTGGATTATTTTACTGTTTTATTTATATGCCTATAATGTGAGGAGAAGAGACATTTCTAAATTAATTCATGGTTGTTGGGAGATGGTATATTTTGGTGCATCCCAAAAGGACCTAGACAATTCAGTAATAGAGTTTTAGTTACTGTTTATTTAAATTGCTTTCATGTAACTTTCACAGTATGTAACATCTTTTCACTTTTTATATGAACTACCAAAACTTTCTAATAATTATAAAGTGAGTTATAAAGATCTTTACTGGTGCCTCAGTCACAGAATGTTTTCACCTTGAATCTGTTCATGTATACAGTTTAATTTGTTAGTTATCTTTGGCTTTAAGTTCACACAGTTTTAAATTACTTAGTAAAGTATCCTGGCACCTGTGGGATGAGGTGCTTGCAATTTCTTAAATGCATGCTGATACAAAAGGCAAAGGATGTTTAACTGCAGTGCCATTGCTTAGTTACTGTGCTGGGCTTGGACAAAAGGCCAAACTCCTGGTTGGTATAAATTGGCATTGTTTCTTTGTCTTTACTCAAATTAAATATATATTGCAAGAATCAAGAATCTTTTCACAAACATGTCATTTGTTGAGTATTTAATCTGTTAGGCAGATGTGCCTGGCAGTGACTCTATATCCAATGTCCAATGTTGCCTGGTGCTTGGTATAACCTTTCAAAATGTCAAGACCTGCCTATCTAACTCTCTGAGGATTCTCTGAACATATTTAAGTGGACAAGGTAACTTTGGAACCATGTTACTGCCATGAATTCCAGTCCAAAGAAGTACAGCAGTCCCCATGGAAGTTCAGTCCTGGTAGACAAGGGCCCAGGACACAAAATTCAAGGTGATGAGTTGGTGCATTCCTTGACAGTTTTAGGAAAGAGGTCAAGAGCTGAATTGGATTAGCATAGGAACCTTCAGTAAAAAAAAAAATCTGCGTCTGAGGGCATTTAGCAAGAGAACAGGTAAGAGATGGTGCTGGGGAAGGTTTGTGGCTCATCAAAAATGAGACTTTTAGCCATAGCACCAACAGCTAATGAGTATTTATAATAACAAAAATTAACAGCATGCAGTCCATTTTTTTCGAATGTGTTGAGTTTAAAAAAAAAATCAAAAAGGAATTGTCAGTGATTGACCATTGTGAAAAACTACTTTTGAAGTCAATTTCTCAGGTTGAGATCCTTCACCTGTATTTCATGTTTCTGAACCTGTCTGTTCTGTGTATTCAAAAGGGCCTGGATCCCCTCTGAAAACATTCAAGACATCACAGTTAACATCCACCGGCTGCACGTGAAACGCAGTATGGGATGGAAGAAGGCCTGTGATGAACTGGAGCTGCACCAGCGTTTTCTTCGTGAGGGGAGATTCTGGAAATCAAAGAATGAGGACAAAGGGGAAGAGGAGGCAGAGTCAAGTATCTCTTCCACTAGCAATGAGCAAGTGAGTGCCGCTACAATATTAGCAATTGGGGCAATTCATTAAGGAGTACAAAGACGTGTTTTTGATTAATGTGCTGTTAATTAGCCTTGTGCTCTGTCTGCAGGTTTGTGAGGACAAGAAGGTTCAAGGGCTTAGCCTCCCTATCACTTATTCTCCCTATCTCCCTTATATCCCTATCTTGCTATCAGTAATAGCAAGAATATAGATTTTCCTCTTTCCTCAGTTTCTTGGATGACCTTTGTGAAGTTTCAAAGCACTTGTCATGTACAGCACCTTGATGAGACAGATCAAGATTTCTAAAGTTAAATAGGAATGTTCAAGTCAAATGTCACAGATATCAGATGGACTGCAACACTACCTTCTTGGAGCCCTATCAAGGGACAGCCCTGTGGCTGCTCAGCCTTTTCACAGCTAGAGTATGTTCACTTTGAGCTCTATTCTGCCTTCAGATCCACAAGTAACACCAGCCATGACATTTTCAGCAGGTCCAACTGAAGTTAGGTGCAAATGTTGTACTTGAGGACCACGTGACCAGCAAATGATTAAAGTAATAAAAAATAATTCTGCAAAACAAGAAAAATTACATTGTCTTAACAAAGAGCACAAATGGCCAAGATCCAAAACTTTGCATTTCCACATTGACATTCCCTTATCATAGCTGATCTTTATTAATCATTCATTGTCCAAGAGGGTGTTATATATTCACTACTTTTCAAAGTTTGCAGGATGCTTCTCTGTATTTTTAGCAGCCCTTTCCCTGGCAACATCTTTCCTCATTTAAAACCACTATCCTTCCTCTAAGTCTGTATTCAAAAAAATTGGTGTATTTTGACCCTCTTCCTTTGTCTTTTTGTCAAACAGGTCTATCACTCAATCTAGAACTAAAAATGTAAAAGTTTATAAACCTCTATGTTGTGGTGGGAGGTTGTTCCTTATCAAAGTGGTTTTTAGGGGTTTTTAGCCTTTGTAGCCCATTTATTTAAAGTCTTGTGTGCTGTCATACAACAGCCTGTTGGTAAAACAGGAAAATCGTCACAAATAAAAGATAACTGATATTTCCCTATTTTTCCAGAAGTGTCAGTCACAGGGTCTGAAGTGTCCATTTACATATTTTCTCTATGATGCCAATTATTTATCCATGACTTGGCTAATGCTTATACCTGTTTTACTGGTTTCCCAGATACAGGAACACAGGAGTAGCCATCAAACTCCCTGTTCTGCTGTAGTCTGCAATATCCTCTTACTAAGACTAGCTAGTACTGCATGCTTCAAAAGCAGGCATAAGACCTTCTCTACAAGCACTGTAAGATAATTACCATCCACTTAGATCTCATCCTTGTTTCTACTGCGAGACTGACTTTTATTCTAAAGCATAAAGTTCCATACACCTCCAGTTATAATCCACTCTGGATGATCTTACCATATTTACATACTTATATTCTCTTTATAATCACTGCTGTCTTCTGGATCCAGCAAGATCTGATTTCTAAGTATGGGTCACTGATATCAGAATATCTCAGAAAACAAATGTTTGAACTTGTGTGTGCAATGGAGAAAGGAATTATTAAGAGTATTTTAGCAAATGCATGTTGAATGGTAGAACTTGTTCTTTAATTTTGTTCCTTCATGCAGTCATAGTCATCAGTGATAATGTAGAAAGTTTATTGTGTGCACTTCTCATTTAAGAACATTTCATTAACATTTCTATTTGATACCCTAAATAATTGCAAATAATGACAAATAAAAGCCACATCAGTCATGTTACAATAAAAGCCACTTACATGAACTGTTTTTTGAGTTGATTCAACATGCTTTTCTTAATGTTCACAGCTGAAGGTTACTCAGGAACCAAGAGCAAAGAAAGGACGACGTAACCAGAGTATGGAACTCAAGAAAGAAGTGAGTAACCTCAATTACTGTGTTTATAGAGATAGCAAAGTACAAAATGTCTGAATTTTTAATAGACATTCCTTCAATTTCAGTCATCTTTTAGTGATGTTACAGTATTAGCCTTGGAAGTTCCAGTCCCACAGCTTGGTACTCCTTGCTGACAAGTGTAACTGTGCCTCCCACATGCAAGTAATGTGTGTCATCATGAGAATACCCTGTATCGTGAATACAGCAAGCCAGCTTACAACATTTCTTTTTTAATAACAAATTCAGGATATCAGTGAGTCCATGAACAGCAGAAATTAGGAAGTTCAATCGAAGCTATTAAGTTTATGAACTACCTTACCCACTTTGCGGGGCTTCCCCGTGTATCCCGCTTGCGGGATCAGGGAGCCAAGGGCTGCGCTATTGCGCGTGTACACAAGGGGGCACTTGCGGAGAGAGCCGTAAATCTGTTCCCGAGCCGCCAAGGACTTTTCCTGGCCTCCTTCCAGCTGCCCGAGGAACGCTGAGAAACATTTGCACATATGTGTGTTCCCTGCCAGAGTACTCGGGATGCCAGTGCAGAGCAGGGTGCAGATACTGTAGCAGCACAGCTCTCTGTGGTGGCTGGAATAGGGACATGGCCACTGCTAATTCCCGGGCAGCTGCCTTCCCATTGTACCTGATCCTGCAGGAGGAGGATTGACATGCCATGGATGTCATGGATGGGGGCAGTGACACAGTCGGTGCTCCCTGGGGCACAAACTTTGTTTGAGTGCAAGACAGGGAGATTACAGGAGATGTCTTGCCATTCTTACTGTGTTTTCTGTCAAGCAAATGCTGTAATTTGCTTCATATATTTATGTCTTAACATTTGCCTTCTTGGCTCTGATCAGTGATCCAGAAGTCAATCACAGTGACCTCTTAGAGAGTAATTGATTGCAAAAGGGAATACACAGCCTTTTGAATGATGTGAGCAGTGCCTCATCACACAGACAAGCACAAAGTCCAGTCCTGAACAAGGCTTTGTCTCTACACTGCTAAATGAGCATTAAAACATCTAATTTTAATAAAAAAAAATATCATTTCTATCTTCAGACACTTCAAATAGCAATAAACATTTCCAGGAGTATAACTTCAATCTGCTCTAAAGAGCAGGAGCAATTGGTGTTACATTGTAATAACACAGGCAGCTAAATTCAGCAGAGTACACTACAGAAACAGTGACTTCTTTCTTGATAATTGTGTAATTATACAGAGCTTCTGTGGTCATCCAAGTCTAGTTCCATATTATTGGAAGCAAGATGTAGACTCTCATTAGCCTTTCATCTTCAAAGGACCTTTGAAGTACTGATCAATCTTTGCAGCACTTCTGTGGAGTCAGTGGAATATCACAGACTCCAGTGCAGCCTGTTGGGTCAGAGTAAGCCCAGAGTTTGCCAAAACAATGCAGGAGCTTAGGCCATGCAACTACAGTCTCTTTAGGCAGAATATTGTGGGGGAAAAATATCTCTAGCAAACCTCTAGTAATCCCAAGGAGTCGGCACAGCCTCCAAGGTTTTTCATACTTTTGGGGAGGTGAGGCTGGCTGAAGTCAGAAAAGCCTGACCCAAGAGTCTTCCCACTCTCAAGCTGGTTTTCCACAGGGATCCCACATTTTTTCTTCAGGGGGAACTGATCAGTTAACAGGTTGACTTGTTCTATTTTGATATCTGATTTACAAGTTTGTTCTTTCTCTGCAGGAGCCAGAACCTGAAACTGAAGCAGTAAGTTCAAGCCAGGAAATTCCCACAATGCCTCAGCCCATTGAAAAAGTTTCAGTCTCAACTCAGACCAAGAAGTTAAGTGCCTCTTCTCCAAAAATGCTGCATCGGAGCACCCAGACCAGTAATGATGGAGTGTGTCAGAACATGTGCCATGACAAATACACCAAAATCTTTAATGATTTCAAGGACAGGATGAAAGCTGATCACAAAAGAGAAACTGAGAGAGTTGTGCGAGAGGCAGTGGAAAAGGTAACACTTGTTGAACACCACCTACCTAGATTGAGGAGAGGCGATTTTGGGGATTTTTTCACATTCTTTTCTATTTTTGTAACAACCACTCTTACCAAAATGAATAAAAAATGTTTTCCAAAAAGACCACATAAAAATAGTCTCCATTATTGCTTTTTTAGACCATTTCTATACCAATAAGCCTACTTTAAACAGAAAACTCTTGGCTTTTTTGATTCTTGTCCAGTGAAATCAGTTTGTGATCCAAAACTGAAACTAATTGTTCATTCATGAGTATCTGTTTCCAAAGCCTTTCTCTCCATTGTTAAGTGTGATTCTAAACAATGTCATTGTTTAACTGCTAGTCATAAATAATTCTTTTGTCCATCTTCTGACCTAAAGATCAAATCGGGTCACTGAAATTTGTTTGAATTTTCTTATCTAATAATAACTTGTTTAAAATTCAATGTCTAAGCTTGACCTGGTCACCTTTGGCTAGGGCAATTTGGAGGATGATTTGTCTGACCTCACTTAAGTTCCTGTCTTAAGATAAGATGAATTTCCTTCTGGATGAAGGACTGTGAAATGAACCTAGGCAGTTCAAGTGTTAATCCTGTAGGATTAAGACACTGAACATTTAGATACCTGAGCAGGTGCAGAGGAACCTCACAGACAGTGAATACTAAAAGGTACCTCTTAATGAACTCAGAGATGTTCTATTTTGTATTTTCCATTGTGCACTTGCTGTAGATTTATATGCAGTTGTAGATTTGGAAAAAACAAAGTATTTTTTAAAGAGAAATTAATAAATTTATGAACTTATATGCAAATATGCATAGAACTTTTTTAGCTGTTATTGTAGATGCCTAGCAGAGTAGAAATACAGTGACATTCTTATTTTGATTAAATCTGATTTTGTTATATCTCTAATTGAGTAATTTTTATTTCCTAAATAGGAGAAATCTCTAATTAGGTGACCTCCACCTGCATCAATAATAGAGGTTTGAAGAGTAGAGGTTTAAATGAGACACTTTTAATTCCAATAGCTGTCCCTTGACTTCTTTTGCTGACTGTCTTTGGCAGCTGCGTACAGAGATGGAAGAAGAGAAAAGGCAGGCTGTAAACAAAGCTGTGGCCAACGCACAAGGAGAGATGGACAGAAAATGTAAGCAGGTAAAGGAGAAGTGCAAAGAAGAATTTTTAGAAGAAATAAAGAAACTAGCAGGTCAGCACAAGCAACTGATTTCGCAGACCAAGAAGAAGCAGTGGGTAAGTGTCAAAAATTCATCACAAGAGAGTAAGTGGAAATGTATAATGCATCCTGCAGGCAATTGAAGGGATTTCTTCCTTGCTTTTAACTGAACTGCTCTTTCATTGGTCTTTAAGCATTAAGGCTTTTTCCTTCATATTGCTGTTTCAAATCTTCTTCAAACTTGTTGTTCTGATTACTTGCCATCTTAATTTGTTAGTGCTAACAGCAACACCTTCTCGAGTCCAATCAGATCTTAGAATCAAAAATATTTTTTTCTAAATGCAGTTTTACTCCGTATAAACATGCTTTCCATTATGTTAACACTTCTTGGATCTTGAGACCTCAGAGGGTACAATATCTGGCTGCATCAATTTGGATTCCCCTGCTAATAAGGCTGTTAGTGATATCCTTTTTGGCCTTTTCCTCTCCTTGCTTTTTCTATAGCTCTTTTATATTCCTTTATATTTAAAACACAGCATTCTGAAATGTATTCCTCTCTTGTTTGGTCCTTAAGTGCAAATCTGCAGCATCAGCTACAAAAACCATGTTGGTGTGCCCTCTAGAAACGTAGAAATAGACATCTAACTTACTGTTCTGTTACACACCACAAACTTTTCCCTGCTTTTATTTGGACTGTGGCTGGTGTTTTCTCAGGCTGGAGTGTGTCCTCCCACATGGCTGTACAGCACTTAGCCAAACACTGCAAGATCCATAAACTGTGCTGCTTGCTAGGAGCAGAGTGCAGGTGAAAACTGCTCAGCTCAGGATCTGGGACCTGGCACACGCACAAACTCTGCTATTTCGTTGTTAACTTTCACAGAACAGGGGAGCAAAAGCCGTCGCTGAGGAAGTTACACAGCACTGTGACACCTGCCTGTAACACACAGAAGGGTGGGCACAGGATTGTAGCACTGGTGGGGCTGGAAAGGAGCAGGAGCCTCTAGGAGATGGCATGAGCCAAGGGACAGCCAGTCCTGCCACCCCCCTGCAGCCCCGTTTGCCTTCTGCTATAAAGGGCTGTTTTGCTGCTGCACAGCCTCATTAGTCCCTGTGCTTACATGAAACAATGGTCCCTGCAGGGAAAACTCTGCTCTGAAGAAGAGTGGAAAAAATACTCAGGCGAGGCAGTCGGTCGCTGACTATCACAGTTATGAGTTTGGTTTTTGGAAAGAGAATAATTACTTCAAATGCCAGAGCTCCTGTAGAGTCTTCAATTCTGTTCCTCACAGAAGTTTTATTGTGGGTGTTAGGATGGTGCAGTGCTTGGGTCTCTGTCAGTAAGAGAATTCCTCCCTGTCTACCTGTCTCTGCAGACCAGAGAAGTTGTTTTTGACTGACTTGAACGAGATACTGTGTTCAGTATGTCACCAGCTGCTGTGTGCATGTGCTTTTCTGTGGCACTGGAGAGGGAAATGGAATTGCCTTTGCCCACTATAAAATACGGCAAATTAGCTCTGTTCTGTCAGAAGTGAAGAGCACATATGTGAACCATTGTCACCATTCAGCTGACATGCAGTAACTCGGGCACAATAACATCATTGTGAGGCTGGACTCTTAGCTCTAGCTGCTTTTTGGTGGTTTTGAAGGTAGAATTTTCAAAAGAGACTTACTGGAGTTATCTGCTCCAATGTGCCTTTACTATATCCTTCAGACTAATAAAAAAATGCCCTGGTACCACATCACTGAATTTATTAATGAGGGCATAAAGCTTCTCTACTGAACAAAACAATCAAAAGATAGAAAGAGTATTTGACAATCTTGCCTACTTCTGTGGCCTCAAACTATCTGTCAATCACCACCCTAAATGAAGGCATCATGCAGGCAGCTGGTTTGCATGTGGCAGGAGAAGGAGGGTCAGGATAAACACCTCTGCATTCAAGCTGATGGATCTGCCTGCCAACACACAGCCCCAGGCAGCTGGACTTGGTCCAATTACACAACTCCCCAGTGATTCTTCCTTCAGTGGTACTAATGACAGTCCCTGGTGTGTCGTACTGCACTTGTACACTGCTATTATAATGATACCTCCTTACCAAAATCTCATGTAATTAACACACATACTAAATTAGTTTTGGTGGCTTTGCTTTTTAATTAGGAGCAGAGACCTCAGGTTTTGTGTAATGCTGATGTCTATGCTTGGGAATACAGCTGCTATTATTCACACTGTATTTGTCTTTTTCTCATACCTAAAAAACAAGTCCAGTTGGGACAAAGGGATCATTTTGCTGGTGGTGTACAGGGACAGGAGATGTGCTTCCAGCCCTCAGAAGACTAATGAATAGTTAAAGAATAACAGTTCTTCTTTCTCTAGGTGGTCACAATTGGCTTAGCCCAATTTCATTTTTATACTTTCAGAAAAAATTGGTTTAATACAGATACCTCAAGTAAATAGCAAACAAAAGGAAGAAATGTAAAGGCAGCAGTAACAATAATGAGATTATGCAGCTCCATGGCCTCCAAGGTTCAGGCTGGAGTGTTGGTCTTGATAATGTTTCTGTTTTAGTTTCTCTAAGTTCTTTTATTTGTGTATAAGACTTACTTAAATTGGTGCATAGATTGTTTTTCCATTGACAGCTTTTAACCTTTTTTTCTCATTCAAATTTATTTACACATATATTTATTTTAACTTGCAACAGGTGGTCTTTAAGTGAATGAGCATTGTCTGATGTGTACTGTCTGAAACAAAACCCCAAGTGATTGATAACGTTTAGAAAGAGGAAAATACAAAGAAAAGAGGAGGCCTGAGGCCAGCTGGCATTTTGCCTCCAGTGCCACATGTGCTGGCACCAGCACAGATGACACTATTTTCCTTTTGTAAGTGGAGATTTACATCCCACACTTATGGCCAGCATATGTAAAGGGAAGTGCAGGACCCACAGATCAGTTGTCCTCTCCTGTCATAGCATTTTTTGATCTCTCCAAGCCAGCAGATGTGAATTTGGTCTCTGGGCTGAGGCCCGTGCTGTACATAATGGAGAGAGCCACAGCTGTTCCCTGCACCTTTCCAGCAGATGATCCTAATGGCTCCCACAGGCTTGTGGGCAGCCAGCAACATGAAAAACCAGGAAAACTGCTCTCGAGAGGACACTTGTTTGCAGACGTTTTTACAAATAAACTTCTCAGGAGCTAAATTATGAAAGGAAAATGAAGAGGTTCCCTTCTCACACAGCTAGGGCAGTCCCTTTATTGCTGATGTAAATAAATGGTTATCAGTTTAGCCAATGTAAATGTTGGCTTTCTTGGATCTGTCTTTCAGTACTGTGAGTTGTTGTGGTTTTTCTTTTGAGGCAGTTGGGTTTGTTTCCTTTGTAATTCTCTGTTTTATTAGCAAAGCTGTAGCTAGACAGGACATAAAAAATAAATTGTGTGTTATTCTGTGGTTTGATAGCAGCCTGCACAGACTGTGTGATATCCCTCCCCCTGTTCCCCATCATGCAATAAGCATTTCAGACTGGATTCCTAAAGATGCCTCCTGATTTTGAGCAGACCAAATTCAGAAAGACAAATTTAAGGCCATTAGAAGCTGACTCTCCAGGATGCAGAAGTATAAATGGTACCTTAAGCAGCAATGCCACCTTACTTTATGCAGTTTTGTCAAAATAACAGTTTATGCTTTTGCAGCACTGCCTTAAAGGGGCATAAACCTGCCTGAAGACAGGGCATGCTGTTTCTGGAGCTGCTGTACCTCCTTGATGGCCACCCATGGTGCTGACCAGCGTGTTGCATTCCCTTCCTTACTTCCTCAGGGGCCACAGGGTTATTTTCCAAGTAGCTCTTCCAGCTATCAGAAAGCTGGGGGTGTTCTCTGTGTTCCAAGGTAGAAATCTTTGCTGCAGCTTTCTCCAGAACCAAATAATTCTGTATAAATCATAGGCTATGCAGCATCTTTCTTTCAGGAGTTTTGTGCAGTGCTGGCAGGCACGACAAAGGGCAAGAGCCCAGGTAGCCAACCTGTATATTACAGGCCTTCTTGGGTTTATCTAAGGCTTGGAGGAAAAAAACACTTTTTTGATCTTCTCAGTAGCACTGATGGAGCACAAGGTTTTCCCTTCAGGAGGTGGCAGTGCTGGCTGCCAGTCAGCAAACCCTGGTGACAGCAGTGTCCTTACAGGCTGACCCTAGATGGGCTACAACAAACCAATAATTCTTGTCTCTTGGGACGTTATTGTTGTGACTTTTGAGATTTTCTAAACCAAAAGGATCTTCCCCAGCAACCTCTGGACAAGTCAGGCTTATAAAGAAACCTCAGAAACACTGATTTTCAAGCCTGTGCAGAGCCTGTTGTGCCAGCAGCGCCTTTTGATTTATTGTGGCTTTTAAGACATAGATCAGGGTGCTATTACACAAATGTAGGGTAAAAGATGGTTCCTGCGCTGTGTGCCTGAAAAATGTCACTCCACCATTCTGAGAGATGAGTTTTCTTAAGTGAGAGATGATTTTTTGAAAAGCAATAATCCAGACTCTGGAAAATAGGAAAGCATTGTGTGGGTTTGCTGAAGATTGCTGCTTCACTCAGCACGTGTGAAAAATGCCTGGATGCCCCCGAGCATAAATAAGAGGAACGTTGCTCTGCACGTGCTGGTGTGTGCAGGGGTGAGGAGGGATCCTGCCAGGGGGGTAATCCCATCTCATTTGTTCTCCCCAGTGCTACAACTGTGAAGAGGAGGCCATGTACCACTGCTGCTGGAACACTTCCTACTGCTCCATCAAGTGTCAGCAGGAGCACTGGCATGCTGAACACAAACGTACCTGCCGCAGGAAAAGATGAAAGAGTTACTCCTCCCCTAGAGCACCACCCCAATGATTGCTATTCTCAGACAGAGCGGTTTTTGTTTCAAAAAAAAAAAAAAAAAAAAAAGCCAAAATTGTTTAGAATTTGCTTCCCATTTTGCACCAGCCTTTAAACACTTTTCTTAGAAGAAATTTTGCACAGTTATTTCAGTCTTCTGTTAAAAATGCTCCTCCAAAATTTTGTCGGCAAAATTAATTGAATATCTGTTGGAGCAGGTTACTTCAAATAATTTTAAACTAGAGGATTTGTTGCATTTTCAGCAAATTTTAAGACATTTTTAGGTTTTACAGAGATTTTAATCTTTAAAAACAGCAGATCTAAAAACAGAAAAAATGATGCAAGTTTAACAAAAGTTTAACATGTTTAAAAAACATTTAAAAACTAGTTCTGAATGTAAGAAGTACAGAACTGTTTCAGAAAAACGAAGCATACTACCTTGATGTAACATTTATTTCTTAACCTTGTTGAGCTGGTTTTGTTCAGCTTAATTTTACTGTTTAAAGGCATTATCTATTGGTTATACCAGTGGGTACATGATTGAATTTAGGGAACAGGGTTGACACAGCAGGTGCTAGTCCTGCATATTTTTTCTTAAATATTTCCCGACTGTGTTTTATTTTCATTATTTCTTTTCAATATATAACTTTTATAACAAAATATTAGCTTTGATCTTGTAGTTTAAAATCACAGGGAACTGGGGTAATCTTTTACTGAGCTGGATCTTAGAGAAAAATGAATATTTAAATTTTGAAGTTTGCACATTTCGTCTTTGTTCTAACATGAGTGCTTATAACAAGAATAAGAAAAGCCAAAAAAAAAAAAACAACAGACAAACAAAAAACCCAACTACCTTTATTCATACTTGGAATTTTGAGGCATACAAATTACTTTATTGCGCCCCCCTTCAGCCTCCCAATTCAATGTCATTTGACCACCTCTGATCTGGTGTCACCTGGTCCATTGTAACTGATAACAAAAGGAGAAAAAGCACTTAAGTTTCACAGAAGCCGTTATGTTTGTAGTAATGGGTCATTGCCTAATAATGAGCTCCATCACTGTACTCAGAATGAAGAATAATGCATGTTAATTTTCTTGTATTAAAGATGCCGTGATTTGTAAAAAGTCTGTATTTTGCGGAATGTCTGGATTAAGAAGCATTACCAATAGGAATGGATCGATAGTTGAAAAATGATTTTCTTTTTGTTTGTTTTATATATAGATATATGAATTGCATCCATGTTCAGAGACAATTTTTTTAAATAGATGTAAAGCTTACTTAAATAGCTTTTCTTTTAAAGTGTCTCCACATTTTAGTTTCTTTCAAAGATTGGTCTTATACTGAGTCATATGCCCATTAATCATCCAGCTATTTTTTGAGAAGTTAGAGGAATAATTTGTAAATATTTATTTAGATCTTTGATATTTATTGAAAGCAATTACATGATGGAACGATGGAAGCTGAAGAATCAGGAGGAAAGCCTTTTAAAAAGTTTTCTCTAGGATTTGTCAGGGTCATTGTAAAGACAAAAATATAACTAAGACTTCTGTGAACTACCACTGAAATTCTGACCTTTTTTACTTACAGTGGTGATATAAGTTAATTGACTAGATACCGCCAAATAATGCCCAATATGTTGCAGAAATTAAGTGGTAAGTTGATTGGAAAAAATAGTAAGTAGATGGTAACTTGTATTACCACAGCTGCATTATTGCCTGATAAATGTGTAATTAACTTTTGTCGCCTCTGTGTTGTGACTGTAAAACACTTCACAACTAAAAATCAATCTTGTTCGATTACTTTACAAGTTCCAAAACTTCGATCCACCCCTATGAAAGCAAGTATTGTGGAAATATTTTTGGTGTAAAATCATTCCAGAATATGTAATATTTAACTGATAGCTGCATGAAAGTAAGATTCGTGTTACTTTGGCTTTTTTGTCTCTGTTGACACGGTTGCACATTTCCAAGTTACTACAGCGTGAAAACTGTGTGTTTTAAAGAAAAAAAAAAAAAAAAACAAAAGAAAAAAAAAAGATTGTGGCCTGGTTTTGTATAAGTTTTAGGTAAAATTACAATTGATTGTTTTAGGAACCATGATTTAAAATTAATTTTTCTGCAAATCATAAAGCTATATTAAAGTGTTGAGCTTAGCCACTATGCACATTGTAATTATTCATTGTGGCTGTCCAGTTTATGATGCATTCTGGCATTTTGTAAGCTGCTCTGACTAGCAATATATAGAGTCATTTAATGTGTTAACATTGGTTAATAAATGTATTTAAAAAAAAACCCTCACTGAATGTGTCTGTGTTGATTTTGGCCGGTTATCCTCACATCCTGGGGTGGGCAGGCATGAGGCTGCTGTTAGTACTTGTCCTCACCAAGGGAGGCCTGAGCTCCCAGGAGCCTTGGTCGTGACTCGAGGGGAGCCAGCAGGGCCAGGGAAGGGTTTCAGCATTTAACATGGCTCTCAGCACTGACAGTGAATCCTTGCAGCCCGTGCAGGGCCAGCAGGCCCCAGGGGCTGCACCCCAAGTCCTGGTTTTAGAGCCAGATCCTGCACTGGCAGCAGCCAGGCTGGGGCTCAGCCCCGCTGTGCCCTGGGCTTCCCCTCACCAGAGGCCCCACTCTGCCTCCTCCCTCACCCCGTCACCAGCCTGAGCCTGTGCCTGTCCTGGGTTTTATCAGTGAAGTAATTCCCTCTGGGGGACTGCACGAGCCCAGCTTCACCTGAGTGCAGCGCGGTTTCTCCTGCCAAGCCCTGAGCAGCCAGTCCCATGCTCTTGTGAAGCCACACTTGGTGCCACTGAGGGGTCTGAGGGAGCTGAGGGCCCATGGAGAACGTCCTGCAGCCACCCAAGAGAAAGGGCCACAAGGGGACGAGCCAAAGGCAGAGCGGGTCATCCTGGAGCTCCACCGGGACTTCAGGGCAGCCGGTGGGACGCTCTGGGAGCTGGATTCAGTGTGGCAATTCAGAATTTCCTTATGGAAATTAAGACCTGGCAAGACCTGCAAGTCCCAAGGGATCCCTCAAAGTCACTTTTATTGTTTCGCTATCCAAACAGTTCTGTTCTTACATGAGCCATGCTTTATTCCTTCATCTTGATGAAACTCAATTAAATGTCACAGCATCACATAAGCTGGCAAAGCAGGATCAGGAATAAGCAGCATGTCCCTTCAGCTCCTGTCCCAGGGCATTTTCCCTTTTTGATGACTTCAGTCACTCTTCGATCTCAACACTGCTCACCAGCACTCCAGTGGCAGATATCCCCAGTGAAAATGCTCCTCCCCTCCCCTCCCCTCCCCAAAAAAGATTTTGCCCGTTCACAAGATTTCTTTTTCACACAAATTTTTCCACATTACTGAACATTCAGTCCTGAAAGCAGAAGTGGTGAAAGTCACCCAGTGTCACAGCCTTTAACCCCCTACCCAATGCACACACCTGCAGCTATTTGCATTTGAAAACACACCTTTAATGCATGGAGAGCTAATTACTGGCTAACCAGAAAGGCTCCCAGTTCTTAGGTTTGCAGTTTCCAGTGGCCCCATCATCCCTGGAAGCCACTCAAACTATTGCAGACCCTCTTTTTAATGCTTTAAATTGGTTAGGCCCACTGTTAGAAGCTTGAGTACTGATAGCATGGCTAGAAATTATTCCTACTAAAACAGGGATACTAGATTAAAAAAGAAGTGATCAATCAATATTTGGATGTATATATAGATATATTATTCAGGTATAACAAAATTATATCAATAATCACATAAAAGATTTTGGTTTAAATCCTAAAAATTAAACTTGCCAAATGCTTTGAACCTGCCTATGTGGAATGTCATTGCATCCCATTCCCTCCCCTCCCCTCCCTTTCCCTCCCCTCCCCATGTGCATTTGCCAGTTCAGGTGACACAAGTGGGGCCAGGATAGGGATCAAACAGATCCCTGGACATGCCAAGGCACCTTCCCCGCACTGTGTCACATGGATCAGCTGTGACCTGCCCTACTCCATCCCTGTCCCACACTGAGCCCTGTCACTGCCACCTGGCAGAGGAGTAGAGTTACCCTTGCACTGCCCCAACTCTGCAAGTTTCCTTCCATCAGGAATCTCAGGGTGAGTGGGGGCTTCTCTTTGTTCCTGCAGCATCACCACTGCAGGCGGTGGTCCTAGAGCATCAGTCTTAAAGGCTTGAACATTTTATTATTGCCTTTTTCTATTATAATCATTATTGTTGTTGTTGTCATTAATTAATTAATTTTTATTATTTTTTTAAACTCTGGCTATTCCTTTATTTTAATGAGGAGGAGCTGTGGTTTCTGCCTCCTGCTTCCTTTAGGTGGAGTGAGCTGCCCAGCTCATGGCTTTGCCTTTCACAATCTTAAATGACCAAGTATGTGAAATATGTTTGGGATTTGTTACTGGTAGTTAGGGGCCACCCTGTCAATTTTAGCCTCCTTGAGTGTGAGTACATATGTGATCTGTGCCTGTGCTTCTCAAATGCTTTCATAAATGAAATTGAGGAGGGTTATCTAAACCAGAGAGGCCCTTCTTGTGTTGTTTCATGTTAAGGAAATGCAATTGCAAGTAGAAAGGTCCATCCGTTTGTGAGAATACTAGAATATTGTTGGGTTTAAGTGGGAGATGATTATAGGTAATGTAAAAGGAATAAAACCAACTATTTTGGACCTTCCAAACCCCATATTTTACCCTAATAAAACCTATTTCCAGATGTCAAAAGCCTCAAAAGTATGATAGACTGAGTAATGCTCTTTGAAAAACAAATGCTGGTTACTAGAGGTTCAAAATTATAAAATCAGAAAGAGAACCAAGAGAAAATTAACTCTGAGTTGTCCCTCCTGCTCCCCATGGCCATGCTTGCCCCAGAAACTCTCCAGCACCATGACCCTGGAGCCACTAATGAGGTATAGAAGATATTTTATCCGTTCCAGGATGGCAAACAGCAATGAAGAGGCTGAAATTAAGCGCAGCATCTACTTTGCAGATAATTTGTACGTAGAAGGGGACTGATAATTGAAGATTATTCAGAAGAAATGCCAAGAGAGCCGGAACACTGCATGCTAAAAGGCAGAGCGATGTGTTTGTTTACAAAGCCACTGGCCAGTTGCTGTAAACTCCCTGAGTGAAAACTAAGCTGGCGTGAAGCTTCAATGGAAATAGGATTTACCCTAGAGAGGTATCTAAAAATAAACTCAGTTCTGCATCAGAAGACGCTGTGAATCTGGTTGCACAAAATGCTTTAGTAGTGTTTGGAAAAGGACTTCTGCAGAAGAAAACAATGTTTATTAATAAAGCCAGAGCGCGTTCATTTTTAACTATTTCGTTAACAGGAAAGGTAGCTTTTTCAAATAGCCACTGTAGGTGGTGTGGGGCCCCACTTGCTGCCACATTCTGGCTCTGCCTCTCTCCTGCTCTCACTCCCATGGGAGCTGTGGGAGCCACCTCTGCACTGGGCCAGTTTTGAGCCATGATCCCACCATGCCTGACCACAGCAATGTGCTTTTGTCCCTTGTAACAGAGCCTTCAAGGTGAAAAATGGCTTCATTAAAAGTGAAAACTAACTCAGTGCCTCTTGAAGAAACTCTTGAAGTCCCTGTCACCAGGAGAGAGGGTTTTGTCTGGTGTGGGCCACCCCTCTGTGCCTCAGCCAGCTGGGGCTCACTGTCTTCGTTGGGAGGTGTGGGAGCTGTGTGGATCTGCTGTGACTGGGGAGGGAGCAGAATGAGGCCTCCAAACTCCAGGGCACAGGCAGGGACATCCCCTGCTGTTGGCCCTGCAGCTCAGCCCCTCCAAGGGGCAGCAACACTGGCTCCTTCCCAAAGGAGAATCACGGCCAGAAACTCTGCCATGCGTGGCTTATGTGCTGGAGAGAGAATTTCTTTGGCTGCCACAACACTTGACTGAGTGACAGAGCCTTTTCCTGTCTTTTCACAAGTCCGTAAAGGCCACAAGGGCTGGAAAGCCTTTTAGTTTTGCCCCAAAGAAATGCAAGATGTGCAGCTCAGTCATGCAATTGCTTGTTCTGTTTTCCCACTGACACTGGAGCCAGCAGCATTTTAACCCTGAGCTCCCCAGTGCCAGTGGCTGCCACAGCAGGGAGCTGCTCCAGGCAGGCTGGGAGTCAGTGCTGGATGCTGAGCTGGAGCCCAGCACTGCCCAGCCCTTCCCACCAGCAGTCCAGCAGTTCCTGCTGCCTCTCTCTGACAAATCTGGGTGGGGGCAATGCTGCACTTGCAAGGAAAGCCCCCAAGCCCTGCAGTTTCTTTCCCTCCAGTCAGTGGGGTGGCATTAGGATTTTGGGGCCAGGAAGGGGAACAGGAGGCAGCTTACACAGCAGGGATTGCTGCAGAGATTGGATCTGTCCTGAAATGCCACAGACACTGAGAAGCTCTGAGCCACCCCATGCTTCTCCTGATGCAGGAGCCTCCCTTGGAAAACTATGGACAATTGTCACAGGGAGGGGCCCTTCAAGGAGAGAGCAGCAGAAGCTCAAGCCTAAAAGCCAGAGGCCTCTCAAGCTCCTCCTCAGCCTGGCACAGCCCAGACTGCCAGCCTCTGCCCCTGGTACTGCATCCACTCCCAGAGCCTTTCTCTTTAGCCCAAGGCTCATGGAAGTACATTCTCTGTACAGAATCATCTCCAGAGACAGAACCTATTTATGGGCTTCTTTTAACAGCTTGTTCAGAATTTGAATTTTTTTCCTCTCAGTTGTGATCCTGCTCCGCACCTCCCTGGGCAGAGGGAGTGTTTCCACTTCTCCCAACTACTGCTACTTCACCATTTGGTGAAGAAAAGCAGTGTCTGGAGTTGCCTGTCCCATTACAGACCTAATTATTATTCTTCCTGTGACTCAGCATTTCCAAATCAAAATGGGACTTTGCTGCATCCCAAAATGAAAGGCTGCATCCTGACTTTGTGTTTTTGTGCATCCTGACTTTGTGTTTCTCCTGTGGATGCACTGGCTTTCACATGCTGGAGAAATAATTGGTGCTGGTAGTTGTAAGTAAAGTCCAATGACAACACATGTGACTTATGCAGGCATAGCAAGATGCAGTCACACCAGTTGGGCAGTAAAGTTATGGCCCTGTTAGGTGCTCCACTGGTAACAGGAGTTTTAAATGAAAGTTTTCATTTAAGAAAACATGGGGTTTGTTAGAAAATTTTCATAACTGAGTGATCTCCAACAGCAATTTTATTATGGCTTAAAACAGTAGTTAAAAGCCTCTTGTACTGTAAAAAGGCTTTGCTCTAAGATTAAAAAAATACTTCCCTCCTCTGAAGGAAAGGAAATAATTATAGCTGAGACCACACTTCTTCTTTCTCTTTGCTAACCAAAGAGCTTTTGAGAGAGGAACTAAACATTCCCATTCAGTTTTTGTGGCCCTACACCCTGGACTGGCAGGATAGGCTGTGGGTTTCCACAGTGCATGCCCAATGTCTGCCCTGGCAGCCAGAGGCATTTTCAGGCTGTGCAAGTCCATCCCTGCCCCTGCAGCAGCCAGCCAGGACTGAGCCATGCAGGGACCCTGCAAAGCCACACGAGGGTGTAGCCCCACCCCAGCTCACAGCTACTTGTGGTTAGGAGAGAGGGGGTTATGCAGAAAAATTACTCCTGTGGACTTCAGGAAAGTATCCAAACCCAAATGTTTAAGAGAGGCATCCTAGAAATGCTAATGAGCATGTGTCTGCAATGGAAAGTTTAATTCCTTTGTGCATCCTCAGCCACTTATTTCCTTTGGGCAGTTTTTGGCTCAAATTCTTGTCTCCTGCTGCTCTGTGAATACTGCCCATTCCATACTCACCTTCTAACCTGGCTTCATGGAAATGTTATTTTCTTCTTGCCTGCATCTGCTTTTCCTACTCTTGTCTTCTCCCAAGGTTTCTGTTCTTCAGTCCTGCCACTTACATGATACAGACATGGTTGTTTTTTAGTTTCCCAAACCATTGGGGTTGGGATAAACTCAGTCCATGCCTTGCACATGTCTGTCCTCCTACCTCCATACACTTCCTCTCTTGAGACTTACTGCAGAGCCCTTGGCTGAATTCAGCAGGGGTAGCTCATCCAAGCTTCCAGTCAGAACCTGGGGCTAAGAGAAGTGAGGTGTGTCCCAGCATCTGGAGCTTCCTGATTGAAATGCACTCCCCTAGGCGAGAAAATTAAAATGTAGGCCCTTAAAACTGTGTGCCTGATGTCACATGGTTAGATAGTTTCAGCTGCTTGATCTTTACTTCCATATGCACAATCTTCTTTTTGCTGGCCTCCCCTTCTACGCCAAACACTCTTCCTAAAACTGCCCTTCATTTATGGCTTCCCCCTCTGGTGTCTTTATTCTGGTAGCTCAGTACAGCTCTGATCTTGGTGCCTTTCCCAGCATCTCCAAACCTCTCCCACATGCTGCCAGTCACATTTGGAAGCCACTCCCTGTGAAGATTCCATCAGTTTTGTCCCCTCCTCCAGCCACTCTCCACATGCCAAAGCACAAAATTAAAGCAAGATCAGCTTTGTGCCTTTAGGATCCACCATTAATTGCTCATTGCCATAGAATATTTTGCAGTAAATTTTTAAAAAAATTATTATATGTGTTGTGGGATCCCTGGGAAAAAGACTTTTTTTTCCCCATGCGGATGATAGAGAATACAACAGTGCCTTTGGAGAAACCTTGTTTGTGCAGACCAGAAGGAAGTAAGGAGCACTGACTTTGACTGGCATGATGCAGCATGACCTGCTTAGTGAACCTGAGTGAATCTGAAATGCCACACAGTTCCCAGTGCCAGGGTGATGACAGAAGATGCAGAGATGGCCTCATCCTGGTCTGCTGTGTAGGAAAGGGGGAGCAGCTGTTTCAGAGATGCTGATCTCAACCAGGTGCAGCACAAATGAGGCAAAGCTTGAGAGGGTTTTTGTACCAGCTTTAAGGTGATACCCCTCAAAAGAGAACAGAAAAGCCACGAAAAGGAGAACCCTAAATTATGATTAGTGGTGCTTTTGGGAAGGTGAGCTGCCAAATGGAGCACTCCAGATGTAAAAAAATAACATGCATTTATCTTTAAGAAAAAAATTAACAATATATTATTTTATATTTTATCCCCCCAGAAAATGATTAATTTCTACTTTCACAATGTAGAATCTGGTTGCTTTTTTCTCTTTTCCCTCTTCAAATCTCAGTTTTCAAGCAAAAATTTCTTCCAATAAGAAAAAAAAAAAAAAGAAACAAAAAATTCAAAATCAGTTGGCTCTTACCCTGGGGACAGAGGGGTCCACCTCCCTTGGGATGATTCCTGTAGGCTGCACCTCTCCCCCACTGCCCATTCAGCCACAGCCCAGCCCAGTCCCCTCAAACCAGGAGTGTGCCCTGGCAAGAGCCACAGCTGGATTTGCCTCTCCAGGGGTGCAGAGGGTTCAGTGGCCCAGCAGGGGACTGCGAGAAGCTGTCGGGGAGAGAGCTCAAAACTCCTCCAAACTCAGCTTTGTTCACAAGGCGACTTGTGAGAATTTGTTGATTTCTGTGCACCCCCCTCCCTCCCTCCCTCTCTTGATAATAACAGTGCATAAAGCAAATCTTTGTGTTGAACACCAGAAAAGGAAAGCTGTGTGGTCTTTTATCAGATGTTTTTCCAATTCTTACATTCTTAATATCAATGTCATAATGAAGAAATTATGCAGTTTGTATTGTGCATGATTCTTCTAATCCTACTTTTTTTTTTTTTTGAGATTTCCCACCAGCTTTGGAGTGTTATAGCCAAAATAATTTTTAAAATATGGAATTGAAATATTTTAACCTTTTAAAAACCTTAATCACATTAACATAAAAATCAATCCCCTTTTTGCTTTAATGAAACAATTTGTAAAATTGAATCAGGAACTATGTGCTGTTCTGCCATCCACTTGCTTCTCCCATCTCTAACTTGCTTTCTCCTTCCCACAATTTTTGGGTCTCTCTCTCTGCTCAGGATAATTATGGGTCCACAAAACTGCACCTACCTCTTGTGATAAGCAACTTGAAATCTGAGCCAGCAGAGATGGGATTTTACACCCTGAATTTCCCAGATAGGTCTCCAAAGACACGAGGACTGAGAATTTCACCCTTCGAAATCACATTTGGAAAATGAGAGCTGTGGCAAAACCTTTTCTCTGCTACTCAGCAGCTGGGAGCCAGCTCTGAAATCAAGGTCTTTTTGGAAAAAGCCAATGGAAATAGGCAGATCACATTTCCAAGATAACATTTCCATTGCCCAAGGCTGCTGAATCGATAGGGAGGTTCTAGCCCCACATGTGAGTGACCAAGCTGTAACCCATAAACTTCCACTGGCAGAAAGCTCCATCAGAGCTACAAAACCTGGATCAGTAATTTCCTTAGGTGACTGATTAGCAGCATGACAGTAGCAAGACCTTGCAACAAAAGTGATAAGTGACAAATTTGAGGAGTTTTACAGTACTAATGCTTGTTATTGCTTCTCACAAAATGTTACCAAGCTTACAATAATCTTTACACTTTCAGCAAAAATGTGAACAGTATATTTGAATATATTAAAAAGAATTAAAAAAACATTTCACAAAAAACATTTGTTGCCATATGAAAGTCTTTCAGCAATAAATGCCCACACCAGTATTTAAACATTGTTAAAAGTATAATGATTTGTACTAATAAATTATGCAACAAGAGAGGTAAACAAAATAAAATTACAGTATAGCTCTCCATGTTCCTCCACCGAGTATCCACAGCTCTCGGAAGCTCCATTTTAGATGACTAATTAAGAAACTGATATTTTCAGAGCAACAAAAATAAAAGCTTTTATTTGTTCATTTGAATATAAAACAGGCGTTATCACAGATGTACAAAGCGTACTGGTGGTTTAACATACAAGAAGGTTGCTGTCCTTTGCACATAAAAATTTTTGTTTGAATCTGTGATTGGCTGAGTTACATGAATTTCTCTAACCAGTCACCACACTCTATGAAATAACGCTGCTAACATTCAACTGATAAAAGGGACAGTCTTCCCTTGGGTAAAGTGTCAAGCAGGATTAAATATATATAATAAACAAGCACCATGAGGAATCTGCTCCTGTTTGATTAGTTTTGTGTTTAAATGTTCATTGTGTACCCTCTCTTTTTGTGCATGTGCATCGAGTTGATTACATGGTTTTGTCTGACTCCAAAAGCACAAGGTCACAAGACAAACATTTTATACATTCTCATGAATGGTTTATCTACAGTACAGTTTCTAATACAGAACAATCCTTCTTTATTGCTCAGTCTGATGGTGCTTAAATGTTTCCCTCCTTTTGCTTGCACAACAAAACCAGAAACTCAGTTTATCATTTCTCTTAACTCAGGATTTAACAACCACAGATGACAGGTTGCAGAAGAGAGCTGTTATTAACTGCGTTTCACAACTGCATTGCAGTTCTTTTATTCTCTACAGATGCAAAGTTGACTTCGTGAAGGTTAAAATGATGCTTTGAACGACAGCGAGATTTGTTTTGCAGTACTGAGATCAGCGATAGCAGGACTTCACAAGTTAGTTCACACACTGCAATTATGTTTGTAATCAATCAACATCTTGTCTGAAACCTTACAACAACTTGCCATTAAGAACAGATTTTATTCTTTTTAGGGAGCAGAAAATGAATTTGACAAAGTATGGGATTGGTCTGCAGAGCAGGAATAGGGCTATTCACAGGACAGTGAGGGCGGAAAAGATGGCCTGAAAGAAAACGCGTCTGACGTGGTGAGATGCTCTGTACTGTACATGCAGACTAAAACGTCCCTACCTTTTAAAAAGATTTTTAACACCCAGCATTGAGACTCCCTTATACGTGATATAAACATGATAACATTTGCCCTGCAACAATCTTAGTCATGCATATCCGGTAATGAGAGCCAGCACATGAACGTCATTTGGGACAAATAAGAAAAGCATTCTTGGACTGCAGCTGGTAAATCCCACTCTTGATCACAAACAGGTCAATTCAGTTACAACCACATGAAGGAAGGGGAAGGTTTTAAAAAAGGGGGCATGGGGGGCAGGGAAGACAACAGAACTGGGGAATCAAACCCCTCTTTTCTCCAAAGGTAGTAAAATGAAGGCAGCTGTGATGCATGTTTTCCTACTCTTCTCTCATGATGGCCTCAGGCTGGAGACCACGGGACTCCTCGGTTCCTTAACCAGGCAGATGGGTTCCTCTGATGTTTAAATGTGTTTAGGGACTAGTTAGCAGATGCACGATCTGTGCCAAAGGGTGGTGGTGACTGTTCGCTCCTCTCTGTTAAGGAATAAATTAAAGACCATCGAAACAATCGTTTCCTGTAAATGTAAACTGGAAGCGTTGGCCACCGAGCTACGTGTCCTAGCTGAGAGGCAAATTGATAACTCTGTGCAAAAAACCCCAAAACTTTTCCTTATAGCAGTAAAAACACCAACTAAAACAATGAAAAAAATTGTGCAACAAAGTTCTGCAGCTAGACAACAGTGCTATTCCTCAACCTGCCTTTTCTAAGTCTAACAAGTGTATGCACATGCCAGCACGAATATTTATTGTTGCCTCCATGGCAAAGAAAAGAAAATTATTGTAGTGCATTTTTAGTCTTAAATTCATTCACTGCCTTAAAGGCAGCAATAATTCCACTTGCTGGTATCTAGAGGATTCTTTTTGACAGGGATACTTAGCAATCCAGGATTGCTTTTTTTCTTTTTCCAAAAAATTTGTGAGTAACATTTGATTATCTACAGTGGGAGACACCATGCAAGTGACAAGTACTGCATTTTAAACTTTAAAATCTTTTGTCATTAGTGAATTTATATTTCATATATATATATTTGATGTGATACTATCCACTCAAGATAATACAACACTTTGTTTTTTATATTAGCAAACATTTCAAGAGTTTAATATTCTTGAATGTTTCTTCTCTTTTATACTTCTAAAGAGATCAAAATAAATTAAACGTTTTGTACATAATTACAGAAGAAGTAGTTAACTTATTTTATCTTTTTAGTTTAGTACAAAGATATTTGCAAGCTCGTTGCCGAAATACACCTTATTTATAAATTTCTTCCATTCTAACGCTAACAGCAAAGGCTCTTTGGCCTTTGGGCTTTCAGCATCTCTGACAGAAAGCTGCAAGATTTCTAATTGAAAGGTGCTACTTTGGGTTTTCTCCTCGTACCACTACGTATTTTCCTAAGATGTGGGATCTAAAATGGCTTAAGTTAGTAATGGATCTGTATTCATCAGCCTTTTATGACATATTAAAACAAATGAAGGAAACAACTATTTGTATTAGTATGCAAATTGTTTAAAAAGAATCCATTTGGAGGGTAGAATAAAAAAAAATCTACTTCAGCTTACGTAATGTAAAATACAAAGCCACATTTACTCAAAAAGCAGTATTGTCCAATAAGCAAAAAAAAAAAAAAAAAAAAAAAAGTTTAAAATGGGCTTTTCCAACACACTAAAGGGCCTTACCCCATAGTCCTTCTTTTCTAAAATTTAGTGGTAAAAGAAAACATTTCACATTATATTTCCTGCCAATCGTGACTGCTTTGAAAAGTCGTAATAGAAACAGTTCCATTCTGATGAGTGTCAGTATCTTATCTGCACACTTTTTTAGTGGACACAAAAAAATTTTATACATCTATAGTAAAGTCTATGGAAGCTTTAAGGTACAAGACTACATGTTGTAGGCCACATAGATGGGATCTAGCTGGTCTGCCAAAAATCCATCTCGTAGGTGCATACGTTGTTTCTCTCCACGGGAGTTGATAGGAATTACACCAATGTCCACAACCACCACCACCCCTACAATCAGATAGTGTTCCTCCAGGACCACGTTGGTGACCAAAGGAACAAGGTCCAAAGCTTCTTGCTCAGATCCATCCAGCTCAACTACAACGACCAATAAATTTGTCCAGGTAAACACCGCACTGGAACAAAAGAAAAAATAATATTAGTCATGTTTTTTTTTTCACCCATTTCATTTTTTATCCCTTTTTTTGCACCTTGGTTACCTTTTGTTGGAGCTCCTTAGGCTCTTTCCATGTGCTCAGGACAAAGTGTAAACAGCAAGAGAGAACATGCTGCAGGCAGGGGCAGAACAGCCCCATGAGCTCTCTCTTTGATAATGCTGCAATTTTAAGCATTAAGCTGAACTTTAGAGAAACTTGCCTGCCATGGAAGGAGGTAGTAAGACAGCACATGGCTCCCTCTGAAGCCAGGGAAGTGCCACAGCTCTGCTGTGTTCATGGAGTGATGTGTGTATGGAGGTGCCTCCTCTGGGGTTTTTTGAAGAGCAGCCCAAAAAAACAAGGAGGTTAAGAGAGCAGGCACCAAGAACAGTAGGAGCATAGTCTGAGCTGAAAGGTCTGTGGGATATCTCCTGCTACTGAAGGGTGCGGAGCCCTGGGAAGGCACATGGCACAGTGCAGGCTCAGGGGTGCCCAGGGAGGGGGCATCCTCCCCATGCCCGCTCGGCAAACACGGCTACGCGCCTTCGGGACTGGGCTGGCTGCTGTCCAGGCAGGTCAGAGCTCAGCACAAAAAAGCTGCAATTCTTCTGGACCGATTGATTTCCACAGAAATAAGGCTGTGTCTCCATCTGCTTTATTTTGGCTGTTTTATTTCTGTTGGGTTTAAGGGGACAGGAGTTTTAACATTCCTGATTAACAGCTGAGACCATGAAGGGAACACCATTATCTTCAGTATCTCCTCCTTGCTAAAAGAACTTTGTAAGACCTCAAAGTTTTGGTTAAGCCCTTGAGCCAAAGCAGGTAAATTTTGGGTTCTGCTATCTGGGACCATTTCTGGCTAAGGATAATGCATTTATCCTTCCAAATATGGAGGCTGGGAGGGTATCAAAGTCTGGTGTATGCTTCCACCCAGAGTAATTTTATAGCTTCCCTCCATCCTCATCCTCCTCCTCCTCACATCTCCAGAGTCTCCAAAGACTTTTGCATTTCATGGGAGGTCAGCACAGCTGAGCCACAAAGAGCAATCTCATTCTTCCTTGCAGATGTTTAAGACACTTCTTCCTCTAGCTTATTCTACAGAATAAACAATAATATTCCACACATGTAGGCCATACATCAAGTCCTGTACTTTAGTTGCCATTACTTCATAAAATCAGGGGATAACTTCCCAGAACTGTCTTGAGCATAAGCATCTAAAAGTCAGAATATATTTTGTACATAAGCCATCTTCAAAAAGAGCTTCTTACCCTGAGGTCAATGCTTGATTGAGACAGAAGTGCATTGTTTTAGTCTCCTAAGACAGCTCTGAAAACCCATGTACTGTGGAAACATATCTTACTTTACCCAAAAATTCGCTACGAAAATGTGCTCTATGTTGATGCTTGACAGAATAGATTTTAGGAGAAAAGTACTTAACTCTTAAAAAAAAAATTCAGATCCTGCCAAAGTACTTTTTGATTGAATTGTTATGTGCTTATTGATCTGGAAAACTAATGAGCAGCCAAAGCAAGGATGAGAAGGCCCCTTTTGACTTAATACTGCTGTGAGATGAATTTTCATTTGTAATTATGTTTTCACAGACATTCTAGTAAGTTTTGATTGATGCTGAATATTAACAAAATAAAGTATCAATCTGCACAGGTGACCATCTCCAGAGAGGTCCTGGAATTTTTACTGATTGCTGTACAAATAACTAAATTAGTATTATATATATTTTAACAAAAAAACCTGGGGAAGTTTCATTGAAATGTAAGTTAGCATTTAAAACCATGCCTGGAAACTACTGTTAGCTTGGGAAAGCAATTAATAACAAGATTCAGGAGCAGGTCCCTAAAACATGGTTTAGAATAAATTAGTTTGTCTGAATTCAGGAAACTGATTCCCAAAACTTTCATGAAGCTTCTATTAAGCCCTAAAATCAATGACACTCCCAAGAGGCTTCAATATAATTTAAAACTCATTTCATATGTCATGGTTCTAAAGTCACTGGTGATCACTGGAAGTAAAAGGAAATATTGCTCTTTATGTTCTTACTGGCTGAGATGAAGGTAGATTAGCCAGTCTCTCTTATACATGCATCAACTTTCTAGCACTGATGAATAAAAAAATCTCAAACCAAAAGCTAGGGATCAGGAAGGCTGACCTTTCCTTAAGAAATAATCAAGTCACAATAATCAAGTCACACACAATAGATGCAAAACAGTTAATGCACTGGGAATGGCCCCTCCTGCTGCTTCCACATCACCAAATGCTACAGGAAAAACAAGGAAAAACACCTCCAGGGAAAGAAGCTCCAAATTGTTTTCTTCTCCAAATACCTTGTGTAGCTTTGTGTATAAACCACTTCTAAGCAAATTCCAGGAAGCTCTGTTCTGTTCCTCTTTTGAGACTTTGACATTTAAATGAGTCAACCATGTGCTTTAATTAAAACACATACATTAAAACGCATTTTGTGGTATTAGAAACACTTTCAAATTGCAGTGTGGGTTTACATCACAATAAAACCAGACTCTGCCACTCTTTCACTTTTTATGTGTTAAGACACAGGAGGTCCAGAGTCAGAGGTTGTTGATTTTGTGCTAAAATTTCTTAAAAGACAAGAATAATTTTAAATGATCTTTCAGATCTGATCCTCAATGACAGAAGCTGCCCAGCAGGATCACATGTCAGTCAACAAATCCCCGAGCCCCTCAGTGTTACAATGTCCAGTGTTACAGAACGAGCTGCATTTCTCAGAGGCTTTCACAATCTATCAACTGGACATACCCAGCACCTTCTGTGTGCAACAGAAATTGATGCAGTTAAATCCTTACTGGGGCATTGTAACTGAAACAAGAAAGGAGGCTCATGCCCCTGTCCACAGAAAGGAAATACAAATTATAAAAAAAAAACCCAAAAGAGTTAGCTGGCTATTATTTTGTCAAGAGGTGTTTCGCAAAGACAAAAGGAGGGCCCCTAAGAGAAGCTGAAAAAGTTACATGAGAGAAGTCAAGGACAGTCAGGACAAGGACTGTGAATGAAAATTCCATGATGGTTATTTGGCAGAGCATTGGTTAGGAAAAAGCTGGGAACTGTGAGCAAACCAGATGTTGGCACTCTGAATAATTGTGTGTCCCTGTTCTGCAGGGACCACATCTGAGACACATTTAATTCATCAGCAATCTTTCTTTTTGAGGGAAAACAATCCTGAAATACTGGCCTTAAATATTGGCCTTTGGGCAAAGGGTAGCAACAGTACAGAGTGTTTTCTGAGTTCTCACTCCTGTGCCTTGTACATTATCACCCAACTACTGGGAAGAGTTAACGTACTGAGAATTATCTGCATGTTCTTGCAGAAATTCAGTGGTGTTTTTCTCCAGTTGTTCCAGCTTACCCCCAACCCTTTTCCAGTTGCCATTTTTCACTCAGGATTTCCATGGTTGTGGAACAAAAAGGATCCTTGAAGTGCTCTCAGCAATCTTGAAAGCAGGAACATAATTTAAGCATTTTTTGGTATTGAAACCCTGCAATTTCTGCAGTGTGATATGGCTACTTTATTCACTGCCTGTGAGCTCATAATTTGAGGGGACACAAACCTCTGACAAACAGATACTGCTGAACACAGCAATTTATCAATCTGTGGCCATCTTATAATAGACCAGTCCTTAAACAGCTTGCTCTGAAAACTTTCCATCCACTGCTGGTACTGATCTGACACATTTTCAAGGGGAATTTCATGACATTCATAAAGTGTTCATACTGTTCTATATGAAGGCACAGAACCCAGCTCCCTGTGTAATGCCTGTCTGGCACAAGACCATTCCGGCAGTGATGATGCTCAAGGGAGAAGGCAATAAGGCAAAACCTCAGTTACAGTCAGCCAAGCAACTAATTGTATTCGTTTTAACTGATATTTAAGAAAAAAGCAAAGTCTTTTACTAAAGACCAGTTCAGCTGCTGTGCTTCATTCATTATTAAGCTTCCTGCTCCAGGCCACATCTCTGCAACAAGGATTGAAAAGAAAAATGCACAAAATTGCTCTGGCTATTGCAACAGATTCATTTTGGTTGAAAGGTGAATAGCTGAGCTGTGGTTGTAGCAAAACAAAACAACTACCTGACTGAGTCTTCTGATGCAAGAATAATGAAAAGCAATTTGTGCTCATGTTGGACTAAAGAAATGATTTCCTGCCGTGTACATCTGAGGATGATACATTGATTAAGATAACATTATTATTAACTCATTGATTTACTGCTTCAATTTCCATTGTGACCTTGATTTGATCACTGCTTCATTTATTAATAACCAATTCAAAAATAATAGTGTGTCCACTAATAAAATTTATTAGTGTGTTCATTTATTTGAAATGTTTGCTTGCTCACTCCTTAAAAAAAAAGAAAAAGAAAAAGAATGAACTTATCTGAAATCAGTCCTTTCTGATTAAATCTGTTTGTGAAAAGTTTCATCCTAAGGACACATTTGCAGCTGGGTTATAAATCCTGTGACCATCCCTACAGGCCATTTCCTGGATCAATTGCAATATCCAAGGAAAAAACCCAGACATTATAGACATTTCAGCTTTTTATAAGGGCCCTGGTGTTATATAATCCTTACCATTCTGTGATGCTCTTGTGTGCTCTGATGACAGAGGTTTCAATATCGATCGGATGGTACCTCATCCCTCGCAATTCCATGGCTTCATCTAATGCACCCACCACATAAAGTGCATCATGGCGTTCTGGGGGAAAGGGATAAAAAAAAAAAGAAAGATTCTATTCTCCAGTACATTAAATTAGAGAAACGTTCACATTAAGAATTAAGTAAAATAAGTGCAACATAAGTTATCCTCGAATTTCTGAAACCCTGAAGTGATTTCCGAACTAATGAGCATTTTCCATTATTGAAGTGAAATGCAGAGCAAAAACCAGAAGAAAGGAAGGCAGAAACACTATTGCCATTTGAAAAAGACAAAGGCAGAATTCCTGATTTTCTCCCAGGTGGATGCAGAACACATTCTTTTTTTTTTTAAGGCACTCTGAATAGTCAATAGGTTCCGTGTCTCCCTGTTTTTTCGAAGAGAAAGAATAGAGTTGATCCTGACAGTGTGGCTGATGTTCTTCCAATTGATTTGAGATGGTCACTACAGATGCTTTTAATCTATTACAAAGGTGTTTAGCAATAAACTAAAAACATGCTATAGCCAGATTGTAAATTGCTTATTCAGGTAACTTAAGCATAACACTTTTATAACCCATATTTTTTACCTACTGATGAAATAAATGAGGCTGAAATCACACTTTTTAAAAGATACTAGGCTGAAAATAAACAATTACATGCTAGTCATAAAAAAAATATATTTGCTAACAGACTTAAAAGCAGATAACTGACTCCTTTTGCATGAATTTGGATAGTCGTATGGTGGTATTATAATGACAATATGAAGTCTATCTAATAAAAGGGCTGAGAACTTTCTGCACTAGGAGCTAAAATTAGGAGAATGGAGCAACTCTTTGCTAGGAGAATACCTAAGCTATTTGAATGATTAAGTTGCAATATCCTCAGAGAATCCTGAATTTTCTCAGGGTTGGCTATCATTATGAAATGAAAAAAGCCTGTGCACCAAAGTAAATCTCTTCAGAAGGTGCCATTACAAGGACACGGCAGCAGGCCTAATCCACAAGGATTACTAAAATTCTTTCTTGGCTGAATAGCAGCTATTCTAATGGCCCTGGGATCACTCCTGGAGGTGTTCATAGCATTGCTGGAAACCCTGCCTGGCCAACAGCCTCCCATGGCCAGCTCAGCCACAGCCACTCGTGGCACTGTGCTCCTCAAAAATCACAGAAAAGAAACTTTGTGTGCCTGGCAGCACTGGTTCACTTGAATGAGTACAAGAGACAAGGAACATCATTAAAACAAGTAAGGGAGTCCTGTACCTTCCTGACAGAAACCCACTCTATAGCGTCTGTTGCAGGCTACTGCTTGTGTTACATTTCAGTACCCAGCCCTCTGGGGTAAAACAGGAAAATCTGAAGAATGGACAGATCCTGTGATTAGGTTTATAACAGAGCTGGTGGTCAGAGGAGGGACAGAGCTCAGACTCCCACCAGGCTTTTTCCACCTTCACAAATGTATTTCTGGGGACACAAGTGCCAGAGCAAATTATGGCAGTTTCAGCTGTATTTCTCATTTTTCAAGCTGAAGCACTGGGTATATTAACAGTGCCAAAAGGTCACTGGTGGAGGGAATTTATAGTACCTGAGGTGCAACAAAGGAGAAGCAACTATTTCAGTAGGGAAATCTTGCCCTCTGATTTATTTTCTGATTATTTTAATTAAGGGTTTCTTTGCAGTTTTACAGGTTTCACAGACGGAGCATGTTAGGTACCACAGAGCCAGAGAGGTCATGTCACTCTCCAAATAATTCAAATTATTTGTGTAGACCTAGATGATGAGAAACCTCTTACCTCCATTTGCATCTGTGAGTTCTGTTCTTCTCAGGAACCCCAGATAACCAGTTCTTGCCCAAATAGTCTGTGTGTCTCCAAAGCTGAGTCTTGAGTTAAAATGATCTGATTGCAAAGATTCATCTCCATAGATGGTAAAATACCCACTGGCGTTGTGAGTGCTGTGAACCCATATCTAAGTTAAAAGCAATTATACTGGTATTAATTAAAGTAGCTTTTGAGAATGAAGCATTATTGAAAATTCTTGATGCAAATATTTTTAGTCATAGCTAGATAATACTAAAAATGTCTTTTAACACTGTTTCTGGACACATAACTGACCCAGTTCTAGCACAGAGACACCAATCTACTTTTGTGGAAGTTGCTGGGCAGCTCTGAGCCCAGCATGTTCCTCACTCCTGGTTCAGTGTATTTACCCCAGAAGAGCATCCTCCATGAACACCAGACAGATTTATTTTAAAGGGTGAGGCCAGGGACCTTCACCTATGGAGAAGGATTCATTCTATCAAACTTGAAGCATCATGGAAGTTTTTACAATTTCAAATTAATGAACTCTTACAGAAACTCACAGATTAGACTGTGGTTTTAATTATGATCAAACATGTTCTTCATTATGTTAACTAGATTTTTAACTGCTTGAAAATAACATATTTTTTCTCAGTCTAGAAACATAAAATAAATTTGAAAAACACATAGTCTTGCTCAACTCAGCTAATGAGAGTACTTCAGTGCAATGAAGCACAATGATTATGGAGAACAGAACAAGAAAACCATCTAGCTGAAATTAGACTAATCTATAAACTTAATTTTCATGTAAGCTTCCATCAGAATTAGTGAAGCACCAAATATATAGTTAGGAAAAGCAGATTTTTTTTCATTTTTTTAACTTGAGGTATTAATATTTAGAAACAATTTACTAACAATTTTAATAATGACACAAATATCAAGATCCACACTTTATATGATAAGTAGAATTCACTATTTTCTTAACTGGGCACTTGATAAGATGTATCATAGGAAATCCTTAGCATGCACAACAATAGCTTTGTCTCTGCAATTTAGTTCAGAGCATACAAAGTTCAGGTTCTCATGACTCACCTCACCAAGATGAGAATCTCCTAAGGGTCCCTTTGTTTCTGGATTAGCAATAATGATACGTACTCCTGGGAGGATCTATTGAAAGAAAACATGAGGCAGTAAGAAAGCAGGTACCACCTTATGCAATTGTATGCTGACGCTTTGTCCCCAAAGAACCCTCATTGCAAATTACAAGAAATCCTTAAAAATCCTTAAAAAGTTAAAGTAAACTTATAGTGCAAGAAATATAAAATAGTCTATAGATATGATAAATTCTGAGATAATTGGGAAATATGACAAAACTGCTTCTCTGTGAACGCTGTTCCATCAATAAACCTCCTCAGAAATCAAATGTTCACCTGCAGAACAAATGGTCCCTGTGTCTATGAGAATACATAGTAGAATGGGAAAACCCCAATGGGTTTTCCTTTGGCCTAAACCTTTGGCCTAAAACAAGGAGAAAGCCAGAGGCATCATGCAATCTCCCAAAATAATGACCTGCCAAAGTCCTCATGTAATGGACATTCAGCAACTACAGAGGTGGATGTTGAGCCCTAGAATAGAAAAGGGAGCATCCTCTGACCATGAATGTCTGCAAAGCTCTGGACAGAAACCTTTAGATGAGCACCCAGAGCACCAGAGCCTGCCCCTTTGTCCTCACCCTGTCCCCAGAGCCATGCCCCTGCAGGGACAGTCCCTCTGCCCGTGAGCACAGTGTTGGTCATCTCAGACCAGCTCCCACTGCAGGTGGGTTCTACATCGATGCCTGCACCAGCACCACATTTGTCAGCTGCTTCAGGAA
Source organism: Vidua macroura (assembly GCF_024509145.1). Classification (NCBI taxonomy): domain Eukaryota; kingdom Metazoa; phylum Chordata; class Aves; order Passeriformes; family Viduidae; genus Vidua; species Vidua macroura. The sequence goes on from NC_071571.1 coordinate 10,178,943, forward strand.
TGACACGTAGGGGATGACAAACTTGCTTTTTGCATAAAAGAAGGAATTGATTTCTGCATAAAAGAGCAAGGTACACGTTCTGAGAGAGCAGTAATGCATCAGTTACTGCCATCATGCTGTAACCTCAACAGTAAAGGAAGAACATCAATCTGCACAGCTAATAGTGCCTTCCCCAGTATTACATTCATGTAAAAATGAACAGAAATGGGTATTTACTGAAAATATTGTCCATAAAAGTTACACTTAAATCTTCTTTCAGTACTTACTTTTCCAGACTCCATGAGAGGCAAACTATGTGGAGATCCTCTTTCAACTAAACGAACTCTGTAAAATAATATGTATAATACACAGTTGTGTTTATTTGCTTTTCGTTAACATTTATTTCTAAAAGGAATGGTTAATGGTTGCAGAGTTTAATGTTATTTTTGGAAGAGTTGAAGCATATATCCTGCTGTGTGGAACATAATCAGACCAAATATGTAATATTAGTTAAAACCTACGGAGGGAAAATAATAAATACGTGTGTGAACTTTTTATTAAATAATAAATTCTTTAAATGTAGTTGGTGCCTTCTATTTGTTTTTGATTGACTTTTGTAAATGGAATTCCACGCACAAATTTATTCATGACAAGAGGGATCTAAAATATTGATTTCCCACAAGATTGTCATAAAAGCCAGGGCACAGACACAAAAGCATGTGAGCTGAGTGAGCAACCACATTCCACAAGTAGCTGACAGCTAAAATCAAAATCATATCAAAATAACTCATAACCTGGCCTCAGCTTCAAATCTGCATTTGCAATCTTTTAATTATTTTCAATGGACAGTGGTTGATAAACATTTTAATATTAAAAAAATCATTGAATGAAAAATGTTATTACTGCTGAGATCAGTTCCATTCTCAGAGTGTGACTTTCTGGTTCTCTCTTCTTTTTTTAGATAACTTATTTCCCCAATAATGAACTGGAATGTCATCTCTCCTTCCGTGATATCATGGTCTGGAAGGAAATTTCTCAATTAACCTTAGAAAAGTACTCAGTAGATTAGAATTAAAGAGACTCCCAAGTTCTCAAACAGCGGATGATCTTAGGCAGTACATGGCAAAGAAACTTCGGTAACATCTAGTTATTCCTGTATCCTAGTAACTTAAAATTTCTAGCAACCATGAAAACCTTAAACTTCCCACTCCTGAACAACATCCATAATCCACTTAACCAAATTAAATCTGAACTTGTGTCTGAAGAGCTGTTCTTACCTCTTTCCTCCCCCCAGCTCTGGGCATCAGAAAGACAAAAGCCCACAACACAAGATGCCTAAAAGCCAACTATGTAAAGGGTAAAGATGAAACGTCAAACCACAAGAAAACAGACAGGAGCAGATGGGTGGAGACCTGGATCCCATTAAGCTGAGAATAAAACTGAGTCTATTAGGAGCAGTCACAATAGATCTTTTTTGGACTGTTTTGAGGTCTTTTTATAGACAGAGCATCACAGTGCTCAGTTTGAGAAAGGAGGGCTGAGACACAGAGACACCTCAGCTAGAGGTCCCTTTGGAGAACAAAATCATGGCAAGTTCAGACCCTAAGCAGAAAGGAGATGGAAAAAGATCTTTCTATTCTTTTTTTCTCTTTCCCCCCCACCTATTTCTTTGCTCCAAGAGTCTTCTATAAAAGGTGAGACTGTTGAGGTCAAGGCAGGAATAGTGAATAGTGTTTTATCTGCAGTTCTGGGAAGTCTCTCAACCTTGATGAATGGGGCTGGGCTAAGCCCTGAGATATTGCACATCACTGTGAACAGCTCCTCTCACTAACAGAAAGATACAACCTAAACACTCAGGAATTTCAGACCTTTTTCCAAGTTGTGTTGAGAGGAAAAGGATGTGAAGTGCCCTACAAGGGGTACTGCCTGGAGCAGGCACAGTTGGGCAGCTGCAGCCTGACCTACAAGGTGTGTAACAGGAATCACTTTTCAACACTTGTTCAACTGCCACTAAACTCCCAGACCAAGCCTAAAGCACTAATTACCTCCTTTGTGTGTTACATTGATGTTATACTGCCCTTGTTTACACTGCTGTGTTACATGTATAACACTTCTGTGGTTTCAACATTTCCTGCTGAGCCTCCCACCAGCTGAAAAGTCACCACTGGATTGATGGCAAAAGCAGCGAGGTTACAGCATCCATTTTTCCATCCAGGGACACAGACACAGGGCAGCAGAAAGCCAGGCCATGGGAGCTCTCTAGAATGTGTGTGTGCAAGGCTAAATGACTGCTGCTCTATAAAAAGTACATCTACATCAGCCACACTTGTGGCAGCAAATGGCAACCAAATAGCACACAACCACACAAATGGCAGCCAAATCATAAGTATTTAGGAGTATTCAGCAAGGGTTTTAAAAATAACTCTCTATATATTGAAATGAAATAAAATATTGCAAAAACCAGTTGCTACTAATGCCTATATATTTCTGCCTTCATATATATATATTTGTTCTGTAAAATCCATAGTAGTCTAGAAATAGAGAATGCCTTTAACTGAGTTCTTCCAAACAACTGACATCTCCAATCTTTCAATGGGTGTTTGCAGACAGGTAGCTACTCTTGGAAAAAATAGTCATCATCTCACCCACTTGGTACCTCCTTCAGAGTTATTTTACACATTATTTATAAGCATTTGTGAAATTGAGAAAATATTGGAATATTGGAAAAAAGGCAATTTAGAAAACCTCAGCCACAAGCACTGTTAAGAGTGATGGTATAACAAAGGTCAGGAAGCACTTTATGTAATTTAAGATAGGTTTAAAGAGAATTCTATTTGGATAACAGTAGAAAAAACCTCTGGGGCAGGAAGTGTATGTCAGAACTGTCCAGCTGCCCTGAGATACTGGTGGCCTTTGCTCCCATCCTGTCATTAAGACATGCCTCCATGAAGTGTTGCTGAACTACAGGCAATAGCAAAAATCACAAATAATAAAGCAACACATTCCATAGTCAATGGTGTGACTACTGGAAATGAATCAACAGTGATAAATGTGACAATCCTCTCTTTGCTTTCAGCACCTGTGCTTCCCATCTTGTTCTTATTATCCCTAGCGTATTCTTCTAGTTCCCTTCTCCACCTTGTTTCATTTAACCTTGCCTGATTTTTTAGCACATGGTGATCCACAGAAGGTGCAATTTCTCACTTTCCAGCTCTGTTAAACCTCTCCCACTCTGTGCTTCCCACCTCACATCCCTACAGAGTTTTCATGGCACTGCACTAAACATAGAAACGGCATTTCCTGGAGGTTTTCTGTGAGGGCCCTCTTAGCACCCAAAACCTTGGATCCCTTTTAAAAAAGTTTCTGCTAAGCTCACAATTCATTGGGGAACACACTGTTAAACCTCTAACAAGTCCAAAAATAATAAAAAATATTTTTCAAGATATTTAAAAAAAGGTATTTCAAAAAGATATAAGTAAAACATCAGATTCTGATGTTAGCAACTCTCATGCGCATTCCTAATTTTAAGTGCTTAATAGTCTCATTAACTCTACTGTGACTAGATACTGTGAATAAATGATGGGCATTAGGCAAGAATTATTAAAATTAGTTTTATTGTGCCTCAGCATAAAATAATTCAATTGTTCCCACTCTTCCTCAAGAGATTTCCCTTTTTCCACTGACAAATGCAGACACAATTGAAAACTTCTCTTCCCTCTTGAGCAAACAGCATCACAATCCAGGCTGCTCTGGTAGGCAAACTAAAAATGCAGAGCACAGGGCTCATCAGACCCTTAAAAACACCACCTCTGAATTACCTAGGTGATGCTGGCAAAGAAGCACACGGCTCCTTGCAGCCTCCCTAGGACAATGACAGCAAACCCTCTCCAAATTCACAAATAATCTCAACCCGCTCCCAGGCAGCAAAGGTCCAAGAAGGGCAAGTCCTGTTTCTCAGCAGTGCTCCAGAGTTCTTTGTTGGGAATGAAAACAATCTCTTACAAAGTGAGCACAGAGCCTTCCTGCTGTTTTCTTCTGCCGCCGAGTCTTGCTGGGAAGGGCAGAGGAGAACACGGCAGTAGAGCCAGACTGGGCAAAGAGCCTGAAAATCAAGTGGATGGGAGAAAACATGCTGCCCTTGGGTGTGAAAGCTACTTTTGCACCTTCTGGTGGTTTGCAGCCAAGCTGAGAGGGAAAACATAAATGAGACACACAATGTAGGGCAGACACAGGGTTTCTCCTCCACTAAAATATATGATTGGAAGGGGGGGTGACAGAAGATGTTTAAGAATTGTTTCACTGTTGCAAAGCTATACCCAGGGATGATACACTATGAAACGGTAATATTTACACAGAATAGTATAGAAGAGTATATTTTTCACAACTTTTTTCCACTGGTTCCTAAGAACATTTTCTTAAAACATTCTCTCACTGGAGCTGTAGAGTTGAGAAAACTGTTTCAAAGTCTGGTTCTTGGGATTTAATGGGGAATGCAGCTACACCCCCAGGATGTGCAAACCTTTTTTTCTTGTTACAATGTAATATATTGAACATATTTCATCTTCTTTAAATCGAACACTTACTATAGAAAAGTAGGACTGAAATCTGACTTCAGAACAGGAACTGGCCAGCTATAACTAACCAGGCACTGCAATCACTGTGCAGCAAAGGGGTATCAAAATGCAGCAACAATGTATTTCTGCCCAAGTATCTTAAATGAAACTGAAAATTTTGTTTATGCTCCATTTTAAATCTGGTTCATTTGGTGATGAAAACTCTCCAAAATACACTGCACAGCTTGCTAGTGCTCCACACTAATCAGAGAGTTTGTCAGCAAAGCTATTAACTCTTGCTTTGGGAATCTGCAGGGGCTGGCACATGTAGACTGGTACTAAGCAAGACAACAGTGCCAAAACTGGGCAATCCTTCAGAGCTGGCTGTGCTGCTGCTCAGAGAAAGAGTTTGGATTGTGTGATTCTAATAGAGATGGAAAGAAGCTATGAGGTCATCCAAGTCTTGCTCCCTGCCAAAAAAAGACTGCTCCCTGCAGTGCACTTTTGAGTGCTTTGCCTACTTCTGTTAGAGTATTTCAAATGATGTGGCTTCTTCCACTTCCTTTCAGGGCTTATTTCTCAGCTGAATTTATTTCAAATCCAGGAACCTTTTTCACTCTGCAATGCTTGGCATGAACCAGACTCAGCTTCCTCTTATTATTTCTAATTCTCCACATCCAACTCAAAGGAGTTTTTCCCCAGTGCCCCTGTTATCTTTCAATATAACTCAGCTGAAGAGATTGCCTTTTACCCTACCACTTGGCCAAACCCCACATCTTGAACTTCTGTCTTTCCTTTATAGCCATTCCCTCAAGCTGAGCCATGGTAATTGCCCTCTTCCTCCTCGCCTGTGTGCCAGCGTCTTCTGTCAGCCAGGCTTGGGCACTCACATCATCTCCAGCTCTGATTTCCCTGCCTCTCCCACCAACCCTTCCTCGTGTCTGGAGCAGCTCTCACACCATGTCACTTCACAGGCATGCCAGCTTGGAAGCCCAACTCTTTGGTCTCTTTCACACCAGCTATTATTTTGCACTCTGATTTCTTTCAGCATCTGTTCTTGGATGCTGCCACTCTTGAATACCTTCAGCAACAAAGCCTAGAGGAAACCAAATAGGATGTGATGAAAATATAACCCAATGTATTCAAGCCCCCTCCTTGCCCACAGTCTTTCTGTGGCAGAAAGCAACAGCCAGTGGTCCCTGGTTTCATTCCAGCCCTATTTCTTAAATTTACCTACGGACCATCATCTTACATTAAAAGTTAAGCTTGTGGGGGAAAAGTGGATATTTTTCTATCCTGCAAGATATTGATGTTTTGAAAATTTTTGAAAATTTGAAAATGGAACTGGAACAAAGAAGTTAAATATGTACAGAAGTTGTAAATAGAATCTAAAAAAAACCACGTGGCAGGTCAGAAAAAGAGGTTATTTATGGTTAATATTTCAGGGCATTTTGTTTTGTTTGAAATTAAATGAATTAACTCTCCAAACTGAAAATTATTTCACCCACATCATGAGCAAAAACTAAAAAACTTATTGTGTTTTGACCACTTTGAAAACTTTTTCCTTAAGCTGAAAAGGATCTACCCAAACTGACTCTTCTGAATTCAACACAATGGTCTTTTACAGTGAAAAAAAAGGCCAACTACCTAATTCATTGGAAACTGTAACCAAAACCAAATTGCAAGGCAAGGAGACCTTTTATGTGGCTACATCCAGAGCACAGAGACTTCCCAGTTCTGACTCAAATCATTAAGAACTACTGCCATCAACAACACTTTTCACAGATATATCAACGTCCAGTCTGAGATGGTGCTTGGGTAAGACTTCTGGTGGGAAAGGGCTGGTGCAGCCTCTTCTCATTCTCTACAGTTAAAAGAAGGATGGGCACTGTAGGTAACAGTAGGATCCTGGCCTGGGTCAGGGCTTTTTGACATTCAAGACTGTTGGTGCATTCTCTCTTAACTCAAATAATAAAATGTTTCTATGTAAATGATTCCAGAATTAACAAGTCAACGAGCTCATTCAGCCAAAAGAGAAAATGGAAATATGGATCAAAGAACATAAGCTCTGCCTTCCCAAATGACAGGCAAGTTCAAATAGCAAATCAGAAAAGAAGGAAAATTGCCTGAACACTTAGGCTGAAGGGAAACTGTAGATAATGAAGATGTTTCCCTGCATCATCCTGGTTTCCTCAGACCAGATTTTCTCCTATCACATGATATATTGAAATAATGGGTAAATACAACTGAGACTGAAAAAAGGCTTTGGGATTTAGGCAAACTTTAACCAACCGAATGAACAACTGTTAAACTTTCTGTATGCTTAGGACATATTTTAATCCTGTTAATTTGATGATCAGCAAGAATTAGCACTAAATCATTTCCTTTAATGCAAAGGAATCCTTCACTATAAACCTAAATTACAATTCATGTGCTAAATTCCCTGAGGCCAAAAGCTAAGATCTTCCAATCCTTCAGATGGCTGGACAAAGAAGCAGAAAAAGTTACACAATGATTTAAGACAGTTCAGAAAGCTGGAAACAAATCAAAATGGGGCAGGAACTCTGGTTCAGGAAGGGAACACTCAAAGCTTCACAGATTAAAAAAGCAATAGCAATTTTATCATAAAAGATTATGGGAATATATAAAAAAGGTAAGTAATGATTATGTTTGCTTTCAGTTTTGAAGTACTTTAAAATGTTCAGCTGCCATCACACATTAAATTTGTTTAAATTGACTTTACACATTGTTTAAAGCACAATATACAACTATTTCAAGAGACTGCAGTGGACTAAGACTCTGGAGAATCTGGTCTCCCACCTTGCACCTCGAGCACCATCAAGGTACAGCATATCCTTTCTCTGTGCTTCAGGTTCAGCTTTGCAAAACCAGGCATAAAGCTGCTCGCAGCTGTTATCTTTTTACTCAGATTACAAACCTCCCAGGACATGGTGTTTATTACTAATTGTTTCTACAGCACTTTTCATAATCACAGTTGAGATCTGACAATTCTGTTTAATGCAATATGCTTTTTCTATTTTGTAACCCTTTGTCTTCCTAGTCCTAATCTCTAAAGAGACTTCACATACAGGGAAAAATTTAATTATAATGAACTTGGGAACTAAAAACATCCTGAGATAATGGAATTAGCTTATTTGTTGTTAACAAATGATGGAAATTATTTTAACATTGTTAATAAAATATTCACATTCTACATTCTCACAATGTAATCAAAGGTGGAGTTTCTGAAATCAAGTAATTTTCTTTAACCTGACCCCTTCTCTTTCTCTAACCTCCAAATTTCCTACCCATTAGCTGGCTCACCCTGCATTTTTGGGAAAGAATCTGCATAAAGTTCTCAACCAGGGACATTTCCTGTGCATGGAACACCAACACATGAAGCTATTTTCTTGGTTCAATGAAAACTGCAGATGAGCACTCAGAAGGAAAGGTCAGTGGTGCCATGAGCAGCACTGCCTTGTACACCTGCAGGCACTGGAAAGGGACTGTCCTGTCACAGGAGACTCACTGGGAACTGTGGCTGAGCTTCTTCAGACTCTGCTTATGCAAGTTCATCTTCTGCTCACAGACACTTCCACTATATGCCACACTAAAAAGGACAAGTTAGGCTTGAAGCAACATATTAAGATCCATTGAAAGGAGCCATTTAAGAGGGTATTACATCTCTAACCAAATTAGTGTTGTATCCTTATATAAATAAAGAATGCTTTTACTATTCAGAGCTCTCCTTCCCAAGCCTAACCATTCCTTCAGTTTTCCTTCAGCCAAAGATTTCACTGACAACAGGAGCCAAATGAGTGCCTGAGGCTGGCAAGCTGGAGTGGGTCCCAAGGGTGACAGAGCCCATTTCCCCGGGGTGACTGGCAGCACAGCACCCTGTGCTGAATTATTTGTCACAAAAACGTGAGAGTGTGTGGCATGGCAAAAGCCCTGTTCTCCTGCAAAGGTTGGCAAGAGAAGAGGGAATGGAAAGGGGGATGGGGAACACGTAGGAAGCTCCAGCTCCCATAGCACAGCACAGTCTGTGGCTAGAGCTGCAGAAGCTACAAAGCCTTGCTCCAAATCTTACATATATTCATTATTTCCCCTTCCAAAGCAGATGCCTTGTGAAATGCCCTCTAAGGCAGCAGTGTGGGAAAGCAGCACATTTTCCTCCACTGCTGAAACAGCATATGTACCCTATGCTGATCACTTGGCAATTTAAAGAATCAATGTTTAGCATTCCATTAAGATCTTCAAATAAATCTTCCTCAGAAATCTGAGCAGCCAGCTTATTTTATCTATTTCCAGCTTCCCTGAGAAGCATGATCGAAAAAGAAGGACCTGTAACACCAAAGAAACTCAGCATACTTGGAAATGGGAAATCCTTTTTCTTTTTAACAGTGTCAGAAACTCTTCAGGAATAAATATGTTGGCATATTTAAATAAGTTGGAAATCTAATAAGCAGTGAAATCCCCAATAATTTTACTGAAATTTTATAATTTCAGTGAAATTGTAGTTACACTTAAAACTGCTTTGTAAAAACAAAAATGGAACCATTTTCCATCTATTTCTCTTCCAGTATGAGTTTTTAGCTGAGCTAAAAACCGCAGCTCAGCTAAAAACTCATACTGGAAGAATGACATGCAAATGCTACTTGCAAACAGTAACACAATAACTGTACAATTGCAGTACACCCACCTTCCTGGAAAGCTACAGCTTTTTGTTTTCCCTTTGTCTCTGTCTTACTTGGTACACAGGACAGTATTCTCTTTCCCCTAAGCCACCCACCGAAATATAACTGGAATTTCTTGATTTGTAGTTAAACTATGCTAAACCACATCCTCTCTCAAAAACCATATTTGGAGCCAACTCTTCTTGTCCTGTTCCACTAAAATCATGATAAGCTTTTCTCTTGAAGATGATTTTATCAAGGAAGAAATGGGCTTGCGTCAAGGGAAGAAATACTTCAGTGACAAGTAATCTTGCCTTAGAAAGCACAAAAATTACTTTGTAGGGCTTCCACCCCCCTTAGTCCTTGGACATTTCTCCCTTTCTTCTGCCCTGCACAGAACTCGTGCTATGCCTGGAAACATGAGGCACCTTTAAAAGGTACATTTACAAATTTGGTTATAACTCTGGATCCTCATGGGTAAACAGTACAATTTCTTCAACAATATTTGCTCCTCTTCAGTTTCCCAGACCATCAGCTTTATTCCTAATCACCGACTATTCAGCGCAAGGAGATTAAATAAGTTGGTCTCCTGATGCAATCAGAACAGCAAGAGAGAACCTTTCCTCCTCTCTAGACAGACTGGGAGTTCTCTGAGCCAGAATTGAAAGTGTTCACATGATGCTTATCAGCACAAATTAACTTTTCTTTCTGGGAGATTTGTTTCCCATAGATCAGAAACAACACCAAGGGGATTTTTGAGACAGCAGTGTTTGCAAGGCAGAAAGAAAGCACAATACTGCTAAAAGGCCAAGGCTGTATCTTCTTCTGAGGAAAAACATGAAGAAGAAGGAGGGTTTTGCCAGTACCATGACAAACAGCTTATACTCACAAATAAGATTCTGAAAGTTAATAGGCAAAATGCCTAAAAGCCAGGCGGATCTACAAAGACTCCTCAAAACCAAACAGCATCATTTCTTTTTGTACTTAAATCTTTGAAGGACTCAGGTTTTATTTTAAAGACCTCAGGCCCTTCTCTCAGCTGAGTTACTTCTACTGACTCCATAGGGGTGAAAATCTTTTCACTTTCATGAAAAAAACTATTTCTGTGATAACAGAAGAAAATTCCAAACAGCTAAAGCAACAGACAATTATAAAAAATTATGGGTGATGTGTGGAACTTGGAATTGGAGCCACCCATATGTGAATATCCCTGAAGCTCAGGGTGACAGGACTGGCACTGCTGGAGGTAGCACTTGACAATTCCATTGGCAAAATGAGCTTATTGTGTCCAAAGCACTCTGAGGACAATGACATGGGAGGTCTGTTTTGAACAGTTCACCAAGTAGGTGGAACTTTACCCCTCAAAACAACCCATGCCCTCTGCCTACAGAATCTCACTGCAAGGGAAATGCTGGCTGGGTGTCACAGAGGGTAGTGATGGATTTTAACCACCCCTTTGGACCCCACACAATGAACAGCTGAGGACTTTGATTTTCTCTAACCTGTGACTGGGCTCTGTACGCTGTTACCCATTGCAGGAGCTGGAAAAGCCCTGCTCCCCCCAGCACCAAGGGAGTACTCCTCCAAGCTTCTCTTTTGCTACCATTGGCCAATGGCTTTCAAATACGTTTAATCAATTAAATTTGTACAAAAGGTAACTATTTCACTGTCACTTGCTATTAGCAAGTCTCCTTCTGACACACCTCCCCGTGTGTGTTCTCCCTCCTGTGTGAATACAAAATGGTTCCACTCCACACCATGACTGCTACAGAGCACTGCTGGGGCTGCAGCTCAGCTAAAAACTCAGCTAAGGAGTTCTTTTGTGTGGTAACCCTTTAATAAAAGTATTTTTCAAGGTAGATGGAGAAGTGTTTGAGAATAAGGGAAAAAAGCTCCTGTGGCTTTGCTGTTTGGTATTACCCCAAACAATGTATACATAACATGAAAGTTTCAGTAAAATGCAGAGAAGGATAAACAATCGACAGCCATAATAAAAGGCTATTTTTCTGCTCCTGCATGAAGTCTGAAATGCTGGAATATATTAAAATGAAGCCAAAGCCTTTACTGATTCTTTTCAACAGAGCCTGGATTTCAGACTGGGCTCAGTATATAAGCAATCTATAAAAATAAATCCTAAGTAACTGTTTTCTCATTTCTTTGAAATGCTACAAGTGTTCCCTTTTTTTCTTGAGAAATGAGATTCAAAATTTCTATTCTGAAAACACCTTTGTCAGGAAGACAATGTCTGAGCAAGTCTGAAGGAAGTTCAGAGAACTCTGAATGCTCTTGGAATCCAAAACAAAAAGTAAGACTTGCTAATTATTGTTAGTACAACACACAAATAACCTCCTAAGAAATGGAGTCTGCTAATGACAGACTAAGTATATAAAAGGTAATTTTTTTAAAGAGCTACATTAATTTGCATCGCTCTCCGAAGATGTCAGTGGCCACATGGGAAAAGACACCTATTTTGTACAGCTCCACAGACTGCTTGTTTAATAAAGAGGGTAATAACTGGAACCCACATAGATCTTTGTACTTCTGGTCTGTTTGGCAATATCCCGCACCTGGATTTGAGTCCCTCTTTGGTGCCAGCTGCCTCACCATGTCTGTCTATCCCAGCAGCTCACCATTACATGTAGCTCAAAAGGAGCTAAACCACAAAAGAGTTTAATAAATTAATTTTTTCATCTTTATTACCCTACAGACTTAACTAGATGAAACTGAATAATTTAAAAGATAATTTAATGCACCTATTATTTCACCACAGGGTATACTGAAGTTTGGAGACAGGATAAGAAGGACATGATGGGAAAGAATGTGTGAAACTAGAGATGGCATCAAATAAAACAGAAAACACTGTTTACCAGCACTGGCTGAAAGTCTTCATTCTTGCCCAGTTTGATGCAAAATGTCAATGCAGTTCAATAAACACTTTAAATACAATTTGTAGTCAAAATAATGGGGAACTGTCTATGAAAATGCATGCAAAATGGTATCTAAATCTTCATCAATACATTTGTGACTTGGTTAGTGGCTCTCTCCCCCTGGGAGTCTAAGTCTCCACTACATCAAAGCTCGTAAGTTGTCATTGAACAAGAAGACTGGTGACATTTTTATCTGCTTTTGGGAGTAGACAGATTGCAATGAATATGTTTCCTTTTACTTTTCTTATCCTTTTAAAAATAAACTTCAATATCGAAGTAGATCTTTCCTTGCCCCGCTTAAGGCAGAACAGAGGTTTTCACTTTTTTTTTTTTTTTAATGGATAAGGTTTTGATATAGAAAAGAATATTAGGATGCAAGGAGATGTTTATCTTTACAGGATTTGCATGAAGTTTCAACTTTAGGAGAAGATCAATGATGCCTCTCAGCTGTCACCAGATGGATCCTTCAGCTCACTATTTAAAATTTCTGAGGAAATTCTCTATAAGACATTTAGAATATGAAAGATACAGATACCCAGGAAAAGAAAATCCTACATTAAACATTTGAGAAACAATTCAAAGCAGTCAAAATATGTCAATATTTTTAATGTCATTTTATTTCTAATTCATACCTGCTAGTTTCAAATTCAAGGTAATTTCAAAATATGTATTATCAGATTAAAAGAGTAACATTTTGAAAACAGCTTTGAATGAGTCTAAAAAGTATGGTTTAGGATGTTTACAAATATATTGAAACATTTGAGAATCCAGCCTGACCTGCTGCAGAACACTTGAAAATATTTTTGCCCTGTTCATGGGAAAGAAAGATTTATTTTGATTTATTCTCAGTTTGATGAAATGGCTTGTTTTGCCAATAAATATTTTTTCTGCCAAAAACTAAGCTGCTGTTAAGGATGAAGAAGCTGTGACATTTTTATTTTAATATCAGAATTGTGGTTTTTGCTGGACATTTTATAAACACAAGTACGTATTGTTTTAGAACATTCCAGACACAAGGGATGCTTGGGCTTCAAATTTACATATTTACTGGTACCAAAGGATGCAAAATTGCAAAAGCCACCATCTTTCAAGTATATGGTATTTTGGCATGATAAGAAAAGGCTTCTCTCTCACTCTCTCCCTTTTTTATCTTCTAAGCACTTCTCAGCTTTTAGCATATTTAGGCACCTTGTGCTTAACCACCTGAAAAGCTTTCTGAGGAGTGCATGACCAGTTAAAAATATGATGGAACAGTCTGACAACCAGATCTTTAGAAGCAGGACAAGAGTATGTATATATTTATTCAATTTATTTTCCTTTTTTTGTGGGGGAAGGGGAATGAAATGGCTTTCCCAGAGGCAGAGAAATGCAGCAAGGAGCTGAGCGGGTGCTCCTGCCTGGAGCTCTGCTGCCCGTCCCTCCCTGGGGATGCCCTGGGCACGTGGCCATGGCCTGAGCTGCACAGGGAGGCAGCAGCCAGGAGCCTCTGTGCTGTGCTGGGAAGCATTAATCCACCTACTCTGTCCTTTGGACCTGAGTTAACCTCTGTGGTGTCTGTAAACTGCACTGCTCTGCACTGCAGGGGCACATCACCCACCTGGTAGATAACTCAGGAGTCTTCTGGTTTTTATTAAAAGTATCTGTGGGACTTGCCTGTCTCTGCTCACTCTTTTCTCAGGCCACCCTAAGGACATCCTGATTTGTAGAAAATCAGTAAAATATCAAGTACAATGATACTGATATCCTGTCACCACCAGCAAGCCAGAGCTGTATATTCTTGCTTTTTGTGTTACTCAGATTCCAAAAATAGGTGTCTAATGCCATTTGAGACAGCTCAGGGTGCCTGAGAACTTACAAACACAACGTGACTCCATGTGAGATGCTACTTGAGAAGCTGGAGCACCTAGAACTGCACTAGATGCTCACAGCCAGGCAGTCAAACCTTCTTCCAGTGTCAGAACTGATGCCAGTCACTGACCAAGTGGTCAGTGTATCATCCTTTGATACAAGTTTCCTGAACCTCCAGGTGAGCCCACTACTATGGCCAGAGTTCCAGCAGCTAAACCTAAGCTGTTAGCTCAAAACCACTCAGGGACACACACTAAAAGGTGCTTGAAACCTTCCACCCTGACCTAAGAAGCAAACCCTCCAAATCCAGGGGGAGCTGCGAGGAAAGAAACATCTAGTTAGGTTGAACAACCACCCCTAGATCTCTACACAGATTCTACCTAGCACAAGTATTTTGACCTAAATGCCTACAAGAAAATGACATTTTCATAAGCTGTAAAGTGTGCAAGCACGTAATTACCAGATGAGCTTGAAATAGTTGTATTGAAACTGATTATTAATTTTTATGGATGTGAACAGGATTTGAATAATCTCAGAGAGATGAACTACAGCTGTTTTTTGAAGCAACTAGAGTGTGTTATCATGCCAAGGAAAAAAAATAGTCAGTCTGTTTCAGACCCCGAAAAATATCTTCTAAAGTATAAATTATGAAAAACCTTTCCTCACATTAAGTGTACAGTGTAAAATGTTCATATTGTTGGGAGACTGGCTGGCCTGCCAAGACTCTGTGGGTTCCTTCTCTATGGTCTCACAGATATTTACAGGGATCTTTCAGATACTGCTAAGTAATAGGGACATTCAGTTCCACTAAAATGGTTAGAAACAGCAAGTGTGAGGAGACTTTGTCAAATAGAGTTGTTTACTCCCTTAATTTATGACCCACTAATCTAATTCCAAATTCTGCAGGACTGGGTAAATGAGGCACAACTTTAAACCATCAAATTAAAATCTGCATTACCACTCTATGAGAACCAGCTCTAAAGACCATCTTTCATGTTCTGTAGAACTAGTCACTAAATATAAATTGACACACTGCAAAGCCTGATCTTGGTAATGATGCCTACTTCTCAATGACATGCTAAGGCAGGGAAATAGTATACCCCTGGTTTATACAACTTTCATGAAGAGTAAATCTTAATTCCTCTCTCTAAACATATTTTTTTTATTATTTGTAATTTTTACTGACTGTGAACATTACATTCTCTTCCTACAGAAAAGGCCTTTTTTTTTTTTTCTGGGTTGAGTATGACCATGGACTCTGTCTCTACACTACTGCACTTGCTGGGCCAGGAGCACCAAATTTCTGTGGCTGGGTAATGCAGACAGTAGTGTCCCAAAGGACAAATCAAACCTAAGTGTTATTATTGGAATCATTGTGTGCAAAAGGAATAAAGAAATCATGAGTCAACATCTTGCAGCTCCTTTCTTCTACCTGCCAAACTCCATGTGCAACAAGAAAATACCGACACGTCTCTCTGACCTAACTACCCAGTGGGTAATTTGGGCCTGCAGTGCCCTGAGGTTTGTACTTTGCAAGCTGAACTGGTCACTTTGATAGAGCCAAAGCTGCGGGGCAAATTCTCTGTTACGTTTTTAAGAAGGATGAAAGGAAAACAACAAAGAAACTCCCTATTTGGATAATGGTTTTTATAAGGGAACCAGGACTGTTAATTAAATGTTCACCTTTTCCACAGGTCATAGAAAACGTCTTGGTTTGTTACAGTTCTGTAAAGAGACTCATGACAAGTGAGTATGTCATGACTCATGAAATATATGTGCATGGGTATTTTTTAAAACAACACCTGAGATCTCAAGCTTGCCTCCAACCACTAAATGATAAATTTTATCTCTCACTCCTTGTATACATATCTAACACTCAAGATGGAACTGAAAAATACCCAGAATTATAGAATGTGGTTGCTCACAGTGGCTGAAGCAAATAATCCATCCCCTCACAGTCCTGCAGCATTAAGAATTGCAGCAAACCCCACCATGATCTCCTGGCAGGCAAAGAGCTGCCAAGCCAGGAGAAACACCTCTGTGAAGCTAAAAGGCCCAACAGGACTCCAGTTTGTGGGGACTGGCTAGGCTGCACCACCTGAATACAAGTGTCATGAAATCCTGATGGCAAAAAAGGCAAGGAATCTTGTTACTCGTTGCTGCAGTGATGTCAGATGCCTCAGTTTTATCCATGGTAAAATTAATTAACCATTATAATGTGTGTGTCTGCTGGGTGGTAGGAGTCAAGACAAATTATTTATTATTGTAATGGTTTCCAGGGTCTGTGGGGTGTGCTGTAAGCAGTTTACTTGGTAGAAACTGTTAATTGTGTGTATTAGAGAAAAAGAAAAAGGTGGTTCCGACCTGTCATGCCTCAGTGCCCTCATATCAACATACACTGTGGTGGGATCTGGTCCAGATGTTCCCTGTAAACAACAACATCAGCTAATCAGAACATGAGGGCTGGGAGGAGAAAAGAGTTTTACCCCCAGATAACCAAACATTTATTTCAGTGCTAATTATGCTAATCAAATGACAAGTTATATTTAAGGTATTCATCAATCAAAGCTCAGCTTTACAGAATCAGAACAAGCACTGGAAAAATACCTACCATCAGGTACTTGTCACCTTGGGAGTTCAGAAAAACATCAAGCAGTCAGACTACTTAACCAACACATGTCAACAGAGGTTTTATTTGCTACAAAAGGCCAAGTAATCAGCACATGGATACATACAAAAAATGTTAAACACATTTTGCCATATAAAGGAAGGCAGAAATTGCTGAGGAGACACAGTTTAATGGCAGAAGCACATGGTCAGGAATGTGAAGCATGGTTTACTGAGAGTCTTCCATACATGCAACAGAGAATATACTTGAAGCTAAAGATAGTAAAGGTAGCACGCATGACATGAACCAATCTGGACTGAAGGTCTGTTAAGCAATTATTCTGATCCTTTTCAGTCTTCCACTGCATAATTTAAACACTTGCTTTATGTCACAATATTTAGTTACTTGAAAAGAGGCAGACTAATTTTAGTTTCCTTTCATGCAGAGATGATGCAGTCTTTAGGCCTTTCCACCCACAGCTTTTCTGCAGTTTTGCAGCCTGCTATGATCTGCTCTTATCCAAAACTTCAAACTCATCACCACTGAACATCATGTGAATTCTCAATGCTCCAGGCTAGGGCTCTCTTCTCTGCTGCAGACCTCATGCTACTGCTAAGCACAAAGCTAGAAGAAAAGCACAACTTCATTCTGGAACACTGGCACGTTGGAAATTTTCTTTTCAGCAGAGGAATTCTCCTAAACCTGCTAAACTCCAGATGCACAAACTCCTTTAGCAGTTATTTAGACGTCTACTACTTAAACCAGCAGGCAACATGAACTCCTAGTGATTTCTGTCCCATTTGAGATGCATTGTAGAGTATAATTCTTCACATTAAGAATGTCTAGGGCTAAATTTTACATTTCTGCAACGTTGACTGATTGTTCCACAGTTTTTTGAGCACTAAAAGTTGCAACCCAGACTCACAAATAGCCAGTTTTTGTATCTATGAGGGAGAAGTGTTACCACTACCAATTGATACTTACTGGACAGGTACTGATCATCACCCACCACCAGAGGAGAACAGCAGTAATAGAGCTGCACATGCATGTTAGCCTCTTTAGCTTGTTATACACAATACAAGGTACAATATCCTCTCTAGCTATTAACGACACGATTTTCAGTCTACTGCTAAACTCAGCAGTGTAACAGACTAGTGCTGAGTGGAGAACTTATTTGAAATATAGAAAATGTTGAAAAGAAAAAAACAAAACCAAGGAAAAATTGGTTATCTTTAAAAATAAAACTAAAGCTGATTTGATTTGTAAAATAATGGAAACAGTCAAGTTTGAAAATCAAAGACGATCACTATGGCATTTATTATTTTCAGCATGAATGAAATAATTACAGTGGACATCTAATGTTTGATGAAACCTGCATCCAGATAAAGCTATACTGGACTTATTTATAATTTTATAGAAGGATCTGAAAATCCTCAAATCTCCAGACTCAATTTCTAGTCTGTCCCACTGTTGGAAGCTGATAGGTGGGTATTGAGGGAACATGAAAATCCCCTACCTGCTCGGCCAGCTTCCCCAGCCTGTGAGGCTATAGCAGCAGGAATAGCAGGGATGAGGGAGAGAAGGAAAGAAGGTAACACAAGACAAAAATAATAATAAAAAATGGGAATGAAGGGTGGGAAAAACAAAAGAGGAGAATGCAAAAAGCAGGGAGTAAAATAAAAAGAAAAACAATGTCAAATACAGGAATTTTACAAATTAACCATTATACCATTAAAGGTTAAAAAAAGTAAAAAATGAGGTGTCAACATTTTAGTAGAGCAACAGAAGAGACAGCTGTAGACTGCTAACCTTGGACAAACAGATTTAAATGGTTTTAGGACACTACAGACAATGTTGTTAGTGGAAAACATGTGTCTAGCATACTGATTTTTTTTTTTTTGTTTGTTTTGTTTGGTTTGGTTTGGTTTGGTTTGAAGTCATTAAACATTATGGCCCTCCTATTTTAATGCACTTTATTCAATTGAGAATTCAGGTCTGCCATTTAACAGAAGTTTGCAAGTAATGTCCTCTGGAAATCAAAAGTGAACTTTCATTTTGGAAAAAAAAAATATTTAGTATACAACAGAGAAAGATACTTACACCTTCTTGCATACAGATTAACCTGATCCTAAAGTGAAATAAAATCAAGGCTTGGTGCATAATCTAACTACTGGAAGTTCATAAATAAATGGAGTAACTTCAGAGCCCAAGAAGTCTTCATTCCTATTTGTTATGGTAAACAGAGTAATATGTATAAAGAACAGTAAAATGTAAAGTTGATAAAAATCCATCAGCTCTCCCCCATGACTGATAACTCAGCAAAGAGATAAAAAATCCTCAGTGGTGACTAGTCCTAAGGCACTACTATCACGTGGAGTATCTAACACCAGATGGCTGCTGTGGGATTTGCCCTATGACTTGTGAAAACAAGCAGCTCTGAAAGCCCTGGCATCCCACATTCCTCTCACCAGACTTCAGAGTTAAAGACTGCAGGAAGCTGCCACAGCAGCACCTTAAGACAGGTCTATTTTGGATGCAAAGGAAGATGAAACATTTAACAAAAATATGATGGATCACTGATGCCCCAAAATGGTATTATTAATAATCCAGGCTGAACACTGCAGTGAAACTGCAAGAAAGCAGGAGAATTACTGAAATCCAGCAGTTATATAATTAATTGCCTGTGACTATATTGCAGGTGCAGAAAGGATTTTGAGAGTACCAGAGTCTCATATGGCTTTTAACTATGGAACGCCTTGAGAAACAGCAGCTGAATTATCAGCAATGTCCTTCTGTGGCCAGTTGCAGCTGAAATACTCTGAAAAGTATTTCAAAGGAAGCAGAGTCTAAGCCAAGACCAGAATGACTGACTCAATTTGTCTGTGCACATTTATTTTGAGAGACAGAGATAGAGAGCATCTGTTATGCTGGTAACAGGGGAAAAAACAGCACAACTTCTGGAGTATCTGATATTTACTTAGGATATGCCTGGTAGTGTTCAAGAAAACAAAATGGGACATGCAGAGTTTTCTGTCTGAAAATGGGCCTATCGTAAGTCACATCTCTTGGATTAAATAAATCTCTGCCCATGCACAGGCTGCCACTGGTGAACCATCCATCTGAGCAAATCTCAGCAATACACGAGGTTTTATTCTCTGGGAAAACACTGCAGGTCAGAACTGCTTGAAGCACCACCCCAAAAAGTCAGCTGTAAGGCTGACCACATGCCAGGACTCAGTGCAAACCTAATTTCCACTCAAGTTAAAGGCCAAGCTGCATGTTCTCCCCTACTTCCCTCTCCAGAGTTAAAAAAACAGGAACTAGGCTATCAAAAATCATAAGAATTTAAAAGTAACTGGTTTTTTGGGTTTTATTTAACTGCCTAAGGATGTGGCCTCAGTGTTTACTCCAAGTCTGCTTCTGTTCCAGCAATGCTCAGAAAAGGAATTTTCGGTGGGCACTTGGCAATGTCACCTACGCAAGCACAGCAGCTGGAGCTGTGAAAAGAACTTCATGGCATGACTCACAGCAAAGGTGGGAAAACAGAATCCGAGGGAGCTCACCCTGAGCTGTAGTACATTGCTAAGTGTGAATCATACCTCTGACACAGTGCATGGTCTCCTGTGGCACTCTTTGCAGACCTACCCTTTATTACTTTTAATATGGAAGATCCTCAGGGAGTGTGATCTATCACTAAGTAAAAAGAAATATTAACTTTATGCCCTAAACTGAGTAACAAAGATTCCTTTGCTAGACAGTGAGGAAAGGGTCCATTTCATGTAACTTCAGCCATTAGAGAAGAAAGTGTGCAGTATAAGGTAGGAAGGATCTCCTGATGGTGATGGATCCCATCCCCAGATGGGCGCCTGAGATGTCTCTTGAAGTATTTCTGTGATTCCACTGACTATTGATGGATGTGGGATAACTCACTTAACCTTGCAGTCTCAGTTAGAGGAGATAGAAAAGCAGCAAGACGAATCCTGCTCTCCTTAGCTTGGACAGATTTGTTAGCACATTTTCAGGGTTAACTAAGGAAAATTAACAACTTCTAGAAGTTTTCCCTCAACTGAAATTGAATAGCAGGTTGAATAAAATGAAAATATTTATTCCAAGTGTTTAAATGGAAATCAGCTAAAATCCTAGAGAACCATCTGTGCTGTTGTAAGAAACCAGCTACTTTTCATATCTATTTCTCTCTCTCTCTCTCTCTCAAATGCTGAGGCTAGTTAATGAGAATTAAAATATGTGAGATTCAATCTTTTCATCTCACTAATCCCTAGGCCATTATCTGTGACTATACAGCCATAAAAGGTCAGATATTAATAGCATTTAAGTGCCTAAAGATGGAGAGAATTATTTATTTTCAAAAGCACATCTCTAGAAATCTAGTCTGCAATGACTACATCAAAGGAAACATACTAAATTTGCTCTCAGTTTGAAAGGAAATGAATACAAATGACAATTCATTAGTCTGTCAGTTATCACAGCCTGGAAATTAAGATAATTTGGTAGACTAAGATTATTTTGTACCAAAGAGATTATCACAATGATTTCTTTTTCAAGGTAATCTTTAATAAAATGTTAAATTCTTCTGTACACACAAACAGACACACAGAATCACACACACATAGATACACCCACAGGTACATATACAACTTCCTCCTCTTCTTTTTGGAGAGGTGAACTGTAAAAGCTTTCTGGAAGAATCATGAAACCTTTCCCTTTAAACATTTGAGTCTTAGATTTGTCCACAAAATTGGAAATCAAGAAGGTATCAAAGATAATATCCAAGTTGTATTAGAGGTAGCCCACAAAGAAACCTGGATAAGGGTCAGTAGCTGAATCCTGAGATATGTTTAGAAAGGTGATTAGCAGAAGCATATTTTAGAAACATATTTTGTTTAGAAACATATTTTAGAAGCACTGCAGACCAGACTGGATCACCATTATCCCTGTGGATAATGGAACCACGTGCTGATCTCATAGATGACATAACTTGGAAGAAAAAAAGCAAAGGCAGATGCTATTGACTCAGATATCTTGAGAAGTAGTTTTATGCAGTGTGAAGAATCCAGAAATCATGACCCATTTCTGGAACATATTGGAGACAATGCTAATTGCAGGAATACTGAAGAAGAGGGATTAAAATTTAATTTGTTTCTCAGATGAGAAAACAGAATAGCCCACAAGCTATTCTGGAATACCACTAGCCATAAAGTTCCAGACAATTTGGAAAGAGCATTCAATCTAATTCAGTATCCAGTCCCTGGCAATGTCTACTGCCAGATGCTTCAAAACACGTAAGTCTCTATCTTTGTAGCCTCCACCAAAATGACATGTTTCGTGGTGACAATTGCAAGTAAAACCTTTAGTAATTTTTCAAACACCTCTAAAACTTGCCAAACAAGCCTCAGCTCAAATGCTTCAAAAACAATTCTGCTTGGGAGCAGAATTGCTCTGTTGCTACATATAGCCTGTCCTGAAGTGGCTTTTCTCCATTCCAGCCACATCACTCTCCAGACAGTGTTTGGCTTTTAGTTTGTCCTATGGACTGAGATGCCACATCTTAGTAGAACTCAACAAAGCCTGATATTAAGCTATACAATCAGGCAGGCTGTTTAACCATCTCACTCAAGGCTCTCATTCTGTGCTGTTCCTAAATCCATAGGCACTATCATTAACAATATTCCTTCAGAGATTTAGCCACTTTTACAGTTTGATTCAATGACTTCT
Organism: Vidua macroura; assembly: GCF_024509145.1. Lineage (NCBI taxonomy): Eukaryota > Metazoa > Chordata > Aves > Passeriformes > Viduidae > Vidua > Vidua macroura. The sequence goes on from NC_071571.1 coordinate 10,201,267, forward strand.
TCAAGAATTTCTGTAAAGAATCTTCAGCTAAGGAGTTAGCACAATCAAAAGGCAGATATACATAGTCAAGCCATAATCCAGCCTAACTTCTTTCTCTGAGTGTAGCCAGCTTTCCTGTATGTTTGCAGTGGGTTGACCCAGTCAGCAGCTCAGGACTCACCCAACTCCCTCTGGGACAGGGAAAGCATAGGAAGAGCAAAAGTGAGAAAATGCACAGGTCAAGATGAAGACAGTTTAATGAGAGAAGGAAAGAGAAAAACCCAAGTGAAGCAAAAGCAATCATTCATCACCCCCTTTGAACAGAATGATGCCCAGGCAGTCTCTGAGCGAAGGCTGCTCTGGAAGACCAACCACCCTTTTTCTTTAATGCTGAGCATGACATTATGTGGTATGGGATATCCCAGGTCAGCTGGGGCAGATTTCTTGGCTATGCCCCTTCCCAGCTTCTTTCTCCTCCAGCCTGCTTGCTGGAGGGCAGTGGGGTGATGGTGCAGGGGACACAGAGAGAAATGGGGACAGCCCTGATGCTGTGCAGGACTGGTCAGCATGAGCCCAGCCACTGGTGTGCTCCCAACACTGTTCAGTCACAAATAAAAAAGAGCTCCACACAGGGTGCTATGAAAAACATTAAATTCCAGGCAAAACAAGCACAATGTTACTTCCAACAGGCCACACTTTGATATTGCACCTGGCTTTACTGCTCCTTAGTGTTCTCCCCTGATTTTATTATTTGTCCTGAATTAAGGACTTATCAGTGAAGCAACCACCATGAACCATCCAGAAGTTGGTGCTTGTCTAAAATGGAGATTTTAATTAGTGGCAAGCAAACTTCTGCAGCTAAAAATTTGCCCTTGTAATCTAAAGTATCCTTCACGTCTGGTCTCTCCAAGGACCAGAAGCCAGAGGAGTTGAGCTGTCTTTCAGAAGCAGCTCTACCACAGCTGCTGGGAGAGCTGACAGACCCCATCCTGATCTGTTTCCAATGAAGGTATGTCATCTCTTCCCTGATTCCCCTCCTTTCTAAAACTTTTTTATTCCTGGAGAATATTTATGGCAGCAATTACAGAATGGCAAACCAAACAACTCCACCTCTGGGCAACAGAATGACTTTTAACCCTGCTCAGCTTTGCCTTGTCAAATGATTGACAGTAATAACTAAAGACACCCTAGGGATGTAGGGATCCTCTGCTGCAGAAAGAGAGAAAGCAAGCAGTACTGTGGCACACCTCCTTGTATTCATATACTGGTAACATTGCAAAGGGCAAGAGGCTAAAGCAGGCACAGACATACTGCTCTGTGCTGAACCCATAATCTCAATTTGTCAGTTTTCTGTATTAAAAATATTTACATTTACAATCAGAAAAGGAATAGCAGATTCTTATTTGCAGTGCCACTGAGAAGATTTGCTCTGACTTCCACACCAAAGCAGATACCCATGTGATCTTCATGAGAAATCCTTCATATAAACCAGGGGCAGCTGCCAGGTTTGAAATGCAAGATGGACTACACAGAGTACAGGCAACTCCGACTGAGGACACAGTGACTTTGAAGAGGTTAGAGACATGGCACATGACCAAATGGATATGGAACTTCCCAGCCAGAGCAGCTGCTGATGCAGAAGATTATTCTTTTAGTATTTAAAAAGTTATTAAGTTAGAAAGCATATTACATCTGAGTAGGACACCTATGGTATTATTACAGGAATAATATGTGCAACTCTGAAACCAGATTTGGAAGGACAGAAAGAGATCAAGAGTCACAAAAATGAGACAGAGATCAGGAAAGCATGTATTAAGATTCTTTATCTATTTATCAAAATTAGGATGTGTATTAGATGCATGACAGAAATAAGATTCTTATTCTAGAATAAAAAATGTCTGGATTTAATGCCAGATGATTTTAAACTGGAAATAAGGTGAAATTAATTAAAAATGTAACATCCTAAAAAAAGGCAAGTTAACTTTCATCACATGAAGTCCTCAAAGATAAAATACTATACTCTAGATCAACCTAATTTGCTTGGTGCAGTTATCACTGGTTGAAAAACTAGATGCTATTCAGAAATTCAGACCAGATAGCAACAGTGTTCCATCAGTCATTAAAATCACAACTCAGTAAAGATTCCTGGAGAATACACATTACATCCTGTATTATCCTTGGGACTTTTCTTCTGATTAGAGGATCAAAACAGAAGAGATATAGCAAAATAGTTTTCCTTGTGTGCAGAAAATATCTACCTAGTTAAACAGGTAATGGTTGGAAGTATTTTATGAACAGAAGGAATCCATTTTGTAACACACTGAAGTAAACACTTGGAAACTGTCGTTTACATACATGATTACATACTGGCTCTGGAGTACAGAGTACACGTTCTGTCACTGTCAGGTGCTTTTCTAGTTGCTGTATTCATGGGCAGAATAAATGCTATGATTGCAACATGAGAGGAATGAATTGTTGACAAAGTAACAGAAATTTACTACCTGTGTATGCAAGAACATTAAGTACTACATGCATTTTCTTAGTATCTCTATGACCAAACAGCCAAAGGAAATACAATGAATGCTTCGTACTGAAAACCATTTCCTTAAAACAACTTTAGACTTAAGGAGTGAAAAATCTTACCTGCAAGCATATTGCCAGGTTTACTCTACAGCCAAGTGATGTGCTGACAGCCCGTGGATGGAGACCCAGGTCTTTAAATAACTTTGAAAATGACTGAGTAAGAGCTATCCGAGGTCGTTCTTCAGCCACTACTACACATGTCCGTACACGTGAAAGGTCCAGTCCCCTTGCCTAAAAAGAAGTCAAAATGTAACAAAGGCCTCAAATGGGCAGGTTTAATGCAAAACAGAAGTTCTTAAGTGTATTATACAGGTGATATGATTCAAGAGGAACAGCAGAACAGAGGCTAAGGTATCAGTACAATTTCCATTTTTCCTGGAGGCCAGATGGCCAGATGACACTCTAATAGCTGAAGAAGCACATACTTGCTTGTCATCTCAACATTAGCACATAGGAAATGATGGGCATGCTAATTCTGAAGGGAGGGAATGCTATTTCCCCAAATTAATCAGACGACAGTGAATAACAGAAAACAGGATGCAATGTCTAGACTTGGAAAAACTGATTAGGAAATTATTAAGAGAGGATGGTAAAGGCTGGAGACATCATAAATATCAGCAGCTCAAGATTCAATTTATTTTAGTAATATATGGGAAATTCCAGATGATTTCAGATATTTTACCAGCTACCTGGCTTTTAATTCTGGAGGGGGAAAGAAGATATACCCTCCTCTCCATACAACAAGGACCATCTAGTTAAAACAACACAGTTCTTTTAAGCATGTGATTATTTAACTATAGAGGTCAAAACCAAACTAATACTTCTTATAATCAGGGTATTCATAAAACACACTGTACAGTGTAATACTCCTTGAGCCTCTTGGACATTTACATCTCTGTTTCCCAACACTTGCCTATCAACATAGGCTGCAACACACACCAGAAAGCTTAGGTAAATAAAAGCCTTTCCTTGATGTTTAATAGCCCTGTGATCTGAAGAATGACTAGTATTGATACACAGCCTTTGGCAAGGAGTAACGTGGGTTCTGTGGAAGCTGCTTGTGCCCTTTGATGATTTTTTTCTCCCAGCAGACACTCAGCAGAGTGTTCAAGGCTCCCACCGTGCAGGCGGCAGGGCCTGCGGGAGAGCAGAACCACTCACCTTCAACGACTCTGTTTGCGAACCGAGTCCCTTAGTACAGAGCTCCATGACTGAATAGGAACAAAAAGTGTCTCTCACTTTGTACTGACTCACGGCAAGAAGCCACAGGGCAGGGTTGGTCTCCAGCTCTGAGGGAGGAATCAGAATAGACTGGTGTCCTGAATAAACGCTGCAAGACACAAGATTCATTAACACACACTAAACACCCGTGTCCACAGACAAGCCATGGCGTAGGTGAATATACAATTTAACACAGCACTGGCTGGATCACATAAAGCCTTACAGTGCTTCACAGCTCCATAAGTTTAACATAATGTTTAACCCTGTTTTTTTGCTGTTCTTCCAGAACCTATGATGAATCATGAGGACTGCAGGCAGCATGTGCTCCAAACTACTAATTCATTCAAAATTCCAGTGGACTTTGCTGTTAGGACTGTACCACAAAGAGCAAAATAGCTCAGTTATTAATGGTGTGAATAAGCAGTGTAATAATATTAAGAAAAAATAAGTGTTGCTGACAAATACTTTGGATTGAGTAATTAGTATTTTAAGAGACCTTGACTAAAAGAATACTTTATTACTTAATATGGAAACAACCTGCCTCCCGCTAAAGCAAGCAAGAGGTCTGCAATAATTTTCAAGGGAGTAAATCTGGCCCTAATTTAACATCCCTTGTAGTTTTATATTTCTTCTGTGAAAGTTTTATGAACTTTTGAAACTCAAATATGCTACATCTCTTGAATACTGGATACCCACTGAGCATAAATATTGCAAAAATACACTTATCAGGGTCCCTGAGGGAAAAATTATGTCAGAGCTAATTTCTCTGGTACCTAAGATCTCCCCAAGGGAAAGATATTCCCAATTTGATGATTTTATTTCCCATGGGTTCTATGTTGTTCACTCATCTCACACAGGCAGATTTGCCATCAATTTTACAGTCCCCTCTCATCTCAATTTGTGATCTGTAGATATTTCAAATCGGAATGGTGACAGCGTAAAGCCTCCAAACCATAGAAGTTCTGAGAAAGGACCATAAAAGCCCCCAAGATTTATGATGCATAAAAGAATCTCATTTGTGACTTGAAAACTTGAAATGACAGCTTGGTAAAGTAAAGTCAATGTTTTCAAATCCAAGTGTCTGAGGTAGGACATGAAATGGAAACTTATTTTCAGGAATATGAGCATCTCTGTCACACTGGACATCAGGCACCTTTGCAATTCTTGCAGATGGGCTGCACACACACACACACACACACACACACACATTCCCTCCCCACTTTCCCCAAACCCAGATGAGAGTGCTTTCAAAAGCTGTGCCATGTACAACGAGGTTTGTGTGACCTGGATGTCTTTACTTGGCACAATAAAGGCAAAAGAGGTGAACAATTCCAGCCAAAACAGCAGTTAATAATCCAAATTGTTTGGGTCTCCACTGAAGTATGAGCCTGAGGATGTCATGGAATATGTATGAACTACAGTTCAAGCATTTATCACAGAGGAGAAATTTTATCTTTGACTGCTTGTCCCCATTTATGCCACACTGGGTGACTGATGAGCAGTGGCTTGCTGTGCAGCATTGTGTTCTGGGATGGGGCTGACATGGTGGCCATGCACGGGGCGGGCAAATGAACCATTACCCTTTCATGGAATCAGAATAAAGTATCATTGAACCTTGAGCATGTGCTGCATAAACATGTGAAAAGAGATCTTGGCAGCATTACCCACACCTGAAAGGGGAATGCCCTGAGCTCAAGCAAAAGATCAAACCAGCCAGGGAGTAGTACTGATTTTTACTATAAATATTACCTCACTCTTTACTTCTTAGCAAAGTCTATTAAGTTTTTCAGAGAAGACCAAAAGCCTGCTTAGGGCTCCACAAACAATCAAGGTGTGCAATCTCTCTGGCAAATACATAATTCTTACAAACAGGAAGCAGTAACCACTCAAGTAAAAATCTGGGATGGGCTCCAATCTGTACAAATATGGTATACGAAGATTCACCTTAAAACCCTTCCCCCTGACCCTGAACTTCTCTAATTGATGCAACCAGTATCAGGTGAAAAAAATTATCTGCATAATAATAAACATGATGCCAGGGTGTCAAACGTGGGAGAACTATTACTCACAATCATATTAAGATCCCTTAGGTATCACTCATTCACCTGGGCAGACATAGCAAAATCAAAACCAAATCAAAAGAACAGATCCCTGTACTGAAAAGTGTTTGCACAAACTCCACAGTAATATTGGAGAAGAAAGCTGCATTGCTTTGGTAGGAAAACAGGAAATTGATTCCAAGTGTATCTTACCAGGAAATCATTCAAAATAGCATAATTTACACCAAAGACAAATGTTTTCCCACTCAGCAACACTAATGTGTGAGGGTGAACTGTCTACCTGTCTTGATCAACTTATGGACAAGAAAATGGTTTTCACAAAATTCACACAGAATGACTGGGTTGGAAGAGACCTTAAAGATCTTCAAGTCCAACCCAGCCCCAACACCTCAACTAAACCATGGCACTGAGAGCCACATCCAGTCTTTTTTTAAACACATCCAGGGGTGGTGGCTCCACCACCTCCCTGGGCAGGCCATTCCAGTACTTTATCACTCTTCCAGTGAAAAACTTTTTCCTAAGTTATCCAACCTATATTTCCCTTGATGCAGCTTCAGTTTTGCTCCCACCAACAGTCCTGCAGCAAAGCATGAGGATCTAGATGCAAAATAACCCATTTTCTTCAGACTGAGGGAATGATCAGGCTTAGACTAAAAAAACTACTCCAATTAGACTGAAACAAATTAAGATATTGCTAGTAAGTTTTCTGAGTTTTCTAATGCCTCAAAAATACTGTGGAGTTCAGGATCAAACTGCGCAGCAGAAGGAAATATCTAGCAAGAAGAAAACTATCTGTGGTGGAGAGCCTCACACGTGCTGCTTTTGACTGCAATACACAAACTTACAGCCAGCTGATACCATGCCTGCAAACTTCACACCCAGCACAGGCTTTGCCTACTGAGCTGTGGTTTAATAATCCATGCACATCCTCTGATTTGCAAGAGCAGTTGGTGCAGCTACAAGAAGAACTACAAAAGCATAATTGTGGGGTGAATGTGCCAGTTCCACAGCTGAAGTGGTTTATACAGCACCTGGTCACTGTGACGTCGGCCATCATTTGGCTCAGTTCCCTGAATCAATCTCTGAAACATTACACAGAATTTGTGTATCAGTCCAAGCCACAAAATGCTACATATCCCTGAAAATTCACAGATCTATATTCCCCTGAGAAGCTGTCTATCACCCATGTTTTGGTAGAGAAAAAGCTGAGGAAAAAATACCCTTGTACAGCTGGTTGAAACATTTCATACCATGCTAGTGGTTTCAAACCACTGTGAGATGTTAGAAGGTGCTTGCTTAGCATGAATGCCAAACCACAAACAGGACCATGTGCTTGAACAAACTGCAGTTGTGCAAGGCTGCATTGGAGGTGCTGGATGAAGCATGACATGGTTCCAAACCTACAGAAAGTTCTGTCAATGCTGCCTCCATGTAATTCTAGGAACGGCAGAGAAGTTTGGTAGGTTCATCCAGGTATGGAATTCCAGATTTGGTAGATTTAATCCTGAAACAGAGGCACTGAACAAGGTGAGGTAGTTCCATCTCACCTTGAAACAATCATAGTTAAGATGGTTAAGCTGTCAGCTTGGCTATTCTCATACAGGAACCAACAAAATAATGGTGAACATTGGCAGCAGGGGGGTGAATGGGATATTAGGAAAAATGTAGGAGTTTAAATATAAACAGTTGAACTTAAATTCCCCTTTCTGAGATTGCAACAATATATGATACAATGGACTAGGTGTAAGATTTTACTTATGCAAATACTGGGAAGGAACTGTATCAAGATTGTCACAAAAGTATCCACCTCCTGATGCAGGAGCAGGCACAGTGCGGAGCACCCCTGGATCACCTTGTCACAGCGACTTTTGGGATGCAGATGCAGAGTGAGTGAGATGCAGGAGTGGCTGAGATGCAAGATCACCTTTTAGAAATGCTGTCTTCCTTTAGAGGACTGCAGAACAATCCAGGAAAAAAAAAAAAGTATTCATGTGGTGGACAAAGCTTTGGATTTTGGCAGTAAGTGAAGAGCCCTGTCTGCCTGCACTAAGCAAGGACTGCTCAAGAACAGGAACAGTCCAGGTAAAAGCACCAGGATGTATTTTGGTATGACCTTCACCATCTGATCACAGCACTGGCTACGCTGTTCCAGCAACATATGGACATTCCTGGAAGGACCTCTTGGCACTCAACTACTCCACTGAGTTGGAGCTTTAGCCCATATTGTGCTGAGGCAGCTCAGCAGTAAAAGCTGAGGTTCTATTATAGTTCCAAACATTTCAGCAGGTCAATAAATGCTGACAATGGCAAGTGCAATTTGCAATTGCATTCTGGCAGTTACTGACCCATCACTGCCCTTACTCCTGTGTCCTTGTCGGGTGACATGAGCTGCTTCCCCACTTCAGTGGAGGAGGCAGGTGGGTACTGCTGAATCCTGTAGGTGTATGCATTTGGTTTCTGCATTTCTACAGATGATATTTGTCACTTGGTGATGAGGGACAGGTATGGGAACTGGGTGTTTGGTAGAACAAAAGTCTTCACAATCACTTGGACCAGAACTTGTAGGAAGGCCAGTACAAGCTATAGAGGACAGTGTTAGGGAATATATCTCTCTTAGGCTTCAAAGGACTTGGGCCAAAATTAAATCTTCAGTTCTGGAGATCCAACAGATCTCAGGCACACAGTGCTCTAAGAGCATGACTGCACATGGAAAGCAGATAACCCATCAGTACCAGAGACAGCAAAAGGCCATTGCTCAGCCTTGAGCATCATTCTGATTCCTTATCACCATCTCTCCTGCCTCACTATACCCCATGTATGGGCATGCCTCCAGAGGTGATGGGGTAGCTCTGCCAACTCATCTCATAACTCACATATCAAGGTGACTCTGGGCGTTCAGCTGCCCTTGAACTTTCCAGGCTTGAGGCAGGTTTAACAGTACTGATGTAATGTGGAAGGAAAGCAAATTGCCTCTTCCACAAATTGCCACTGGCTACAGACTCTCCAGGAAACTGGCACACGGCAGTGTGTGGGCAGACAACACACCTTCACACTCCTCCTGTGCCAGTTATGCACTTTGCAAAATACATGACAGATGTTTATGTTCATATCCTTCACTTCCCATGTCAGAGTTATCTGGTTCTGATGTGGCATTTAGGCTTCTTTATGCAGTCTTGCCTTTAATTTGCTGCACATGGGCTGGAAATTGGAAATGCTTATGCCTGCCAGTTATCTTTAAGTTAGCCTAAAAAACCTAACAATAATCAGTGATTCCTAACAAAATACACTTTCCTAAAATGCAGTTCTCTTGTCAGTGTTGCAATCCCTTGCTTACTTCTTGCACAATTCCACCTGTCTGGTTACTAAGAAACCTTGCAGTCTTTTTGCAGCAGAAGCCACCTGGCAGCAGCACTGTGGATTTTGGCTTCATGCTATGGAACAGAGGCAGCAGGAGCAGGACAGGAGAAAGTACCTTCCATGGAGAGCCTTCCCTGGACCATTTCACAGCAGCCATGTTATTTATTGCATGGCTGCTGCAGAGCAGAAAATTCAGTTCCTCTGGTCCAGTCTGAGTCTCACTGACTTACACTTGACAGGCTCAGTTTCTGAGAATATATATAAAGTTTATTAAAAATTATTAATGTACTTAATTTTAATTTGAGCAAGGACAATTCTGTCTTCTGGCAGTAAAAGTAGGACTGCAATTTGAGTTGGCTTAGCTGGGCTAAAGTAGAGGGAAAATCTTATTCTATTGCATTACTTATCAACTATCAATTAAGTGAATCCTCACTAATGAACTGCAGAATGCTGTATTCTGCCACACAGGGACATCTTAATTTCAGGAAGCATTTCTGAACAATGGGATTTAGAGTTCATTTTTTTACATTTGAGGAATTTTTTTTTCCTTTTGAAGAATGTAATACATTTTAAAATGTAATGCAATACAAGTCAGAATACTAGGATCACCTTCTCAGAATGGATAAATGAGATTGTTAAAGAGAAAAACGCAAAGATAATGTATTCTTTTATTGAATCATGAGTAAGAACTCGTTAAAATTAGGAAGTTAGGGGTTTGTGAACTCACATGGGGATGACGTCTGCTGCCACACCCAGGACTTGTTGTTCAATGGCAAAGGTTCCAAGGAAACCCTGCTGGAGCATGCAGCCAGTTTAGAGGGACCAGTTCTTTTTAATGTATTGCTCTGCTTTGCAAGGTTTCTTTTCTTTATTATTTTATAACCTTTAGGCCATAAAATAATAAATTAAAAAAAAATAAAAAACTTTGCAAAACTATGCAATATATTCCAAACTTACCAAAGGGCTGGCTCCATGCTCCAGCAGCTTTCCTAAGTAGCTTTGACCTCACAGAATGGGGCATTCTGGGGCACCGCAGTGGAGCAGGCCAGCACAACATCTAAGCACCTACAACGGGGATAAAAGGTTAGTTTTTCTTTCAATTCCTTAGTCAATGCCTCCTTTGGTCTAGTTAATAAAGGAATTTAAATGTACTTTTAACTGCACCCAGCACAGGAGGTTGCTCTTGCTTCCTGCTGGGCTCCAAAAACAAAGAGTTCCTATTTAACTCCCAAAAGCCCCTAACTAATAAAAAATTGAAGATCAAACTTCATTTCCATATGCCATTAGAAATATTAATTTAGTAAGTGGAAGTGGTGACAGACAATCATAAGTTTAGAGTAGAATTCTTTGAGATAGAAATCTGGGTTGAAATGTTGGGCAGGATCCAGTTATGCTAAACCTCAAAGAGTAAAATGTAAAGTCATAAAATTTTAAATCATGAGGAGTAAGAGCCTTATAAACTCCAGGATGTATTTTTGTTTTCCTTTCACATCAAATAATACTCATTTCTAAAATAGTAATGAAATGGAAATTAGATTTGTAAGTGGAATTAATTGGGCTGTATCTGATTCCAGCTTTCTTCAAATGACAATCGCTATTCTAGCAGTTTTTCTGATTTAATAGGAACAGGGGATCAGTGGCAAAGAAGAGATTGATGTGAAGGTTCATAAGTCTAGAGTGCTGCTGGCCTGATCTCAGTTCCTTCAAATCCCTTGTCTCCTTTTTCTTCTTTGAAAATGGTATATAAAATTTTCTATTCTTTCTGTAATGAGCACAGACTCTGCTTTCTCCCAGAGGCTTGGTGCCTTAATTCATTTGTCAGTCATAAACAATCTTCTCCTTCTGAAAGGCTGAATACTATCAGTATTGGGAAGGACCTAAGGGCAGCAAACACATATTTTTTGGAAAAATGGTTCTGGAAGGAAAAAAAAAAATTGCATTCAGGAGAGTCTTGGGCACCACAAATTATTTGGGTTTTGGACAGGTCAACATTTATCTGTTTTATGGCTCTTTCATGATGTTGCATAGAAGTTATTCCTGGATGCTCTCTGTTCCAGCACTATCCTATACAATGATACATTCCTTAGCTGAACTCTCCTCTGGTGCTGCACACACCTTCCCTGGTCTAACAGTGCTGACATCAGCACATGCTGGAACACTCAAGTCTTTATCAGAAATAAAGTGACTTTAAAAAAGCAACATTTAAAAATTAAAATTAAAACAGAGTTACTTAATTAAAACCTCACTATTTCTGAAGTGTTTTTTGCGGCCTCAATAGTTTTACTTTTATGTTGGTTAAATAAAACACTGAAAACCCAAAAGTTTTTCAAAACAAAGGCAACTCTAATCCCTATGTAAAATCCAAAACAGTATTAGGCAAGTATAGCTTAAATCAAGAGAAACTGATCAAGAATGAATAAGATAATACTGTTAATCTTTAGCCTATTTGATATACAATAACAAATATTTTTAAAGGGCAATAAACTGTGCCAATAGCCTCCTTTTAAATAAACAATAATTGCTGAAAAGAAATTGTTGCAGTTGTTTTCAAATAATACTTCCTTCAGGTATTTAGTAAATTGGTACAAAGTTGATCCAAAGTATTTTTAATGCTGTGGATTATCTTCATTTCAGCAACTAAAAATAGCAGTACTGCTAACACCAAAGAACTTTCTGTGGAGAGAGCAAAGATGTCAGACCACTGTGACTCTGAGATGCCTTCATCAAAATGGGCTCCATTAACACTCCCACAGTTCTTTTCCTTTGCCTCTGTATCAACCCACCTAACTTAAAAAAAAAAAAAAAAATCAATAGACCTGCTTTCAGTGCTGAACTGTAACTTCTCTGGAGTACAGAGATTAACAGAAATGTTATATTTCCACATTTATTAACCAAAAAAGCTGATTCACATTTCACTAGAAATGTTTTGTTTTCTGATAACTTCGCTACTGCCATACGAGTACCTGCAAGAAAACACACTTATGTGTCTCTGCAAAAATCACATCCTGAAAGTCTCACAAATGAGAGAGTCCCTGATACCTACTCCTGCTTTCAGATTAGAGAATGAAAAAGAGGACATGATTCCTTAAGGTAATATTGGTAAAGCACTGCTTTCATCGAATAAAACAAGCCAGGCTCTGCAGAGACAGCAGTAAAGCAGCAGGAGGTCAATGAGCAGCCGTGCTGATGCTCTGTACGTCCAAGTCTAAACACCTATGGCCATGCCCTGCTCAAACAAACCACATCCTCCACACAGCAGCTTCCACACAGCTTCCAGCAATTCCAACTGCCTGTGGCGGTCCCAGAGGCGCTGTCTGTTCCTCCCATCCTTTCATCACTCACATCATCCATTCTGTTGTGCCACAGTACAATGGAAACCGTGTTTCAGAAAAGGCTGAGGTGAAGCCTCACCTGCAGAGGCACCAGAGGACAAACCCAAGTCCACAGTAGGGGTCCAAGCAGATTGCGACTTCCCGGGAGGGATAAAGCTCACACTGCAGCTTAATAGAACGACAAAAGGCACTAGTGGCTGCATGAGACATCTGAAAGACAACAGCAAAGCAATTAAAATGATCAACTGTGTCATTGGAATGCTCACTCCCTGACTGCACCAAGTGATCACATCAATTACAGGATAAAAACACCAAATAAATATTGACTTTATGCTCAATGTAATTTACTTTATGAACACAGGTAATTTATATCTTAGAAAACGTAATTTTCCTTCAAGAGGGCACCCACGTAATTGTGAAAGGGGAAAGGAGACAGAATGAATGGTAAGTTTGAAGTGATTTAGGAAGAAAGCTGTGAGTGGTTTAAAGATGTGCTCCAAGCTGTATGCAAAGCTAATGATAACATGATACACTTTCTGGAAGAATAATGGAATGAATGACTGAATGAAACACTTTGTTGATCATCAGTAACATATTTTAAAGTATGTATTTCTTAACAAAATAAATGAAAAATGTCAAAGCACTTCTTAAATTGAAAGGGATTTTGCCAGCAAAGCAGTACTAAGGAGCTAATCATTCAGCAATAAAAATCCCCAATAAACTTAGAAGAGTTTCTGTAAATAAACATCTGTAAAATATCTTCATGTTATCCAGCTCCTAGTTGAGAAACAGGCTCTTAAAATCTTGGTAAGGAAGCTTTCAAAGATAATACAAGCAGAAAGTAGGAAAAACCTGATCCAAAGGAAATTATTCTGACTTCTTTCCTAGTTTTAAGATGCTTTCCACACTCACCCATCCTGACTTACAAGTTCTAACGACAATGGAAACAGGAAAATATCTTTTAATGTTTGTCCTCTCTATTAGTAACAGGAAAGACACCAGTGTTAGAAATACAGTCTGGATAGGAGTTAACCTATCAAAACTTTGATCTCTGCCACTTTGGGAGCTGGTTGCTTTATATACTGATCACTGAGAGTCAATGGAGGAAAACGGGCACTTGGAAGGTAAAATTTATTTGATCTTAAAGTAAACAGGGGAATAAATCTCCAGAAGTGACTTCTTCTCCATTCCAATGACAGCCATAACTGAGGCTGGATGTGGTCCAGGTGATGCAAAAGGACCAGCTCTGAATGGGTGTCTGTGTGGTGATCATCTGCAGCCTGCACATTAATTCTACTCCAGCTGAATCAAGACCACTTTTTCACATGGGATTAAACTGAACTCTACTGATATGGAACTGCTGTTGTTCTGTGAATTTTTACACCATACTGCATGTAAGCAATTGAAAATATTGAGAGTAAATGCAAGTGGAATCTACTACTTTCAAAGTGATTAGAAAACATTTATCAACTTTTCAGGAGCCATGGGAGTTATTTAGCCATTTCTTTTAATTTAGTACCACTGCATTACGAATATAAGCCTTGTGGCCTCTTTTGATCATTTTATAATTAATTAATCACTAGTGATGATGTAGTAGATGGTAACTGTTTACATAAACCTGCTGAATCAGTGACCTGCAGGCTCTGTGACCCAGATATTAGAAGCTAATCAAGAATTCCTTGATAGATTTATCTCTATTTCCCTCTAGCCACACTAAGAAAGGCTCATCGACTTGTCCTGCCTTTGACTTTCTTTGAAGTTTCCCAAATACTCGCTTTGCATAGTTAGTAGTCATTTCTGCAAGTCTGATAAAGTGTAATTCAGAACTGATTTAATACAGATGACTGCATCTGAAACAATCATTTGAGGCTTTCTCTAGAGGAAATGAAGACTTATGTGACATTCACCCCTTTAAAAAATAGCTGATGTAGATGAGTCAAATAAATTACACCCTTAAAGTCCCTGCTTCTCTCTGTTGGCTACTGAGGAGCCCAATGACTACTCCACATCTCTAGGCATTGTAGCTATTCAAAGTTACATGGAATAAATGCTGCAGAAGCGTCCAATATGTGACCATCAGCCAGGTCAACCATTTAACCATCAGTCAGCCTCAGGCTGGTCACTTCAACAGCTCTGTGCTTCCATCTCTTCATCCAAAAACTGGGAAAAGGATGTTTGCTTTGTTTATAAATTATGCTGACAGTTTCTGCAAATAGATGGGTGATACTAAGGAGTGTGAGGAATTCAGCATAGGCTCCAAGTGTGATACATCAGCAGAGTTGCTAAAGTAATCATAATCCTTGGATACACAATAAATAGGGGTAAGGAAGAATATCAATAGAGTGATTTTAGTATGTCTTGGTGAAACTAGTAGTGGGATACATAAGTTAGGTAAAACAGATTTGATGAATTGTGGCTAGAGGGTTGGAGAAAATGGCAGAATAGATTTCAAGAGCTCAAAAGGCCTCATCTTAGCAATCAAATCTATCAATGAATTTTTGCACCTTACTCTGATACTATACTGGGTGAATATACTGAAGAAATCATCAGGTCCCTGAATGGCAAGAAGAAGAGAATATTGAAAACCAATGGCCAGTAGCTGAGTTGCAAAAGAAGGGAGCAATGAATGGGCACTGGAACAAGCAGCAAAAGGATGACAGTCTCATTTCCTTCATAAAATGGAAATAACAGATGCCTAAGCTGAAAAATGTTTCAGGCAGACAAACTAGTGGTCTATGCACAGGAGTAATGGAATGGAAGTTTTTGCCTGAGGAGGAGGAGAGGGACTAATCCCAGCACACACAGCCCTGTAGAAAGTAGAGAAGAACTAACTGAATGTCAATGGATTCAAACTATGTTTGCATGGGAGGAAGTACTTCAATTCCTGCTTCCAAAAATCACGAGGAATCACAAATTAGGAGCAACCACCTGCCAGCCAGGCAGGATGGCAAGAAGGGCAGCTTTAACAAGAAGTCCCTACCTTTACCCCTGCCAGCATGCCAGTGGTGGAGACACTGAAGTCAAGGTAAGCAAGTGTTTCAGGGTTAGAAGGTTTGTAGATCTGTGCAGGCCGCTTCTTTGGCAAATCGTCTGGTGGAGACAGAGACAGAAAACGTGTGTATGCCACTGACAAGCCCAGTGACAAAAGAGACAGAGCTCCCCTGGCCCCAGCACTCACCTGTGTCCAGGACCGGAGGCCATGTCCTGATATCCACTGCTGCCGCCGCCTCTCGCGACCGTAACAATTTACAAATTAATTGCGTGGTCATTAAGCAGGCAGAGCGGCTCACCTAGAAATTCAAGAAATAAATTAAAAAATGATGGGATACTAATTAACTCCCCCATGAAAATGGGCAAGACTGTGACTTATTTTCTGCCAGAACAGGACACGGGTGTACCAACTTTATGTTTTCTTAGAGGCAGGTGGGAAGATGCTCAACAATGCAGCTCACGAAGACAAAGTCATGTGAGTTTTACAACTTACATGAAAACTGTACTTTGAGAAGAGCATTGTAATGAAATTAAAAGCACCTTAATAGTGAGAATGTGACCTTTCCAGCACATTGTATCAGCTCTCACCCCAAAGTGCCAGTAAAGAAGACTGTGTCCAAAAGATTTCTTATGTGACAATAACGTATCTTGGTTCATAAACAGTATTTTCAGATAAACCCAAACCTAGTCTGACATCTTATTTTAATAATTTTACCATCTTAAGCCAATTTTATGTTAGCCATATATTTCTAATTCCTGTGCTAGTGATAAACCACTGGGAGCTCTTCTGATATTGGCAAAAGTAGCTCTAGAACGGAAATTATGGAAGTGGCACTAAGAAATGAAATGGTGAGCTTACAGCAAATTCCATCTGCACCAAAATTTAAATGATAGATGCTGAATTCTCCTTTTAGATTTGCTATTTTTAAAAGTTCATAGGTATCAACTACAACAATATTTCTTACTTAATAAGAGTACTTCTTTATCTTATTAATAAAAATTAATGCTTAAGGAATTCAGGCAAGCATGCATAAAAGCACTGAAATCACTGAAGATAAAACACATGAAAAACTGGAAAGGCAACATTCTTTTTCTTTTCCTCAAACTTTGAAAATCTGTGCAAATGCTGCTAAGAATATTTTTTTTTAAGGAAAATGAAACATTTCATGGCACAGTAAATTTCCCGTGTTTAAACTAATAAAACCAGTAATCATATATACATTATATTTTACCACTGAGCAGAAGAGAACATCTTCTATTGACAGTGATCTCATGGAAGTCAATTTTTAGAACACCAGAAATTTGGACATTTTGAAATTTGGAGCAAACATCACCAAATCAAACTCCAGTCTCTTGACACTCTAATCCCATGATTAGATACTGCCCTGTTTAAATACTTCAAGATAAAAGTGAATACAAACAAAGCCACTGCAGCACCTCTTAATCCATTTTCATTGTCATGGCAAGGCAAATTAATTCTTACATCACTAATCTTAATCCATGAAAATCTTGATTTGGGACACTAAACCATAAACAAAAGGAATTTCAAGAGTTGGTGGTTCCCAGTACCCTCAGGAATAATGTAATCTGGATGATCAGAAGGTTAATTATAATACAAAATATCTATGCCTGGAGAATTCCACATCAGAGGAATTGGGAAGGTGGGACAGTGGGAAGGTTAAACACAGGATAGTGGGAAGGTTAAATAACACAGCTTAGCTACAGGTTAGGAACTGCTCAAGATGGGCTCAATTCAGTTATAGTCTACACTATCAGCTCATCACAAAAACACAATTATGCAGGCCAAATTTTATTTAGAAGTCATTCTGACTTCAAAAGGTGCTGTGCCAGACATACAACATGTTACAGCAGGTACTGACCCCATCACTTCAGGAAATTTGAGTGACTGCATTGGCAATGAAAGGACAACAGCAATATTTTAATTTCTACAAGGCCATTAATCTCAAAATTGAAAGAAATTCTTGTGTAAAACAGAGCTGAGAGGTTTATAAGTCAAACTGGCATTAATATGGCTAAGAAACGTCAACATTTTATCTAAAGTTAGTATATTGAAGGGACAATGAACACAAGTCAGCTTAGATCTGTCAGTTTTTTATCATGAAATTGAACATCTAGTTTAGCTGTTAAACATCAAAAGAAAAAAAGTCCACATTTTACATTAATTCTGTCTGTTAACAATTGATGTTTAAAAACACTGAGTGCCAAAATATTCAATAACAAGAATCCTGAAAATAATAGAACAATTTTTCATACCTCTTCTGATACATTGTGGCATCTGATGCCATAAGGAAAGCCAAAAATTACAACTATCTCTACTGGTTGTTAATTGAAAATATCAAAATTAATTATCAATGGTAAAAACACATTTGTTTAAACTGGTTTCTTCAGAATTTCAATCAGTAAATTAGAAACTGACTGATGTTAAGGGCTATCTAATTTCAACTATTTTTACTTCCCTCAGTACCAAGCACATTGCAGTTATTTATGTGCAACAAAGGTTAGACATTGTTAGATAAAGCCAAAATATCAAAAGAAAGGAAAAAGTCTGAGTAACAATTTCCTGGATGAAACAAAAGACCAACCAACATCTTCGCAACAAAACTTCAAAATTGTTTTAAATGCAGAACAATTGGATATTCAGAGGTGATCATGCCATCAGGTGAGGATAAACTTCCCACTGAGATTCTTCTCAAGAGTCTGTGGGGCTCTGCCTGTGAGGAATCCTACCCCTCTTGGTATATAGCTAAATATAAAGAAGCATTTTAAACATGTTTCTTGAAAAGAGTCATGCAACTGGGGCAAAATGTGACAGCTCAGGTGAGCAGGTTGCATGTTGCCCAAGCAGCGTTGATTTTGCAACCTGAAGTCCTGAGTCCTGGGAAGGAATACAACTCTGCAATCCAACCACCTCTCGCTCAGGTTACTGCTCCTAAAGACACAAATCTTTCATCAGACACACCCATTTCATGCACTGGTGCAATCTGAGGTGTCTGCTCACCTCCACGATCATCTTCACGGTGGGCAGCGTGGTGGCGATGTTCTGGGGGTGCGGCGGTCGCACCGTTATTGGCACACAGCCCGCGTACAGGCACCCGTAGAACGCCGCAATCAGGTCTATCCCTGCACGGAGACAAAGCAGAAAGCCTCCCCTGAAAATCAAACAGCTTAATCACAGACTCCTGTGTCAGCATAAATATTACTTGGAACTGAACCCAGAAGGTTAAATGAGTGACTAAGCCCTTTAACAGACTTATTTTTTAGCCCCTTGTCAGTATTTGTTCAGCTTCAGTGATTCCTGCCAACTGCACCATTCTGAGCATGAAAAACTACAGGTGACACATAAAACTGCAGCCACATAGCAACATTTAGGAGAACTCCAGTTTGTTGTTCAGGAAGTAACCTGTTAAAAACACTGATTTCTACAGATTAATTATCTTCCTAAATGTACATCTATAGAGCATACAAGAAGAGGGATGTCCCAACAAAAGGACAAGGTAGGGTGATGTTTGGTCCTATCAGCTGCAGAAAGAACATCAGGAGTGCCATAGAACACTGTCTTCCTCTTGCCATTTTTAACCTCACGTAGGCAGTCTTGACTTATCTACCTGATATTTCACAGTAAAAAAGGGAGTAATGATTTTGAAATCCTGCTTCTAACATAATATTTGGTGCTGTGCCATATAGATATTGACTGCAGGTGGTGGACAAGGGACAGCACCCTTCAGGCTACCTAAGGAGGCTGAACAGACAACAGTTCAAGGATGCTTTGAATACTGCTGTTGGTCACCTCCCTGGTGCTGTACACAGCCTATGATAAGATCACATAGGTCATCTTGGGGCTGGTTTATTCTTTCAGTGGAAAAGGATCTGCAGTACTGGTAGGTTATTGTTCCTTCAATAAAATGCTTCATTCATGAAAAGTGAAATACAGAAAACAAACATTTAAGTTTAAAGTCTTGGTCTTCTTTTGTGGAAAAGGTTTTCCCATATTAATCACTGCAAAACTGCTCCTATAACTACAAAGATATAACCAGTGTCTTGCAGTCCTTACAAGCCAAATATCACATTACAGATCTTAAATCAGACTGTTTATTTCACTAACACACAAGAAATGTTAAAGATAAAAGAGTAGCACTAGATCAGAAATAATTTCAAGCAAATGTCAAATATGTTACCAGTTAACACAAACTTAAAAGCCCTGATGCCAAAGAATGAAAATCAAAACCAAGAGAGCTATCTAGATTAAGAATATATGGAGAGAATTGTAATGACAATTTTATATTTATTAATTGTTTGCTACTTATCAATCAAAATTCTACTCTAAAAAATCCTCATGTATTACTTCATGGTTATTGTTGCTTTACCCTCATGAAATGCAGCACTTCCAAGAGGGAATTGAACAGGAGAACCTAAGAACACTTAGCAGATGGAACTGCATGCTCATAACATAGTCTGTATCCAGCAAATTAAAAAAAAATAGCAGTAATTAAATTTGACTGCTCATAAGAGACAGGTTTTAAAAGCATAGGTTAGTCTTAATCTGAACCCAAAGAAATAAAATCTGTGTGTATGGACAAAGAGAGATTCTTTTAACTACATTTGACTAAATTCAAAGGAATGTGCATAAGGCAAACACCTTGTGTTTGACAATTCCCATGGTGCACACGGTAACAGCCCTGCTGCAGCACCGTTCAGAAGGATCTTCATGGACTTCCACGAATCCCAAGGTACTGCTACAGCAATTCTTTACCTGGTGGGTAAACCAAAGCCACGTGGTCTCCATCCTGTAAATGTCCCCTCTCCATCAGCATGACAGCTATCTTCTCAGCTCGTTTATGCAGCTGGACACATGTCAGTGAGTTGGCTATTGTTCCCTGCATGGGAAGAAAGATAAATGTCACAGGAGATAATGTGATGGGCTGAAACTCTGTTTTCCCCTTCACCTTAGAAGTTGTGGGATGAGGGGCAGCCACAATATGCCATTCAATGAACTTAAAATATGGGAACATTCAGCCTTAGGCCAAACTGTAGTTGGAAGGAGAAAATGTTTCTAAAGTAGAGGAATGTTCTCTGTTCCTTTCTCTGAGCCTTCTGCCCTCAGCAGTGTGTCTGCCCCCACCAGGGCAGCACAGCAGTGTGCCAATGTCCTGTACTTCCCTTGCTACACAGGCAGCATTCCTGCTGCAGCCAGGGAAGTGCCTCTATGGTCTCTGTAGCAAACTGGAGCATCTGTGGAGAGCAATTCTGAAAACTGCATTTTGTTGTCTGCACATTGGAGTGGAGCCAAGTGGCCCAGCAGAAATACTTTAAAGACAAAAGACACAAGACACAGGAGAAAACAATACTTTGTGATGGAAAAAAGAATTAGTCTGGAACAAAAGATAAACACTTATATTGCATATAAATGAAAGAGAGAAGAAAGGTATTTGTTAAATTTTAATAACTCTGGTCAGCATGAGCTTGGCATTTATGAAGCATTTCAAATAGTGCAAACGCAAAACTAACAGTCACAGTGTTTCAAATTGAATGAGTGTTACAGTTCTTGCACTTCCTAAATATATATGCATGTGTGCATATATGCACACACACAAGTACACATTTAGAAAAATATATACATCTGTATCACAAAATTCACTACCACTGCAGGCAGACACCTCAGAAGACTAAAAGCAAACGTACAGCACAGACTGGCTGCACCTAGAGCTCGTCAGGCCAGGTCTGGGCTGGGAGAAAGGGACAGGGCAGTACGGGAAGGGCTGCATCTTGGCTTGTGTTCTTGTTCTGTGGAAAAAGAGGAGTTCAGTCTCCAGTACAGCTGTGACACACCTGGCACCTATCACAAGCACTAAGTTCACTTAAAAAAAAAAAAAAAGGTGTTTCTGAAAAAATTGGGGGGGGGGGGGGAAGGTAAGAATATGTAAGAATATGTAAATACATATATACTAAAGAAGAACACATAAATGCACACTAAAATAGTGCCTCAAAAATGCAATGTAATACAATAAAAAAGTATTACATCACTATCTTCCTTAAGGGAGAAAGCAAGAAAGTCTACTGTTTCAAGGAAATGTTCTTTACACTCTATTTTAACAAGGCAAGGAATAATAAGTGCTTGTTCTGGTGCTGGTTTCTGTCCACCACCACCCCACACACCACTGCAGTGTTTATTGACCAGGCTTCAGAGAGGAGGGAGCAGTTTGCCAAAGGGCAAGCACTACAAGCAGTGCCACGTTACCAGGATCACCTGGCATTCACAGACTTCAGTACAAACTGGCAACAAAGAGCACAGCCCTGGAAATAAAATGGACAAAGCCAGGGTTCAGCATTCCTCTTCATCATCCTCAGCAACCCCACTTATTGAATTGCACTTCAGACAGTTTTAATCACTCTTCTGATCAATGTGGAGACAATTTCACTAAGAAGGCTTCCTCTAAAGACATATGGAACTCTATGGATCCTGGACCAGAGATGACTTCCATCTGTCCAGCCCTGAGTATGCCAAAGCAACATGAGGTCTGGCTGCCCTGCCACTGCAGACCTGTCAGGAGAATGTACCATTTACAGAATGTGAATTCTCTATTTCTTCTTTCAAGAAATTGCCTGTTTCCATGGTTATGAGAAGGACTCTTTATATCCCCGCACACATCAGAAGCACAGGTCCTACCAGCAGATAGGGAATTGCTATAAATCAAGTGAATTTGTGCAAAGCTTGTTTACATTTAAGACTTCTGGCACTTGCTGCCTGTGAACCAGTGGGAAGTCACTGTTTATATGAAGTGTAGGGAAGGAGAATCCTGTTGTTGGACAAGAATCACTTGCAAGCATCAGGCAGCTACTCCCTTTGGGCCTTTAATGAGCTATCCTGAAATATAAAGGTGTTGCAATCCTTCATGACACACATTAAAAACAATGTACTGCACTAATTTTGAAATATTTCAAATTCTCAAAGCTTGGGTTACAGGAAAACACTAATCTCAGTGGACTTTCATTAGTCATCCACTGCAGGATGCCTGAATGTTTTAGAACAAAGTGTACAGACAATGTCCAAGGAAGAGAAAATAGGAAAAGTTACGAATCAGAACAAAAATTCAAGATGGGCAATAAAATTTGCCTGGGGCAAACCCCACCACATCTGTCATCCTTTTCCATAAAATATTCTCTCCAAAAAGCATTATGTCTCAATCAAATTTCATATGATGAGATACTCTTCACTGAGAGTAACAGAGAAACTGTATTTTAAAATCCAACTACTCTTCACTTCTATGGAACAGGAATTTGTTTTGTTAATCCTTGTTTTGCACATTGTGTCCTTACTTCCCTTCCCTGTTTGAACCCTTCTGCCAGCATGGGAAGTTTGGCTTTATTTAAAACTCAAAAGCAACAGCCTTGTGTGGAAGAGATGGGATAGCACACATCAACTCTTTCTCACAGCATCTTTGTTCCTAACTTACAGGACACAGCAATGCAGTACTTTAATGGTGCAATTCTGAACTTGTAAACAGTATTGCCTCTCAAGACTTCTACTTTGCCATAAAATACACATTATTACTTCACTATTTATCTGCCAGGTTTCACATATTCACAAATATGAACTATTAATCTGAATTTTTAAAAAAAATTATTTAATGACTTACTGGTAGCTTCAAACTGAACTTTGTACCAGCACTGTAAAATGGAGAAGGACATTCTGTAAATACTGTAAGTGGTGATTTCACAGGGGTCCACAAATTACTGGCGGTTTAAGGACATATTCAAGTTGCATAAAGACCACATAGGCTGAGACAACATCAGCTACTACTCCAGGAGAACAGCACTCTTCCAGGCCTCCCCTCTCCTGAAGACCCTCACACACTAAGTATGTTTCCCAGATCTGACAGATATGTGTAGGTGTACTGTGATGGAATGGTTTGAAATCAGACCTTAATTCTCTCTGTGGTCTTGAGAATTATTGGTTTGTCATCTGTAATCTGTAATCATCCAGGAAGTAAAGAAGTTACACTACAGAAAGCAAGGAAGTTTTACTCTTAGCAAAGCCAAGTTCTGTACCTCTCACATTCATTAACTCATTTTTAGTAAGCAATGAAATGCTGTGCCAGGCTGGCATCTCATGTAGGTTATGCAGAGATTTATTAGTGATCCTCTATAGATATGATTGTATTCTGGACACACATTTTCTTCTCTTCACCTTTTCTCATTCTCACACCTCCCCCAGATGGTCCAATGTCACAAACAGCAGCCATTGTTATATTTCGGGAAAATGCTTTGGTTTTGCCAAGCCTGTGCTTTTCAAACTGGGAATCGGGATGGTGAGCAGTATTAAACACTGTTATTCAACAGTGTTTCAGACAGATCTGAAACAGATTCAACAGTATTGAAACAGATTTGCAGTGTCAGCTCACACACAACATGTATGTGGTGGAAAAAGGAATGAGAAATGTGTAAGGCATGCTGTCTGATACAAAAGAAATCTATAACTTGACTATTGACAATGATGATTCTCTTTTCCTTTCTGCCTCAGTGAATATTAAATAAAACAGCTGCGTATTAGTGGAAATGGGAATAGAAAGGTCAAATCCAGCCACAGCACAAGCAGATGCTGCTGAAATCCCAGTGTGCCTTTTCCAAGCCTGTTGGAGCCATGGCCTGAGATTCTTACCCTGCAGTTGAGCAGGGTGTAGAGCACATGGTCAGGGGTGGTCTGAGCTCTCCACTGCAACACTTCTGACAGGAACAGGAACTGCAATAAAGCAAAGTGACAGTCACGACACCGAACAACTTCTTGGCTTTAAAATCCAGGTCACAATACCCAGAAGCACTAAACAGGAATTAATTCTCTTCTTGTCACACATTTATAGGAAGGTCTTTTTGGATGGTAGCAGCCACCTCTCTGGAAGTGAAGCCACTGCTGGGATTATGATATATTACTGCATATACTTCCAAAGCAATAAAAGTTCTTACTGATCCCTCTGAATTTAAGCACTATTTAATTCTTTAGCTTCCTCTCTTTTTCTTTCTTTAAATACATAAGCACTTATACAGCTTAGAACTTACTAATTTAATTACTCACATAAGCCCCCAAAAGAGCTGTATTTCAACTTAATTTTCCAGGGTTAAAAGAACAATAAATAAGGTCAGGACCTTATATGTAAACAAAATTCTCTGGATTCCACTTGAGCTGGAAAAAATTATGTAATAGAGGGTTATTTCTGGTAGAAGGCCCAAGAACACTTTCCACCACATTTTTTCTGCTGCCCCATGTAAACTTATTTCAAAAAAATCCATAAAACTGAAATGCAGTGACTTCTCATCATGTCTATTTAATATTTATCTGTGAAGAAGGCATATTAAATATATGCATTAATTAAAAAGAAGCCATCAAAATTTGGTGGTAATAATAATAATAATCATAATCATCCATCATATCTCTGAACTGTTGAGTGTCCTGATGTCAACTGTATGATGTTAACTATATATATGGATGAAGTTAAATTATTTTATGATGAATATGATGTTAAATACACGCTGTAACAGGAAAGTTTAGCTTACCTTTCTGGCCTGGTCATTATCTTCTATTTGCCCCAAATCTCTACCGCTGGCCTGTGCAATTCTTTTTCCAGAGACCAAGTTCCCCACCATCACAGAGGCAGGGCCAATTTCTAGAATAAAGCAGAAATACACCAAATGCAATAAAAATCTTTTGCTTGTGGATGAAAATTCATGTGATTTCTTTTGCATTACGTTTTCCTCACTGCCATCCACAAAACCAAAATTTGAGCACATCTCTGTTGACATAAACATTGGTTAGGAACCAGAAGTGGTTGAAAGATACGTTGGACTGGATTAATCCTCTCAGAACAGCTCTAATTTAGCATGGGCTCTCCACAACCAGAGACATATCTTGTCTGCCTTCACAGGAGGAATCTGGAAAATTTAGCTCCTACTGTAGGCATGTCCATTCAAGTGCCTCAGTCCAGAGTGACAACATTCTTATTTCCCTCTTCTGTTGCCTGGGCTAAGTTGCATCTGTATTAGGACTTCTGTAATGCTACAGACACGAAGTGACAGGGATTAGGAAGGCAGAGGTGCATATGATAAAATACATGCAAGCCCTCTAGAATAAGATTGAGAGTGAAGTTAAGTAACTTCAGAAGAAAATAAGATGCCGTGGCTGACACTCTTCCATTAGGTGGATTTCACTGATCTTTTGTTGTTGCCATTAGGGGACAATACCTGTCTCACAGATACCATTTATGCTCATGCTGGCATTCGTTTTCTGCTTCTCCAGCATGGATTACTGATCAACTGCAATTTATACCAGGCTCTATTTCTAGCCTATGATGTCCAAATGATTGTTTCTGGTATAAGTAACCAGATAATGTACAATCTAAAGCACCTACAGACTACTCTGCTTTAAAATTATAAAAGGAATACCCTCTGGGTATGTCACAACAACACAAAATGGGAGAATGTGATACTATCAATTTTGTTTCTATGCTCATGGCATTAAATATTCCTATTACCATAGTAACATTTAATGTATACATAACATATCTGTAACAATCTCTATTGATTCTAATTCAGCAATTATTTTATGGTGCAGCAACAAGGAAATACCAATGTGACCACTGCAGTAAAAGGCCCCCTTGCTTTCATTAAGTTAGTGCAAGTCACTGTTAACCTCTGACACTCCCAGTATCCACAAACCGAGATTATGGTTTTGATTCTGAAACATTTGTCCAAAGGTTTTAAAAAAAGATGATGGTTTAGGCGCAAACTTGCACTGAATTCATGAGGGATAGTCTCCATATCTAAGATCCAGAGAGCAAACCCACTTCTAATTCCAAGGTGTTTTTCAAAGTGGAAAATAACCAGCACTTAGTCTAATGTAGCTGAATCCAAGTCTTAAGCCTGAGGCTACACATCCAGCACTCCTTGAAATTAATCTGAGTACTAAAACCTGCAATTGGATTCAAAGGCAAAAACTTGTTAAAATTTCCTTGTACATTGGGCACAAATAACCAGTGACTGGATTACAGCAGGCTACAAGGGCATTCTTGGTCTCTTGGGACAGTCCCTTGCTGAACCATTTCATCCTACATTCTTCATGAAGAGGCAGAACATCTGAAGAACCATGTTAAAACTAGGGTTTTTCCTCTAATACAGCTGCTGGAAGAGTAATACAGAATCTCCCCACAGAGGTGGGGGATTAAAACACTCATTCTTTGGCTTAATTTATTCATGATCAGTTTTGAAGTATTTGCTCTTCCAACATTGTTATTTAGTGTCAACAGTCCTCTTCCTCTCTGTTTCTAGTTTACAAACTCAGCCTTCAAAATAAGCCAAGATTTTATCTTTCTCTGGTTTGGTCTCCATCATCTTTAAACACAACTGAAGAGGGATTTACAAAGAACTCCAGGTATGGTCTCAGCAGTGCCTTGTAGAGTGGTAAAAATCTCATCTTTATTGAATTAGTATTTTTCCTTGCACTCTCTGTGAAGGTGCTTCTAGCTCTGGCAACACCAATGATCTCCTTGACACACACAGAATATTGAAGAGGAAAGCTGATGAAGCTGATTCTTACCTGTATCAGCAATTACTTGATTTTGCTCCTTTACAGTACCATAAGCACACAGCATGAAGTCACAGGCCCTGGGACTTCACTCCTCTTACCTGGTTGCTTTTGCCTTGGTTTAGGCAGGTTTGTTACGCAGGTGTGGGGACACATCAGCACGTTACAAGGATGCAGAGATCCTTCCAGGAAGAGCTGTTTGGTTTCTGACAGGTGAATCCCTCCCAGCGGTGTCTTGGGAAGCGTGTTTGCTGGGACAAGTGCTAGGCAGTAGACTCCCACTTGATGGATGCTGTCAATTGCCTAAAAAAACACACAGGAAGTCGATTTTAATGAAAGGCTAATTTTTCATCACTCTAATAAGCATGTGTTCTGAATTACTGCATAAAACAGCCCTAATAATTAACTGGCAATGGAAAACACTTCAGCTATGTCAGTGATAAGGAGGTTCTTTTCACTGGGAACAGGTGGACAGAAATGTTGCTACACTCATTCCAGCAGATAAAAAAGCAACCAAAAACCTGGTGATAAATGCACACAAATCTAGTAGGAAACGCTATCTTGTTTCAGGCTACAGCCTTCCTTATCACCTCTTAAGCACACATTAGCAGCAGATATTGTGGAGTTTTTTTACAAAGATGGGCTGTCAGACCACATGAAATTGCTTTTAATCTGTGCACTTCTCAGAGCTAAAGTTCAAAGGATTCCTATCAACTTAATATCCAGACCATCTTTCTGAGCAGGGCAAAATTTCAAATAACCCCTACAACTAATGATGTATGCAGCTTGTAAATATTTTAAAATTTTTTATCAGGTAATAACTGTTTCATTGCTGATCACAGTGTAAAATATTTTCAAGCAGGAATGGAAAATATATAAGAGAAAACTATGAAATGATCCACTTGAAAAAAAAAATTGGTTGGACAAAAACCCAAAAAAGAAGCATCTTTGAATCATATAGCAACCATGTTCACTGCCTGATATGAAAGTGAATTAAACTGCATCACTTTCAATAAAACTATAGTGTACAGTATCTATGTAATTTATTGAGTTAAACATGAATATCCATGCACATAGATTTTAATTCCCCACAGATTTAAAGGATTTATTTATTTTAACTGTGTTAGAACACTAACTTCAGTGTGCTAGAACACCAACTTCAGGCATTTACGCAAACTGAGAAACAAATTACAAATAGCATCTCTAATGAGTAGTTAAATGTTCAAAAATATAATTTACTTATCTTGCTTTTTAATTTTAAACTGTGGGAAAAGTGAATTGATATGTGTGCTGCCTTGAAGATACAATTTATACTCTGAGAATTAAATAATCACTTACAGTTATGCATGTACTAAAGTGCAGACCAATAAATTACTGGTTACTCCTACAGACTAAGCAATGCTTCTCTTTTGGCTTCTGTTTGCTCCATTTCTTATTTATTTGACTGCAAAATCTCATAAGGAAGAATAATAAAATGGTGACTCATTTAAAAGCATTGGAATTTTAGCAGTAGTAGCTCTCATAGCAGAACTGGAAGCCCTTGCTGCTGGTCTACAGACACCACCCAAAATATCAGCAACAGTGAAATGTTTATGGCAGCCAGCACACAACGGCTCATGTTTCTGGCAGAAACCACCAATACCTACTAATCATAATGTTATTTGTAGGTTCTGAAAAGCAGTGATAAATCATGGGATCCTCACCTGACATCAGCCTGAAGGAAAACCATCACAAGCCAAGTAACCATTTTTACTCAAAGACAAAACTCTGTGGCTCCTACAGGTGGTGAATGGAAAGCAATACCCAGCTGTGGTAGGATGAGGAGTGTATGCAATGATTCCTCAGTAACTTCTGAACTGTCTCTGAGAGATACATCTGCTAAACAATGCCACATAAATAACATGGGTCATTCAAATCTGTCACCTTTCACACCTTTGAGTTGGACACATTTCTGAAGCAGGGAATGACTTTGTCACAAGGATGACAGCTGGTGAACTGAGCCTTAAAATTTTGAGGGAGAAGAGTACCAGTCAATTTTAATACTGCTGGCATTTATGCATCCTGTTGATCGGATGGCTTGGTTTTTGAAACTACTGTGCCCAGCCAGAATCAAACAGTATCTGAAATCTCTGTCCCTCTCTTTCATTGTGAAAATGGACAAGATAAACCCAAACTTGAGGAGAGTCCAGACTGCTGTGTTGTTTGAGCTTAGAAAACATCTTGTTCTGACACAATTCTCTGGGTAAACACTCTCCAGTGCTGCAGTGGTAAAACTAACATTCAGTCTGTCATACCAGGACCACAACCCTGCCTGAAGGGTCAGTCTGCAGCAGATGAGTATCTAGGATCTATCTGACTGAACTGCTGGGTGATCTGGGATCTTCACCCTTCTACTCTCAAGAAACTCCATCCCCAGCCTGACCACTCCCTTCCAACCATCCCTCTGCTGAAGCCCACAGATGCAGTTCAGCATAGTCCCACAGGTATAGCAGCTCTACCATCCTTCATCTCCCTGCCAAGGGGCAGGATGGGTCAGGAGAGTCAGAATATGTGCAAACCACTGGAAAAACTGGTTCTGCCAATTGACACAGCTCAACTGCAGGATAGAGACAGCAAGGCACAGCAGTGCAGGGCTGGCACAGAGCAGCACTCACAGAGTGTCAGACAACTCACAAATAGCGTTAAAATCAAGTAGCAATTTGATGGGAGTTTGTTACCATGGACTTCACTGAGAGTCATGACACAGGCTGTAATATTGTTATGTTGTGCCTCACTAGCAGATGATTCAGATACATCTGGTTACCACTTCCTGACATCTGTCATTAAAACTCTGATTGGGAAGAGGCACAAAACATCCCACATGTTCCTGGCTTCTGTCCTTCCTCTGCTCTCAGCTGTGGTGGAAACAGAAACTTCTTGTTCACATAGTGGTGCATGCCAGAGTTGCAGGCTTCACACGTGGGTGATGAAAGCAGCCACACATGTGAGTACTTTGATACATGGCCTACTATTCTTAGACACTGTTGGGACTTGATCAGGCTCGGAATAACAGGGCTGACTCTTGGCAGGAGTATTGGGACACAGGATTCCTGCAGTTTTTAGTGCAGAACTCTACTGGCCATAATTGTGTAAGACATTAGTTTTGTAAAAGTCACAAAGATGCTTCACTGACAAAACAGGACAAGTGTTAAGCCCAGGGTTTCAGCCCCTTTAGGAGCGTGCTACTTGACAAAAGTGTGGGCAACCCAAAGTCTCTCCTTCTACAGTAGTTGCCCTAGGTGATACTAGGTGTTTCAAAGGCTTTCTGTGTGATGGCAAGCTAGAGGTTCTATCTTTTCTTGGTATTAATTTAGATTTACTGTGAATATGAGATGCCTCTAACTGTATGAAATGTAGCTGTCTTTTGAATAAAGAGAGCAGATAAGCCTGTTTTGAGATGGGTGAAAGCTAATTTTTTCAGTTTCTTGAAGGATACTGTAGATAGATTCCCTTTCTCATCCAGTAAAATACAATGATGAAAAAAAAAATCTCTGAATTTTGTGGGATCTTTTTCTTTGCTCTTAGGTAAAGCAAAAAATATGCCTGCAGTATAATTACTGAGAAGAGTCCTTGCAGAAGGACAGAAAGGAAAGTAGGAAAGGGAAGGAGAAGTAACAGGAGACCAACTGTAGATAGAGTTGAGACAACAAGGTAGCAACAAACAGATTTAATCTGACTACATCTCCATTAAATCTATTGCTTTTGAGTCTGAATTGGATTAACCACAGAGATGGAAGATGACCCTGTCTAAAGTATCTAACATTTTTGTGTGTGGACATTAGAGTTGAAAAAATCCCTGAGTATTATATTGATATTGCCAGACTGCTGGAATGGGATTCTTTGGAAGAGGTGTCCCTCTTAGAAGATAACCTCACTGTAGATACCTAGATCTGAGCTAATCAATCACTTCATTTCAGTGGGGGGAAATTGGGATTTTTAGGCCGAGTTTCATTCAGTTTATTTTAGCTATCAACATGGTACACTAAAAACACATAATTCTCTTTCACCTGTCAAAGAAAATAAATCTGGATGAGGCCAACTCTGTACCCACGCTTATAACTGTGAGCAGAGACTGGTAGCTTTTGATAGTAAGAGTATATAATCAATTCATTCATTCATTCATTCCCCTTTTGAAGTAAAGAATTACGATATCCTTATAAACCATATGCTACTTTCTCTTTGCTATTATTTACTTCAATTCATTCCTGTTTTCTTATAGCATTTTGATTAGGAAAAGGATCACTCTCTGGATGTGTACAGACCAAATAGGAACTGTCACTCAGAAGAATCTCATTTTGTGCTCATTAAGAGCAAGTGCAACTGAAGGTGGATTCACAATTACTCAAAGACAAACGTCAGTTACCTTAGGGGCCTGAAAGATCAATAAAAAGAATATAAAGTAAGAAAAAAAATAGCTTCCAAACGTACATATAGAGCATTACCTGGAGAACTCGACTCATCCACTGAAAACTGTCTTCTTCTGTGGAGTCTGGCCTTTGCTCAGCAACAATAACTATCCTTTCATCGTGCAGCACGCTCACGGAAAACACTGCTATTCTATAGGAGGAGAGAAGAGCATTTAGTGCCAGGACAGAGGGAAAAAACTGTCTTCTGCATTAACCTTCTACAACTCTGATTTCTTTACTTATTAGTTAGACTCCTGGTGTGTCAATTATTAATATATTTATGGGAAAAAGCTACAAGAACAGTTTTAGATAACTTCTGGAGTCGAAACAGCAGGTTTTGTTCTACAGCCATGTATATACAAGCAGAATGTCACAGCAGGATTGAGAAGTGAACATTCTTGGAAGATGAAAAGCACTACATTTGGGTCACACCAAGGTTATTGCTAAGATGTTATATAAGAGCCAGCATAAGCAGCTTCCTTGGCCCTGTCTTAGAAGATGGTAATTGCAACATCATTTTGTGAGAGGTCTGACATGTGATGGAGTGTGAGCACGTGCTATTGCATGAGGCTCAGAAGTTTTGGATGTCTCCTGCTCAGTTTCAGCACTGGGAAGTGAGGAAGGTCACACAAAGAACCACTTTCACATTCAAAAACTTCAGTGTAAGGCATATTGGAAATTTCAGTGCACACAGAAAGGCTCCTGTTGAGCCAACACCCTCAGAATTAACCAGCTGTTCAACTGGAAATTTCAGTAATCACAGTTTCAAGACCTTGGTATCCAAACATTGCCTCAACATTGCATTGGTCTTCCCTCTGCTGTCTCCTGGTTCAGGCAATATGAATAGAACTGGAGAGAAATTACAATGCAGATCAGGCACTGCTTTCTGAAAGCATCTGGATCATTTACACTTCATCTAAGCAAAATAAAGATTTCTACATAATATAAAAAAAGAAAGGGTCAAACCTCCCCCTGTAGACAAATTTCATGGGTTCCACGGCCAGTGCTGTTGCTACAATGTCATCAGCATTATGTCTTCTTCCACTGACAACCATCAAACCATCCATTTTGCCAATAACAAAGACAAGTCCACCTGGTCCTATAAAGCCTAGGAGTCCAGTCCTTATGAAAGGATATTCAGTGATAGGGCCACCAGAACTGGTCATAGGAAACACCTGCAAAACAGAAACATGGGTCTTCAGTTCTATAGACAGAGATCAGGCTGCAGAGTATTTCAGGCATTTTCTCTCAGATGACTATTCTGAAACAAAGTAAATAGGTCACTGGTGATGCTCTTTATCCTTCACTGACCATAAAGGGAGTGTCAGGAAACTCCTACACTGGTGTGTACCTGAGTTCCAGCAAATTCAATCCCATTCTGTTTACCATACACATTTTCTGTAATTGTGAGCCTGTAAATAATTTATGACCTTAAAAATATACAAATCAACATCAGTATTAAAAAAAAACCCATGCTGAGCAGACTGCCAACTCGAGGTGCTGTGTATAGGTTAACTGAGAGCTTAACTCATGAACATTTCAGTAGAGTTTTTTTTTCAGTACCTCATGCCCATTTCCAGCACAGTGTAAGAAACAGGCAGGCTAGAAGTGAAGCTATTTTAAGGTACAGTACATTAATGATTCTTTCAGCTGACCACATTTTTATTTAAGGTCAATTAAGTTCTCAGAATACTAGTGATAATGTCTTCTGTAGCACACCAGGAAGTGAAAATACAGCCCTACAGAGCACCTCTCTAAATGTCTGAACACCAGACATACGTGACTTCCACAGACAGATTCCTATGGCTTTTTCTACTCTAATTAGCACAGTGTTATTCTTTTGACACGTGAGCTACTCTGAGCTGCATTCTAACACAACCACACTTTCCTGCAGTCATTTCTTTAAACTCAAATAGTCTAAAGGCAAAAAGACAATGGCAAGTAGAATGCCATGCCTATATACTGTTCTTGAAGGTTCATCTAAAAAGAAAGGTCAAATTCTGCTGCCAGATGCCCATGGATGACTCTTATTGAACAGATTTAATGCTTATACATTCTTGGCCATAATTCATTACAGGAACACAAAACTCTTTGACACTCTAATACCTGCAACATGAAATACACAGTAAAACAGAATAGAGATCCACTTTGAGAGAACACTTAAAAACATGCTTAACTTTAAAATAGAGTAAGTAGTCCTGATCACTCAATGGCAGTTTATTTGCTTAGGAATTAGTCTAAATCAGTCTAAAAATGATGTTAAACTGCTGAAAGTCATGAATTATGAATGATATCATAATAACAGCAAGTACTACAAAATGAACATAAGTACCTTTCTACCCTTGAGTATGTAAAATCCAGGATTATCACCCACACTGAGTATTGCCAATTGTATTTGCAGCATAAAAATCAGTTATCAACAAATTTCAGATCACAATAGCACAGTAGGATTCCTGACTTCAACAGTAGAATGTAGAATAATACCTACTTGTCTCCTTTAATTATATAACCTGCAGTGTTTACAACATTCAGCTCTGCATTTTGCAGGAGATATTAGTCACATTAGTCTATTAAAAGTGGTAATAACAGAGAGTTTTTTAAGAGAAACCTAAATGTATTAGTGTTAATTTCTGCCATAAACATTAAGTGAGAAAGAAATGTAGCTTTAAAATATTTTTTTTTCACTTTTTCTCTAATTTCTTCAGCCTTACACATTGTCTTCAGCAGAAGTTAATGGTAAGAAGTGAGCAGGTACTACAGAGCTATCAATACATCTGTGTGCACTGGAGTCAGAAAACAGATTCCACAAAGCCAAAAGGCTTTCAACTAAGGAAATTCAAACAAGAGCAGGTGGGGACTAATCAGGAAAAGGTTTCTCTGCTCTTCAGATACATCTCTTGAAGACTACATCTGTCAGGATTCTGTACAAATACAAGCCTTAAGGCTGGAAGTGCTATGGAAATGTAGAAAACTGCTTTCTAGAGATACCAAACAGCTTTCTTACTGTTTGCAATAATCAAATTCTGCACATAGACTTGTACAATATTACCTTTTGAACTTGGTCTTTCTTACTCCTTTCCTTCTGATTTTTTTCAGCTCCCGGTATCTTATTTGAATATTGAAGTAAAAGCTCTTCAGAGCCAAAACTAAACTCACATAAAGATCTACTATTGCACTTAATGAAATGGACTTCAGTGTAGATTATCTGGCTAGAATATAGGTCCCAAGCCATAAGCATTGATTAATATTGCTATTCTCATACTGTTAATATCAATACTTCATGTCAAATACTACCTTGAAACAGAAGAAGTTCAAAAGGAAGGATTTTACTTAGCACTTTTTGTCAACTTACCTCAAAAGTATTTTTGGTCATGCCCGAGAGTCCATAATATGATGTACCTGTTGCAATAGCACATACACAAAGTTCTCCTATTTCATCTGTTTTACAGAGCTGAGGAATTCCATCTGGCTTCACTGAACACATTATAGCTAGAGGGAGAAGAAAGGAATTAAAAAAATATTATAAAATGAACCACAGAATAACATAAGTGCTGTGGGAAAGACATCAGGGTGGAGATGACATAAACAAATGAATTACATGTAGACTAATATCTAATAATCAGTTTCTTGAACATTACGGTGTTCAACATTATCAAGTGGTTTTCTACTATGAATGATATTTATATAAAGAATGCAGTGTAAACTCAGTCTTTACATTGATAACAATACCTATTTGCCTTGCTCTCTGAAACTGCAGATCATCTGTAATATTGCTGTGAAATGTGATTGTGTTCCCAGCTTTGCATACTGAAAACCAGATCTGCCTCAGTTGGTGCAAAATTAATTACCCTAATGGAGCCCTTGATAATTACTATACAGCCAGGGAGGCAGGCAACCAGGAAATCCATCTCTCAGATAGTAGCAAGTAACACCATATGAAAGATCAAGATATTCCAGCAGACTAATTTTACTGAGAATCTATCAGAGTTCAGACTCCTGTCTGGTCTTACAGGCCTGCAGAGACAGCAGGAGCTAAACATGAGGGATTAGAAAGCACTGGTCTGAGAAAGAAGCACTATTTTATGTCAACCATTTGAACAAGAATCAGGAATGCTGCTTTAGCTATCATCTCTGGGGCTGGAGTACAGCATTGGTAGATTTTGTAATTGCACAGAGGATATGATGATCACGGGAAAGTAGAAGGGAATCAACGCATCTTTTAGGTACAAGGATACAAAATCTTGAACAACCTTTCACTCAGAGGATAAACAGGAGCATGCACTTTCATTAAATTTATCAGAACATAATATGAAGTGTAAGATGGCACATCTATTATAATATCTTGTATGATAACTATTAAACAACAATCAATTGTATCTTCCTTTATTTTAAGTTGTTCAACTGAAATTTTGTAAGATGCATCATTATGTTTTATAGCTTTGGTCCATAACATTCTCTTACAAAAAAATTAAGTATTAGCCTTTTCTAGTATCCATAGCATCTTATTTAAAATGTAGCTGCCTTATGAAAAGTGTTATCTTCCTCTTCAGAAGCACTGGTTTCAGTTTGAATTTATCAACATGAACTTTTCAGCCATACCTCCTCTATCTAGTAACTGTGTGATAGCAGAAGACCTTTGGAAAAACATTCTGCAAGAATGCTTTGGAAAAACATTCTGCAAGCTTTCAGATAGCAATTTTATTGATCCTTAGCATAGGCTATGAAAATTTCCCTACTGAAACCTTTTGTCTTGGTTAGACTTACAGATATTTGTAGCCCCAGTACTTTAACTTCCTTATTTTGTCTACTAACACCTCACAGCTTAGGAACAGATGTGGTGGCAGGTTATTTAATACATGCTGCTAATGCAAGCACAGACAGACACTGAGGTAAATGCAGACAAGAAATCTTGGGATTTCCAAACCATGATGTTTTGTAAGGTAATGCTTTTGGACTAAAATATTTTCAAGGAGCTTGTAGTCCCAAAGTTTGTGTTCCGGCAACAAAGAATGGTCACCTGCAACTTTCTACTGCCAATCACTCAAATTGATGAATCATTGTAAGTTTGAAAGGAAGTTCCTCACCTCCTGGCATCACTAAGCCAACATCCTGGACAGTCAGGACAGACAGCTTTTCTTCAGAGTCCACTCGAATCACTCCGTAGGTGAGACCATGCATGGACAGAACTCCTCTTCCCGGCGGCTGGTTGCTGTCATCTGTTGGCCTACAAACACGGGTTAGAGCATCAGGGCACCATCAGGCAGGTGTAAACATTTACTTGTGCTTAATGGACCACTATTGCAAATACTCCTCTGTTTCAAGGGTTTAAAATTTCTCCTTCCTGCTTCCCCTGTTGGACCCAATAAAATCCTGTTTTTCAGTCATTTCTGAGTAATTACATCTTTTATCTCTCTTATTCAGTACCCATCCACATATATGGGACTGCTGAGATGCAAGTAACCCAAACTTTTACCCAAACATTTACACAAAAGAGCCTGTATTTAATTTTCAGAAAAAATTATAAAGATTGCCTAACCACCCAAGAGCTTTTACCTAACTTTTAAAATACTGAAAGATGATGTAGATGAAGTGGAAGGAAACTGCATTACAAATATTTGGAATTGATCAGTAAACTTGTTGAATTTTATATGTTATCTATTTTGAGGCAACCTGGCAGAGATTTACTGTCAAGTATTTGTGGAAGACACAAGGACTTCACCATCTTCATCTGAGTGCATGTAATTGAATCCTTCCTATTCTAATTTACCACATGAAAATTAAAACAAATTACACCTTCATCAGTCATGGTCAAAATGTGGATGCAGCCTCTTGGTAACGCCTCATTTTGCTCAGATTCATTGCTGTAAAATTCCACAGCATCAGCACAAGATGCCTGTCAGCTTGCTTCAGCATAAAACCACCTGCTGCACCAGTGGATACAATTATACCTATGGAGAGTGTGGCTTGAGTAAATGAGTGTTGATGTATGCAAGTTGAGTGTTGATGTATGCAAGGCAGGGGAAGGTGTCAGAGCTTTTCATGTCTGGAAGGACTCTCATGCTGTCCCGCATTTTAAAATGCAAACTGGAAGGTGACATGGTGCTGATTTGAGTTCAGATTACGCATCCATGAAGAGCAGACTCCAACTCTTTTCAGGATGGATTGAACAGCCAATATTTAGCTCACAATTCTGCGTTTTTTCCAAATACTCCATCACAACACAACTATTTTTTAACAGATAATGTCCTTCGATCCGACATTTCTCCTCTGCTGTGCTTGAAATACTAGATGGACCTCAGTCAGTCCTGCTCATGTAAGCCTTGCCCTGATGGGCTCTATAAATTTCAATTAATAGGTTTTACGAGCCATATTTCTCAAGTGACATTGTCAACAAAGAAGGATGTGAGCACGCTTGAAATTGCATTAGAGCATAACAAATGGTGCTAGTAAACAAGCACTTGTGATAAATAACATTCCCATCATGTAAAAGGAACTTTCAGTGACATTATTGATCAACTTTCTCTCATCCCTGCTCCCCAAAAGACACATTTCTCCTCATGTGCTCATGAGAAGAAAGGTCTCCTGGAGGCTTCTCACTGACTTCCAGAAGTAGAGGCCATCTGGACTTTCACCACATCCATTTTCTTGCACTACTTATCACACAAAGCATTTTGAGAGCAGCTCCTCCTACCATTTACAATCTATTTAACCACTGCTTTTTGCCAGCCATTTAAAAGGGAAAAAAAAACTGTCCTCAAACTTTTGCATTCCCTTAAGCAAGTGGGTTCAGACTAATATGCAGTAAACCAAGGGGGAATAACATGAATTATTTGCATGACACATCCCTTTGAAGATTAGGGTTTGTGATTCAGCACTAAGGCTGAAGCACCTCTAGCCTATTACTGTCTTTTTCTAAACTATAAGGTTATTTCAACTGAGAACTGGTTTTGTTACTCTTGCTTGTAGGAAGTTCAATGAAAATACACCATAGATTTTGAAAGAGTCAGAGCATTAACAGGGAGCTCTCTGGATGTCTGCTCTGCAGGGAGTCATTTTAATGCATACTTCAGCAGTAACTCTTTGGAAATTGTATGATAATGACTTTACTGTCAGTGGAGATGGCTTGAACAAAATGAAAAATACTACACCTCCCGAGTTCATCTAGCATTATCTTACCATTAAACAGAGTTCAAATAAAAGGAGATGTGTTCTGTAACACTCACTGCAGTAAGAACTGCTCTGTAATTACACAGTGAGGCACTGAAGATAAAATGCATATTTTTTCATTTTGAATTATCCAGAATGCTATGTGCTAATAATTTATTTTGTAAGGTCTCAATGCTAGTTAATTTGGAAATGAATTTTTAGTGCTTCAGAGGGCTACAGGCACAGAGCTTATGTCTTGAAAGGGCACATCAGTCATGCCATTATGAAGTTCTCCCACTTCATAACCTGTGATTTGGGCCAAATTTTCCAGGGTTGGCCCAGGAAATTAAAAACCTGCTCAGCGCTCAGCACAAGAGATGTCTGCTGCCCATTCACTTCCTCTCTGAACTTACAGGCAAGAGTTCATTCCGAGGGAGCGAAGGCCTGCACAGCCAATGGTAGGGAAATCCATCTAAGGGAAAGACACTTGGTACTTCTTGTATAAAGCTGAGAGCAGGCTGGTGGAGCTGAATGAAGGGCTGTCTGGAATCCTGTAGTTCACAGAAAGACAACTAACCTGGGTAGGGTAAGTTCCTGATGGATTGCTTTCAGATGTTCTAAACTAATAATGAGGTGGCTGAAAATCAACCACACTCTTGGCCTCATGTCCTTCCTCCTGTAAATGTTTTGTTGGAAAGCTAATTGAAAATCTAGTTAAATTTCACTTGGATGGTGTATTTAGGAATTTGTGGCAGGAAGTATTTTACTTAATGCTATTTTAGTGCTTTACATGTTTATATTGCATAGTCTAACGTGAAACAATTATAATTGGCTGCAGAAACACGAACTTCAAAACAAAGTGATTACTGTTCAATGTACAATTTTTGGAAAACTCTGCCAAAACAGACAATATTTAGACCATTTACTGTGTGCTACAGCACTCCTGACAGCATACTGCTGCTAGAGTAAAGTCTTATGAGAGGCTGAGGGTGTCGGGGGGCTCAGCCTGGAGGAAAGGAGACTCAGAGGGGACCTCACCACTTCCTAAGTGATAAGGAAGGCTGTAGCCTGAAAGGCTGCAGCCAGGTTGGGCTTTTCTTCCAAGTAACAAGTGACAGAACAAGAGGAAAGTTGTGCCAGAGGAGGTTTAGATTGGATATGAGGAAAAATTTCTTCACCCAAAGGGTCATGAAGCATTGGAACAGGCTGCCCAGGGAAGAGGCTGAGACACCATCCTTGGGTATTTAGATGATGTGTGGAAGTGGCACTCAGGGACACAGTTTAGTGAAGGCTTTGCAGTGCTGGGTTAATGGTTGGATTCAATGATCTTAAAGGTCTTTTCCAGTCTGAACAACACTGTGATTGTATAAAAATAACACTTAACAGTTTGAGTAGCATTTAGCAGTTTTAGTGGAATTTATCTATTTTATTTCTAGTCACAAATCCCTTAGACTCAAAGAGCATTTCCAGATGATTACTGGGTGTCTGTGAATGGTTAAAAAGTGCCTGTCAGCCAAAAGCAACCTGCAGAATGTCATAATTCTCTCTAAACAGAGTACTTAAGAATATGATTTTCC
The DNA here is from genome assembly GCF_024509145.1 of Vidua macroura. Lineage (NCBI taxonomy): Eukaryota > Metazoa > Chordata > Aves > Passeriformes > Viduidae > Vidua > Vidua macroura. The sequence continues at coordinate 10,241,548 of NC_071571.1, forward strand.
TCAATGGCAATTCCACTTAATTCTCCCATTTTAATTAATTTTATGCTTACAGTGGCATTTTTACATCTTTATTTACAGAATTTCCTTGTGCATTTCAACTTATTTAATTTAAAATTATTTAATTTTACAGCAATGGGAGCCATAAAGCATTCTGAAGCTAAATCATTACTCTAAAAATTCTTCTTGTATGTCTTCCTTGGACATAAACAAATTGCAAATATGCATATCAAATAGAAGTTAAATATGCAGATTCATATTTAATTTTTTTCTTCTTTTTTTTTTTTTCCAAATTACCAGATATACACATTAAATGGGTCTATTTTCACTGGTGTAACATGTACCTTCGAATAGCCACAGTGAGAGCTTCTGGTGAACTAGCACAGGGACAAATGACCTCCTGCCTTAGACCTTTACTTTGGAAGACATTGAGAAATGCATCACAGGAAGAAATGGACCCTGGGGTAAAGAAAAAAAAACAATTAGAGAAAAAAGTAATTTGATTTCTGAAGTGATGCTATTCAAGTGATACTGTTTAATATATAGGCTTTTCAGGAAAAATCATTTAAAAAGGATCCATGTCCACTGGGAAATACATCATAGCTGCTACAACTACATATATATATATATATATGTATGTATGTATGTATATGCACTTGTGTATATGCGTACAGGGAATAAAGACTAATTTTTAAACATTAAATCTTTTCATTATGCTTACTTAGAAAAGCTATTAATGCTAGATTTACAGTATCAATTTCATTGCACTGTTCCATTTTAGGATGAAGGAAATTAAGGATTTAATTCAGAAATTCCAAACAAACTACTACAAACAAGCAGAACAGCTCTATGCTGGTATCTTAAATAATACAGAGAAACAGCTCATGCTGTTAATTGCCAATGAAGTGATTCAGATGTGTTTCTCTAAAGTAGCTTAATCATTCCCCTAAAATTCTCTGTTACTTCTGTATCTGAGAACCGTCATTCAAAGGAAATGCTCTGATCCTTTCTATAGCTTAAGGTCTTCATTGCTTCAGCTTTTATAGATTCAGTCTTTATACATGACTGTGATGTTAAACAAAACTAGATTTACTGCAACTTACGTTATATGGAATATCAAGTTTTTTTCAGGAAGAGCTAAAGAAAAATATACTTTGAAAAAAATCCCAGATTGATTATTGTTTCCATAAATGTCAAATAGTTTGTAGTAGATGTATTTTGAAAATATTTTAGCTAAGATGGGTGAAGATTGAAGCTTTAAGTGCAAGAGAGAAACCCCTTCCTGTTCTGTCCTGTGCTGGAGCAGCAGAGCTTACATGGGTTTGCACCATCAGCCACTATCAGCATCCGCAGCGAGGAGAGGTTGATGTCCCTCTGGTCTCGATGTGCCACCAGCGCCCAGTGCATGTCTCTGGACTTCACACAGGCAACTTTTGCTGCAGCAACGATGAGAAAATTACTAACACACCATAGAAAAGCTAGACAGCTGTGTTATCAATTTGCACTTTTGATTCTGACTATCAAGGAAACTTTTGTATATTCTTGTTCCTTACCTTTGTATTGACAAACTTTTTGTATCCATGACAGAGGATTCACTTTCATTAAGGAGTATGGAATGCTTATGACATGCATCATATTCATTACACTCTGAAATCAAAAAGATAAAAGGATTTAAAAAAAAATTGTGGCAACTACTCATATTGTGTTATGGGCAGAGACATCTATTGAAATCACTCTGTGCTTATTTTATTGTCAGTGCTGGCATTCATCTTTTCCTATCTAGCTACCTACATTAAGATGAAACAGACACCCATTTTCCAATGCTTTAATTAAGGATTAAGGATTTATACTAATCAGATCATAACTTTTATCAGATATAACTTTTTATGCAGTACTGAAAAAAAACCCATTTTCTTTCTATTCATACTCAAAGAGGTTCACTCTAAATAGAAAAAAATGAAAAAAAACATTGGGTGAAGAATGTCTACATGTTTGCTATGTACTTAGATATTATGCCTAAGCCTGATAAACTGCCATATATATGAATACTGTACTAAAAAGGACAAAAGCAGCAAGACATCTGTCTATGGAAATCCATCTCTGGGAAGACTAAAAGCTACCAATGGTAGTGGGGCACAAATTATTTAAAAGACAGGAGACAAAGAAATTGAAATCCTAGACTAAGCAGAAATTGATTTATTTTAACAGAAAACAAATGAAGGAGGTTTTAGTCTCTCCCCAGGTAAGCTAATTCCATATTTTTAACAAGGTCATGAAAATTTCCAGGAAGTTTAGAAAAAGCAGCTGAGTGAAACCAATGACAAACCCAAAGCTGATCTCTCAGTCTGAGCCCATCAATTGCATCTGCAATTTCTCAGTGTTAAACACACACCCTGTAAATGAGTTGCTGCTTTACTTCTGTTAGCATTTGGAAATATCTCCTCAGGGCAACACACTTTCCCTCATAGCAGCTCAGGTTAAATACAGTATTTGTTTTGGAAAACCTAGGTTTAAGAAAGGTTAAGTGTCCCAGTGGATTAGTCATCTAAACACTTGGAGAACTGCAAAAGATAGTTCTCCTTTCAGTCTGGCACAAGTATAGGTACAGGAAAACAGGCAAGTACTGGAAAACATGACGTTCAGAACAAGATTAATAGCAAAGGAAGGCACAGAACAACTCTATTAGACATTTGCTTTAAACCAGTGATAAAGATCTTTTTTTTTAACATGAGATTCTTATGGGTGTTAAGCCTAATAGTTCAGAAATGTTATTACTTGCACTTTGAGAGTAAGAACAGTGTAACACTCCATGGGAAATACATATCAGACCACTGGGAATCCTGGGAACCCCCAAAATCATGGGACCCCAAACAATGACCCTTCAAGACTTGACATCTGTTCTTAAAATGATCAATGAATAGTAAACAATTTGTCAGTCATTGAATTGCAACAGCACCTTAAGAAGCAATCCTTAAAAATATGTCAATTGTCTCCCATGTCAGTTGAGGAAGACATTCCAACATCAAGTAGAAAATTAATGCCATTTAAAGTATTGGGAATAATTAATGTTAGCAAAAACATCTGTTGGGGGGAGTTTTGACAGGGAAGCTAGTCAGGGGCAATAGAACTATGCCACTGGATCATATCCCTACAGAGGCAAGTACTAATTTGATTTGTTTCTGCTATAAAATTTGATCTCAAAATCACATATTGGTGAGATAACATGATAAGAATGGGGTCATAGTACTTGACATGATACATAAAAATACACGGACATCTTTACCATGCTCATTATGGGTGAGTGCACTAGGAGAAGACCATGGGTTTAAATGAAATTTATTTTGCTTTCAAAGCAGAAAAAAATGCATTAGAAGAAACTGCAGGACATCTCAGTTTGTGACAGCACTAAGCATATTAGGTTAGTTTATTTTCAAATACTCAGAGAGAATAAAAAAACATACTTACTGTAAGAATTCCATGCCATAAACCAACATCCTTCTTGAAATCTAGTACATTCACAATTGTTTCAGCTGTCCAACAAAAACAAGGCAGAATTTATTTTTTAGAACATGGCATTGACCCAAGGCAAACCCACTCAAAGGAAGGAAGCTTCAGTATAACATGACTGATGACCTCAAAGGTCAACTTTCAAAGTAAATCTCCACTGCAGGATTTATATTGGTTAAGACATTATTTGTATCTCTTCTATAGGTATTTTAAATATGAACATATTTCCTGAAACAAATGGAAAAAAAAAATCACGTTTTTAAATCTAGAAGCCTTTGGCACTGAACTGTGTAAAACATAATATAGGCAACTGATGAGAAATAAATTGAAAACCCCACTTGATTTTAAGGATGATGTACACTGATGATGTACACATGTTTTAAGGATGATGAGCACACTCTGTACCTTCTGTGTATCCACAGGCCTGGGTCAGAGCTTGGCAGTGTGTCAGCAGTGCAATCCTTGTCACAGTTACCCCAAGCACACTTCCATCTTTACATGTTTTGTACTAAAAAGAAATAAGCAGGGAAAGTCGGTGTGAAAGAATTGCCATGTTTCCATTATTTAATAGCAATGTTTAAAGTGTTTCCTCTGCAGGTGAATGATGGACACATCTAATGACTCTATTTTAAGAAGGCAGCAGTACTGGGGAGTTTTGGAGACATTTCTTTGTTAAAAAAGGCAATTTTTTTTTCAGATAGGCTTTCTCTTTTGACTGAAGATTCCCAGGTTTGGTAACTGAAATGCATGTGTTGTTTGAAAACAGGCATTATGGAAACGTAACTCTAACAATTCTGATCATGTCAGTGACTAATGAACTGGCTAGATTTAGCAGAGAATAACCTAATTTCAGCCTCTTCAGTGTTTACATGTTAGATTTTATAGGCCAACCAGTAAACCCCAGCTTCTCCCTTCTGCATCTTATAAGGCATGTGATAAGAGCTGACTGCAGAATCTTTGCTGGGTGCTGTGATAATAACCTATATGTATACAGTCTGAAAGACACATGCTCTTTGATCAGGAGAATGTGAGACTCATGAAAAAGCAGCAGAAAAGAGGCGGGTGGCCATTGGTGATTATTGAAATAATTTTTGTAACTTTATGTAAGTGTCTGAGAACTATCAGAACAGATAGTATCAGAACAGAACTATCAGGGACAGATAACAAATTAAACATTTATCTTTCTCCATGATGAAAATGATCAGCAAGATTGAGAGTGAAGACATCTCTGCTTCTTTAGCCCAGTGTCCTGACTGCACAAAGACAGGAAACACCTTTGGTCCATTCACTTGCACTTAGTCTCTTTGAAGAATAATTTAAATTCAATATTAACATCACTGAATTCAAAGCATTTGAGTCTATGCAGAAGGGGGAGAAAATGATGGGGGAAAAAAGGAGGAAAATTAAATTTCAACAGCATTGCTAACTTTCCCTTCCTGATGCTGTTCTGTTCTTGGTAGTGTGACTCATAAAGCAGTCAGTGGCAGGCAAGCATTTGAACAAGAAATTCTTTCTCTTTCAATGGGTATGAAGGTTGTGATATGAGAACTGAAGCTTCACTGTGAACCTTGTCATCTATCCATCCCAAGGCTAGTGGGCAAGCCCACACTGAACAGAACCAAGATTGCTCAAGGCAAATGTAATATAACACTGCAGCAGCCATATAAAAACATTAATGTTAGAAACACTCAGAATACAATTTAACAATTTAACAATACTGATTCTGAAATCAGTAGTGGTTGAATTTATTAAAAAACATTACTTATTAACAAGCTAAACCAGGATGTTCTTTGCTTCTGTGACTCCTGAATGAATAATGATGTTTACCTCATTCAGAGTGCCATATGTAATGATTTGAGGAGAAGATGCATCTTCATTAACTCACCTCAATGTAAGCTGTGTCATTGTTGGCATCCTTGATGTGTGGGAACCAGTCACGAGGTGGCTTGGAGAGGTGTTTAGACTCTGTGACAAACCACAGCAGCTTTGGCCACCCTGAGGTACAAACAAAAGCCAGCTTTTGTTGAGTTTCTGCTGGATAAGACAAGACAAAAGCCTTCCTTGCCAGAGTTTTATTCTTGAAAAGTCTGTGTCACCATTACCTAAACATTACTTCCTTTGAACCTCAGTGTAATATGGGAAAGAAGATTTTGCAGAACTGCTTTTTAACGCAGCAACTGAGGTGTTTTTAGGCACTCCCTGAGGGAATGGCTGGGCAGTTTAAGCTGTTATTGACCCCAGCAGTTTCATTGACACTCCCCTGTCAGAAGTTACTGTCCCTACACTTCACTAAAGGAGTGAATTGTATGAACATTTCTCATCTACTACAGTCCTAAGTCTGTTGGTTGAATTTTTGTGGCCACAGATGGTCTCAGCAGCCTGGCTGAGCCAGCAGAGAACTGGATTGGGAGCACTGGTGCTGCTCTCCATCCATGAGGCTGGCACAGCCATCACTGCTACAGTGACACACCAGGACAGCAGTGTCCCAGCAGCCCAGCTGCTCCTGTGGCAAGGGTTTCATCACAGGCCTGACCCTCATCCACAGCCATTAAACAAGAGCAGTTTGTTGTAGTAAATGACCAGTGAGAGCCACGATAAACTAGGGCTAGATTACCTTTAAACTGTGGTATCTCCCCTGTGGGGCTTTTAGGCAGTCCTTTATGGCATGCATCGCTGGTCAAGGCCACAGTAACTCCACAGCTTCCAAGCAAAAAGCCTATTTGTTGACTTCCTGCATCCTAAAAGATGACAAAATACACAGAATTGATTAGAAGTGATTACAGGCTGAGAGCACTTTTGTCCTTGGGTCATGTTATTTTGAGAGGAAAACAGTCTCTTTCCTTTAAATTGATTTCCTTTTAGGTGACTATCAAAACTCATCTGTATATTGACAAAGGAATTCCACAAGCTAGGTATCCTCTTGTCAGTAGCAGCATAAATCATAAAGACAGTAGAAGCCATCAGATGGCATCTGCTCTTGCATCTCTTCAGAAATGACAAGTGGCTGGGAGGAATGCCTGATCTGACAGAGGGTTGTTTCATGTGGAGGGATCCCTGGAGAAATTGCCAGACAGGGCCCTCATAAAGTTCACCAAAGTCCTGCACCTGTGGAGGAACAAACCCCTGTGCCAGAATAGTCTGGAGAGCAGCTTTTTGGTGAAGAACCTGGAGGTCCTGGTGGACAGCAAGCTGAGCATGAACCAGCAGTGTGCCCTGGCACGAGGAAGGCAAATGGCATCCTGAGCTGTGCGAGGCAAGGCACTGCCAGCAGGCTGAGGGAGGGGATCCTCCCCCTCAGCACCAGTGAGGCACATCTCCAGTGCTGGCACCAGTTCTGGGCTTCCAAGCAGAAGACACAGAGCTACTGGAGTCAGCAAAGGGCCACTATGATAATTAAGGGACTGGAGGATCTCTTCTATGAGGAAAGAGTGAGAGCTGGAACCGCTCAGCCTTGAGAAGAGAATGCTTAGGGAGGGATCTAACCAATGTGTACAAACACCTGAAGGGAGGGTGTGAAGAAGATGGACCCAGGTTCTTTCCTTACTTTGCCCAGCAACGGGACCAGAGGTAATGGACACAAACCAAAACAGAGGAGGCTCCCTCTGACAATAAGGAAACACCTTTTTACTGGAAGGGTGACTGGCACAAAGTGCCCATAGAGGTTGCAGAGTTTCCATACTTGGAGATATCCAAAAGCTACCGTGGATGTAGTCCTGGGCATCCTGTTTGAGCAGGGAAGCTAGACTAGGTCACCTCCACACATTTCTGCCAATCTCAACCATTCTGTGATTTTGTGACAATTCTAGAAAATTATATGGATTACAGTTGCTTCCACCTGGAGAAAGCTTTTAACCATTAAGACGTTATGATGGGTGTACAGTGGTGAGAGTTGCCCTATTTATGTTGACCTAAGCTGATTTGTCAATAACCATTTCATTGAGTAGTTACAGGCACATTTCAGGAGCACTACATACAGTCAAGTTCCCATTAGAGAAAGCTCATTACATTTTACTTTCATCAAGGGGATAGAAGCAGTAAGACTAAGAAGTCATGTAATGATTTCCCAGCCTAGGCCATAGTTGTTCTTTAAGAGATGCTGTGCTTCTACAGCATTACGTCTGCTTTATGTATAGAGTTTTGTCATTACTCTTTTATGAACTTTACATCTATCCAACAGACTCTTCAATAGAGCAAAGCCCTGCATGTAAATGCATATAAAAATCTTAACCCTTTATTCACAGAACTATTCTACTGAAAACCACCTAAAGAGACTCAAAAGATCAAATTAAAATATCTTTCAAATCAACCATAGAGCACACTTAACAATGGAAACAATCAGAAATATGGAACAGTTGCCTTAATCTATTGATTTGTTCAAAGCAAAATTCTATGATGGAAAAAAAGGCCCAGAGCCTGACTAATTCTTAATGCAATTTTTATGTAGTCAAATAAAACCATCTAAAATGGAGAAGCAATGAGAATAGAGGAAAAGGAAAAGCTTAATTTTCCATACCACCTCAAAAATATGTATATGGCAGCAATTACCAGAACTTTGATAGCTGAGCAAGCAATGTGAGACAATTAACTGATCTGTCAAAGTCTATGCTATATAACTCCTCCTATCCAGAACTATTGTATTTGCTTTTGCTTACTGTAGCCAGAAGGCTTATAAAACCAGGAAAAAATGAAGATGTATTTTTTCAGCAAGGCTTTTTAATCTTAAGCTTGTGTATTATCTTTGCCCATATAAAAACAGACAATGAGAGTATTCTTTGAAAAACAGAGAATAATACTGGTGTCTCCATGAACAACACTTTGGGGAGCATGTTGTTGGTCCCACCACACCTGCACCAGAGGGGCTTCCAGGACTTAATGGGCTTTGTCCAGCATTAATTACTGTCCTCACTGACTCTCATGTCAGCTGCTCCACATCTGTGTTGTCAAACCTATGGGACAAGCACTTAGCAAGATCTAATCCTGGTTCTACATGAGGATGAGACCTGTCTCCAATCTTGGAGTCTGCTCAGAGGAAGGAAACATGGGTGCCTGAACAGTGCAGGAGGGATGGCTGTCCTGAGGGTCCCTCAGAGGGAATGGCAGCAAGATGAAGGCTGGAATGCTCCATGGAGAGCACCACTCCTTGGTCAAGACAGCTTCTGAGAGCTGCTACTCTGTCACCTATAAAGGGAGGTCATGAGTTCCTTAAAATATCAGATTCATACTACCATTGCTCAAAATTTCCCATTAAATTTAATCTAATAAATGTTTATTAATATATGTATGAATTTCTAACTACCAATTTAAAAAGGCATATAAATTTTATAATTGAATGCAGCAATGGCATTGATCTCAGTTTTAAACTACAACGTTGTTGTAACTGCATATCCCATAAAACACTGCTACAAACTGTTTCACCTCTATGTCAAGAAAATGCCAATTCTCAAGCAATGAAATTCCATTTAATGCAGCACTTTGTAAACAGAAATTAACCTAACAAATTCCATTAAGAAGTCTAACACAAGGAAACCAGTAGAAAGTGTAGACCCTCAAGCATCAGCATACCATGGCCCTGGGGGATGCATCAGCTAAGAAATCACTTGTCAAACTCTTCTCACAGCAAAAGACCACAACAGAAAAAAGAAACTTGTATTAACAGTGTAGAGTTTTTATCTAACACAAGAAAGAATGACTACGCTTTCCCTCAGTGCCATATCAACTGCCTTAGAGGATATCCACATAAATATTATTCATTCATTTGTAGCAGTTCACACACATACATAGATTTCTTAATACAATCTATGCACATGTAACAGTTTGTAATAGCACAGTGCTTTACATCAAAACAACCCACCTCAAACAGCATTAAAATTGTCACCTGATTCTTTTCTGAACAGATATTCTTTTAATTGTAAGGAAAACATGACTGAACAATCATGTGATATAACACTGCCACAGGAGATTGGAAGACTTTCACCAGGCATGGACAGTGTGTTTCACAGGCTTTCAAATCCCACACCATGCTTTGGTGGCCACAATAAATCCTGCCTTGCAAGACAAAGGCAAATCAAGATGCTGAAGCCAAGGTGCTGTGAAAGACACTCTTCTCAAGGGCCACAGGAGCTCCAGTTGAGGATTTTGCAGTATGAACCCAATGACTTGGTGTCCATCGATTCCACCTTCAGTCTCAGTCTTTCACACCTCATAAGTAGTTATCCTCACCTTCTGCCTGCTTCTGGTGGTTCCATCCTGACCCAGAACCTAAAACTACTGCATAGAACAGAGACATGAAGAATCCCTTGCCCCATATAGGTTCTCCTGTGATAACTGGTGCCTCACAGAAGAATTTGTTTCTAACTACTCAAGTGGTGTTGGGATACTGGACTGACAGCCAGGAGGTGGAAGACCTGAAACCTTTATACATCCCACAGACACACCACAATGTTACTTACACACTCAACCATGTAAACACGACAGTCTTTGCTGCTCCTCATACCTCAGCATGACAGGCCCAGAACAGCGAGGAAGGGCAAAACTTGTGTTTGAAAAATGAAGTTTGAGCTAAAAGTGCAACCCTTTGCCTGAGGCTGTCAAAGATTACATGTGGGCCACAAAAACGGCTACTGACTTTAAGGGCAATGATTATTGCAGATTTGACAGACAAACTATTGTATTGGCCTGCCTTTTGAGTAATGTGAAATGAATTGTTGCAATGGTGAAAATTACTCTTGGTTGTGTCACCAAGAGACACAACCAAATAATATTCTGCCAAAACCCCCAAATCCTCTTCCCCTCTAAGTAAAATCAATCTCCTACCTGTGAAGGGAATAGATTTTCAGGACACACTGGTTTGTCAGAAGTGTGACTTGCTATTTTAGTTATCTGCTACATGGCAACCCCCCACTTGCCATAAACACTTTATTTTGCTGAATGTTGTGGGGGTAGAAAAAAATTGAGGGAGCTAGTGGAGACCAGGTGAAACAACTGAATGCAGTCCCAACTGCAGACAGGGAGAGACTTGCCAGAGATGCTCATTGTCAAATCCTCCACAACTGACAGTCTGAAGTAACACGTAATGCAGGTGGAAGGCAAAACGCAGAGCTGAAGGATTGTAGCATGAAGTTTGAGACCAATTGCTGACTTTGGAGCTGTCACTTTACATTTCTTGAAGACACAGCACTTGCTGGGGTATGAAAATTGAGGTGTGCATAGCTTTAGACTATGTCTGCACACACCTAGAGAGATCAATCTTTCAGATGAAGCAAGCCAGAAATCCTCTCTGCTGTAGGCAGCCATTCAAAGTTCTCTAAAGACTTTTATTAAAGGTTCCCTAAAGGTTTTCACCAGTACTTGGAGACAAACTGTCTTCTTCCTGCTGCAGAGTGATAATTCATTGTCAGGATAAAAAAATCCCACGTGTGGCTGCATTTCAGCATGCTGTTAATGTCATTTCTATAATGCTTTGTGAGAGTATCTGTGTGAAGGAAAACAGTTATGATCCCGTCTCCATGAGTGAGAGTGCATGTCCTTATCTAATAAGGAAGGAAGAGACAGCCTGTGCAAAGGTTGGCCTGATAAAGGTTACTTCTGTTCACTTGCAAATCCCAGACTGCTTTCAAAATGAGAATTATGTGGTGGAGCATCACAGACTGAACTAATCTTGTTTTCTGTTACAATGCTTATTTTAGCTCCAGTGCCCTTACCCTAACAAAAATTTGCTGGTAAAGAACCAACAGGGCAATGATCAGATGTAAAGGCCAAGTATTACCAGTACTGAGGCAAAACTGAAAAGGCATCAAGGAACCCTTCTTTTTTTAAAAACACAAAGACCTTAGTAAAAATTAAACACAGTGCAGACACAATCTTCATAACCAGCTTTACAGTGAAGAAATTAACTGTCTCCTCGGACAACAGCTTTGATATCTGCCTGCAATTTGCATGTGAAATCTGCAACTATGAGCACCTTAACGTCCAAAAATCTTAATAAAAGCAAGACAATGGTTATTTTTGGCAGTGAACTGCATGAAATACGATATTCTCTCCAGGAAATTACCATTTCCTAAACTTGAAAATATAATAAGGAAACACAGACTTCAAAGGATCTAAGATTCACTGTGACAAACTGAGCAAGGACTTCTTGGTGCTCCACTGCTGAAGTGTATGAAGAGGGATGGACAGGCACAGGGCTTGCAGGGCCCAGCAGTTTGCACAGGGGGCTCAGGGAACTTACATTCTTTGGAGGGACTAGAAGACTGTGCCACTGAAAAGAGTATATGAAACGTTTTATACATATTTTAAATCCAGAGGAGAAAGAGATGCATTGTCAAAAGATGTTCAAAAGCATCTAGAGCTCCAGTGTTTCTGGCACACTACAGCCCTACAATGAGTAAAGCTGAGAGAAAGCAAAGCTCATTTTATCTCGAGCCCTGAAACACTAGGAAAGATGTCAAGGTGTATTTCCTTCAGACTAGAATTCTTCTTTCAAAGAAAGGTATGACTGGGACAATTTCACTTATTGGAAGAGATATACCTCCCTGGCTACTGTTAAAGCTTTAATACCTTTTCGGGATTTAATAAAAAGAGCTCCTCAAAAACAGTTTTTACCCTGTATGAAGCATCCTTTAAAAAAAAACCTCAAGTGCCCAGGAGTGGGTATCTCCAGATTTCCTATGACAATACACAATTCTTCCAATCATACTGTGAGAGCCAGCATCTGGAAAAGTACAGAAATGCCTGCTGGAAGCACACATAACATTAAATCTAATAGGCTAGGAAATAGCATTTTGAGTGAGAAATTAATTTTTACATGCTTTCACATCACACACACCCTGCTACAAATTCTGCCTATGATAAGGAGGCCATGAAGATCTGTGAGGGATAGATTTCTTCCTATGTTCACAGCATGTGACTGAGCAAAACTGTGAATGTGCTTGGAGGACAAAAATGTTATTTTTAAATTAAAACTGATTAGCTCCCCTGACTGTATCAGAGCAGAATAATAATATTTTTCATGGCACCGATCAAATGGAAAAAAACATTGACCTAAAAAATATACAGAAAAAGAAATCAAAACCTTATTTTAAAATATTTTCATGAGGGACATAGTAAAAATCACTGTTTGAACTAGAACTCAACATGTTGAAACTCCCATCTCATCCACTTTGACAGCACATTTTATGACACAGTTTGCAACTCACATCATATCAACACATGCAATGAAAGAGTTTGTAACACTCAGCTTCAGACAAGATTAACATAAGTGGCAGTTCTGAAGGAAGAGATGCTGTATAGGACACATTATTTGCTAATGTTTGGGAAACATAAGCAAATTTTGAGACAGGGACACCATTCTGAGAGAACAGAGCCTATAAATGAAGGGATGAGGATTAGCTCTAACAATTTTGGGGGGTGCTGATGACAAAGGCATTGCAATGGTATTAAATTCAGGGAAAGGAGGAGAAATAAAAATTCTGCTTGTTCTATTGTTACAATGACTGCAGAAACCCTGACTGCTGCTTTTAGAATGAAGAGTTGGCTTGGGATTTTGGTTTTTAATTTTAGATCGGATGTCCCAGATGTAAAGAGCCAACACCATGCTGCAGGAATTGCAATTTCCAATTTCCAATTTTTCTTTGCCAAACACTAGGAAGCTTTCTGGGAATAAAACTGGAGAATGTTGCATGGCTGCTGGACAATCCACCCCAGATGCCAGGTCACACATCCCCTGAAGTCCTGGGGGTATTCTAGGTACTCTGTCAACATAAAGGTGGGATGCAGAAGGAAAGAGCAAGGCAAGATGGACCTTCACCTAATAGTAACCTGGGAAAAAAAATCCTGTCAAAATCTTAAAAAAAACCCCAGTTATGCTACAAAGAAAAGGGAAGACATACAAAATCTATATGCTGGTAAAGCAAAAGCTACTACTTCCATGTGGGTACAGATGTCTGCAGAGTAATCTGTAAAGCAAAAGCCTACCTGGCTGCAAAAATTACTGCTCAGTTTTAAAATGCCAGGGACAAAATTCTGCACAGAGCTGTGAATAGCTCTTCTTTATGAAAACATAGAACAGTATTAAAGCTGCTAATACAAACTTTTAATATTAAAAATGGCTGCTAATATAACTACCTGAAATAGCTCATCCTATATCAGCTTATTATTCTGTAAGCCTATAGTATAATATAAAATATAATTTGCTAGTTCACATCTCTGTCTTCCAGAAAGCAACCCAAAAGTTGTCCACTGCCAGAATGTACTGGAGGATACAGAACAGAGAACAAATAATGGCAAAGCATAAAATAACAGTCTAGGCCATTGTGTGATGACAGGAATGACATCTTCCCATGGATGCCAGAAGCAATCCACTGCCATTTGACCAGGCAGAGGTATTCCTTCTGGGACTACTCAGAATGTGATTTTCATCTCATTGTTTCCACTCCAGTTGCCTTTCCATATAAACAAATGCAAAGATATTTGAAATAGTATATGCTGTGAGATTGCATAGCTTTATTTATAGAGTATAGATCATGTTGCTTTTTTAACTGACATCTCTGTTATTGTGTTATTAATTTGATATTTAAACATTGTGGCAGAAGATAAACAGTCTGTGTCTGTAGATATTCCTTTACATAAATATATATATATATATATACACATGTGTAAGTGTATATTTATATATCCATATATAGATACATATTAAAAAAAAAAAAAACACCCAAGAGGTGCAGCCAAATTAGGGTAAGTTATTCATTTGACACAGAGTATTTACTTGGACAGCTGGATTTTATAGTTTACAGGGTGGATGTGGTATCCGATGTTCCAAAATAAATCAAATTTACACCTATCTATGTGCTTTAAAATGTCATTAAACTTCAGAGAATATTAACAGGGAAAGACATATTAGATTTTTTAACCCTCAAAACCATGTTGCTTCTTTATTTTTGTCATGTAACGAAAGTGGATTTACCTATTTGAGCACACTGTAAGTTCTTAAAATGTACATATTCTGCTGGCCTTATTTTATTGATGCATATAAAATCTCTGTTTTTTATCAAAATAATGCACCCTGTTATGCAACTGCCTTAGACTAAGTGTACTGCCCTCAGATGTGAAGGCACAATGAGAGCCCAATGCAAACATTTCTACTGAGATCACCATCCTCATTCTACAGCCATGTCCTCCTCTCAGTGCTCTCAAATGCAACATTTTAGACATGAAACAGCATACTCCCCAAGGCAGGTATGGTACTTGAGGTCCCATCCCCTCCCCTTGCATGGCCTTTCCAGCTCACCTGCATCTTCCCTCCAGTCTCAGACAGTTAAAGCTGGGGCACATCCTGTCTCCTCTTTCCCTTGGTCTTTCCTTCTGCTCAGTGCCTCTCAAGTCTGCTCAGCTGGATCATGGTCTCTTATTGTCTGATCCACTCCCTCCCTCCATCTCTCTCCTCCTTCACCAGTTCATCAACTGCCCCCTCCTCCTGATCCCAGCCCTTCTCTCCCTGCCACCTTCTGGTTTCACCATGGCAGGGGCTCACCACAGATGATGGCTGGGACATGTGCGATTGTAATGGAGAAATGTTGAGGTCAACTCAGCTTCCCAGAGGTGAGAAAGGTCCAAGCAGATTCATTTAGGAAGGAATCTCCAGGTATTTTGAGCTGTTAATTGGCTGTTGGCTGAGATGCCCAAACTGCAAAGGCTTTGTGAGGGCTTACAATCTTGTTTTTATGGCTTTCATTTGAAAGGGAGGGTTCCTGTCTATGAAGCAAAGATTTGAGCTTCTGCTCCAGAGAACGCTAATACTGGAGCATTTCAATGAAAAGCCCTTGACAATTGAAATATTGAAAATGTGACCAATGCAATACATTTGCTCAGGTCTTTGCTTGGCATCTCATGGCTTCAGTCAGCATTTTCCAAAACAATTCACTTGAAAAAGAAAACTTGTAAAGATTAAAGAATGCTCTTTGTGTGGACAAGCCCAGACCAAATAATTAAAGTAAGGCATTATTAGTGCTAGCTAATAAAAGAGTAATTATACAAGTGGTATGTGGGAGCAGCCAGATATGGAAAATTAAGAGGATATGACCAAAACAACCCTTGTAATGAATAAATACATTTTGCTGTATTTTACAGCTTTCAAGGCATACATCCTCAGATTCTGCAGAATCTATGTGAGTGACCCAGCTGTGGTTCTCCTCCACCCCTCACTGCCCCCAAACACTCCTTCCAGCTGGAACTGCTCTAGCTGCCTCCTAACACTTCTCTGGGATACGTGGTTGTATCTTTGAACCAACACTGGATGTGAAATGCTTTTGATTAGCAGTGGTCAGTTTTCTCTATGAATGTATGTTCTGTGGCAAGAGCTCCTGAGCTGAATTTGTTTAAGTAGCACCCTTGGCAGAGGTGACTGTGGTGACAGAAGCTTTGGGACACATATAGACGCAGGAGAAGGCATTTCCATAACAGCTTTGAAGTAGCACACACAGCACCAGTGGCATTATAACATAGCTTGGGTTGCAGGGACAGGTGGAAAATCAGCAGTTGTTGCCAATGATTCTTTGTCAGTGGCCAACACCAGAAGGCTTTAAAAGGCAACAAAGGTAATCCATCTATGACTGGCAGAGCTGTTCTCTTGGAAAATGTTCCTCTCATTTTCCATGCAGACCTGCATTTGCTGAAACTGCAAGCAAGTCTTCAGATTTTCTATCACAAAACAGAAGGAACTATATATAATTCACCACACTGTACCATCTTGGTATCCTCAGATTCAGAGCTAGCTAACCACAAAAATGTACTCGAAAGCTATGTCCAGTTGTGATTTATTCTGACATAAGTGCTAAAATGGAGTAAAGAGAAAAAACTCAGTTCCCCACCTTTCTTGTAAGTGGCACTTCAATAGGGACGGGGACAACTTCCGCAAGCAGGCAGCCATAAAATGCCACCATGAAAGCAGCAGGGTCATTGTTAGGAAACACGAGGGTTACCTGAAAGAGAGAGATGTACATTAAAAATGTTTTATCCTAGGTGTCAGATAATGATAACTGGAGTTTCCATGCTTCCTTTTGGATGCAGATAATACCGGAGCACTTCTAAGACAGCTATTCAAATGCCTAATAACAGATGAATGAGGAATCAGAAGGAATTTATCCTGATAAATATTCTTTTTATTCATATTTTCACATAGGATGTAGTTAAATGTTTTCATGCTGCATTTTTTCCTGCATTGACAACACCTTCCATCTGGTTCTGAATTAACTGATTACTTTACCTGTGTTAAATAACCTAAGTAAATGGAATGAGAAGGATTTTAGATTCTAATGTAATAATTTGCTTGAAGTTACTGAAACTGAAGTGTACGTGTGACCAAATCAAATGATCCAGACTTAGGATGTCATTATGCCAATCATTAACACACTGTTTTGTTTCACTACACCTTGCCTCATACAACAGTTTTGTTCTAGGACTGTCCTGTTGTTCCAGTGTAAAGTTTCTGTGTGCTGTGTACACACAAAAACTGGTATCTAGAAGCAAACGTCACATCCAGAGCTGGCCATATCACATGCCAACCTAGGTGTGGATCTGTTGAACTTAACAGCTTCAGGGCTAGGGCTGGGGAATTATTTAGCTAAAAGAATGCCAAAACCAATCACAGATCACCAGAATGATCAGTGGCTGCTGAGCTGTGCAGCTTAACTCCTGCAGGCCCTGCCTGAGGCAGGACAATGCCTGAGATCCTCCACAGGCAAAGGGAAAGGAGGGGTCACAGCCTTGCTGAGGATCCAGCCACTTCAGAGAGCCCACAGTTCTCCTTGCAAGGGCAGGGAACAGGACTGCTCTCACTGGTGAATGGCCTTACTGGCCAGATCCTCTCTGTGGCTTGTTTCAGTTCAGTCAGATGGGCATTCTCAGCTCATGTCCTAAACAGCTGTAACACAGCTGGTAACTCCTGCACACTCAACTGCAGCGGTGTGCAAAGGCACAGCAAAAGATTCCAAACCTCTTTCCTCTGGGCTCGCACATAGGACAGGGGTGAGTTACCACAGCACCTTGCCATTTGCTGAAACTACTTAGCAGCTCTTGAGTTTTGACTGCTTTAACATCCACTGAAGTTTTGTTGAAGTAAAATCATGATGTTTCCATGTATGCTCCAAAGTTCTGTTACTGGAGATTGTAAGTGTTCCCAGAATTTTTACATGGTTTCAAAGGTAGACACCTTCCATCATCAACTTGGTTTCTTCAAACTAGAAGAAATCTAACCAGCCTTGTCCAAATGGGTCCAAAATATCTCTAGTTTTTAGGCTGAAGACTTTAACCTCGGAATTCTTTAGAGTCAGAGCAAATGCATTGCTACTTTATCTGCACAGTTACACATTAAACATTCCATGGCTGTGCAGAGCTTACTATATGCAAATACAGGGATTTTGCCAGGTGCATGGAGGGGATGGTAGAGATTGCTGAGCCCAGCAAACATCTGATAGATCCCAAAATTTACTTTGAGGGTTCTTAGGTTTTGCATTGGTCTTTGCGTACATAAAGGCAGTGAAGGTTTGGCTGGGAATCTTTGAAAAGGAGCTGACAGAGGTGAAAAAAATCTCACTGAAGTCCAGTGGGAATGAGGCATTAACTTCCTCTCCAAAAAACATTAATCACTATCAGACTTGTACCAAATAAATAAATAATGTGTGTAAAAGCAAAAAGGGCTGAAGGAACAAAATCATACAGTGCATATTAGCAGATGAGAATCTGGTTAGCTAGTAGATATTTCAGAGAGCAAGATTAATTTCCAGGCAGCTGTCTGGGATGATACAAGGTTAAATTTCTGAAGTTACTATAGAAGGCAAATGCACTTTGCCATGTATAATACCAGAAACAAGGAAGGAGATGCAGGCACATTCATTTACTTTTTGGCTCAGACAAAGAACCTAAAAGGTGAGGTAATGGTAGTCATGAAAAACAGATTGTATTGACAGAAGTTGTTTTTAAAGGGAAAATAGAAACTATTTTATACATATCAAAATAAGGAAACAAATACATTCTCATTTGGAAAAGACCAGAAATATGTGCCTGTATTTCATTTAGTATTTAAAACTGTCTTTAAGTGTTGCCACACAATATACATTTCGTAGAATAAAGTCACCTTCAAAGAGCTCAGAAAGCTTTTTTGTTATTACAACAGGGGTGTAACAGCCAGAATCACAGCCTAGATCATCAGAAGTGCTGTAACACCTCATCTTCAATGTGAAATTGCCTCAAATGATCACGTTCCTGTTACACAGGGATGCCAGGCAAGATGTTTTTACAACACAAAGCATATGCTTTCAGCACGCAGCTACAAACATCGTTTTACTCTAATCTAGGCTGACTTATTTTAGATGAGCTGCAATTTGTTCCTTCCTGTCCTGTGCTAGCTAAACTTCCAGTTTTCAGCCTGAACTATCCACAAATCCTTTCTTAATGTTAGGAGATGTCAGTGACTGCTGCAGAAAATGACTACGAAGATGGGCAGGCAGCACACAGTAAATAAGGAGAGATGCACATGGCCCATATGTGAACTTTATTCTTTTGGAGATTTCTGGGTGGACTGTTTTGATGCGTACACTTGAATAACTTGCTGCTTCTGCTGTTGCAGAGAGACACACTTTTAGGTCAAGTAAAAGAGAGTCTTCAGATCTTAGTCCTGGCTGAATGCCATTGTAGGAAGCAATTTAGATTAAGGATATAGAGATCTTTTAGTTAATTTCTTTATGATTTATTTCAAAAAGAAACACAGGAAGGACTGTCTCTTTTGGGTTTTTTCCTCTTTTTTCCTTCTGTGAAGCATTAATGCATGCTTTCATTTTTGAAGCCCTAAGATGTGTAATGCAAGCATACATGTTTCTCACATGTGGCACAAGAGGATCAAGTGAACCAATAGTTTGAGAATTGCTATCAGACACTGGAGGGGGAAACTTAATCCCCCACTCCCAACTCTAAGCACTAGGACAGGACTAAAATTTGCATTTCTGACAAATTTGTTCTGGAATATCCATTCCATGGCTTAGATCCAAACTGGAATGGGACCTGTGGAATTTTCTATACACACTTTGTCAGAGAAAATGAGCAGCAGGCTAAGCCAGCCTTGGCAGTCAAAGGGGTAGGTTTGTAAGTACATTGTTAGCAAAACCATAGGATGTTCTTGTCTTCATTTAACATCTTCAAGTGCTACCTCTGCAACTCTTGCTCTCTGTGGGCTTTATCCATCTACTTAGATTCAGCCTCTAGCAGTAGCTGCATCAGAGACAGAACCAGGAATGGAAAAATTCTCTCTGTTACCAGTCAGCGTCATTTATTTATTCAACTGACTGCCAAAATGTGCTGACTTTGCTTGTCTTTGTCCTCCACAACACTTCTCTTGTTTCTACCATCTCAACAGTTACAAAGTCATTAGTAAGTAAGTTTTTTATCTACATGACACCTCCAGGCTCCATAAGCAAGCTTTTGCTAAACAGACTTGTTCAATGTCCAAAAATCACTTTCTGTGGGAATGTTTATTATTGATGTTGCCACAACTTCAAGTTTGGGGGTACCAGCTCAGGTTACTTAATATGCAGCTCAAAACATCTGTCTGAATGATCAGTCTTAGTGAGGAAACAGCAGATTTCAGCACCCTGTCCCACACCCCATTATTTCACTTCACTCATTTCCTCTGAGCACCCCAAATACCTCATTCTCTCTTTGTCAATATTGGATTTGAACTATTACAAATAACCATTGAGACACTCACCCTGTCTCCAGGCCGTACCATTGGTTCTTGTTTTGTGCCTAATTTATGTAGTATATTGTAAGCAACCTTCATACTTCTGGTCCAAAGTTTGCCTATTAACACAAAATTTTCGAAGTTAATATAAAAATTCTTATGTTTTACAAGATTATTAAAGAGAAAGAATATCTGAAAAGTCAAAAACACACAGTAGGAACATTTATATTAGTTTTCCAACTAAATATGACACCACTACTGGGACTACTGGAAATACTTAAATACTTATCAGAAGTTTTCTTTGAACTTCTTTTTTCAAGACAGCAGCACTTTAAAAACAAAAGGAAAAGTGAGAATAGCTTTCTCTATGGCAGAAGTTTTTTACTTTGGAGAAACCTGGATCTTGACTCTGAAATTAACTGTTAGAAGGGGCTGGTACATCATCAAGTCCAGACATCACCCTAACACCTTAGCTGTAGCAAGGTGGACATGGCACATTTCAGCACAGACTGAACTCGAGAGTGATGTTCTGTTTTGAGCACAGCAATTCTCTCACCAAGGAAAAAGGAAAGGAGTCCCAAGAAGCAGAGGCAAAGAAAAGAAAACCCCAACAAACAGAAAACACCGCACAGCCAAAGGGGCACACTGAAGCAGCAGGGACCCTCTGAACCTTAGCACATCCATATGGCTGTTTCACTTTTAATCCTGGGCCTTCTTCCATTTAACTTGGTTTTTCCTTCTCACTTGCTCCCATACCCTCCCTCCTCATTCATTTCACTTGCCCCAGTTACCTCTCCTTACTGTCTCTGTCCTGCCTTTTTTCACCTTTCCAGCACCACTCTTACCTAATCCTTATCAAGTCCCCACCCCAACATTCAATAAAGAAAAATTCTCTCCCCAAGATCTCTTTGCCCACATGACAGGCCTTTCATTAACCCTTCAAGTGATTGGCATCTTTGCTCTTCCAGATGCCCTTTGTTTAGAGATCTTGTTACTTCCATGTGAACAACACCAAGTTTAACAGCCCTTGTGCTTGGCTGGCCCCAGGTACTGTCTTTAAGCACTATTCAGTCTGACAGAAACAAATCTTTAATTCATGCCCACCAATAGCTGAAACGATAATAGGTTCTGACAACGGATTACCTATGGAGTTCAGCAGTCCAGGCCCCCAAACATGCACTATTGCTATTTATAACTAAGCCAAGATGTTGCTATAATAAGAACCTCCACATCCTGGTTATAAAATGCAATACTACTGAATCATTTTTATGTGCAAATCCGATGTAAATATAAAGTAAGATGAGAAGGCCAGATTTTCTTTTTTCCCCACTTACGGAAAATTGGAAGGGTCATTGCTGCTTGTTATGGAGAAAGTACTAAATGCAATTATTTCTTATGAAAACAGTAATATAGTATTATCAAAATATGCTTTGTAAAGTTTTTAATTCATTAAAATTACTCCAGTATTTGCATGTTGAACTGTCTTGCTGCTCAGAAAGGAACACAATTCTGTTTCACTGGAAGCTCAGCACAGATAACGGAGTATGTCTGCAGGATTAACTCTCACTGAACTACCTGCATTTGATGGAAAGGAAGTCTTTGAAATCCTCCCTGTTAATACTTGAACTAGACAAGTGAGTAGGGTAAAAAAAAGGATGCCTTAAGAAAGTAAATATTCTTTTTACTAAAGTTTTTCAACATTAAAGCTTCAATGGCAACAAACTTAAAAGAGCAATTAGTAATGATACAGAATATTGGAGAATGGAAATCAAAAGCCTGGCAAAAGTTCTGAATTGCAAAAGAGAACCATCTTTACACAAACACTTTTAAAATTGAAATGAACATTGAAGGAGCTGCTGTGAAAAGTTATATTTGAGCTCTAAAGATTAAATCTGTTACAAGTATTAAATTTACATTTGTGACATATTCACACTAATTTTTCATCTATCAACTGTACCAAATATCAAATATTTTCATCAAATATTTTCTTTAAAAATCTAAAGGCTATTCATATTACAGGATTTAGATGCATTCTTTCAGAGATGCCCAGGTATGCAGTACAATCATCTCCACCTAAAAGTCCTGGATATATGCTGAAATTAAGTTCTCTCAAAGTCTAAGAAAATTTAAAGGAGCAGTTTTTAGTAGAGTTTTAAATAAGTTTAAACACATTTTGTCATGATGCTCTTTTATTGCCAAAATTTTATTTCATCTTCTAAGACACAGATAATGTAAGACTGCCTTCCTAATTCCTCACCTTTCTGTTTCTGTGAATACACAGTGTATTCTGTGAATACACTTTGAACTGCACAAAAATGGCCGCAGCATTTTCTAGTGGCCAGAAAAGACTTGAATTTTCTGTCACCACAGCCCTTTCCTTCTCTATTTACTGGTGTGATACCAACCTGTGTTAAGTATCTGAGGCACACATGCCTCTGAGTATGAAACTGTGGAAAACTGGAGTGAAGCAGCTTGCTTCCAGCTGGGAAGGGGCTGGAACACAAAGATCTTACAACTTCTGTAATGTCACTCCAACCCTTGCAGGCTCTGCCTGCTGCCAGCTCTGCTCCAGTGTGGGCTGCCAGGGGCAGGCAGGGATCCCCAGGCACCCTCATGAGCAAGGAGAGCAAAGTCCAGGCAGATCTTGAACTGAACTGTTCAACAGGAAGTCTCTAAATTCTCTAGTAGGGTATATAGCTGTGTTCCAAAAACTAAATTAAAAAATGGCCACAAAAGGAGCAGTAGCCCAGAAGCTGGAGAAGCTGGAGCTTGGACTGTACGAATGATCAGGGCCAGATCAGTGGCTTCTGGATGGGGCACAAACTTCTGACCAGACATGGACTGAACCATGGGTCTGTCCTGTCACCTTGGCTGTTTGCCCTCCCCGGCCTGACAGCAAGAGAAACACAAAGGACTCCACGTCTGCAGGATAACAGCTCTGAGAAATGGAGGATGTTATAAAGAAGGAAATCTTTGAAGTGTTTCCTTCCTTGGTTCTGCCTAGGCTGCAATTCAGAGCAATTCTTCCTTTGCGAACTTGAGAGATTAGACGCTGCTGGGAAAAAAGCCGATTGCTAAAACCTCTCGCACAAATCCCGATGCTGTGACCTTGCTGTGACCTGCACGCAGTGCCACATCTGTGCTGTGGGAGTGGCAGGCCTGGTGAGGAGGCCAGCTGTGCTCCAGCCAAGGCTGTCTCTCTGAGACGGGGCTTAGGGCCCATCCCCGTGCGGGATAAATCGCTTCGTTACACGGCCTCCAGAGGAAATCAGTTTGGGCCACCGGGGATACGTCCCATTGTCCTCAGCCCAAGTTCAGCGAAGCGCCAGCCCTCCTCGGATAAACACACTGCCATTAATCTTCTGAGCTGGCCTGAAGACAGGGGGGAGGATGTAGGAAACTCAAGCAACAGCTTCATTTGGTAGTGAGTGGAACAGCCTGTGTCCCAGCTCAGTGCCAGAGCTCCTCTTTCCCAGCCATGCCACATGCCTCAGCCCTTTCTGCAGCAGAGCACAGGTGCCAGAGCCTGGACCTGCACTGCTGCTTCCCTGCCATAAACACCACACCCCGTGAGCCCTCCTGCTCCTGACATTCTTGTCCCCATCCCCACTGCAGCAGGGTCCTTCCAAACAACGTGCCTACCCACCACACCAGCACAGGATTTGTGCCTGTCAGGCCCTGATCTCACTAGACAAACATTAACAGCTACTTTCATGCATTTAAAAATGAAGGATTGTTATGTTATGTACAGAAGTGTCCAGTAGTGTTTATGGCACAAGGGTTCCCTCTGGAAGGGGCCCAGGCTCTGCAGACCCAGTGCTGGGATTGCCAGTCACACACACATATCGTGGGTAACATAGGGAACTAGACATTTAGGAACACGAATTACCCCTCAGTTTTCAGGTCACAAAACCGTTTCCCATACAAAGCAGACTGGTAGAGTTCCCCTAGCTAATTCTGGAAAACAAAACCCCAACAATAGGCAATTGATGCACACCTTGTTACTCCTACAATTTATTACCTTGTTCCTACCTCCCACTGAGCTGCTAATCGTGGTGCTGCTTTCCAAAATCTTGTATAACTCCACAAGATGGTTGGAAACAGAGCTTTTCTGTCCATCTATGATTGCCTAACTTATAATTGCTTATTTACCGAAATAAATCTTCCTCTAAAGATTTTCACTTAGCCACTTCTGTCACTTTGCCAGAGTGCTGCTGCCAGACTCTCATGCCCTAGCAGCATGCTGCTGCAGGGAGGCCTTTCAGGTTCTTCACACACTGGCAAACTGAGCAGAGAGCTCCCACTGTCCAGTGAGTAACAGCAAGTACCACTGTGCCTCTGAGTGTGAGCCATATCCGGCAGACATCACATGTGCAGAAATGCTGGGAAGGACAGGATGGAGAAAGGCCTCTCGCCTTCTGGCAGCTGTGACAAACACTGTTAGCTCCATGTGGAGCCTTTTTCTCCTGACACTGGGGTTTTGATTTAGTTGAGCAGTAAACTCTACATCAGCAACGATATGTTTTGTAACCAGTCATCTTCTTTTTTTTAAGTCTACTGAGATGGCAATAAAATTTAGCAAGTGAAGGTAGTTAATACCCAGTCCCATCTGGTTAAGCAACACATTATGAACGTAAAGGAAACCACAAGTTAAAACCACACAAAAAGGGATCTGTTAACAAAAATTAGGTAATTTCCACATGGCACTGAGGAAAATCCCCTTCCTCTTCCTTTCCAAATTTGTAAAAGGACTAAATGTTTGTGTTGAATGTAAAGAAGGTTTTAATAGAAAAGCTGTATCAGGGAGAAAACTCAGAAAACAAACCACAACGAATTTCCTGATTGTCTTCAGGACACGTTTCAGAACCACACAGCACTAACTCAACAAAGCCAAACCAGTGGTTGCTTACCAATCTCCGTGCACAGCAACTGCGAGACTGCCAAAGTTTAACTGCAAATAATTTTGTCAAATATTCATTTTCTCAATACCACAGTACAACATTCCTTGTATTAAATTGAAACAAGAGCATTTATTAAATCTAGTGTAAATGGCAAACTTCCTAATGCTATGCAAGTAAAGGTTGTTTTTTTTTTTTTTTTGCTTTGCAAAATAATAGCTGCAGCTTTACTACTCTGGTAATCCTTTCTTCGTGAACTCTTTAGATCCAGCCTAAACAGAAAATGAAATTGTTGCCTTCTGGGATAAAAAGATCCAAAGAAAAAGAAAATATTCTGTTGCAGAGAATTAAGGACTCCAGACACACTCAGAATAGAGCCAACTATGCTATTACAGTGCTTGATATTGAAGTCTGAATCATATAATCCAACCATTTTCAGTTTTTTTATTAAAGAAATAAAAGTTTAAAGTCTTGAACAATCATAAGATTAATATCTGTCTGGGGATTTAAACCATGACTATTCATACTTCTGTGAGTCCTGAGTTATTTCAGAGGTAAGGACAGTTTGGTTATGCAGCTACTTGGTCAGAAGCATCTTGAATCTGTCTCTTTCTTGCTGATAATTGTGAAATTCCTGGTCTAAGACATTCTCACAGAAAGGTCAGGAAATTGTACATTGCACACCAGGTGCAGAATGGCTTGGGGTTGGCTGCTTTTGGCCTATTGTTACCTTTAAAGTATGCCAGGATATCTCTAGTATGAGCAACATCACTTCTGCTGAGGCACGATCGCTTCGGCCCCAGAATGTTTACAGTTGCTTTAAAGTTATTTTTAAAATCAGCAATTCATTTGCAAACAAATGCCATTTGCCAAGCATTTCCTTCTCCACAGAATCCAAATGGAAGAAACTGTCCTCTGCCCAGAGTCACATCTGCTCTTTTTTCTGAGCCTTGATGTCTCTGGTGGGCCTCTGATGTGGAAAACACTACAACAGAGCTACTGAAAATGGTTTAAAAAAATCTGATTACAAATAGTGTTAGATTAAGGAAATTAGATTGTTTGAATCAGACAAATTTAACTGGTACTCATTTTGTTGTTTTTAACAATGGTTACAAAAAGAAGGCTCAAGACTTGTTTATTGATTAATTACTTTCAACACTTTACTTTTTTCCCAGCCATTCTGGTTCTCCTTAGAATAATCATTTTAAGTAAGAAAAGTAGTTCTGGTATCATAAGAACTACACGGGATTTAATTGTCCTTTATTCACATTTCTCCTCTAAGAAATCACTAAGCAGTTCATTACAAATACCAAAACCAGATGCCTCACTACTCTGATTAACTTTGAGCCAGAAATTGTCTTCCTTTTCCTCAAAGTACACATTACTTTTCTAGTCAGAGTTCAGACTCTCATAAAACCTGATAAAGACATATTTCCTTCTCATATCTCAGACATTTCAATTTATGCATATTCAGTGATTTGATTTATAAAGGGATTGAGAATAACTTAACTAAGATGTTCTCCACTTAGACAAGTTCCCAGAGGAACAAAATATTTGAGAAATAAGTGATATTCATAGTGTTTCATTCACTAGAAAGAATTTAGGAATTTTGAGTACATTAAATAAAGATTACAACTGGGGCACTGAGAAGAACTTTAAGAACTGAGGCAAGCGCTTCAAACACTTGCTTGAAAAAAAGGATTAAGTCTGCAAGTGCAGTTATACATTTATTCTACCTAAAGTAATTTGAGACACATGGAAAAAAACAGCCCTGACATGCTATGAAGATAAGAAGCTAAAAAAACATGCAGAAAAAAACACAGGAGATACAAGGCATTACAAATTTGATGAACCCCTGCAGCAGAGAAATGGGAGGGCAGCAATGATTTTAAGCAACAGCTGGAAGGGCAACTTCTTCAAACTGGTTCCCCTCCTGGCCCAGAAGCCCTTCACAACCTAGAGCACTCCCCACCCAAAGCCACACTAACACATATCCCCATCAGCACTCTCAGGGGCAGAAATCCATTCCAGTGCATCACACAAGGTGGTCCCTGCAACATGGATCCACCACTGTCTGCCACAGCAGATCATAGCCTGGCCTCTGCTCTGAGCCCTCAAAGGTATCTCTGGAAGGGACAGCAAAGGGAAGTTGTGAGAAAGACTTTGGAGAAGCAGAATTTTGTGGACTCTTAGAGCTCCTTTTCAGCATGCAAGCCCACCAAGGGTGAATAAGAAATCATCCTGGATAGATGCAAGAGGTCAGCACTGTTTTTCAGGGCCAGAAGAGAGCCTGATGTAAGAATCGAGACCAAGGTCACAGATGAGATGAGGTTTCACCAAGTAGATGCAGCAAAAGTCCTCAATTTGAAAAGATTTCCTCCTAAAATAACCTGTGAGGTTTGGACACAGAACAGTTGTAAAATAAAGAAAGAAATAAATGTCTGGGCTGTGTATGGTACTCTAGTTAGAGCCTCAAAGATGGATGGGAAGGCAATATTGTCTACAACAATCCACAAAAGAGGAGGTAAATATGCTTGGTGTTAAGGGCATTAGAATTCCTGCTCAAGATGGGCCTTGAGCTATCTAGCTGATAGCTACAAAGAAACTCCTGGAAATCATCTTGGAAAAGTGGAAAAAAGTGTGGAATAAGCAGGCAAACCTGCAATTCACACATGCAGGGACAAAAATCTGGAGAAGATACTGAAAATGAAATCAAAAGACCTCGAAGAGAAGCCTCCTCTTAACCAGAAAGTTGGAGGATAAAGGAAGAGGATTTCCATGAAGACAAGGAGGTGTGAGACTGAAGCAAAAACAGTAAATAGAGGTAAAATATTCAAGAGGAGGTACAAGTGATGACAACCTCTCAAAAACCAAAACTCTGGAAAATTAGAATGATACTTAAAATGCATGAATATTTGTGAAATATACGAAAATTCCTGGTAACAGTATTTCTTTATATTGACAAAAAATTGAAAATAACTGTGGAGTACAAATTAGAGGCTACTGAAAATCATCAGGGTTGATAGCTAAAATTTTAGTCACCTGATCATAGCAAGCACATGAGGAAATTGAGTGTCACAATAATATCATGTGGCAGGATTGTGCCTAAGCTCATCTTTCAAAAGTTTATTACTGGCAGGGCCAGTGGAACTATGCACAAGGATAAAAAGTCATGAGTAGGAGTGTCTTTAATGATTTCAAGGCTTAATGTCTATTAATTTTCAAGTTAAAAACCACTATGCCTGCAATTGCTAGAAAATATTGCAGGCACAGAAGGTGGACTAGTAAAATCATTCATAAAGTCACCAGTGAAATGGCAGGTGGCTGTATTGTTAATGACATTTCCAAAGCAGTTTTCATTTAAGGAAACTGCTATGGCATAGTAAATGAACATTTCCCATGAAAAATAATATCAGCATGAAATGCACCTAGCAGAGAACAATTCAGCAAATCTATGAGATGTTTTGTGTTTTGGTTTGTAATTTCTTTTATCTATAAAAAAAGACAAAAAAAAAAAAAAGAAAAAGAAGAACGGATTCTTTTCTGACCTCAGGAAACTACTGAAAGGCAACAGGAAAACCACATCCCAAAGTGCTGCCAAATGAAAGGTGAGAAACACAAATTTTAGTCCTACTTTTCTCAAGATTCAGACAATGCAGAAAAGGAAAGAGTTATTTTAGAACAGAGAAGCAGGCTAGGTGGCTCCATGAGCCATGCAGATATGTTCCTTGGGTTGATTTGCTCACCCTACAGCCTCGGGCAAAGCAGGACATATGCTCAGACTCTTTGGACAGAATCCCAAACTCAGAAAAATGGTCTGATTCTCAGTAACAGCTTAATTTCCTTTCCTGTCCTATTTATTTAGAGCATTCAGTAGATGACATGACTTCTGCAAACATGTAATTACAAACTTTAAAATTCCTTCCTAGTTTCAAGTAAATGTCCTTAAGGAAGAAAAACATTCATCAATGGTGAATCCTATGTTTGCCCCTGAAATTAAGTCACTTCTTAACTCTGAAGTACCTGAAGGGAAAATGTTTCATGCATGACCCTCAGTTGCAAAGGTTCTCTTATGCTTTAAAAGCCTTTAACTATATTTGCAGCACCAAACTTGCAGCAGACAACTTTTTGGCCAGAGACCACCTGGGTCTGACTCCTGAATGGAAATGAATGTTCAGCACTGAACAAAACAGACAGACCTCTATATCAGAGCCTGTAACAGCATTCTCTGCACAGAACTCCAAGTCCCTGAGAAGGTAGAAATAAAAAAGCAAAATGATTTTTTATATCCATATCAATAGTATACAGAAATGTTCCAACTCACTTTCAAAGTCTGACAGTTATTCATAATAATTCCTTTGAACATCTCCCAAATGTCCCCTGAACATCTCAAAATCAGAAGCAATATGGGAGTTATTTGTCAGAGATACCCTTATGTTTATTTTTATTTGGCATTTCTTGGTTGCAATACATTGCCAAGCATTACACATTGAACTACATGAACATGCCAAAGGTCACACTAAAATATATCCTGGCAAATCTATTTCAAGGGGATACATTTGCTAGTTGTACAACTAACCCATCAGGAGAAATAATTCAAATCACACTTACTACAATGTCAGTAAAACAAGGGGAAAAATCCTATTAACTTCTTCAGGAAGCTGATGAATTTTGTAGACCCAGTTAGGCTTTTGCAGAACAAAGCTTGGGTGATATCCAAGGGCAATGGATTTGGACATCAATCTTCAGGAAAATCTGACCTAGGACACATTTCTATTTAAAAGGTGGTTTCAATTTATAATCTATTATTCCATGGGTGTATCTACTCGGCTCTTTTCCTCTGTCTGAAATAAATCATACTATAACATCTCAGCAACCCATACTCAGACATCAATAGCTTCAGAGCTGTCTTACCCTACTCACAAATGGAACAGGTGCATCATCACAAGACCTTTTTCACTCTATATTTATGCATTTACTACACACACAGTACAGAATATATAAAAGCACAATCAGTTTGAAGAGTGCTCACCATAAGTGAGAATATACAGTGGTTTTCCGTTGGTATCCATAGTGGTTAGGCAAGGAGCTTTCGGTGAGATGGTTCCCCATCGCTGCAAGGCTGCTTCCAGGGAAGGCGGCCAGTTTGTAACCACACCTAATTGTTCCCCACGCATAGCCAACATCTGAGCTCCTTCTGGCTTTGGCTGGTTTGGATCTGGCTGTTGAACTTATGATTATGAAAAGATATACAGTTACCATGTAAATTCTATACCTTGTGTACACCTGTGTAATCAAGAGAATAAGTTACCTTTGCAAAATGTTCTGAAAACAGTAACATAAGAAGGTATTGAGAAGCAACAGAGAAATATAAGAGAATAATTTACTTTTAACACAGATCAAGCAACTGATGCACCTCAGGAATGAAAAGTCCTTGTTCTTACACTAGTTCTATGAGAAGGGAAAGAAACTGCTGTGGCAGCATTCATATATTTATCTTCAAAATAGTAAACCTTTCTTTATTCCTAAAGAGAGGTGGAGAAAACTTTTTCCTGGAAAAAATGTAGTAATGAGATGAACTGCAGAGCTACTGACAAAAATGTACTTTAACAAGTAACAGAATGATATAAGTCATGTTCTGTTACATGTTTTCTTATAAATTCCTGTGAAGACTATTTAAATTTCCACATCCTGGTGAATCTTAATTCTCAAAGCACTGGTCTTTTTTAAAAAAAAAGCTCAACTTGTTGATTTTATCTTTGTTTCTTTCTTACAATTAGTTCATTTTTCCTACTTCATTGTTACACAAAGGGTGTTGTAAAACATTTAACATTCTCCCTCACTAACATATTTTCTCTTATTGGTGTTCCAAACACTGGCTGTAACCCACAGCTGAATGTTCTCAAAGCAAAGCTTCCCTACACTCTCTTCTGTTATTTCCTGGCAAGCAGAACCAGGAGCTCAGCAAACAAGAAACACTTTTGACTCCACAGCACTATGTCCAAGCTTACTACCAACAGTTTCCACTGAATACCAATGGTTTTTTGGTACTTGCCAGTACAAGAAGGGCTTACTTGTCTTTCTAGAAAGTTAACGTAGGAGACAAACATTTTACAGAGTTTTAATAAACGATCCCGAAACCTTTTGAAAATCAGTCATTTTACCTTCTAACAATTCCTCAAAGTCATCTACAAAGAACTCTCGTAATGGTGGTCGTTTGGGCCGTTTTAGTGTGTTGACCAGCTGCTGAATCTTTGCTGACACTCTGCTGCTCACTGGTACTCCTGCAGGACAGGGATCAATGGAGACATCAGTCGATGGTTACGCTGCACCCACCAGACGTCAAGTGGGGTAAGGAAAGGTCTGGGACTGCAAGGCACCACAACTACAGTTTCATGCCATACCGTGACTCAAGTATTTAACATCAAAACATATAAACAAAAAGGAACAGTGATACCTAATGTAAATAAAACTGATACAATAATGTCAGTGAAAGGTTGCAAAATTAGAGGGGAAACAGCACAAAGACTGAGGGAGAGAAGTGCAGAGGAAAAAATGTCCCTACAGCAAATGTCAGTAACCTGAGAGAATTGCCTCAGCAATGGTCAGGGAGAAAACTGGACTGGCCTTCCCCATGATCATTGGCCATACCAGCATTGTCTGACTAGAATGCAGCCTGGTGAAGAGTGTGGGTCATAGGCTCTGCCCCGTCATTTATTCTGGGTTATTTTTACCCTGCAGGGGACATCTGTCCAGTATCCATCTTAAACATGGTTCACGTCTTTGTATTACTTCAGCATGCCCCTGCATTCTCTGAACATCCCTGCAGCCAATCCCACCAGCCAGCAATCTCCAAAGGGAGCAAGCTTGCCCATACAACACTTTGGAAAACATATCTCTGAGCAGCAGCCTGGGGCAAGGGGCATTTTTATAATATAGTCCCATCAATCACCTCCCCCTTCCTTTTCTCTAGTTGAGTGCAAAGCCTCTCCAATGTGCACATCATCTGTTCCTGAACTAATAGCTTTCTGTCACTGCATTGCAGGAATTTCAACTTCTTACCCTTCCATAAGGTTGGCTCCAAAACTTTTACCAAGTGGTGTTTACAGCTGAAGATGCTAACTTTAGATACAGTACACTTGGTCAACAATTCCATGCTGTGCTGAAATATTGTTTGGTAAGTTTTAGAAAAGAGGAGAGGTAAATAAGGAAGGGTTTACAAATAACTGTTTTTTTAAAAAAAAAACAAAAAACCAAAAAACAAACAAACAAACAAACAAAACTCAGAGAATAAAACTTCAAACATGTCAGTTTTTAAGATGTAGCTGTCCTAGCACACCACATTCTTTGTCATTAAAAAAAACAGACTAGCTGTAACCAGGCAGCATGATAATGGCAAATCTAAAGAGATTCTCTGGGGGTTTTTACCAAACAGTTTCTTTGGGGAGTCGGCTCTACTGATTAAGAAATATTTCTCTGTTATCTTCATATGCTATGTTATCTTCATTGATATCAGCTTATTTTAGAACTGTAAAGGTGCTGCAACTTTGTGTTTACAAGTGAAAAGTGCCCAGGAAAAAAAACACAAAAAACACCCAAAAAAACAAGAGCAGATGCATACAGTAACCACTAAAAAGGTCAGGATACTCAAAATAACCCCAGTTCTGTTTTGTGACATACCATCACCAGTCTCCATAAGCTCAGCATTGCCATACTTTGGTGCCACCCGTGCTGTTGATCCTTGTGGTCTTTCTACTTGTATTGAGTGTTCTGAGGTGTAAGTGGTAACATCTGGAGGGGCAGAATGATTTTCTGTGAAAAGTAAGTTAAAAGGTTTAACCATGTACCTCTAATGTCAAAGGGCAGAAAAGCAAAAGGCAGAGGAAAGGAGACCATTTGAGGTTTTTTCCCCCAACATATGAACAGGCATTAAGGTTAATGCACAAAATTATTATACTGAACTATAATGTGTAGTATAATTTTAATAAATAAAGTTTGCAGTAATTAAAGCAGGGCTGTATATCTGCAATCACATAAGCAATAGGCTAAAAGAATAATACAATTAGGTTGTAGGTTCTCCACTGACATCTGATATTGCTTAAAGCTTGTGGACATCTGCAAATAGAAAAGACCCAGACAAATACACTTCTCATGGATTATTGTGTTAGTTTTTCTAAGTAAAAAGAACACAGCATGCTGTCAATCACTTGCAAGTGCCAGTGCATATCACTTTTATAACCTCTGTATTTTGACTATGTCAGTTTTAGTTAAGAAAGGAAAAAATCAATCATAGCAGGTTTGGAAACCAGAGGCAAAATTTAAAATGTAAAGAAACATGAACTTTGCATTCTTCATGGACACTTGCTTGTCTACTATTTTTAGACAGAGATATTTCAATTCTTCCGCATAACAAAGCCTTGCCTTCCAGAAGCAAACACGATTTGGTCTGACTCATGCCAGCTGAACAATTCCACAGAGATAATCCTTCTCTTTCATGGCCTGATAACTCAGCATGCTACCCTAGTTCATCTTCCCATGTTTTCAAGTCTGAGTCTGTATTCCCTACGTATTTGTGCTATTTCTATAGGTTGTCCCATAAATTTTTTGCAGGTTTTTACCCATATTAGATTAGATGGAGATAAACACCACAAGCAAATAACAAATTTTCTTTCAATTGACATAAATGATCCCCAGCAGCCTTTAAGTTACAAAAGAAGGCAGGTCTTCACTCTGCTGCCATGGAAGTGAAGAGAAATGCATTCTATTTAACAATAGGGTAAGAGTCTTTCAAAGTGCAAAAATTCTTGAAAAATATCATAATGTTCCAATACTGTTTTCAAGATGTGCTTCTTACTAAACCTTATCTTTAAGATTATGGTACTGTAAGTACTAGAACACCAACTTCTACAGTAAATTTCATCTCAAACATAATTTTAAAGCACTTTCATTTTTATGAGTTTTAAACTTTGAAACACTGATTCTTGTGCATTTAATCCCAAATTTATGCACCATCAACACAGAAAACTAATTTTTTTGCTACACATACCAGAAAAGGATGCTAATAGATGTTTATTTTGCATGCCTCTCATCTAAAGGTAGCATTTGACAGAAAATCATCATGCAGATTTAAGACATGACATTAATGTCTGCAGCTGTTATTTAATGTTTATATTCATGAACATCATAAGGGCTCAATCCTATCACCCAATCGTATTATCTTGGTTGAGGAAAACACAAAATGGCTTTTATTGAGCAACTCAAAAACATTGTGCATTCTACAAGTGTCCAGTTGGAGCTTTTGCTTCTGATCACATCCATTGTTACAATTTTCCTGAAACAAACAGCTTACATTGTGCTATAAGTGACCAACTGAAGTACAATAGATTGAAGTTTATGCCAGTAGTTGTTCGAATAATGTCTTCATTTAAGGTCTTCATTTCTTGTCATTATCAACTATTTTAGACTCAGCACAATTTTTTGCCCTTTCCTGGTAAATGGCAAGAGCTTTTTATAGATTTTGATTGTATTACTCAGTAAGTAAGTCAATTAAAAAATGCTGATGTTTATCTTTTTCTCTTTACTTATAATGCAGTTATGCAATGCATATGGGAGATCATGACTAAGAAAATAATTGTACTTAGTCAGCTATTAGTAACATGAGAAAGTATTTTTAAAGTGAGCTGTATTTGCTTACATCTTTCCAGTGAAGTATTCCTATCTTTCAGACTTTACAAGGCAAAGTGGAGTTAAAGACTAATTTTTTTTTCATGCATGGGGCAGAAGATACATGAGCAAGGATGCTCTCCCTTCAGAACTCTGTGCTTAAAATCAAATTCTTCTTTGTTACACATGGTGCTGAGCAGGGGGAAAGAACATAACAAGAGTCCTGCTCTTTTGTAAAAGGCTTTCCTTTTGAACAAACAGCACCTGCACTTGAAGTTGCCTAAAAGAAACTGTCTTCCCAAGGTTTCCACCATGGCTCAGTCAAGGAGTTCTCGTGCCCTGGCTGCCCAGCTGCTATTTACTTCTATCTTGAAGAAAAGGAATACTGAGATTTGTCTTGATGTGTTCCTTTATAGTATCTGCTTAACAGATGTCTTATCATGACAGTATCTACAGTTCTAAGTTTCATCCATTAGATTTACAAATCTTTGGTTAGTTAGCATCTCAGAGTAAGGCCTGGAGAAATAAAAATCATAAAGACACAGATTTGGTCTGAATGACTTCTAAAGAAAAAGATAATTGTTATGTTATGTGAAATGTACCCTTTTTTTGGCATAGAACAGTCAATCCAACCTCTGTCTACGGATGCAATCTGTAGAGAGTTGCTTGGTCTTATGTCAGGTAACTTGAAGAATTGTTTGAGGTTTCATTAAGAATCATGACCCTGACACATCTGTTCACTAAAAAGTAGAAACTGACAGCTGCATGACTTCAAAGTACTTCCTCCATCAAACATACATATTTGCATCACCTCCTATTCCCATCTCTTCCAATATCCTTGCATCAGGAGATCACAGACAGAACAGCTGTTTCCAGTTAAGGCTCTCTTCATTTCTGCCGCTGGAGTGACATCATTTACCCCATTTCATGAAGATCAGAAAGGCCCAAAAAAACAGAGCACATTCATGGAGGGACAGAGCATGTGTAGTGACAAAGCCCCATGTCTGAGGAGAAGCAAAGAAGTGGAGGAATACTTTCAGTGGAGGTTTGGAAGCTCACACAAGCACCAGGTATTTGAAAAGTCTCCAGAAACTCAAAAAGCATTCCTGAAACGCTGTACTTGAAGAAAATGCAGCTTTTACTCCCAAATAAGTTGGCTCTTCTGGTTGTCAGGGAAGGGAAATCCAGAGTCAGACATGCAGCTCTTTCCATTAGCTGGGTTTTTCTTGTATTGATGTCCAGGTGACAGATTGTATTTTAAACTAGTCTCCTGTTTAAGTTAACATTCGCCCTCAGAACACAAGAATTTCCAAGCTGTTTGAAAACCATGAGCCATGCTTACGGCACATGGTTTTATATTTATTTGATTAGCAATCTATGTAGCCTTTAATGTGGATAGAAGCCTTTGATTTTCAAACAGAAACATATTTGAAGTATATGAAAGAATCATTAAATGCACCTATAGGATCAAATCTTTGAAGTGAGATGATGAACTTTATATAGATTTACAATGATAGGCAAGAATTGTGTGATTTTCATTGCATGACCTTTGTAAACTTTGGGGTGTGCTTTCTGTCCCTGATTTTTATATACATAGAAATCCAAACCATGTAATACCAACAAATGAAAGCTTGAAGATCTTAGAAATGTGCACAGCACTGACCCAAAGAAGCATCAGAACATCAGATATTTTTTCCAGATTCCACTGGTTTGACCTCTAAATTCAAGAATTACTAAGCACAGCTGTGATAACTATGCCAAACTAAAGATTTTGCCTGTAGCTTAATGCAGACCCCTGAGCATCTTAAAGTTGAGAATAAATATTTAAATTATATCTATCCCAAACTAGAACTTTGGCCACAATAAAGCAGCAGCAGTCAATTTAATTGAATAGTATAACATTAAAATTGTATAATAGCTTATGCAAATTATCCAAATGATTCACAAAGATAACTCTGATTATATTATAGCTAAAGTTTTTTATCAAATCCCTTTTCAGGATTGCATTAGTGTACTTGAACTGGGAAAAAAATCTCCCTTTCACTCTGTGATACACTCTGGAGGTAAAATCCTAGTGGATATCAGAATAGATGTCTGTTTTGGTTTATCATTAAGGTCTTCCCCGTTGCATCTTGAATTTTTATCAAAATTGGCACCTTCAGAGTATGGCCTTACAGTTGATTTCTGTGTTGTAGGCCGGTCTGTCTCTGGAGAACAACTCCTGGACCAAACAGACATCAAGGCATGGTAACATATGGTCTTTGTGACCAAGAACAAACTGTCCCTGATAGCTGAGGAGCCTTAAGGAACAGGATTACTCTTCTCTCCTACCAAAGATTATTATTCATCTACCATCACTGGCCCACTGCCTTGGAAAGAGCCAGGCTTTCTGTAGGGACACTTCAAATCTATTACCTCTCATTTAAATGTAAAAACTACCTTCTTGGATGGGAAAGAAACAAAATAGCAATTTAATTTCAAATTTTTAAAGAATGCAGCTCACCCATGAAGAAATACATATTACAGTTATCAACTGTGCAGCTTCTCTTACATTTCCAGTGATTTTAGCAATGACTGATGGCAACCACAAGATCCCAGTTTCATCAATCAGATTTTGTGCCCAAATGACCTTTACATTACTACAGCTCAACAAGTGTCCAAGAAGAGATGCAATTTAATGCATCTTATTGTCAAAATGAATGGAAATATGCATAGACTAAGATAAGCTCAACTGCTCCCTTCAAAGGCAAGATCTTTCTAGTCAACAAGGCACAATAAAACAAGCATAAGAAACAGTAGTTTCCCTCCTCTGCAGAATAGTGCCATCTTAATTTAGCTCTATAAATGCTGTATTATTTACCTCAAACTCAGTGATTATAAAAGATTTACTGTGCCAGATTTAAAATTACTAAAATGTCAAATTATAAAGAAGCTATATTTAAAGACACATTAAGACTTTGTGTATGAGTAATGCAACCTTTCAGAGTCTGGATAAATTTAATTCTCTATGCCATAATTTCCTGTAGCATTTCAAGATGAAGTCACAGAAAATAATCAAATGCAATGATTAACATGTTCCCAATGTATGTGTTTCTAAAACAAGGTTCTAAGCATTCATTTAGCATGAATTTATGAATACAATTCAAGTTCTTCCCCTCATTGCAATTCAGCCATTCTGGATCATGATGAGAGGATTACTGAAAATACAGGTGATATATATCAAGCTATATTCATAGCAAAACCCAAGGGATATCTACTCCCATTCCAGCACATAAAATCATGAACACCGCAGATGCTTTCATGTATCTCATTATATATACTTGAAAAGGAAATGTCAGCTGAAGAACAGTCACACAAAACTGTAGTAAGACAGTACTAAGATTGCTTTATCTGGTCCAACAAAGACTGCAACAGATTTTTAGTGAGAGCCCAAAATACACACCCCAGCAGGAACATACACAAAGCAAAGGCCTTGTATGATAAGCAGCTGAAGAATGAATGGAAACCAAGCCTTGCTTTCCACATATCCAATCAAATAGCTGCCTCATGTTAATAAAGACCAGTGTCAATGGCACAATATTCAGAAATAATGTCTGTGAAGCTTAGCCCTAATAGAAAAAAAGCTTTGACTTCCTAGCATCTTTATAAAGGAAATAAACAAGCTATTAATAATAACAGCTCCCTTCTCTGAAGCTATATAGTGGCCTCTCCCATGGAGTACAATCGCTAGATATCCCAGTTCAAGCTCTAAATTCAATTAAGGGCAGAAAAATATGTTTGAGAGGACTACTGTTAACAGAATTATCAAAAATAATTCAAGCTATGTAATTAAAGTGGTGCAGCAGTGGGGGAAACTCATATGCAAGCAATCCCTAATGATGCATGCACTGATTTTCCTTACTGATGAATCCTACAGAGACCTTTATAGTGCTAAGTAATGGAAGTCATGCAACTGTACATTTTAAGGTATTTGGCAACCAATAGCTAGACCCTATTTGCCACAACATAAGCTTACTCCCAAATCTAAACTGCAATTTTTCCCCTCCTGAAATAGGAACATAGGACTATCTCTCCATATAATATATATCAATATTAAAAAGCAAAGAAGCAGTACAGGAAAGACTTTTGTAAGACTTCACACAGCAGCATCAACTGAATGTAAGAGTCAAAATTCATGTTAAACTGGACACACTCAACACATCTGTATACTGACCTATATGTGTTTGAGCCATTACATCAGCTAGTCTGTGTGCAGCACCACTGCCTCCACTTTGTGTCGAGGAGGAGGAAGTGGTTGATGTGGTAGAGCCGTGGATCGCTTGACTGATCCAATGTTCCATGTTTATACTCCCCTGGCTTGAGGTGGGAGTTCCCTGGGAGTCGCCCTGCACGGAGCCTTCGTCTTCTGAACCAGAAGAAGTATCTAGTAATTAAAAACAGCTTGTTAACTTGCAGTGCTTTGGGGTTTTCTTAATAGAAATAACTCATATTCATATCAAAAATTTCAAGAAAATGCCATGAAGAAAATCCCAGGAAGATAGGCAAACATAATGAGAAAACTGCAGCACTGAAAGCCCTGAAACTACGTCAGTTGCTAACTATGCACTTCTCCTGCTCTAAGGTCATGGTGTGTGTATTATTGTACAAAAAAAGAAGATAATTAAAGTCTTCCTTTATAATGTTAAACACAGAATCTTCTGAAGATCTCCAGCCAGCAGAGAATATTAAAAAAAAACTTTCCCAAGCTCACTCCACAAAGTCTGTGAGATACTTTTCCAATTCTAAAAAGTCCAATCCTCACTGAAGGATGGGAGTCTCAGCCAGATTCAGTGAGTATGAGAAGCATGGGATATGGGGTATTTTCACACTCTAGTAGATAAAAAAGCAGATAAACCTGAAAAGGAACGGCACAACAAATTGCTAAGATAATGTTACATTACATTGTTAGGGAATAAACCAGAAAAGTGGAAGGAACTTAGACTACCATAAAATATGACAACCTGGCCATAGTTAGGTGCTTGTAAGCCCAAAAGGACCAGTGCAAGCTAAGGTATCACCAAGGGCAAAGCAATCATGTGACCTGTCCCTGTTGACTTTTCCACTATTCAGTTCACCTTCTCTTCAAACATACCTCAGTTAAGCTCAGTGTGCATCAAATGACATTTCCATTACTGTCTATGCTGACAGATTAGCTGTTCAGAGCAGCACAAAGAACCATTTTTAAAATTCGTGTAAAAATAGAGAGATACTCACCTGGAGGTGTGTAGGCATCCATTGATGTTTGCACCACCAATGAACGTCGTTTTGAGGGCATGGGGACTGCCATTTTCCTTTCTTTATGTTTAGCAAGGGCTGCCTGCACTGCTTCTGTGTGGACATCTGGAAGGAAAGAAGTTTGGAGCCAGAGTTAGACAGAAAGGAGCTGTTCTCTGTGCATCCAGCAGACCTGGCACACACTCATGCATGTGCCAGCTGGGCTGACAAGGCACATCCCATGATGGGAGGCCAGGAGCACACGGGATGGCAGAGGAACTGCAGGAGTTCTTCTCTGTAGAAAAAGCAGCCACAGTGAAAAGTACTGTACTAACAAGCCCTTTCAGCTGTATGATATTCCCAGAACAGTGCTGCAGTATTTGAAGAGCAGGAACATCACTTCCCCAGGGCAAACCTCTGTTTAACCAGGAGCTGCTGCTTCAGTGACCATTGCTGTTTTCAATGGAACCATGGTGTATTAACATTGACCATTTTTTAAATGGATAAGGTTTCCAATTTACAGAAAAGTTACACAGAGTAAGTGAACAAGAACATTTTCTTGAAGGGTAAAAGGTATGTAAAACAAAACAATAGAAATGGCA
Source organism: Vidua macroura (assembly GCF_024509145.1). Lineage (NCBI taxonomy): Eukaryota > Metazoa > Chordata > Aves > Passeriformes > Viduidae > Vidua > Vidua macroura. The sequence goes on from NC_071571.1 coordinate 10,282,194, forward strand.
ACAGGTCCCTCATTCCCAAATCCTTCTCCTGCCACTGTCACTTGGCATTATTCACAGAAAAATAAGTACTATGTAGGGCTGGCCTGAGGTGGAATGAGGAAAAAAACACCCTAAGCACAGATCTGGTGCTTTGCAGGCAGGTGCTGCACACAGCTCATACCAGCCCACTCCACAGTACCCAACAGATCCCTTCTCCTTGGGGAGATGAACAGCTTCTCTACCTTTCCCATGTATTTATAGCTTCCTGCCTGCCAAAGTTTGAAAAAGGCCATTTATCATGTCTAAAAGATGTGAGTGACTTTTTGATAATGACTTTGTTTTAAGCACCATTTTTAAATTACTACCATAACTACATATTGAAATGTCTGCTTTTAGTTTACTACCTTGCACTGTTTGTCTATTTCTAGACACTGCACATTTCCAGGGAATTGGGACATATATTCACATGAGGTGAATGTATGCAAAAGACATTGCAGCCAACAGGAGTTCCTTGTGTGTAAAGAAGTTGCCACATATATTGACCCTCTGACATCCTGTATTTTAACCAGTTGCCACTGGTCAACTGAAGAAAATACAGCAATTTGTGTTTAGTTGTTCCCATTTGTGGATCAGTTTAGTGGTTCCCATTTGTGGATCAGGAGCACAGTGAATCAGGTCTAATCCAGAGTGATCCCACTTCTGCTGCTGCTGCATCTCCTGGAAGACCACCCTCAGAGGCTGGGTTGGCAGCACGCTGTGATTATCCTACTCCTGTATGGATGTGGTGGCAGCTCTAAACAGGCAATGTGCCCCAAGAAAAGCAACAGGAAAGAGAAGAGTGTGTGTGTGTGTATATATATATATATATATATATGTCTGTGTGTCTGTGTGTGTCTGTGTGTGTCTGTGTGAGTGTATACATATATTCTTATTTAAAGAAGCGTTGGTTGAATCACATTTATGCAAGTACTTTGTGAGTAACAACCTGGAAGGATCACTAGAAGCATTAGATGATAAGCTGCAGTGTCTCATTTCCAATAATGGTATTTCCTATCTTTTGCCAGGATTTAAGCACCTCTCAGTAGAAGTACAACAGGGAAGAGTAAGAAAAAGCACATTAACAGCTGCTTCTATGAGTTGCTTTCTTTTCTTTTGTTTTGAACCATGAAGAGAATGAGAATATCAGCAAAGAAAAGCAAACAGCAAAGCTGGAAAACCATTCTCAAAAGGTAAAAAAGTTGTACAGCTGATGTACCAAAATGAAGGAAGAACCAACGCTATCATCAACACAGAAATTGTCTCCTGTCAAGTCATTATTTTTAAGCAGAAAGTTTAAGGTCTTTCTTATTATTAAAAACTGATGAAAAGTTTATGTGAAAAGTATCAGAAAATTTATGTGAAAAGTATCATACTATGAAAATAAAGAATGTAAGTATTACCTAACAGCATGACCCCAAGATAAATTCCTACCTGCTCACTTCACACCAATAAGGTACACAGGACTGAACATGCTCCCTAATATTTTCTTATCTGTTAAAGGGGAAAATTCTTGGTTCTCCTTCAAAGGATAGCAATTAGATATCAAGTAGCAGGAAAAAAAAAAAAAAAGAATGGAAGAAAATAAATTTTGCTGATCAACACAGGAGGGACTATTTGTATATTATTGTACATAGAATTGTGTTTTAACTGTGCCAGGAGGGAGAATAAATTCTGGCAAAAATTTTTAAAGGAGGACAGCTGACAGAAAATCATTAAAATGCTTAGTGACAGCTGGATGCTGAATCAGAACTTGTGAATTCTTTGATTTCCTTTTTGATATAAGAAGGTAGACTCATCAGCTTAATTAAAAACACTCTGCAGGGTTTTAATTTTCAAATGAGTCCACAGGAGTCCAGGAATTGAATTGTTTTCCTAATAAGGCACATTCTTGATGTGTTTATTTGTAATGGGCTACCATGGAATAAACCACACTATAGATACCTAAAAAAAACCAAACCCAAAACCTCACAGGAAAGCAAAACAATGTCAAAGACAAGAAACTCTGAATAAACAAGAGGGAAGCTGACTGGGAAGAAAGAACATACACACCTGCTCCCAGCCCAGCCTGCAAGCTCAAATATTTAGAAGGCATTACTCAGATTATGGAGGCTACCAAAAAACCCTGAGATACACGTCTAGAAAATGCTGAGGACAGAAAATCCACAGATGGTCCAGGGAGCATCAACAAGAGTTTACAGGGTTTTAGGTGAGTTTACAGGGTTTTAGGGAGAGAAGAATAAAATGCAGCATAAACAGTCAAGCTTGGGTGAAAAATCTTTCCACAATGTTCTCTCTCAGGAATAAAACTCTTGGCTAAACAAAGTTTCTCCAGGCATATAAAGAATGGCTAAGGATTGGGTCAAGAATTAATAACAGCTGATATAGAATGTATGTTCTTCCTTTTGAATGAAAGCCTGTTGGTGGGTTCTGAAGATGCTCTTAACCTGTCTGGACAGCCTTGTACAGAGTGGGACTTGGTTAAGATAATGAACAGCCTTGAGACCAAGACCCAAATATTGAGAAATCAGAGAAGTGAGGGAAAGCCAGACTGATACTTCAGAATTACATTTGAGAGCAATTCATGGGTTACAATATTTATGCTGTCACCACAGCAAGACTAAAACTGTAAGGAGGTTTGCTCCCAACAAATATCAGCTTCAGATATGCACTTTGCATACACATACTTTGCTTTTCTCAAGGTTTAGAAAAAAAGCTTTGCTTTTCTGGTCTACAAACCAACTTTGGTTATGTAGCACAAGGAATGTTAACCAAAATGTAACTAATAATCTCTTAATGTACTTTTGTGAAGCATGGATTTAAATCCAAGTTGAAGCATACATTCATCACCAGTACCCCTGGTACTCTGCTTCTCATGAATTTGAACAGGAGTGTGGTAGCTCTTTTCCTTTACCTCAGTCAAAGATGGGCTGTGGTGTCCATCATATTGTATGTAATTCACTGCTTCCTCAAAACTGTCCCTAACAGCTACTGAAGAAATACAAGGAGACTTGCAACAGGAATTTATACAATAGGAACTGGATGCTCCTTGTTCTCTAAAGAAAGGAAACCACATTTGCGATGCACATTGGGACAAAGTAAGAAGCCATATCCAAGTTCCTTTGGGACAGGAAACTGCTGTCCCCCAAATCCCATCATCAAAAAGCAGTTTGTATTCTCTACACATCAGCAGGAACGTCCAACATGAATTTCCAACAATCTCAGGTAGGGTGATGCCTCTGTCTTGCAGGTCTGATAAAAGTCTCTCAATTCCTTCTCAATCTACCCTGGCATGCTTAGACTAACTGAATTCATCATACTATGATTGAGTATTGCTATAAAATACAGTTTTCTCATTAATTTTTTCTGAAAAGATTGTTCAAGTATGAAAACTTGGTCCATAAACAACACACCAAAATATCTGCATTAAAAAAAAAACATTAAAAGAACACTTCTGTCTTTCCTTATAGTGTTGCTTGCTGTAGTTTCTCACCTACTATAAATTTTGATAGAGTTTCAAACAGAAATATACCTTGATGTAATTGCACTCAAGCCTTCTGAGTGGAAGGCTTTTTCTAAGTGGAAAAATCATGCTTTTAGGTGAAATGTTCTCTCATGTGACATTCTAACTGTACTGTTATAGCTGAATAAAATTACTCCAGATCCTGACCCTTCAAAGCTCTCCTGTAGGTAAAAAAATCATTTTACTCTTCCCACCTGGCTTTTCCACAAGAACGTCTTACAGAAAATCCAGAGCATAGAGTAAAATATCATTACCTCTCTCTACAGTAGTAGGAAGTAAGGCACAGTGACTTATCTGCTATTGTCCTCCACTGTTTTAGCTTGGCCAACCACACATGGAATCCAATTTGTGTGTTTGTACTCAAAGAATCAATAAATGGGAAAGAGCAAAGCACCAAGCTTGGGAAAGCTCACTACTTGTGCTCGTTGCTTAACACCAATCAACCTGGTGTTCAGCATTCAACCTGACATATTTCTTATGGGCTGCAAACTGCAGACACAACAGCTCTGTCCCCAGTCTTTTCCCTGTTGCATTCAAGCATTTTTACTTGTTTATTCTCTTCCTTTACTTTCTATGACAGGACAGAAAGGGCAAGCATACATTTGGGAATAAACTCAGTAAGTGAAATAGAAAGGAAGTGGAACTGTAAAAACAAGCAGGTGGTAGAAAGAAAGTTTCCTTTCAAAGAGGTAATGATCTGTTATTATACAATATGAGATGAGGTCTCAAAACAAAGGGCAGAGAAATTAAAACTGGCACAGAGAATGAGGGTCTGCAAGTTCTGACTTCCAGAGTGATGACCTATGGCTTTGGCCAATGAGCTCCATAACCAGAATCTCTCCACTGTTGCAAATTCCTCATGCCACCAGCAGGATGGATTGCCCAGCTTTCCTGGGAGGTGCTCTGCTTAGTGCAGTCACTCTTTTCGTCTGGTTTATCTCATAACTTGGCGCAATGGTGTGCTCCTGGCTTAACTGGAAAAGCTTACAAAAAAAAAGCCAACCCCACTAAAACAGACATTACTGCACAGACACAGCTTGATATGGACACCCTTCTCAAATGGGGTGACTGAGTGACAGAAGATAGGGACAGAGCAGTATTAACTGCTGACAAGTGGGCAGTGGTCAAAGGTGAAATAGTAATGCCCCGAAATACAGAAATAAACACTGTTCATTTCAGACTGCTCATACTTTTGACTCCTTGTTCACAGTGTTCTTTAACCATTTATTCCATGCGCTGTCCTGAAATCTTTTTCAGGGGGAACACCACACTACTAAATTTTTATTTAGTCAGAAGTTGAGCTGGATGGTTTTAACTGGCTCAGAGATAATGTAAGTCTCTTTGGAACTTTTCATGAAGACTTTTTTGAGGAACATACTTTCACTCCTCCTTGCAAAAATTTATGCATACTTAGAACAAGTGGAGACTTCCCTCTATGACAAGCTGCCCTCTCCTACTCATTTCCTTTAGGGAAGACAGTATGCATGATCCTTTTAGGCTCAGCTGTCTCCACAAGCAAATCAGTCTTCTTTTCCTGAAGCAAAAAACAATTGTTGTGTGATGAACAAGGCCAGCCATTTCCTGCTCCACATGTGGAGCCCTGCTGCAGCATCTTGTGTTTCTCTACAGCTGCTAGAAGAGCACTCTTCCAAAGAGTGCATTCTCATCTGGCATGGAGCATGAGCCTGACTCACCCTACCCCTTCCACCCCATGAACAGGGATGCCCCATTCCTTACTTGGGCCAGAGAGAGTGTCCTTTAAAGCTCTGAATTGCAACTGAGACATTTGAAATATGCTGCAAATTCCTAGTCCTCCTGAAGACCTTTGCAGATTTTAGCAAATGAACTTGCTCTTTTTTCTTTAGATCTTCTTTTTTAAAAGAACAAAAACCTATTCAACAAATTACAGTTGCATTCTTCCTCAAGGTGGAGGACTTATTATTAGGGTTTTTTTTTTTCCCTACATAAATTTAACTTGCTTCAGCAGCTTCCTTTATTCAATATTAGCTGCATTTGCTCCATAGGCACGTCAAACACTCAAAATACTGTAAGCAAAGCAGTACCTCCTCAGAGATCAGGGATCTGGGTATGAGTTCTGCACAGATCACAGAACAGGGTGCTCCTCCCGTGGCCAGCAACAGCTACATTAAAAAGTTTCACATTATAAAACTGTTCTCACAGCCCTTGCATAAAATGCCCCAGCACACAAAAGAACAACATTATCTTCTTTTGTACTTAAATCAGGTCTTGCCGTTGTGTGTCAAGTAGTTCTCCTGCATCTCATTTACCACGCAGCCCTGTCTCTTTTTGAGACAAGAAATTACACTGGCTGTAGATGGGAGTCATGCATTGCTAGAATCAAGATTTTAGAATTTGTTTCTGCCTCTGTTTCTGATAAAATATATTCCTTCTTCTGGTTTTGCTCACGTTTTCAGTTTCCCAGGAATTATAAAGCCTTCATATGCAATCACCAGCTGTTTAAGAAAAACAAATATGAAAAAACAAGCTGTTGCTTATTTTTTTCTGTACAGATGCAGAATTACCTAAGAGAGTCCCTACCATCTTCTGCAGCCTGGTTTGCCCGTTGTAAGGTAATGGTACTACTTCCATCCCTCCTTTCAGGGGATGTATCCCTGGAAGAATAAAACTGCCTGGAGACAAACCTAGTTGTGATATGAATTCATCCATCTCTTCCTTTTGGCTCATGTAATTCCTCTCATTCCTCTCCCCTGAGCTCTTTTTGTCATTTTTTTCCCTTGTTTTGAGCTAGCCATTGGAAGCAATCTTTATTCCTTTGCATTAGTAGCCAATTTCTGGCAACATGATGGATGACACAACTGGGAGTAAGACAGGCCTAAGGCCTGAGAAGGTTTAGACTCCTTACAGGATAGCCCTCAAACACAACTAACTCACTCAGAGAAGGGCAGATTATTGAGATCAAGAAGGCTGATGCTCTGCTCTAATGAGTTGAGAATACCAAAGGATTTTTAATTAGAGGTTATTTACGTATGTATAATACATGTCTCATTTATATTGCAGTAGAGGATCAGCCCTGAAGTCAGACATTTAACAAATAAGTAAAACCACAAATAAATCTCAGTCATAGGGAAGCAAGTACCTGGGATGGCATCAAGGAAAACAGCTGGAAGAACACACAGAGGAGGCAATGGAAGCAAGGCCATTTTCTGCTGCATCAACACAGAGCGCAACATAATAATAATAATAATAACAATAATAATCTCTGTAATAACTAGAAATTGTTTTGCTACTAAAACAATTTCTAGTTATTACAGGGAAACAGCTGATACTATAGAAAAATAGCATTATCAAAGGTGAATTTTGGCTGAAAATTCTGGATAAGACAATGGTAAGTATAGCAATTGTATGCTAAGTAATTATACAGGGAGAAGGTTGGTAATTGCTGTCTTACAGGAAACCAGTAGTTGAAAGCATGAGAGTTGCTTCTGAGTTTAATCAGACCTTTGTCAGAGCTACCATGGAGACAAAGGATACACTGAGAATTCATTTCCTAATAAGCAGCTTGTAAATACTCTGAATAGAGATAACTTGGTAGCTACATTTATTGGAAATGCAATCAGGACGTGCTAAATAGGGTGAAACATGGTAAATGTGGTATCATCAGAACTGACTACAGTTGGGTTTTGTCTTTTCGTTGTCCTGGCTGACATCACTGAGTTATTTTCAGGCAGATACAGGGCAAGTGATTTCATAAAAATTCTGCTGTGTTCATCCAACATAGATCAGTCCCTTGGAAATCATCTCACCCCTGGGAATGTGAAAGTGAGTCCATATAATAACAGATCTTTGCTGGGGGTGATGCTACAACGAAGCAGTCTCAGAATACTTTCACAATCTCTCTGGGTATTAAGATAGGAAAGCATATGGCCCAAACAGTGTGACACCTAATTTCTCTCCATCTGGAAGCAGATGTGCTATTAATTCTGAAATATGGCATTCACAATAGTCAACACATGATTGAATGCAGGAACAGCTGCTCTAAGATAACTTTCATTTATAGGAGGGCTGTGGAGGTTACTAACAGAAATAAACTGTTGCTTACCTTTCAAGAAACAACTTATGTGTGCAAGGTTCAGTCTTTGGGATATTTAAGCTATATATATTAGGCCTCTGGCTTTACTGGGAACTGGGGATACATGGAGATGCAAGGGAAACTTCTCTTGTCTTTTCATGAATTTGGGGCTGAGTTTTGTTGATCTGTACCATTTTTGGCAGTTAAAAGTCAGTGGTTTAGAAAAGATGTGCATTCCCATGAATGTGCCACTGTAAAAGGCTTGGCTTTTCAAGGATGCTGCAGGCAACAATCCCCACTGGTGCAGGAAGCTGCTCCTTGCACTCCCTGAAGGGCTATGCCATCCTTCAGCCAATGCTGAGCACCCCCTGAGCATCTTCCATCCCCACCTGCTGCACACATGCACAGACCAGATGCTTGGTATGTTCTCATGTGGTCAGAAAGCTAAACATTAAGGAAGGGAAGCATGGCTGTCATCTCCCACTTTGGCTGGCACAGCAGTAATCCATAATTCTGGGTAGAAGGAAGAGAGAAGCTGAACACGTGGCTGGGAAAGCTGCACGGGCAGGATGTGAAACACAGAGCTCACATGCTGGAAACAGAGGACACCAAAACAGATTGAACTCTCTGACTCCACAGCTAGTTTTGCTGAAAGGCATAGTTTTTGCGTTAATTTGGATTCTTCTGGTATTATAATGAAGTTAATTTTAAAATATTTTTTCTCAAAACTCTGAGAATTTTTAAAAATTGTATTAACTCTACTCATAAGTGAAATAAAACCCCAACATGCATGTCTCCCACTAATAATTTCCATCCCTCCATTTATTTATTATCCCATTTGTAATGCACTTTGGAAGTCAGCTTCACACAGTGATCTCATCTCAGGCCCCCTTACTATGCAATCTGAACTAAACTAACTTTATATTTGTTTCTCTCTGGAGATCCTCAAATAATTTTTCTCAAGAGCTCTATACTTATCCTCACAAACTTTTTGTTCTGGGTCAAAAGCAAGGATGTGGTCATATAAATTACATATTTGCCAGTATTTTTCTTCAACTTCTTTTTTGTCCCGATTGAGTCATTGCTTGAAATTTGTAAGCAAGCTAAATCAGATAGGAGATTAAATAATTTCTGAATAAGTCTGCTTACAGCTAGGTTAATGATTTCAAATTAACTTTTACAAGTAACCCTCACTCAAATTTAAGGTTAAAATATTGTTTTATGATCAGTCACATGAACATTTATATGCAATCCCATTCTAATACATAGCATATTAAACATATTTTCCTTTCTCCTTATTCTTTGGGGAAATGCTAAATGATGAGGGTTCAGTAAAAATGAGTCCTCAAATCTTCCCATTCCATCCTTTAGCATGCACAGCTCTCATAATGTCATAGTGTAATTATTTTTTGTCAGTTCTGGCAGGATTGCAGAACGATATCTTGACTCTGCTTTCAAAACCACAAAATATAAGTAACCTGTATATTTTCAAATCACCACAAGGTAAGCTGTAAAGTCACAAAATGGAACCAACCTTTGTTAGGGTTCATGCACACACCTACCTCATGGTAAATGAGAACAAATACATGGTGAGACAGGTACTGAAGCTCCTAGAGCAGAGCAGCTCAGCTAAGAAAGGTCTGGTGCCAGCATCTCTAGGACTTGGGTCTACAGGGAATGTTCTTTCATTCCTAATTATCATATTTCAAATGACCCTCAAACCTGACCTGGGATGATTTGTTCTGAAGTTTAACAATTTCATGCTCAGTATAAATTGTGCTGTCTTTTCCCCTTTGAACACCAGTGTGGGAAAGGTGGCTCAGGAGTTTGAGCTGTGAAAGGTGCAGTTAGGATGCATTTGTTTTGGCAGTACCTCCAAGTATCTCCTATATTAAAATGTCTTTTAAAAGAAGTGCTGAGTGCACTTGAAAAATACATGAAAAATACTTGAAAAACCACTGTTGTTCTCTGCAGTGGTGGGATCTCTGGGGCAGGGGCTGGCAGCTCTCCAAGGATGTACCAGACCAATTTACTGGTCTCCAAGGTGTACCAGACCAATTTTTTCTTTTTCACTTCTACCACCTAAATTATGGAGAAAAAAATCACCAGAAGAGTGTCAGAAGGGAGGTACTCTCCCAGCTGGGAGTGCAGGTAACACAACCACCCTACAGCCCATACCCTTCCTCCATGCTACCGGCTGAGAGATGTTGATTCCAAAAATGGCATTTCTCAAAACACTCCTTTTCTCAGCTCCCAGCTCTGTGCTCACCTGCTGCTGTGCCTTTTAAAACCTCTCCACTGAGTCCATGCAGTGCATGTGCTCTCTTTTGCTAGTCTTACTTCTAGGACACCATTAACCTCCAGACACAGAGGCAGCACAATTTCACTTATGCTGCTACTTCCCACATCATTCCTGACATCTGGAAAAGTCAGATTTTAGAGCTCATTGGTCTCACTTTTATTACACTGCTCCAGGCAGTGCTCTGGTCATCTTCAAGGCCTATTACAAAGCTCATGAGAAACAAGAAGCTTAATAACCTTGGCCCAACTCATTTATCCCATCCTTGTCTCATCAGAGAATTCTGGTGCAGTAGAAATCATAGAGACACTATCTCATGCCTAACACATCCATATGCCTTTGAATATATTACACCACATTCCTTAGCAATTAATGTTGCTCTTTTTTTAGTTTTTAAATTTTATTGGTCCACATTTTTTCTGTTATCCATTCTGGTTTTAGGTGGGTTTTTATTACTGACAAGTGTGGAAACAGTAAAAGCCAGGTCTTGGCACACGAGAAGGTGCTCTGGGATGGAGAACTCAAGCTTCTTGCTTTGGCCTCATCTAAAGGCCACAGGGTGTCCTTTTGGGAAAATGGAAGTTGGAAAGGACCTGATGTTTCAGCTCCTTGTGTGTTGATCACCCAGCTGAGGGAGGATAACACACTTGTTCTCCAGAAAGGTGCTGAAGGTCTCTGACAGAGAGTTGCTCTCTGAACCTCCCAGACCACAACCGGGCTGGGAAACACAGAACTGGGGGGGGGGATTTATGGTGACCAAGACCACAATTTCTGATCACAAGGACCTCCCAGTTGCCCAGGGGCTCTGTCACCTGGCGGGGCCCCAGCAGCTGCTGCTGTACTGCGCTGCAGCCTTTACGTGGCAGCAGAGCCCAGCTCAGCTCCGGCCACCACCACGGCAGCCACAGCAAGGGCCAAGCTCGGGCAGCACGGTCACCACAGGGCTACACTGCAGAGGGGCTTTTAAGCACCCAATCAGTTAAGACCATTCTTCCCAAAGCAAGACAGCTGATATGATGGCATTTTAAATAATGGTGGCAGAAACTTCAGGTTCTCCTATGAGGGTTTTCAGCGGTAGCAAGAGCAGAATGCAGCCACTGCTACCAGCGAGCAAACAGGGCCCTAGTGACAGTATGGAGGGACAACAGCCTCTGAAATGTCAGTATTCAACTGGGTCTGTCATTCAGACAGCGGTGTGAAAGCTAAAGCTAGGCTGTTCAAGCTACCCCCTTGCCCAATCCACCACATAATTCCCATCTCCTCTTCTCAACACACCATTCCAAATCCATGGATCTGCAGCTTCCAAAAGTACGCGAGAAACCTAGTTCCTAAACAGCACTAAGGAAACAAAAGCTGTATGGCCAACTGCAGCTACGTCTACATGTCCATTATTCACTCATACTCCAGTCTGTGCCTGACTCTGCAGTCCCACGAGCAGACCAAGGCTGATGCTGACTTCTATTCTGCATGCAGAGTGCTGGGCAAGCCAGCATTCCTCTGTCTGAGCTCTCCTGCCTGAAAATCCACTGGGCCAGAAAAGCCTCTTGGCAAAAGTTACTGATCCAGCCTACAGCACCATTTGGCTTCAGTGTCATCTTGAGCCCCCAGATAATGTTATAGCACAAGCACCGGATAAGGAATGGCAGTTGCTAAGAGAAAAACATTGCCATGATCTACACTTGGCAAACCTTTCCAAATATTGTTTCCAAATGTGGAAATATTAAGAGATTTTTTTAAAAAAAATTAGTAGTAAACAAATCAAGGAATGCTTTTGGATTAACATCAGCTAAACTATTTGCCACATTTGTATAATGAAAATAATATCGCTTCACCCTGCACTAATTCAGTTACTACACTTTATAGCATTTTCTATTTCTTTAGACATCAGGAAAATGATCAAAGCTGACATTTTGAAACATAGTGGTTTCAGGCTCCCTTCCTGTACAAAAAAGAAGCAGCCAGGAAATTTTAAACCTTTTTGGTTTGAAGAATTAGACTGAATTTCCAGTGCAGGCTGAATTCTAAAATCCAATTATCTTGAAGCAAAAAATATCCCAGGAACATTGAGGGGAAAAAAATAGTGTCCACAAACTCAAGTATTAATTTTATTTAGAATATAAAATCATAGAAAGCAGGTTTTCAAAATTATAGTGCAGAAAAATTTGGTTACAACATTAATGAAATAATAATAATAATAATAATAATAAAGATAATAAAGAAATAAGAAAACAGATAGGGATTAAAAACATCACAGTTTGACATTTTGCATTGTACAAGAGAATAAGTTGAAGGTGATATTAGTGGCAGCAATGATTTTGAGTCTCCAAAGAGAGTTCATTAAACAATCTTTGCTGACATCTAAATCCACATAAAAAGCAAAGGCATGGAAGGAGAACTGGATGACTTTCAGCATCTTAGACTTCCAATTAGGAAAACCTTACCAAGAAGAGACAGAAAAGGACTTTGATCAGAATTTGAATGGGAAATTTATTTGCAGATGTTAATTGAAATAAACTGTGCATAAACACTAAGGAAGGAAAATGTTTTCTAGATATGAATTCCTTATTGGTTAAAGAGTGTGTATTCATTTTTTTGGGCTTTTTCCAAGTAGATGTGCCAAATATGATAACAAACACTCAGTCTGGGTAACAGCTAGGATCTAACAATCACAATGTGATCAGAGCAGAGATGCTGAAGTATTAAGCACAGCAAAACAACAAGCCAAACAAAGACTTCTACCTGAAGCAAATCTGAATCTGAAAATATGATAACCAGAATGAAATCTGACTTGCAAGTTTGCAACCTACAGTAATAACTGAGTAATTAAGAGACCAAGAAAGAAGCAGACTTCTGATCTCACAGGGGCAATAAACAGAAGGGGAGTACATAGTTAGGGTTGTTTGAGGTTTTTTTTCCTAGGGTGGAACATTCCACTGTATCTTAGCAAAGCTCCTCTGAAAGTAAATTTGAAGACAATCTGATAACTTTTAAAAATTGAAATGTATACTTACATTTACTTTCACTGACATTTGCTACATTTGGTTTTCTTTTGAGTGAGTGAAGATGCAGGAATTGTTCAAACCAGTTTGCTGGAGAGCTCGTGGCTTGCTGAGGAGTCATGCTATACAGCAACCAAGCTAGGAATTCAAAGCCTTGCCAGAAGACCCCAAAACACTGTCAAGCTTCTCAGTTTTAATGCTGAGGACATTTTCAGAGCAGCAAAATCTGAATTTATAGTATAGTCCTGACTCTCCTACAGTGAGATTCCTGCACTAATAACAGCCCTCTATACTGAATACCTTACTTTTCTTCTCAGTAATGAAGTTTATGTCTTTATTTTATACATATATGTATATAATTACAATTGCCCCATCCCTAAGACAGGACCTCATGTACCCATGTACCTCATGTACCCATTTCACTGAACAAATGCCTTCCTTTAAGGGCAGCAGGCAGCAACTGAAACCAAGAGGCAACAACACCAACTCAGAGCACTCTTGGGGTCTCAGAAGAGGCACGCAATGAAGATAGGCAGGATGTCTCCTTTTGCCCATCCCCAAACTGACTCAACATCTTCATGTACAAATGGCAAACACAGCTCAAGCAGACAACTTTCACCTCACAGTCAAATGTACATGTTTTTAAAAGAACTGCTCTGGCGAATCACAGCTTGGAGATTTGAGGACCATGTGTTGAACGCCCACAAATTAGACAAGTTCAGGAATAGTATTTTTTTACCTATTTAAAAACTGGGTAGAAATCAGACCATTTATAGTGTAATGTTGGAGAAGCTCTTAGGAGCTTATATATCAAGGAATTATTACGCAGATACCACAACCATTATTCAACAGAAAATTGGCAACATCTACAGTATGAACCCAGGGTTTCCGAGGGGAGGAGGGAGTTTTAAAAATTTATCAGAATGGTCTGGACACGCATGAACTTTCTCTGTCACATTTATCATTTAATTTTCCTTTAAATGGGACTGGCAAACTCTTTGACTAATGGAATGAACCAGAGATATGTTACAAAAGGTTTAATAAGGAGTTCTCCACAATTTTCCAGTTGTGTCAGCACAATGAGTCTGAATGCATCCAGCAAGAGACATCTCTCAAACACAATCCAGAGCCTTCACAGTCAAATTTACTCTCCTCAAGACCTTCCATAACCATCAGGCCCTGGCTTCTGATTCTCAGCTCACCAGGGTCTCTCTGCCACAAAGGTTGGTGGGTGCTGCTGTCTATGGCTCCCTAATTCTGCCTAAATACACCTTCCAAGGTAGGAGTAAAGAAGTTTCAGAGCTTACTTTTCCTTTATGGAGTCACAGAATTGTTAAGGTTGGAAAAGATAACATCCAAACCAACCATCAACACAGCACCACCGTGTTCACTACTCATCCAGATCCCCAAATGTCACATCCACATGCCTTTTGAACACTTTCAGGGATGGTCATTCCACCTCTTCCCTGGGCAGCCTGTTCCAATGGTTGACAACTCTTTTGGTGAAGAATTTTTTTCCTAATATCCAATCTTAACCTCCCTGGCCACAGCATTTTCACTTGTCCTATCTCTTGTTGCTTGTGAAGAGAGGCTGAACCTCACCTGTCTCCAGTTTCCTTTCAGGGAGTTGTAGAGAGTGATAAAGTCTCCTTTTCTCCAGGGCAAACACCTCCAGCTCCCTCAGCTGCTCCTCATAAGACTTGTGCTCCAGACCCTTTGCCAGTTTTACTGCCCTTCTCTGGACATGCTCCAACACTTCAATGTCTTTCTTGTTGTGAGAAGCCATTATAAACCAGTTTTAAACCAATCACTTCCTTCACTTTGTGTTTTATCTGGAGCAGTATCATCAAGAAAGTTGGATCCCATTCACTTGGAAATGAGTTATTACCCTTCTGTTCAGCTCTGAAATTAATTTTGTCTTCCTTTAATCAGTGCTTCTATTTAGGGCATAATGATGTTCCCAACTTGCTATACTGCAAATTAAATATTTTTCTTATAGTATTACCAAACTAGAATCAGTACAGTAAGATTCAGCAGTGCCACAGAACCACAGACTGGAGTAGGTCAGCAGGAATCTCTGGAGACCATCCAGTCCAACTCCCTGCTCTAGGCAGGGTCATCTACAGCACACTGCTTGGGGCTACATCCAGTGGGAATTTTAATAACTCCAAGAATGAAGACACCACAATTTCTCTTGGCAACCTGTGCCAGTGGAGAAAAAAAAGCTTTTTCTTAGGCTTACTTCAATTTTTTCATATTTGAATGAGTCTGACTGCATCCAGCAAGAGACTTCTCTCAAACACAATCCAGAGCCTCCACAGTCGAATTTACTCTTCTCAAGACCCTCTATAACCATCAGGCCCTGGCTTCTGACTCTCAGCTCACCAGGGTCTCTCTGCCACAAAGGTTGGTGGGTGCTGCTGTCTATGGCTCCCTAATTCTGCAGCTGCAAGAGAGGCAGCACCAGATGAACCAGTCTGTGGCCTCAGGTTGCTGTCTGGGAAGGATGCTCATATTGCAGCAGCCTCTGAAGCAATTCAAACAACAGCTGAGCACACCTATCCTTCATCCTGTTAGGGTGCAGTACATGCAGTACATGCAGTTACACCTTCAAAGGTAAGAGTAAAGAAGTTTCAGAGCTGCCCAGATCCCTCTGAATGGCATTACACATGTGTGCTGTATCAACTGCTTCTTCCAATTTAGTATCATCTGCCAGTGTGTGAAGAGGGCACCATCTCACCTGCAAAGTCACTAATGAAGCTATTAAGGGGTACTGGAGCCAGTATTCACTCCCTACAGTACCATCAGAGACTGGTGTCCAGCTGGACTTTGTGTTACTGATCACAACTCTCTGAACTCAATTTCAGCCAATTTTCAGACCACCTCACTGTCCACTTATCTAGTCCACATTTCACCAGTTTGCCAAGGAGGATGTTATGACAATGTCAAAAGCCTCACTGAAGGCAAGGCATCCAACTTCCACTGCTCTTCCTTCAACCTCCAGGGAAGTCATCTCATTGTAGAAGGTCATTAGGCTGATCAGGCATGAATTGACCAAGCTACTAAGAGAACTTTGTAAATCCATGCTGTCTACTCCCAATGACCACCTTGTCCTTCATATGTTTAAAAAGAGTTTCCAGCATTATTTGCTCTACCACCTGCTCAAGAGATTGAGAAGAGTCTGGCTGGCCTGTAGTTTCCCAGATCCTATTTCTTGCTGTTCCTGAAGACAGCAATGAACTTGCTTTCTCTCAGTCTGCAGAAACCTCCCCTGACTTTCTGAGGAGTTGAAAGTGGACTCACATTGGTCAGCGATGCATCCCCATCATGTCCCACAGACTTCTACTCGTTCAGTTTGTTCAAATATTCCCTGTCCCAATTCTCCTGCACAGAGGGTAGGCTGTCATTGCTCAAGACTTTCCCACGGGTCTCAAATGCCTTGGTTTCCAAACTCAAATATCATCAGCACAGACCAAGGCAAAGGATACATTAATTATCTTGGCCTTTTCCATGCCCTTTGTCACCTGGTCTCCTGCCCCATTCAGCAGTGGGACCATGTTGTCCCTACTCCTCCCTTTTTTATTAATATGCTTGTTGAAGGCTTTTTTGCAGCCCTTCACACTCACTGCCAGATCCGGTTCCAGATGTATCTTGGCTTCATAACTCCACCCCTGCACGCTTGGACAGCGTCTCTCTATCTGTACAAGGAATGTTCCCCATGTATAGCTACACGAGTTCACAACAAACTTCTTTTTAAAAAAGTGAGGAACAGAACAAGACATTCCAAATTTTCGTCCCAGTTCTGGGGTCTTCAGTCCCACTCACCCGATCTGTAGCGCTCATCCCGTGACCCTGAGGACCTGCGACGGTGATACCGAGAGGAAGAGGACGGAGTGACAGGAGTTCGACGTTCTTGTGGTAACGCCTGGTCCACCCCTGCATTAATGAAAAAAAAAAAAACCAAACAGCTCATTCTGATTGCATTTTGGAAGATTTATAGTGAGGAGGAGTTCAGCATACACTGGCATACACTGAATGAACATTCAGTGCCTAAAGCGCATCGTGTCAATTGGTTACACACTACTTGCCTCTGGTCAGCTTTTCTGATGTGGTTATTTTCCTGGTTCTCTCTAAAAAACCTTTTTTCCAGGGTCATGGACAACATAGAAAGAGCAAACAGACAGTAAGCTTGGCATTTTTTATTTCACAAACAAATGACTTTTCATAAAGTAATATTTAGGAAATATTTTAATGAGCTAATAAAGGTAGACAGCATTGCAATGGAAATTTTCCTGCAAAATGGTTCCTATGAAAACTTAGTGTGTATCATCTAAAACCTCATCTGGTTGGATGGTGTTAGCTGGTGACAACATAATACTAACCTATGGAAACTAGGTCCTGCGGGAAGGAAAATATAGTAATAACTATAGTTATTTTTACCTACCAATGGTCAGAAAGTAAACTATAACTGCACCAAACCAGGTTGAAAATAGTGGCCTGTTCCAGCAAAACAACAAAAATAGCCTTGTAAACCTGCAGCATTTGAATATGCTGAGCCTAAACATCCAGTATTTTAAGATTCAAACCTTTTATTAATCCCTTTCCCATAGTGAATTTGCTTTTTTTTAATAGGATTTTCTTGAAAGCTTCTTAAACTATAGTAGTAATATAACAACAGCATGATATATCAACACTTCTAGAAACTGATGTTCTTTGACAACTTCCAGAAAAGAGTGAAGGCAATGACTTAAACAGGAAAGTTCAAACAATAGGAAAAGAAATCAAACCTGCACGTGTAATAGTGGCATGATGTGGTTCCCTGCTCTCTTCCAGAGAAGAACCTGAGCAGACAAGCCCAGCTGATGCATTCAGCTTTGAGCCAACAAAGCACAGAGCCTTGGGTGTGTGATGCACAGGGGTAAAGAACAGGAGGAACCTGACAAAATTAAATTGATTCTTTCCTACAATTTTTTACCTTTAAGAAGTATTTACACACTACATGTAACTGTAAGAACACAAGAAAATCTGGCCCCTTGCACTTAGAGCTCAAATGTAGGACTAATAACTTGAAATTGGATTCAACAAAACAATGCTTGGAAATATGTTCATATTTTTCAATTAAAACATAATGTAAAAACTCTCCACTACTATTTCCAAACAGTTCAATGCCAGCTTATTAGAGACGGATAAGAGTTTACATTTGTGGAAACAAGAATTTTTATGCAGACTGCAGACCAACCAAAAATCCTGTGATTACTTCAATCAGTCTCAGTTGGGTTTCAATGGACTTTTTAAAAAAGCATCTTTTGAAAAAAGTTGGCATTGTATGCTTATTTCTTTGTGAAAATAAACTGCACTGGAAATCCAGCTTTTCTCTTAAATCTTTGGATTATCAGCAATGTCAAGTCTGCTTTGATTTTGTGGAGGAATGGCTGGTTGGCTAAAAAACATGCTTGGAGTAAAATCTCATAGGCGCCTACAAGACAGAATGAATCCATAAATTTTACTCTACTCAGATTGTGATTAATAATTCACTCTCTTAAATCAAATAAAATGTCTTCATTTAACTCCTCTGTCTCCATACTATAGTACTGCATAATTTCACTTGCTCTCATTTCCCTTAATATTCTTTCAGCCAGGTGAACCTGACTTCTAAATCACTGAAATAACCAAAAGGAGTACTTTCTACTCCCTTTTATATTCAGAACTTTTCCCTCTTTATTTGGCAAGCCTGAAAATGAGCAATATACAGTTAATAATAAAACTAATTTTAACTGTAATTTTTCCAAAAATTATGTTTCAGTCTGTATGAGATGCTAAGCACCATTACTCATCTCAGTCCTTATCTACATTGTCAGGAATGAAATCATTTCTGGAAATCACATGTATTCACAAAAATCCTAGACAAACACACCCAAAAATTCTACACCTAACACTGATGCTGTGTGACAGAAGTTTTGCTAAGAAAAAGTAGTGCCACATTTCCCATGGCAAGTGACTTGTGTAGGGCAATGGCATGTGGAGAAAAACAAAGAAAACTGAGATGTTGCCGCTGCAGTACAACATCAAGATGATACAGGAAAAGGGGATTAACTGCATCTTCCAAACAACAAAACCACATGCAATAGGCTTTAGAAACAGCTAGGGGAAATTAAATTCTGAGGAAAAGCATCAGTTTCAGAGGTACACAACTGCTGTAGGAGGGAGATCTTCCAGGTAGACCTGAAAGCCATTGGGCAAAACACATTCAAGCCTGAGGCTTCCTTCTCCTGGATTAGTGACTGTGAGATACCTCAAGTACCTCAGTCCCTTTTCTGCAGCTGGGGGCAGTACACAAACATCTTTTTCCAGGTGCAAAATAAACAGTGCACACAAGATAACATCAAACACTGACCCTGCCATGGCAGAAAACAGCAGGACACCCAACTGGCCAGGCAGCACTGCTGCCCACAGCACTCCCCAACACTGCCAAGGGCTCTTCCCTCCTCCAGTTCACTATGGAGATTGTGTTTTTACTACAGATACATTAAGTAGCTCATCTAATCGTAAAACTGAGACACTTTAGCAAGTTTCATTTCCTTCTACTTTGTATACATCTATTTGTTTTAACTAAGTCAGTTCTGACCCAATGGGCAACATGAAGTTTCTTCATATAGTCAGAAAAGAGGGAGCCCCAACTCATCATCCTGCACTAGTAGTCATTTAAGGAAATAGAAAACTAAATGAGAATATCAAAATGTCTTATGAGATCTGGGGGATCATTTGATGGCTTTACTTTCTACTTACCCATATATATAAAAACAGTGAATAAATCTCTGCCCAAGAGTGGAGTAGGACATGTAAACTTGGCTCACTGACAACACCAATTAAGATGAGGAAGTTAATTGTGTGCTAAAATACAAGAAGAAGCTCTGCATCCGCCAACTGTGGGGACACCTCTTTGTATTAAGTTCCTCTAGGGTGAAAAACCAGAAAGCAGTGTCCCAGTCTGGAGAGACAGCAAGGAACTGGATGACAGCTCTCTGCTGAAGGGGCTGGAGCAGGAATTAGCTGGATTGCCCGGACTCACATCTTGGCTTCCTGTGCACCCGCTGGCTCCCAAGGCACCAGCAATGGTGTGAGACAAAGGACACAATAGCAAGAACCTACACACTGCCATTCCTAAGCAATGGGTGGGAGTAAAAGCCATGCAGAATAATGAGTACCATGAAATCAGTGAAGTGTTGCCACAAATAACAAAGTGGTGTTAACAGCCAAATTGTTCACCTCCATGAAGGCTCTAGCAGTATAGTGCAGTAACAAGAATATATTTTTTTTCACTTCTGCTTCTGAACATAACTAAACCCAAAGAATTGATAACTTTCACAGCCAGCACAAAGGTCTGTGAGTTAAGTGCTAATGCTTGTTCATTGTTCATAAAGCTTTACCCAGACGTGTTTGTGAATTGGCGGCTACCCAGACGTGTTTGTGAATTTGCTGCGTAATGGCTTGAGAATCCATACTTGGATCAATTCCTAAATTTAGGGAGGTGGTAAAGCAATGAATGGCTTTCCTAAGAGAAAGGCCAGTGTCATGACACTGCCCTGTGCACAGACACATTCACAGCCACTGTCAAAGTGGCATAATTCTAAATAACACCGTGGTCTACCCCAGTCTTGCAGCTGAAGCAGGACTTTACCAGGTAAGTGTGATTAGCACTAGCGATTGACTCTTTGCAAGTCATGAAGAATTTCAAGAAAATGTATATGCCTGGAACACAGTTATTTTATAGGAGAGGCTTAGAAATCCATGCATCACAATACAAACAGGCATCAGCAGGTGCATTGGAGCAAACAGACATGTTCCTAACACAAGCTAAAGCTCCTAAGGCCCCTATATTTAGGTGTCTACAAGAAGGTGCTTAAGCTAAGCTCCCATTATGAAAAACAGTGACCTAGACCAGAACTCAGGACTCTAAACAAAGGTGTCAAATTTCTTTGAAGATGTTGTGGACTGTGATACCCGGCTGGGCCAGAATGGCATTGTCCCCTTGAAGTCCTGTTTTATGTGTGCTCACTCTGTGCAGATGTCTCCAGTACAGTAGGAAGTCTTGAACAGTACCAGACACCCATCTTCAGGCAACTCTGGAAGTCCAGTGAAGCCTTGAGAGCTGTGCAAGTGGTCAGTGGAGGTATCTGCTTTGGAATAAACTGAAAAGCTCTTTGGGTATCATCAACTGAATTAACTATATCTTTTCACATAAGAATAGAAGCATAAAGTTCATAGGCAGACAACTTAATGCAGATATATCAATCCACAAATCCTAATCTGTAAGCTGGATCCTGTTTTGACTGAATTTAGCTAAAAATGCAAGAGCCTCAGTAAAGCTATTTAAGCAATACCACTACAAGCTGGATAGCTTTATTTTTAAGTGCATGGAAGGTACAAAACTGTCAGCTGGAAGCAGCTTTGCCTCTTTTTAAATTTTTTTCCCCCTTCACCTCCTTGTTCCTCCTTTCTTTATTACTTCTTTTTGTAGCTAAATTGCAACACTATGTGCTGATAACATGGCAATAGCTGCACTGCCCTCTCCAACAAAGGACAATTATCTCCCTAACGTCAGCTGACAAGCTGCTTTGATGTATCTCTTATTCCTATGTCTGTGCCAAATTATTGAATCTAAAAATATTTAAAAGCTGAAATGTCTAACTGACAAGAAATAGAAGGCATTCTTAGACAGAGGCTACATTTATTGTTCTAAAACTAACTTACAGTGTGTGCCCCCAGGAGAGAGAGCTGTAGGATAAACCAAACAACTCTAGGGCCATTGGGAAGGAAGGCACACAGTACCTGCAGGCAGTTTTAAGAAACAGTATTTACCTTCCTTTCACAGTATTTCCTGAGCTTCTATTCATTGGCTGATGGCTCAGCTTTAAAAGTAAACCCAGGTATGAACACACAGTATATTTTGTCAACATGCTAAATGTCACACTATCCCCATGGAACTCGTTATTAAGTGTGGCATTTCACTCTTCCCATCAAATGTACAACTAAGTAATGAATCCACTGGATCAGCCAGAGGAGACTTAAAACGCAATACTTCTAACCAAAGACATCCAAGAAAGTGGAGCCACATTCTGCTAGATAAATCTGAAAAAATGTAATTTCTGATTAGATTTGTTTTATTAAAAGTGTTACTTCACAGGTGAGCTTACGCTTGGTCTGACTTAAATGCACATACTTCAAATTTTCTTTCATTATTACAATCTCAATTTTGCCTTCCAGCATCTCCTTGAAAGGTTTAGCTTTCAATTCAAGTTTAGCATGGATATCCCAGGCTTCTTTTTTTCTCTCCTTTATCCCAGTGATGGTGGACATCACATTACAGCTCCAGAGCATATATGATGTTTGGTTTCCATTTTCCTTTCTACAGCTTCAATGTCCCATTTAATGATTCTTTTTGGAGAATATGTAAAAGAAGACTACCTATTCATAAAGCAAACATCTTCACCAATGGGCTGGTCAAATCACACTTCAGGCAAATTCATGCAGCCTTGTGAATTTCAGCAGTTTGTCATTTTGACAGCAGCACCCAACTCTTCAAACACCTCCACAGGCTCCACCTCCTCCGCTCCAGCACTGGTTAAGCTTTAAGGCCCTCTGTGGTGTTTTTCCTTTCTACCCTCTATCATTCACCTCTGACTGAGACATCTTTCCTCACCCATTTGTAAGATTTTAGACCAACACTTTCATGTTTCCTCCTATGCTCTTATGTTCTGCAGATGGCATCCAGGAACATCAACAGATATTTCCTTGGAAATCTTCAAATTCTTTGAAAAATATACCAACTCTGATGTGTACTAAAAATATCCTCCACCCAAAAAGCATTACACCAAGTGCTGAAACCACTACCTGCATTACTAACTGATTTCATCATGTACTCATTAGTGAAAAGTGAAGGAAGGTATTTTTTGCTCTGTGTTTGAACAAGGTTTAATATTATGAGACCTTGGTACAGGATAGAAAACAGAGATGCCATAAAAAACCCAAAGAATAATAAAATGGTAACTGGACTCTCAGTCATGGTGGCAAAACCAAAACAGTAACCATCATATTTAAGTGATGGCCTCAAGGGGTGCTTCTCAGAGACTTTCAATATCTTCATTTTTATCCAAACTAAGCTCTGCGGGTATCCACCAATTCAAAACCAAACTCTTTTTTAAGCTCAAGACTTATTAGGCATTTGTCTGTGTGCTATAGTTTCTCATCTGTGAAACATCTGCTGCACCGTTTCAGGGATGTGCCCACATGTGCCCAGGGATGTGCACGTGCCTTTCAAAGAGATCCATGTTCTCAACACACATACACTCTTTGAAATGTCCCATCATGGTTATCCCTTGGTAAGATCTTTGAGAATTAGGAAGGCAGATGCGATAGGAATACTTGTTAGTATTAATAAAATGAATACATGAGAGTACTTTTTCAGAATCAAATTTTGTTTAAATATTTCCTTGCAATCTTTGCAATCCAAATAATGTTGCAATACAAACAATGTCTATGGAAGAAAAAAATGAAATTGTAATCACCAAGTTTACTTGGACTACCTTAAGACTTGGCAGCAGGAATAGCTGAAAGCAAAGGCATGCACATATACACATAGAAAGTATGCAAATATATGCACAGAGAACAGATACATAATATATGTGTCATGCTAATAAGAGAGGCTGTGGAAATTGGTTCCTGTAATTCTACAGAAAATTGTTTTTTCATAAAGCAAAGGGATCTTCGGCACAAATGTATTATCTTCTCTGCCCTGCATAGCTTGAAATGTTCCCAGGCTGGTGCTGTTGGGGCTCCAGCAGCAGGAGGTGCAGGGATCTGTCTCTAGGCATGTGAAAGGAGCAGCAGGTGCCTTTTAAGCACCACATCTCACAGATTTATTAACCATAATAAATAAAGCACTGATGACTGGTCCACATGGTTGCACTACAAATAGAGCTACACTGGTGATACCAATGATGGGAAATTACAGAAAGCAATCTAGTGGAGACACAGCACTTGATTAAGAGAGAATGAACCACCCATGTCTGAGCTGTTAGAAGCAATGCTTAATTGATAACATTGTCTGTGAATGAATAATCAAATTTCCCGGCAAAACACTGGAAGTGAATTGGGTAAAACCACAGCTTACGGGGAATACAGGTAATTAAGTTTGCTCTTTTTTTTTCTTATAGGGTGGGTTTCTCTTTATAATGTGCATGCAGTTGTCCACATTATCTTACCCAGAACTGAATGATCAAATCAAGATAAAATTCAGAAGGTTATTCTGAAATAAATCCCTGTTTAAGTGGTTACTTCACTCTTGGCTGTCATGGCTCCTCTACAGAGGCAGTAAGAGAAAGGTCACCACACAAGAGGGACTGAGAGATATGTACAGATATAAAGGTCTGGATTCACTATTATTTTTAGATGTCTGACACAAGGGCCCACTAAGAAAAGAAAAATTGCTTTGCACACAGAACATCTCCAGCTACAAACTCACATCCTGAGAAAGCATCTTGAGAAAACAAAGCTGTACTTTTGTCTCCCTGACTTAAAGCAGGTGGGGATTTAATGGGAAAGAAAAAGGGGGCTCCCCCCATCCTTTGTCCCATTAACACTGCCAAATGCAGCATATCCGTTCCGGATTTCTGGATGTTCGACAGCCTGGCTGGAACAGTCCAAATGTCCTTTGCATATGTGCAGTCTCTGCAGCATCTGGATGTGTCAGACCTGCTGTGCATGCACTGCAGAATTAGCCTGCAGATGTGCAGTGGATCTGGTAAATCCCCTGTGTGTCACTGCAGGTTTGCTGTACAGCATGTGACAATACGCTCTCTGGGATTGTCCTGTGAGAAACAGGGAGCCTAAGAGCCAGCTCCTACATCACCTGGAGGACTATCAACCACATGGTTGCCTGGCTTTACCTTCCATTAATCCCACTCCTGAAAAATAACAGTTCTCCCTTTCTAAAATGACAGCATCCCAATAAGCATGACAAAAAGATGATATGTGTATGTCTGTTCATATATTCTGCAGCCCTTTTACGGGTTACATTTATCACATGTTTTAATATCACTAATACTGTTAAACCTGGAATTACAATTTACATTAAATCCTTCCCATTTTGCAAAAATCTGAGGCAGAGGAAGTTAACCATATCAGACTGAGGGAACCTGACCTAGAGCAGCCCTGTGTAAGAGAAGAAATACAAACACAGTCAGAATTCAATATAAGTCTCCTCCATAGAATTACAGCAAATTGGTTTGAAAATGAGTGGAGAAGGGTTTCTGAAATAGACAATCTTTTTACAAGTATGTCTTGTTCTGACAGAACTGTAAATCTTATCTTCCCTCTAGCCATCTCTTACAACATGTCTGGACAGCCTGTGCGAGTGTGGACAAGCACACAGGCTAGAGTGTGATGTCCTCCATTTGCCCACATGGTTGGCAAGAGAAAATCTGGTGTCTTGAGGGGCTGTGGATCCTCTGCAGCCTTGCTACAAATGCAGGAATAAGGGAGAATGCCTACCACCAGCCATAGGTCTTGCCAGAGGGATGGGTATCTGGGAAGGCCACAGTTCTACAGGCATGGCTGGAGTCATGCCTTGTCTTGCAGAGATGTAGACCTGAGGAATGTTCTTCCTC
This sequence comes from Vidua macroura, assembly GCF_024509145.1. Classification (NCBI taxonomy): domain Eukaryota; kingdom Metazoa; phylum Chordata; class Aves; order Passeriformes; family Viduidae; genus Vidua; species Vidua macroura. The sequence continues at coordinate 10,307,746 of NC_071571.1, forward strand.
CAGCCTGCTCTACCAGCCTGATGCCTGTTCCTGGAAGTCAGTCTGCTTCTGAATGGCTTGGATGTGAGCAGAGCTCAGGCAGAGATCTCTACTTGAAAATAGCACAGAACTAGGGGTGCTTAGACTTTCTGCTTCCTCCAGAATCTGGTGAGCTTGGGCCTATTGAGAGCCCTGTAAAAAGGCAGTGCCAGAAAGGGAATTAGAAACACATGCATTGCTGTGTTTCACCAGCTTATTGTATGCAATCTCCTCCAAAGTATCCATGGTACGGAAGCTAGAGAAGTGTTAATACGTTCAAATGTTACTAAGAAGAGCTATTCCTTCTCCCTTCCCATCACTTCACTCTTAGGCAGAGAAAGTCAGCAACGGCCTTCCAGATGTCATCCTTTGGTTGTCCTGCCTTGCAACTGGCAGCCCCATGTCCATCCTACTGATGTAGGCATCTACCAGAGGCTTCCAGATGAGGCACAGTTATATACAGATACGGACTGGAAAAGATACATTCATCGTGCTCACCAAAACGAAAATAAAAGAGAGGCCGGTTTCCTGCTGTGCTGGCTGCTCTCTCTCTAGCGGCCGCTTCCCGGATGTCACAGACACCAATGTTGGCAGTGCGGAGCATTCTTCTGGCAGCTCCTTCACTGTGTTGCAGTCTACACCGTACCGCGGCAGCTCCATTCGCTGCTGTAACAAGTTGAAAAAAACTAATTAATTCACGTTTAGTTTTTTTACATTTGTTACAGCAACGAGTGGAGCTGCTGCCCCCATGCAGTAGAGCACACACGCACACGCACGCACAGACACCACAGGACACCCACGGAGCCAACGCGGGTCGATGTTCCACTCTGCCAACATGGGCGTTAGGAGTGTTAGCAAAGGTGCAGCGGGAGGACTGGATGTCCCAGCAGAGGGGAAATGCCTTTGGATTTCCTTTAGTTTGTTGAACGCAGTCACAGAATGCATATTCCTACCCTTTCCCATCCCAGCAAAAGTGATGTCCGTTTCCATACCGGTTTAAAATATCTCCAAACCCTCTATTCCCTTATAACACCAAGATCCAAGTCCGTCACAGCTTATAAATTCTTATATTCCCCATCAAAACAGCTTACAATCTTTTTTTTTTAAAAAAAAGGCTAATTGGTCATATATGTGATTGTTGAGATATTAACAGAGGCTTACAAAATGCAGCATCTGTTCTGTCATCCTAATTCTTCTTGGAAAGGATTCATCTCCCCCTTCCTAGTGAGCAGGGACTTAAAGCCATTCAGATGAATAAGGTCTTAGAAGGATTACATCAAATCAAAGCATTCCAAGTGTTGTCCAAAAGGTAACACAACAAAACAAACAAAAAGTACAAAGACAGCAAAAGACCCAAGCACAAATAGTATCCATTTATGGAGGAAAATACTTTAATACAGCAGAAGCAGTTTCTTCCACTACAATAAAATAATCCATTTAGCCATCAGCTAAATGATTGAGCTTAATATATTTACAAGGAAACAGTGGACAATATTTCAATACTTTGTTTTTCTTGATCTTATTACCTTCACATCTATATTTCACATTCCTTGTGAGGGATTTCGCAGCAACTTGGTGAGCAGAAAATGTTCATTTTGTCCCATCCTTAAAACAGCTCTAAGTCAGCTATATTCTCAATCATGATCTCTTCAAATTATTGAATGGACCCCACGACAAGACTGGCTTACAGACATCACTCTGCTTCTCCTTAGACTGCAAAACTTCAGTATCACAGCAGAGACCTTGAAAGGTAAATCTGTGAGGGTTCTCCATGTTCTCTCTTTCATCATTACATGCATATGAATCCCCAGCAGTTTCACCCATGGATATAGTTTGACCAGAGGACTTTGAGCTTTCTGGAGAAACAGCTCTATTTGCTTGCGTGGAGAAAGGAGAGTAACAACTAAAAAAATAAACAGATTCTGGTACCAACTGTGCCGCTGAATTGAGGACTGCTGTGAGACTCTCCATAACCCAGCAAATCTAAGCAGGTCTCATGAGAACCAGCTGTGAAGACTAATGTGTGTCTGATAGTTGGGTTGGACCGATAAATACCCAGAAATTTAATATACTGCACCTCTGGTATTGTAATTCTGTTGATTTGATTTGCTTCACTCTCTAAGGCTCCCAGTGGTTCGGGAATGTCACAGCCACCCTCAAACCAGGCTGTATCACTTCAGAAAACAGAGGTGTCTGTAACACTGATCTCTGTTGTGGAATTCCCACCAGTGGAGCAGACCAAGTGAAATCTAAAGGCACAAAATCAGCATTTTGCTATGGAGCCAGACAACACATATACAAACCTGATGAAGAGAGAACAAGGCACTGCCTTCACATATCAGCAGTTTAAATGAAACCCCATCAATTCCACTAAAAAGGAAGGATTTTGAAAAAGAAGGAGAAACTAGTGCTGAGGCCTGCAACAAAAACAAGGCTTAGAGAACAGCCAAGCCTAAGTGGAGCCTCTATAAGGCCAGTGAGACCAGGAATGCATGGGCACACTCCTCTGAGACCAAGACAGAAGAGAGGTCTACACCAATACCTACAACTACACATTGAACTTTGTGATCCAGTGCCTCACACGAGTAAAACAACTCTGGAAAGTTCTTATACGCATATATGAAATAAATTCAATTATGCAATACATTATTAAATTTAGTTTGAAGGTACATTTACACCTTTTGGGCAAGGACATGCATGCCTTAGTACTAAAAGGTATGTGTAAAAAGTCAGCTGCCCACATGCCTTAGGACAAGCTGAACTCTAAGGATATTGATGGTCTCTCTAGTGTCTTCAAAAGTGAGATGTGGACAGGCAACCCAGAAATGGAGGAAGTTACAAAGATCCAAGGTTCTCTACCACTCTTGCATACTTCTGTTCAGAAAACTTCACATGGCTGAGATGTTAATGAGTTAGGACATCATGTTTTCCTTTGGATTCCTGCATTCCTTCCAACAAACAATGCCTCTCTAACAAGCCTAGGCTGATTTAATTTTCCAGACATGACTGCCAAACCCACACCAACGTATGTAAAAAATGTACACACACATCAAAGCAGACATATATATAAGAATACACACAGAATGGATGGAATAAGCTTATTCTGCATAACAATAGCTTTGTTTTTGCCACATCTATTTCTTCAGAGATGCAGATTTCTACAGTGGCAACAATCAGTACACTTGACATCTTCATATATCACAAGCACAGATACACATACCGGGAGGCTGTGGCAGGTAGGCCCCAATTAACTTTGATCTCTTCTTTTCATATCCCTTCTGTGTGATGTCACCTGCCAAGAAAAGAAAAGGATAATCAATAAGATGTGGATAAAGACAGTGTCTAGCTTCTTAATGGCAGCACCATCAGCTTAGCCACTGCACTGTTCATCTGTCCTGACAATTAGGAATGAACAAATGAAAAGCACAGAATGATCATTCTACCCAGAAAAAACTCAATTTAGGCCAGAGCCATTCTGGCAAGAAAATACTCAACCTTGACTTATTTCAGCAACAAAGTCCAGCAGCATGGAGTTTTAAAATAATTTTGATATGCTGCACACAAGCTTTCAAAAGCTGCAATGACCTTCATTAGGTTAATAAACAATGGATTATATAGAATGTGTGGGCTTGTAGTGGCTGGCAAAACACATCAGTGATTAGCATTTTCTGTCATTAATGGGATTTTTCTAATCGAGCATGTAAGGCACAAAAGACTTGAAACTGCTGCTATGTCATTTCTGCAATAAAAATGTTTTAGCTAATTTCTGAGCAGTACTGAGGAACAAAACAAAACCAAAACAGATACACAACAGATCCACTAGAAAATAGTTCCATAAAGACCCTATGTCTGGCTTTCCACTTAAGTATCAAAAAAAAATTTGGAGGCAAATGTCTGTATTTCCTAAATTCAATTAAAGTGACACTTCACTGCGCCTCAAGCTTCCCCAGGTAAGCTATGTTTTTTTAATATAAAGATTAAAAACCATTTTTCTGTAAAAGTTTTCCAGCAAAAAATGACGCATAATTAGTCATGTAGAACAAAATATATTCTTTTAGTCTTCTTACATTTTGGGAGAAATTTGGCACCAAAACAGAGATACAATCCTGACTCTGGAGCTAAATATTGAATTTAGTACATGCATATATGCTTGTGTTCAATATAAGCTACTCCAGAAACTAAAAAGAAGGACAGCTTTTACAATTCAAAGATTTTTTAAAATAACATCATATTCCCTGCCCTATCAATAGGCCTATCTGTTATTGTGAGACTCATCACGCAGCTAAAGCTCTCTTGCAACATTAGACTTCCATATTAGTAAAGGTTGAGGGCTTAAGAGGGTGGAAACCACAAAAAAGAAGAGAAGCTTTGACTGTAGGGTTCATCTGGGCACGGCAACGTGAGCCTGTTTGTGCTGCTCCATCCCTGTGCTCAACCTTTACCTAAGGACACCGTTTGCCAAGGGAACAACACACTCATTCCAATCCCAGCTGCTCTGGCAAATGGGTGCTAAATTAGCACCAGTGTCTGCTGGTCTGAAATCAATAACTACATAAAAACATCTTCAATTGCTATGCCTTGCTGAAACACCTTTTCTTGGGAATTAGTCCAGTAAGCAATAAGGAGGCGAAATTCTCCAAATCTCTCTGCCAGTGTCCTGAGCCAACCTCTCGCCCTTGCTTCAAAAACAATCCTTAAAATAACACCTATACACTTCATATAGGTATCTCATACCATATCTCAAACTGCTCTACAAAAGAAGTCAGCTAAAATATCTGTGTTTTTAAATGAGGAGAGCGAGACTGGAGCACTTCAAATGATAATATTCCCATATTTACACAGGGAAGAAGTGGCAGACTTGGCAAGAGGTCCTAAGCCTTTAAAGTTCAAACCCACTGACTTTTCAAGCACATTTCTTCCCATTTTGAACACTTCTGGCATGTGTTCAAGCTAGTGAAACATGCTCCCTCTCCATTGTAATCACTGACTTCTCACAAACCAGACTAACAATAAATACCACTTCATTAAAATGTTTTAATGAAAAATGTGTTTGCCTTTATGTGAAAATTATAAAATATGAAGAATATTTTCTTTCAAACTGTTGCTAAACAAATTACTATTGACTTCCTGTGCTCATCAGCACCAAAGTCTCATGCATTCCAGACATAGCCTGAGTAAAAATTTTGCATTTTTATTTTACTATTGCTCTTTTAGGAGAGCAGAGGTACCCTGTGGAGAACCACAGCTCCACTGTGGTATGTGCAAGCTGGAAATGACATTTTAGATATGAAACTATTAACAACAGGTGCTTGACTATTGGTTACTCTTCCACTCACATGGTAGTACATACACATGCCAATCAATACCTCAAGCTATACATTCCAGACATGGCTCATGCAACCTGCACCCATTCCTGCCTTAAAGCTTCTTCCACTAGTTTATAAAACTATATTGTCTTAATGGAATGAAATGACAGAAACCAATCATTTGACACCAAAGTGGCAAAGATAAAAATCAAGTGTTATCTCTTGTCAGTAATAATCTTTTATTCAAATTGGTATCCAGACTCATTCTTTTTAATTTCACCATTAAAAAACTACTCTGAGCAGAAACAATAGAAACTCCTTCCCCAGACCACTGACACCACCAAAAAATCACCAATAAAACAAGGTTTTGAGACAATTTATTATGGAAATATTTCAGTTTCCAGGAGCAAACAGCAAATTAATTTGGAATTATCACTAAACTTTCTATAATCATGTCCATCATTTCCTAAGTCACCAACTATAAAAACCATGCAAAAGCAAAATATAAAATCTCCCCAGTTTTCATTGTAGCATCACTTTCACCATTTTGAGGTGGAAGGAAGTCAAGTGTATCACATACTTTGGGGAAGTACTGTGCTTTATTTATCATGATTAATGCTATTCGTATTCATTTGTGTTTTTTCAGGTAGACTGACTTTAGATTATAAACAATAACTCATTAACCATTAAAATATTATGACATATGTAAATCTATTGCATTTCAAAGCAATGTTGAACTCATTGTGTAAGCTCTAAAGATATACTAAGCATAGCTCACCAAAGGTTAGGTGAGCTTAAACTCTGTTGTTATCATAAATCACCATTCACTCAGTTTTCTCAACACAATACTAAGACCTTTGGACTATGTCCTTCCTTCCTTTGCAAAGGAATGTGATAATTTTACATCATCTGAGGAGCAAACCCCGTTCCAGTTAGGTCCACCTGGCTCATGTTCTTCCACTGTGCAATGCTGCATTTAGTCTTGGCTTTTTGAGACTATCAACAGGATAACTAGAACTATACTTTCTTGCCCTAGGAAGAAAGGATTTATGGTATCTTTCTGTTTTTAACTAACTCTTCTCTTGAAAAGCCATCAGACTCAAGGAGAGGAAAGGGTCTCACCCACAAAGTCCTTTAAGCAGCCAGAATGCGTGGGGTTTTCTACCCACTCTCCAAAGCCTCTGCAGATTTAGATCTCCTTGCACAGGGACAAGGCTGGCAATGGGTTTAAGGAACAGGCCAAGCCATGGATGAACAGATGATGACAAGACTCCAGCACTAAGGATGTGAGGGAGCAGAAGGAGCACCTGGCTGCAGGGCACTCTGAGGATAGGTGTCCCTGGGACAAGACACCATCACATAATGTCACACAGCTGAAAGGTGGCATCTCCATTTAGCATCTCCCTGCAGGCCTCTGCTCTGCCTGCCTGTCTTCTGCCCTGGCCTTGGCTCTGCTCCCAAGTGCTCTGTCCAGCTCTGCTACTTCTCAGCTTCATCCCACAGCTGGTCCCCAGCCCCTGCCCTCCTTCTCACTCCCTTCCTCCCAGGCTGCATTCACGTCACTGCACCCAAGGATTTCAGCCTCCTGTTTGCATCAGCACTCTCCAGGTTTTTTTCCCCTGGACCTGTTGCTCTCTTCTTCCACACCTCCACTGGTGATCTGACAGGTTTCCACCATGGGAGGCCACAGGTGTATTCCCTGGGGGGGTCCTGTGCCCGAGGGCCAGCAGGGGAGAGCAAAGCACAAGCCTGAGAGACCCGAATGCACCAACAGTGACCAAATGTACCCTGCTTTTTTCTGTGTTTAAAACTGGTTGTCCAAGGCCTGCTGAACAACAGGCATGCAGTACACTGACCCTCTTTCACCAAAACAAGTTCATTTCTATTGAAATAAGTCTTAGAGAGTCTCTCCAGGCACAAGAGGGAAAATGCCACTTTTACAGTGAAAAGGACAGCACAAACAAAAGACCATCCACCCCTCCAAGGAGCAAGGTTGCCCAGTTGAGCCGAATATAGGACCAGGGCTCTGGCAGTCTATAATCCCACTGCCATCTCTTTTATTTGTGATTTGTGCCCCTGTTTCTGCTGCTTCCCCAGCTGCAGATGGCAATGCTCTCCGACACCAGCGCCCGCAGACAACAAGTCTTCTGTAGCTATATTTAGCAAAGCCACGCCGGAGTGTAAGTTCATTCGACTGTGCTCATTCCAACTGTTACTGTTTGCATTAGACCCTGTGTTTCCTATGAAAATTTACTGGGTTTTCCTCTTTCCTTCCAAAGTGCTGGATTTCTGCCCCATTACAGAGACAAAGGTGTAAAGCTGGGACAGGGAGGTCAGAGCAATTTAACTACAGCACAAACCCATCACGAGCGGAGCGAGAAAGGAGCACCAGGTAATAAAGAGCCCCTGGGGATACTCCACATTGGGCAAGACACTTTGAGGAGCAAGAAATGCCTGTAAATGTTGAAGTGATTCCCATTATCCTATCCCCTTTCTGGGCCTCTCCATGAGTCAACTCCATCCATTTGTATGTCATGTCCTACACTGAATCACAACTTAAACCAAAAATGAAAAGGCACATTTTGTAATCAGCAAATTATTGACTTCTTAGTGTTTTGTTGAAGGGAAGGTTATTAAATGTGAAAATATGAAGGTTATTAAACATGAAAATATCTGTGCATTTCCACCCTTCTTTAAAGCATTTGCACTTTCAAAGCTGAGAATGGTTAGAAACAGCAGTACCACAGAAAAATAAGATGCTGTACTGCTTTCACGAAAGTAAAATTCTTAGAGTTGATATAGTACAAAAGTCTCATTTTCAACTGAAATACCTATTAGCTGATCTATTATCACTTCTGAAAACAAACACTTGCAGTTCTGAAGAACTGCTGCCATGATATATAAAGTAAATTTATTCAAAATTATTGCATTATACAGGAGAGGAAAAAGAAATTACAAAACCCAATACAAGCTAAATTTCACATATTTTTTTCCTGAAGATGCCAAAAATTTTTACTGATCTCAGCCTTTCTTGACATAGCATAGGTAAAAAAGCTCATGACAAAACCAGGGACCAAAATCACCTGATTTAGTGCAGTGAAAACTCAATTTTATACTCCATGATCTTGAAGCCTGACTGATGCTGCTACACATACATGTTTTTGAAATGAAATTTCAGCCTGGGACTTTGAATTAGTTTAAGGCACTTATGGAAAAATCCACCACGGGAAATAATGCAATCAATAACTCCTCTCAAGCACACACTAACACAGAGCTCACTGGTGAGTGTCTTTCCTTTGCCCATGATTTTCTGCCCTCTAAAGATTCAATTTTCTGTATGACTTGTTTATTGCTGATGACTCAAATTCAGTGTCAGCATCTTGGCAAGAGGGATTTGAATGAAACAAAGCTCCTCATAAAGAGAACTGTGAGTCATTTACTTCTCCCACTCATGATGCAGACAGTCTCCCTGTCTGGTCTCCCAAAAATATGCTGAGAGACAAAAGATTTCATTTTGGAGGGTGCAAGTACAGAGATACCAGAGCTCCACAAATATATCACGTAACACATAGAAGAACACAAAAATATATATCAGGAGAAATTTTCTTTTCCAATGTCTTTTAAAAATGATCTTCAACTAAAGTTCTTAGAAAACTGCTCAGAACTAGGATGAAGAAACAAATGGCAAACTATGGCAGTGGGCAGAAAAATTAATGGGATCCCACACTCTCACTGCAACCAGTGTCATAAATTACAGAACTGCTCAAGTGCCTTTAAGGAGATTATGCTGTAGCTTAAAGCTTTCCTTTTTTTTTTTTTAAAGGTGACAATTTTACCCACCTATATCTGAATTCCCTTTTCCCCCCAAGGGTACATTTTATTCCTGTTTGTTGCAAGCAAAGCAGAAAATGGCTGAATTTCAGTGAAAGATAAGGAAGAGTGTTCCATGTGTACTTACAATGTGAAGCTTATAATGTTTCCTAAAGAAGATTCTAATTCAGGAGAAAATATTTAAACAGATTATGCTATTAACAGAGAAGGTAAACTATTTTAACAGGGTTTAAGTAAGAGATTCGAGGTCTTTTGAATTTGGAAAGTATTCCTATTTAAAATAAATACTTTCTTCCCTTTTTTTTTTTTTTTTGATAGAGAAATTAAGTATCTGCTGCATAACCTGCCAAGTGCTTAGTTTTAATTCCAATTCTACTGTTTTAAAGTAGTAGGTGAGCAGTAAATAAATTTGTATGGAAGCCAATTTTTAGTATCTCCACCTTGAACCCCAGAAGACCCTTAATGAGTTTCCCCACTTACTTTCTGGTACCAAAGTCTTCAGCACATTTTTCCAATACCCAAAATACTCCTGGGCTTCAAAAGAAAGGAAGAAAAAAAAAAAAAAAACTGGAGGTGAGGGGGAAGTCCCCCAAAAGGAACCCCGAAACACCTAATTTAAGCCAATTAAAACAATCCCAGGGATTTTGTGACTCAGACTTTCTCTGGGCTGGCTGGGCTGGGGTGCAGCAGTGTCTGCCAGCAGGGTGGCACAGGGCCAGGAGCCAGGTAAGCTGCTGAGACCCCTTGGAAGCCGGGGAGCTGTGTGGTCCTCGGGCATCCCGGAGCTCCCCTGGAACGGGGAATTTGCGCGGCACTACTTTTATGGCCTGGATTATTGTAAAGTAAACAGAGGCTGGTGGAACAGTGAAGGTTTCCATTCTCAGTGTCAAGGGTTTATTTCATTATTTAAAGCTTTAACGAACACTTTATATAATGAAAGCAACCCTTGCCATTTTTGGAATTTTATGACTGTTAGGACCCTTCATAATGTTGTTTTCCTTCCTTTATTGCTTTATAAGGCTTATAGGGCACCCTTGAAGTGTATATCCTTTCTGCAGCTGCTGGAAGCTCATCTTTCATCTCTCCACTGGCTTTCCTGTTGCCTATGAGGCATTTGCCTCTTCTAGTTATTCTCCCTGTCTCTAACAAACGGTGCAGAGTCAGATCTTGCTCAAGATAAAAATAAAATACAATTCTGAAATCTATGCCTAAGGAAACATTCCTGATAAATGTTATTTAATAGGCAGGCTTTATATTTCAAGTAAGAAATGTTCCCTACAGAAAGATAATTACAGCAGTAATTCCACTTATCATTATTTAGAATTTACAGTTCACAGCAAATCAGACATTTCCATAAATGCTGCGCTGCGTACTGCAAATTTGTGTCCCGATTTTTTCCAGCCCTGAAAATGCCTTGGAAAAAAAAATACAGCAGAAGAAGGAGGAGGAGGAATCCTAAAAGAGGAACATATAAGAGATATATGAAACCAAATTGAGAATACATATCCAAACAAGTCTGTGTGCATATTTGCTCCTCTGGGTAGAAAAATATGTCAAGGCTTTTCACAAGGAAAAACCTGCAATATCGAAGTAGAATGGTAAAATTTGTTAAGAGTGAAATTTCTTATTTTTGTCACTTCTCCAGGAAGTAAGCCTATGAAAATAATTCTCCTGCTTGCAACCTTGTGCTTTTAAGCCATCTTTTCACTACTTTTGACATTACTAAGTGAACCACAAAAGTGCAAATGGGTTAATCTTCTTGGAAGAAAACATAAATCTTTCAAAAAACAACAGACTTCTAAATCCTTCATCCATAACTTTGCTCCCAGTATATTGATGCATCACAGTATAATTTGAAATCTCATCCCAAATTTCAGTTTAGAACAGAAATCTTGATCTCCTGTTTTCTTTCATATGCTAGAAAAAAAAAATAAAGTAACTGCTTTTACCTGATGTATTGCCACATTCTCCCTATTGACTTGAGATTACCATAAAGCTTTTGTATTTGGTATTAGTTATGCTAGTCAATAATAGAACTGATTCTATCTACAAAATCTAAAATAATATTATTTTACTCTAATGTGGGTGAAAGACATTATGTTGATTTTAAAAATAGGTATTTAGAGCAGTTGTACTGTAGTATTAGAATGCCAAAATGTCCAAATCTCTTCCCACAGTTTTTGTAAAAATAGAACCTCTTCTAGGGGAAAAAAACCAAAAAACCTCTTCATGCAAATGCAAATTTCCACATACTTTGACAGCTGGATGCAAAGAGAGAAAAGCACAGATATCTTAACTACCATGGGAAAGCTGAAGCAGGAATATTCCCTTTTTAAACAATTTGAAGACCATGAATGGTTGCGGAAGAGTACTGAGGAGTTTTAAGTAGTTGTCAACAGGGACTGGAATTACCATGACAACTATGCTGAGTGACCATAAAGTTTTTAAAAATATATCACTTGGGAGATCACTGAGCTCAAAAACCTGGCCTACAATTTTAGTGCACCATGTTTCGCTACATGACACACACGACTTTGAAGAATTAAAAAAAAAATTATGAAGAAAACATAAACGTCTTCCATGGCAATATTCAAATTCCTATTCCTGATAGTGGTGTTTAGTTTTTTCCCTAATGATGGTGTTTAGTTTACTAAATTGAGTAAATAAGTTATTTCCTGTATGATCACAAACTTTGTTTCAAGCAGTCAAGGATCATAAATGCCTGTTGTTCACAAGAGCCTGATACATCCATCATCTGCTTTTCCACTCCCAACAGCTGAGAACCAACGCTCTCCTAAGCTCAAAGTGCTCAAGGGTAATTAATGTGAACAATGCAATGCTCAAGGAAGCCTCCAAACATCTCCAAGCCCTCAGAAGCAATTCCTGCCTTCATCGTAGTCCCCAGTAACTCCAGTTCTTTTTTCAAGCTTTCCAACAAGAGTAAAATAACTTGTTTCCTTCCAAAAAAAGCCCCCAAAAGTATAGAAACACATTCATTTCAGAAGCATCCAAAAGGAACAACCTCCTCAATTGCATAGTCCAACATCCTGCTAGGCAAGAACAGCAGAGCAGAGTGAACACCCTTGCTCTGAGTGATGGGAATTCTAGCCACAACATTGAATAATTCCTCACATCCTCTCTGTCTCGGCAGATTTTTAGCTATTCTGTGCAAAATAAAACAACCTCATTTAGAGTCCCCTTCTTAGAACTGAAAGATGGCCATTGATGGATTCACCTAAGAGGCAAGATGTTGCTTCAAATCTGGAGGAGAAAGGAAGTTTAGTTTTATGTGCTTTTACGTGTACCCTTATACATGAAGGCATCTTCTCCAGTTTTATTTTTGTGAGACAGGCTGGAGATGGTCCAAAGCATAGAGTAAGTCACATAAATTTAGAAAAGCCCACACCTCTTTCTACTGTATTTCCTCTTGATGTTCCATTAGGTTCTTGCTATGCTGGCTGCAATGGACCCTTGTGTTATTTCACCTGGGAACACGGTTTCACTAAGCAGAAGAGTACTTACAACCCAGACACAGCAGGAGGTTGCATTCAGGTACATTTTATGAATCCTCTGATGCACATTCCACAGTCCAAATAATCCTAAGCAGGTGCAAAATTGTGTTACTCTTGTTCTACTTCTCACACAGTTGAAAAATAACTCTGATATTACTGCTAGACACAGAGGACACCACACCCAGGAATTTCTGAACTGTAATACCATAATTCATAAATACTGGCGCCGTCTTTCCAAGGAAATTTGTTCATAATTTTGTGTCTCAGTACTTCACACCAGCCCCAAAGCAGACCATCTGCATTTCAGTTCTGTCCCACTGAAGGCCAGTGGTGATCTGCTGACTGGTGAGAGAGACCACAGAGGCTGCTTGGGGAGTGAACAGAGCAACCTGGAAGCGATGCCTTCCCTGAAGAAGCATTGTGGAGGGAAGGACTATGGTTTTGTTCACAAACCTCACTGCTCACTTTCACTTGAGAAAAAAGTTACCTCCCATTTTACCAACCTTATCCTTCAGGAGGTCTTAAAAGGTGTCAGACAAGTACATGGCAACGTCTGGGTCCCATGTACTGCAGAAGAGCTTGTCAAAGACTCTCAGAAAAGAACTGAGTCCCATCTGGAACTAAATTCAGCTGTACTCATATTTTTTTTTTTTTTATTCCAAGCTGCTATAGCATCCTCTTTACCATTCTGGGGGAATTTTTTCACTGATCTCAATCTTTTCAACTTGAAATAATTATTTTCCTTTTAATCCTATTCCACTGGTTTTCCTGGTTCCTTGTTAGACAAACTTCATTTGTCTAAAAAAAGTGAACTACATCAAAAAAGCAAGAGATCAGCCAATTTTGTAAAACCTATCTTATCAAAGATAATTCAGGTTGTGTTTTTTCAAGTTTAAATTTACCTCCCAGTCTTTAATTTTTACTTTTAGCATTCCAGTGCTGATATTATCTAGTTGCCTATTTCAGCAAATTTTTCTTCCGCTGTTATTAATATATAATAACTATTACACAAAATGTTTCTAAAAAGACAAAGGCTTCCCAAACTGCAGTTCCTGGAAGTATTTATTTTCCTGCTAACATGAAAAAAAGTAAACACTCATTTCTTTTAATATGCAGTTCAAAGAAAACCCAGTTCAGATTTTTAAGCAAATCTGGGCCTGAAAACTAAGGAAAATGTATGCAGAGCAAAATTATCTACCTATCCTGCTCATGTAGAGTAAATGAAATCTATCTCTGGTCTCAAGAAATCAGAAAAATTAATCCTTATTTTATAGCCTGCAAATGCAATTTAGGCTGATATGTTAAAATACATTTTGTTGACAGTCTATTTGATCCAACAGCCAGATATGGCAAAACAAGCAGCTATTTAAAGGCCTTTGCAATACATGATCTGCAACTCCTGTTATTAAGACACCCAGATCACTTCATCTTTTTTATGCAAAAAAAACTACATTTGAAAATTGTCACTAGGGTACTTCTACATGAACCAGAGTACTGAAATTCCACTTTCAAAAGAAATAACCTAAAATGCATTCATGTCATTTTCCCAATCCATTCCACAACGACCTCAAACAGCAAGATGAATTAACATCATTTGATTACTCAACTCAATTCCTAGCATGTTACTAAAGGAACAGAAAAGCCCAAAAGCACCTCGCTGTTCTCCTGTTATGTGGGCAAAGTGTTTATGAAGCACTGGAAATATGCATCCCTTGACTCAAGGACTCCTATTTCCCAGAGGCTGACTCAGATCCTACTCTCTTAAGCCTGCAAAACAACTTGAAAGGAAAAATTGTTGTGTTACTTCAATTACCTCAAGACACAATCGATGTCCCTGTTCTCCACAGGTTTCACAATATTTGACAATTCCAATTTTTTCCCTGCTGTTGTTCACCTCTGAAGGCTCCTAAAGGTCTGTAACATTATTAGAGACTGAATGTGACAGCTCATACTGATGTTGGCACAAAGCAGCTGTTCTCATAGGAATTATTACCCTCCAGAGCCTGTGAAATACTTGGAAATCTGCAAGCCTCTGCTAGGTCCAGGGCACACACTTGCATGCAGCTGGAAAATCAGATCTTCATACTCTCATCCTTCTTTTTCTCCATTCCCAGCTTACAACTTCTCCTGATCAAGATATGGAAATTTGCTGTGGTAAGCCAGATGTGCAAACATTTTCTTTTTCTCCTCAGTTCTGAGTTCGTGATTTATTTCATACGTTAATGAGGTTATTCTGTGATTTCTGTAGCCTTTTCCCTCAGATTTCAAAAAATAATAAAGTATTTCAACCCAAAAGAAGCCACTAATTTCACATCCTTGTTACATTCTTTCCTGCAATATAGAGTTCTTTTCAAAAAGAAGTTGGAATTAAATCATAGCTATACTTACTAAAATAAAAGCAAGCAAAATTTTACTGAGGAGTGTTTATTTTCACCTGTGCTAGAAGCCAAAACCAGCAGTGCTTTTCTAACAGGCAGGCGTTTGCAAAGGCCATTTCCCACGATGACAAGTTTCAGCACTTGAGTTTGGCTTTCACAGACAGGGCTGGTGGTTTAGAAGTTTTTGAGAAAGCCCATGAATGCATGTTTGTATCAATAGGTCAAAATATACTCTTCTGCTCTTGTTCTCCAATTGTCACATGGTGAAAAGTAGCTAATTATTATTGCAAATGTTTGTTAATTCACTGGTTTGCAGGAATTCCGCTTGTGGCTTATTTAGTTTCTGGATCCATGGGTAAATTGGCAAACATGCCAGCCTGAGGACTGAAGGAACACCAAAACACACCTTACAAAACCCAGCACTCCACTTGCTTTTACATTTATAGTACAGCTGTACTTTAGAAGTGCCAAAAAAGATTACTTAACATGCAGAAAAACAACAAGAGACTTGATTTAATAATCTGTTATTAAGTCCTAGCTGGGAAACAGGACTAGCAGAGCCTGGGAAGATAGCCATCTTTTAAGAAACTAAGAAATCAAGACTTAAGGTAGGATTTACACAAATATACACCAAACACTGAATTTTCAGCATAATTCAGATAGCACATCCACCTAGATTGCTTTGGACAGAAATGCATGTGACCAGCATCACACATCAGCTATCAGCCTTTGGCCTTGTACTGCTGTCCAGGATCCTCAGTCCTGCAGTTGTGTCCTTGGGTAAGAGTTTGGCCCACAAATGCTGCTGACCTGAGTGCCCCACGTGGCTGGACACCTGTCCACCTAAACCTGACAAAAGCACAGATGAAGTA
This sequence comes from Vidua macroura, assembly GCF_024509145.1. NCBI lineage: Eukaryota > Metazoa > Chordata > Aves > Passeriformes > Viduidae > Vidua > Vidua macroura. Next base: position 10,323,663 of record NC_071571.1, read on the forward strand.
TCTGCTGAAGGCCACCACTGCTCGCTGTCCTATACAAGCAGATCCACACATATGAACAAACATCTAAGTGGGCAGAGCAATACACCATTCAGAGCAGCTGCTGGACCAGGTGAGGCTTAAAAAGTAACTTGATAAACCTGAAACACCAGGCACAAACCATGCCTCAATTTTCTTCTGCTTATTTCTTACCCAGACTTGATATTTTCCTCATTCCTCTCTTCTTTCCAATGGACACTGATGATGCAAGGCTCTGCCACAATCTCATTTTCAGAGATCTTCATTCTTATCTACATTCTTTTCTGCCTTGCAAATAATCAGCTGCTGAGCTCTGCTTCACAGGTGTCCACACACTACCTGAGCACTGGCCAGCCTCACTGACTTGCAGACCCTGAAGCTGCATTGCAAAGGTCTCCAATCACCCCCTTGCTGTTTAATGTTCACAAGGTTTATAAGTTTGGGGTTTTTTTTAAATTTACATTTATTAATTATCTGCAATCTCATGTACTGGTCATCCTAACATCCTCCTGGATCAGCTAAGTTGACACCAAGGTTGCAACAAGGTTGACACCAGACCTTGCAACTGCTCTCCTCTGCACACAATTTGAAGTTTGACTGTCTGGCCCACAGGAATTCCTCACCATTTCCATTTGATGTAATCACTACTGCATGACTTCCTGCCATGGTAGCACTGCAAAGCTGACTTCACCATCTGAACATCTCAGTTTTCACTGCAATCTTCATTTTTATAATTCAAACAAGGACAGCATAATCAGAAGCTTTCTTTAACTAAAAGGAGATCCCCAACACAGTTATATAATTAAAATAGTGAATGGTATCTGAAAACCTGTACATTTAAGATGGAAAGATGCATCATCTTTGTGTCTTCCTGAAGGCAACTATGGCTTCTTCCAGATCTCTAATAATGCCATGCTTTGGATGTCTGAAGACATTAATTTTCATGGACAGAAAAGTGTAAGAAACACAGGAATGATCACACTGGATCCCATCCAGTCTCAAAAAGAGAGGAACAGTCACACTGGATCCCTTCCAATGCTCTTTCCTGTCTCTCAGCCCATACAGTTACTTAGAGGACATAGTAAGGCAAAAAGTTTCAAAGAGAAAATGTCAATATCTACTCTTTCTCCTCACAGTGTCATTATATCAAAAGCTATTAGAGATTTACCTAAACCTCAGAGCACAACATTGCAAAAACCACTGCCACAGCTCAGAGGAAAACTGGAACCCTGTTTTGAATCTTGCTGAAGTCTTGGCTCCAGTGAGTTTCAATGAAGAATTAATTCCACAATGTAATTACACTCAGTGTAAATTTGCCAAGTTTTAAGTTATTTAAATATCCCCCTACCCTCTGCCATGAAAAGTTCATGACACACCTTCTCTGCAGCATTCATTATTTGACACACTTTTATCAGTTCCTCCTTGCAAGATAATTAATTCCAGATTTTCAAGACTTTTTAGATGCAGGTTTTTTTCCATGCTGTTCATCATTCTCACCCCACTGTACCACAGTCACAGGCCAGTTCCCCTGTGGGTAAGGCAAGGCAGTGGGTTGTGAAGGGAGAAACACTTGGATCATGCTCCAGCCTGGGGTTTCCCAGTGCTCCCAGTCCACAGCTCCCAGCTGCCAGTCCTGTGCAGCGCTGCCCAACTACTGACACCCATGTTTGCATCTCTCTTCTAACCCGTTTCCATCTTGAAAACTCTGAATACACACCTTTATCCCAGAGCTAGTTTTACAACCTCTTATCAGCTCCCAAACATAGAGATTAGCTATGTTAAACTGAGGAAACTCAACAGGTCTGCTTTTATAGTAAGGTGGTCCAAGGTCAGAGGTTTAAAAGGCAAATAAAAACCTATATATTGCACAGTGAACATGTTTGGAGTACTTCATACATCCAAACAAAAAAAAATATATATGCATAATTTATTTCTATATTGCTAAAAGCTTTCCTTATAATGCTTGCAATTTCAGTACCATCAATCATTGTGTCATCATTAGGACTGAGTTTTTCTGTTGGATTTTTTTCTACTTTGTATTTCCACTCTTTTTTTACTTGGATGCCTAGTTACTTACTGATGTAAATACCACATTTTTTCCAGATAGCACAACTTCTCTGGTTCTTCCCAATCAAAATTATGCTGCCCCAGAATGCTCTCTGGATTGATGCAGAAAGGTTTGAACGTCCACGTCAGTCTAAGCCTATCTCGTTTGAGAATATTAAACCCAGGAGAGTAACAGGGTTGAAGGGATTATGAAGACAAATATGTATTTTTGCTTCCTCCAAGTTAGAAAGAAGGCTTTAGCTAACAAAAGGAAGAATCCCCTTTCCACTTGTTTCTTGTTAGGAATCTGTTCCAAAACTTTCAAAAAGAAAAATAACATCATATGCACCACACTCTTAATACCCCCTTCCCTACAGCTTCTCTCCAAAAAGTGATTAAGGTAGTAGCTACTGAATAAATATTTAATATTTCTAAATACCTTAGTGGCTTGTGATTTTAAATCTGATATACACATGCAGTTTCCTTTTCTTTATGTCTTTGAAACTTCGTATCACACACACATATAAAATAAAAATAGAAGTGACTGAAACTAGAGAGAATCAAGAGCTGAAACTAGAGAGAGAAATGTAGCAGTCCAAATCTCACCAACAGCACATCTTCCCCCCAGTGACTATCAATTTACTTTTTGTTTAGGAAGCTGGAAGAAACAATCCCAGGATAGCTTCCTTTTAAATCTAAAAAGCAATGTAGTCAAGCCTCAACACCCAAAATATTTGCTGATTTCTTTAGACACGGCTAACTCCTATTCTGTTGAATAGAGTTCTGCATGAGTACAGGATTACTTAACAAATCAAATGCAAATGTTATCAGTGAGCGCCAAAGTGAAATCAGTACCCATCTCAGTAACCTGGAGGAATAAAGTCCTTCCTTTTTCAACTTGAATTTGCACTGGTATTTAGGCACATGCCTTATGTAAAGGTATCTCAGACTTCTTTTGCACAAAATTATGATACAACATACAACCACTAACTCTTTAGGCTCATAAATTCTGCACGGGCTCAAAATACCAGAGCATACTAAAGCTGTAACTTGGGTTATGATTATAGGTACTCTATAGGTACGTCCAGGTAAGACTGACCCTTGCTCTTAAACATGTGGGCAAATTCAGGAGCAGCTCTGCAAGTATTTGCTTACCAGTGAGCCACTCTTCTAACAGTTGACTAAGGGAAGGAACATGGACAACCAAGATGCAAGTAAAAATTTTTAAAAATATATATATTGACTACAGTGTTTTTATTAGGTAAAGTTCCCATTTGCCAAAAGGGCAACTTTTTGTAAGGTTAACAGCTCTTAAGAACAAAAACTGAAATGCCTTTCTTTTAAATTATATTAACTTACAAAACTGACTAGTTCTGACCCAGAAACCATCATTGTGTAGTGCTGACCTGTTCTGTAGTTTCAGGGGCACTATCAGACCATATTAAGACACACAGTGCTGGAACAGCACTTTTCTCTGTAGTTTCTAAATACCACTGGAATATCAATAATGTGTAATAACAAGCATTTATACCTTCACCATGAAAAAAGACTTGCCTTGAGTTGTATACATCAGGCTGTGTATACATTTTTACTCTTTGACCTCTGCAAGCTGTATGTCAAATAGCCCCTTTAAAAATCACAAGTTTTTGCAAAGTCAGGCACTGCATAATGGTTTATTTCAGAAGTTGCACTCTGCATACATATGTATGAAGAAATTACAGGGAAAAAAAGCAGCTCAGCTTATTTGTCTTTTGGTCACCTAATCAAAAAGGTGACTGAATTCATTTTTACCATATCCATGAAGTCATTGGAGAGCAATCACAACTGTTTTTCCATGTGATAGATGAATGACCTTTGCCATGGCCTCAGAGAAAGACAAGCCATGCTTTGTCCAGGTACACCAGGGCCATGGTTCTCTTATGCTTGCACATGTAGGGACTATCAGATGTGCTGCAGCAGTGCTTGCTCTCTTTCCTTTCTCACAGCATATCAAGGGGCTTATTTAATTTCTTTCATAGGAGACCAGGAGGACACCAGCCAGGAAAAGATGTAAGATATTAAGGATGCCTGCTATGCATGATCAGAAGGGGGTACACAAAGTATCCTTTATTTCTCAAGGGAAATCACTGCCCTAATACAACCAAAGTATTTAACACTACAACTGAAGATTCCAGAGTGGGGGACAGGCCTTGACTTACGTACATAAAACCCACACAGGCATCCCTGAAATTCAGTTCAGCAATTTTGTTTGCCAAAGAGTATCTCAGATTTGTCTGAAGCTCACTACTGTCTTTCCTCCTCCAAAACATTGTCATTTTCTGATTTCTTGTTCCCATCAGGGTCAATTCAAGGCACTTTTTTCAGGACTATTCCACCCACAACTTCACAGAGTCCTCTCTTCTTGACCTTATCTCTTTGTCAGAAAATGGCACTGCTGGCTTTCATTTAGGAGTTTGGTAAGTCACTGATGGAGCCTCCGTGGGTCCCAGAGATGTTATTACTATGGTTTACAGAGGATTTCCACACCGAAACTTGCAGGCAGGCACTGCTTTCAACCACAAGGTTTCCACAGGAAGCTGCACCTCAGCAACCTGAGTGCCTTGGGATGCTTTCTGCCCTTCACCTCCCTCCTAAAGCAGGAGTCCTGGCACACAGTGAATGCAGGGCATTGCTAACACACTGGTGGATCTTCAGCAATGGATTCAGCAGGTACTGCTCCCACCATGAGTATTTACACAGTCTCCAGCAAATCTCATTGGTAAATTCTAGAAAGATTCTCAGGTAAGTAAGTTACTTACTTATCTGGCTACCCCACCAACACAGAACTAACAGATTTTGGAAAAAGTTGGGATGCAAGCTCCTGCAAAGCTATGGGCTGCACTGGCTATCTGAAATGAGTGGAACATAACAGAATAATAGAATATATATTCATTATACATTCATTTTAAATAAGAAATAAGTATATGAATGCATAGTCAATTAATACATTACTCATAGTAGCTGGAAATAAGTATAACAATAATGGGAAGTCTCGGGTACATTTGTCAAGACATTGAGCAAGCCCAAAATATAGAGCCATAGCAAACTCAAAAATTGAACAAAATTCCTTTGTGTTTTAGAACAGGGAGGGAAGAGGGACATGGGGAACCCAGATGTAACCTTGGCACCCAAATGGCACTTGGACTACCTACAGATCCTCCTTTTAGCCTCAACCTGTTCTCTTTCAGTTACAGGCTGAACGTACTCCTGCTGTAACCTAGGCCCTGCTGTGAGAGGCAACCACAGAATCACAGAGTATCCTAAATGGGAAAGGACCCACAAGGATCATGAAGTCCAACTCACAGCCCTGCACAGGACATCCTAGGAGTCACACCCTGTGCCTGAGAGCATGGCCCAAACACTTCTTGAGCTCTGTCAGGCTGGTGCTGGGACCACTGCCCTGGGAAGCCTGTTCCTGTTCCCAACCACCCTCTGGGGGAAGAACCTTTTCCTAATATCCAACCTAAACCTCCCCTGACACAACTTCAGGCCATTCCTCTGAAGTCCTGTCACTGTCACCACAGAGAAGAGATCAGTGCCTGCTCCTCCTCTTCCCCTCACCACAAAGTTTTAGACAGCAACAAGGTCCCTGAAAGACATTAAGAGCACAACTCTGCTGCTGCTCCCTTCTCAAGTACAGGATACCAGGATCAAGACACAGGATGAAGTCTCTGGTTGTGGCTAAGAAAAAAGAGCTCCATGGGTAGAGAGTTCAGAAGAGTGAAGGAGATGGATTGCAGATCTGTGAACCTCAGCAAACAACACTTTTCTTCATTGTTCAGGAAAATTCAAGGTTGCAAAGCAGTGTTACATTGGACAACATGCAGGCTGCCTGTGTTCTCATTTATACAAACCTAATTTAGTATTACACTTCCTCTTCTTTCAGCCACTGTCTCTGTTTCTTGCAAGCAGCAATCCCAATATGGACTCAAAAAAAAAAGCAAAGCTGCTGAAAGCTCAGCTTTCTGAGTACTGTTGTGTAGTTACTTGCATCTGTAATTTGCTCTCACAGAAATAAATGCTAACATGCTTGGAAAATGTGACTTAATTTTGTGATGTGAATGAGTTCTCCTGTGTAAATCTCTCTATACAATTTTCTGTTATTCTTTCTAAAAAAACAGAAATTACTACTGCATTCTAGTTGCAGTTCCAGAGTGAATACTGAGATTTACACTCTGAGTTTTACCACAGCATGACACACGGGAAATGCTCTAACTCCCCTCCCTCATTTACTAACAGAAGTGCTTTGTTCTCATTACATTTAGCAGTTAAGATGGATGCATTTACTAAACATGAAATAAAGAATTGAAACACTGAATAGTGAACAGACATATTTCCACATATTTCACAAACCCATCTAAGAAATCCTTGGTCATTGGTGCAGAAGGCTTTGACTTGTTACTCATCACAACTTTATCTCATAAGACTCATCACAACTTTATCTCATAAGAAGAAAATCAAGGAAGGTGATTTATCCCCAGACTCTCACCTCTCTAGCACCCAACCCCAGGCAAGTTGATGGCAAGCCACTGCTTTACATACATCTTCCTTTTTGTGTTCCAAAGAAAGAAAAAGGAAAATCAGAAAAAATTAAAAACAAAAATAAATTATTCATTAAAGAAAAAAACTACACTACAAGTAATTATAAATATATATTAATTTCAGAAAGCAATACTAGAGAAGGACAACTTTATGAAGCAACAGCATCTGAGATTTTGCCTTCCTAAAGCAACTAACACAGGAAGTATTTCACCTGTTTCCTATCTGCATGCATGTATAGGTCCTGCTATTTGGCATGGGGATGCAGCTTAGATAAAATGGTTTCTCAAATCACATACCACATATCAATATTGCAAAAGCCATGGAAATTACAGGTTCCACACACCCATCTACCCACATATCATTCAGATAAGATATGCTGTAGCCCTGGTCCCCTTCAGATTGAGGCCACTGTGCAGGATCATTTGCATTGCTATTCTGTATAAGACAGTAGCAACATCTCAATGCAAATGTTTCTATGTAATAAAGAGAGTAATTACCAACAGCATCATGGCACCATATCCTTTTGTTGTACTTACTTTAGTACATGAGGAAATAAAATAAGTGTGACTCGCCAGAAGTCAGCTAGGCAGCAGTGAGAACTGAATGCAGATCTCCAGGTTGTGAATTACCCATAATATCAAACTACCCTTTTAAGAAAGTAGAAAATCTTTAAGAACATTATGGTTTTTTTCCCTTCTGATGATTAAATAGATTCTGCATTCTCTTTTTCTTGCTTTCATAGGTCACCAGGCTACACAAACAGCTTATTCTATATGTGTAGAAAAGGCAGTTGAAAAACACCTGTTCACTTTGGCGGGGCTGAAATTGTACATCTTTTTTAAGTACAAAGGCTGACAATTCCTCCAGCTCCCTGATTATCTTTATGATCTACATGTTCATTTTGATTAATACCTGACAATGCTTTTCTGTAGTCCTGGCAAGGTTAGTTGCATATCATTACCAGCTCATTCATGTTTTTGTCCAGGAAAAGCTATAGGAGCAAATACATTTGTGATATTCACATCTTCTCTGAAGAAGAAAGAACCTGTACCAAGAGGTTGCATTCAATCATCTCCTCCATAGAGAGTAATGTTAAATACTGAGATGTGGTAAACATCACAGTCAGACAACAAAATATTAAAACAATAGGAAAAATCATCTTTACTCATGTCTTTTATGCAATAACATACCTACTGCAGTTTAAGGAGATAAAAAATGTGTGAATAATTGGGATTAAGCCTGTGAAATATAATTGAAAAGAACCAGAGGCCAAAGGCAAACAGATAGCAGCAATCACTAGTAGAGATTGGAGAACCTCAAGTGTACATCATCATTTAAATTCATAGTGAGCCCCATCCTGCAGTGCACTTAGGGAGAGTCACCTCACCTTAAAGAGGATGTATCAGGCAGACAGTGAGGGTGAACAGATCTGTTGAAACACTTCTGTATATTGAAAGTCCATGAAAACGTGTTCCCTCCAGGAGAGAGAATAGATTTCCATATAATCATAAATAGCAGATACACGGCAATACAAAGGTTTCTCTTTTAATAAAATAGGAGAAATAGATACCCCAGGATAACCATTGAGCAGCAGATTTAAAAGAAATTGAATAAAGCAGTCCTTTTCTACCTGGCACATCACTCCCATATGGAACTGACTGCTCCAGCACGCTCTACAGGGCAACAGTAAGATAGCTGCAAAAAGGGATCTACAGAAAAAGAACGTCCAGACACATGTTGGACCAGACATAAAAACTTATGCCTCTCACTTTAGAAACTAAGAGGCTCTGTGAAGGACAGAGGAACATTATACCCAACTTGTGCTGGGTTTTTCCCCTAATTATCCATCCACAGGTGGTGGGTGATGCAGCACAGACAGGCTGTGCTGCTGAGATGAATGGTTCCAGCAGGGCACTACAGCTCTTGTGGTGGAGTTCTCAGATCTCCTGGCTTCTCTGCTCTACCGAATCTGCTTCCAGCCATGGGCACAGTGCAGAAGCTGCTGTCAGCACTGGCTCATATTCTCCTTAAAATGGATAAAGATCAACTGCCATTGATCAGCCAGTCTCATCAAGAAGCCTGCAGCCCCCAGCTGAATCACTGCTAATTGCATCTCAGGTACTGTCTGGAGTGCAAAAGAACATTGTCACCTCAGCCCTCTTTCATCATCTCTCCTTATCAGTCAGCATGTATGAGGTCAATGGTGAAAAGAAAGCCAGGTGGTTCTGTGGACACTGATGTCAAAGGACACAGTTTAAGGAGAAGGAAAAACAGCAGTCTGTTTTCTCCAGGTTTTCTCCATGAGTAAATAATTTCTCCCTTCTCCTTGAAGATGATGCAATTCAAACTTTCAGTCTTCCAAGAAGTGGAGAGTTGAAGGGACATATGCTATACATGTCATTTTGGGCCCAGTTGTTTCATTAAGCAAGTAGACAAATCATTCGAGTTGGGCACAGGAATTCCTGCTCCATTTGTCTGATTTTTGTTTATGTATCCAAAGCACTAGCATGGGTATCTCTGGCAAATGAAGGAGAATATAAATTAAAGCACGTATTCATCACACATTTATCTGCAATCTAAACTAGCAGGTATTTTCATTCTATATATGAACATATTCTTGAAGCTGCAAGATAGTAATTTAAAAGATAAGCAATTCAAAGCTTCCACAGATGACACTGCAGGTAATGAGCATTTTTTCCCCTGACATCTTGTGTTTCATCTTACCTCACAACTAAATTATTTAGTGCATTTTTAAATCTATATATAAGCATTCTAAACACTAAGCTGTGTATGACCTACTTATTTTGAGTTTTCAATTAAAAAATAGGTATTCCAGGAAAAAATATTTCCTATGCAACCATCAACTGAAGGAAGTCGATTTAATCCACGAAACAAAGACTTGTGAAGGTGAGACACATGCACCAGTAAGCACGAGAAATCTTTTGAACTGCAGTTCTAATTCAGAGAAATGAGTTCTCAATTAGAAAACAACATTTCCCATGTGACTCTCGCAGTCACTAAAGCACATGACAGCTTCAGCCGCTGTCAGTGTGGAGGCTGTGACAGGTCACCCTGCAAAGGATCTTGAAAGTGCAGCTCATCTATAATTGGCTTGATTGTGGGGATTTGCATATACATAAAACACGGGCTGATGTGAAGACTTCATCAGCATGAAATGGAGGTGGTTGCATTCTCCATGCATGACCAAAGCTGGAAGGACAATCAAATGAGAGTTTTTAACACTTTAATCACCTCTGCTGAATGCATGAATAGACTGATAGGACAAGAATGGAAGTTGAATTATCTGCAGGTTTTACTAGCACTAGATGTTTACCCTGTCTGTGCCCTTGTTTCCTCCTACTAAAATAAAACTAAAAACCAGCTGAGCCAATCATAAAGAATTTTAAGTCTGTTGTAAAAGAGACCAAGTGGTTAACTTTCAAGAGGCTTCTAGAAGACCCTTTGAAGTCTGCAGAGAAAGTCTCCATCCATGGCAGCACCTCTGAAAGCACACCTGTGGGACAGGGAGAATGGCCACTCTGGAGGGAAAATAACCCAAGGGACTTGTCAGAAGATTGGGACATAAAGAAGAAGGAGAAAAGGTAGTGAAATACAATTAACTCTCTCCTCCCTGCTGAGCCCCAAGAGGGCTCAGGATAAGTCCCACTTTGGCTTTGAAATGCTCACACACAGGATGGCTGGCAAAGGTAGTCCCATGTACGATGAAGGCAAAGCGTGCTGCTTAAAACAAAGAATTTAGAAAACTGGTAAGACTTTATATTGGGGTTTGAGCAGGCAACACTGAGGAAGGTACCATTATCTCAAGCAGGCATTTGGAGCCCTGCAAGGAGTGCAGAAGAATGCAACTACGACATGGAGAAGAATTCTCCCCTTGTTGCTTTACACAATCCACTGGCATGGCTTTTTCACCTCCTGGAGATCCACAAGCCTTCACATCCCCATGCAAATGTACTTTATTCCTGCACATAGAGCACGAGTTCAAGAATCTCTGCATCTGGCTGCCTGTGCCCACACTGTGAGCTGCTGAGGGCAGAACTATGAAAAAAGAGGATTTATAATATTTTTAGAATATATAGCTTCGTTCAATTTTGTTTGCCAATCTCTTTTACATTTTACTCGAAATCATAAAACACACATCACAGAGGGGAGGACAACTAAGTAAAATGAAAACTATAACTATGACCAAGTTCAAAAGAGTTTGATTTTGTAAAATTAAGACAGAAACCTAAAAGCACAGTCCTGGGTTTTCCTGGTAAGAAAGTGAATGATTTTCCAGGCTGCACTGGATTTAAGATTTTAACAAAAATATGCCAGAAAGCAGGAACAAGGTTACAGCCAGGTACATTTAAGTTTTTATGCAGGCAAAAGAAAGCTATAATATATTACAAAAGATTTGTCTAGAATGTTTAAAATGGAGAGCATGCATTTATCAGATATTGAAGTATGATTTCCAGCCTTCACTTCAAAAACAAAATGGTAAAGCATTTCCAAAATGTCTCACAACTTACATCTACCAAGAAACAAAAGATGAAACCACATAAAGGTTTCACACTCTTTCACTGCATCTTGGAATCAAAAAGAATGGGAAGTTATTGTAGAAATACATTTGCATGAGTAATAAAAATAAATGCTTTAAATAAACTTTCTTGAGTCAATGGCTTCAGAAACGTGAAGTTACATTGACACTTGAGAAATTGTTTGACCTCCCCCATTCCTGTGCAAGACTAAAATAGAAGCTTACGGATTCAGAGTTGTCTCAGAAACGTTATTTTGCCCATATAATTTCTGCCTTTTCATTGCAATGCAATAAAAATGACTCTTTATCTATTAGATAGAAAAGTATCTAATAATAATAAACAAATAGAAATACGAGATTGTAACCTAATAAAAAAATTTGACAGAAAAAAGGTGTAAAAGTATTTCAGATAGTCATTAACCCTTCTTACAAGTCACTGCAATAAAGTGTTAAAATGGGATCACATGATGCAATTTTCCATGGTGAAGAACTGCAGCCCTGCCAGCACCTTTTGCAGACAGAGAGGACCATGGAGTCAAAATGAAGCCCAGGAATTTTGCAGGGAGAAAAGATTCAACCTTATTTTTATTAAAAAATAAGCCTGCACGGTGTGCACCTAAAGTGCTAAGATTGCTTCAGTGGATGTTCAAAACTACAGTCTCACCTCCCCCCTGAAGCACTGAGCTGGGAGCAGCTCTGGGTCCCCTTCCCCACAGTGACAACCGGGGTCTGCCCCACACAAAGGCCTCCCAGTGAGCCAGGCAAACACTGCCACGTGCCTCTGCTGCCTGCTGGAGTGTGCCCACGTGGCCGTTCTGCTGGGAATTTAAATGAAGTTGGAAGTTTAGTGCACTGCCTGTGCCTGCAGTGGCTGTGGAACAGCAGATTCCAGGGTCAGATTAGGGCACAGGGCTGGCAGTGCCAGCTGACAGGCTCTGGCACAGCAGCAGGGATGGCTGGGATGGCAGGGCTCACTTGCACCAGGCACCTGGAACAAGGCACCAGGTTCTGCTCCCTCAGCACTACCCAGGGTTCAGGTCCTGTTTTGTGCCAGGGTATTGAACCTATACACAACATTTGTTCCTCATCCTTCAGCGTAGCCCTGATGCTCCCAGCCTGTGACCTGGGGGAAGAAGGGCAGCACACACAGACACAAAATAATGCCACCATCAGGCCAGGGGGGACCAAAGGAGCCCGAGCACCACGTAGCATGAGATGGCCAGAGAGCTACAGCAGGACAGTCCTGCTCCTGGTGGTGTTTGCCACATAGGCAGTGCCAGAAAGAATTGAGCATAAATTTGCACTGTTATCATGGAAATTTCCCACAGCAGCTTTTACCACAGGGTAACAATAGGGTCCTGTGAGAAATTAAAGCTTATTTGAACTGGGTGATTTGCCAGCTCAGAACACAATGGCCCCTCTTCAGCAAAGGGGAGGTGTAATTTGATGTTTTTGCAGCCAGGAAGGATGGTCTGTGGCTTACACAGCCCCTGTGTAACTGAAGGCATGACTGCCAGGGGATGCAAACAGCCCGGCAGGAGCACAAAGCTCCCTCCATCACACACAAGGAGCAACCCCGAGCCACAGGCTGGACAAACAACAGCTTCTGCTTGGAAACAAAGCCGCCTTCATTGCCCAAAAGTGACAGCTCCTTGTGACCCAGCACAGGTTTCTCCCTGCCTGTCACATGAGGCACAGCCCCAGAGTGCCCACTGTTAGCACGACCTTTCCCAAACAGAAGCCCAGTCAAATTGCTGCGTGCCCAGGTCGGCTGCCTTTGCTGAGGGCATGGGGAAAACAAGGAAAGCACCAGCTCCCAGTCCCACCATGGGTGTCTGATATCACTGGTGGGATTTGCCCAGTGCTGCTCCCTCCCAGCTACAGCTTTTGGGAGATGCACCATGGAATAAAAGTGCAGACAAAAGCATGGAGGAGTTGCACAGTGAAGTGAATGAGGATCACAGTTGCTTCCCTGAAGTGTTGTTTAGAGCAAAGGTCAGGAGAAGAGCAGGAAAAACTTTGCAGCATCTTTTCCTCTAAAATCGTCCTCAGAAAAAAATCCCCCACTGTCAGAAATGCCATGCTCGCTGGAAAATGAGACGATGAAGAACACCATGGGTATTGAAACCAAATAACCCAAAGCTCAGGTCATGTTGGAGGAGTCCCAGCTTCTCCAGGAGCTAAGAGAGGACCTAGGGAATCAACACACAATTTCTCTAATTACTTTTCTGCCCTTTGGTTTTTCCTTGTTCTTTTCACTAGCAAGAAGTCTCCAAGACTGCTGTTTGTACACCAAATAAATTATTTTTGCATATCTTGTATTTGTTTCTATTTCTCCTGGAAGAACTGGCTTTGCTTTCCCCATTTGAGAGGTAACAGAGGCAGAGAAAGGTCCGTGACCTGAGGGGCAAGTCCACCACAGAAGGGGCAATGCAGCAAGAACAGGTGATTGCTTAAATTCAGCTCACACATACACCAGACATTAATTCAGCAGAACTAAAACTCATGGGAATTCTTATCAACAGCAACCAAAACCTCTCTTACATCATTTGGATTGACACTAATGGACTCAAAACTGAGCTGAGGCTAACCAAGGTTTTTCAGTTCTTTTCTGACAAGCCCAAACCTGATTTATTCAAACTGTGCTACGTCTGGATTCTGTACTGAAATAATACAAAAACTTCAAATTCAAGAGAACTTAAATTTGTGTTTATTCAGTTCCAGGAGGAAACATAGCAGATGAGCATATACACAGTTGAAAAAGCTTAATTTCCAGGTAAAGGCTGTTCACCTCTTCAGCTGGCTCTGCTCAGAAGTCCTTGTGAACTACCTGATGTGTGACACAGCCTGCACCACAGTCTACCTAAAACAGCATCTCCAACTCACTTCCAGGTGAAAGGTCCTTTCATCAATACAGCTCTTGCCCACCAAGGAAACCAACAGAAAACAAGTTAACTTGCAAGTTAGGAATTTGGAAAGAATACAAAGCCAGGCATGGGTTTCTCGAAGTTGGTGGCAGTGCCAGCAGCACCACTGAGCAGCGACCTTGACAGGCACTCCATACCTGCACCTGCAGTTGAACATGCATGACTTCCACAGAAGTCAATCATTCTAAGACAAAACATGCAGTGTCTCTGTTCTTCAGCTGCTGTTTTGCTTTATAGCATTTACACACAGTACACACCCCACCCCAGAAAAAAATCCATTCTCCATTAGCAAGAAGGTGATGCATGGAAGAGAATCACCATCTTTGGTCCTGCTTTTCACCTGGGTTATCTAGTGCTGCAATTTTAAATTTTACCTGTGTAAGCCTGATTTAACTAAATATTATCATAGAAGTCACAGCTCAAGATTTCTGCCATGGATTTTAATTACATTGCTGTGATTTACTAGACATTGCTATGAATTCTTTATAGCAGTTAATTGTCATGGTGATACTTAATCTTTTTTTGGGTGGTACTTCAATTATTTTCAATACTTTAACATAATAGATATTCAAATAGCCAATAATAAGCCAAGTAGCAGTAAAACTCTTGCCAAACCAAACAACTTTTCGTCTTAAGCCAAAAATCTACTTGGTCTCAATAATTTACTACAATGTTCATACAAGTTCAGTATTCTTCCATCAACTTTCAGTTGTGTTGTTTGATTATTTTTAGTTTATTCCTTCAGGGAGAAAGAGGTTTCATCAAATTCAACAGTAGCTGAAATGATATGGAATTAACATCTTTTGAATTTCCAAGTACTAAAAGGTGAAATAATATTTATACTTTGTGTGGCTGCCTGATTTTTCACATTAGCATATCTGTGGTTTTTATCAATTTTTCTATTGTGCTCATTTTGCAAACATTCTACGCTTAGTTTGTAAACAGAAGTAATTAGCTGACAACAAACATGAATGAGGTTAAACATGCATGAAATTATTTTCAAGATTGGGACCCAAATTAGTTAAGCTAAATTCAGGTCATTGTTAATAAAATTTTAAAACCCCACTATTTTTATGGATGTCTTTGAAATAAACTCACTTCTCTTTGATCTTCTTTGTTCTTTTCACCCTACTGCTTTACTGGTGACACTCAAAAGCCCAAGTCTGCATTTTTTTTAGATAGCAACACTGTAAAATTTATCTACAGCTTTCTAAACTGAAAATAAAATTATTAAAATGGTGTCTCAGAACTTACTGCCCTCTCTTCCGCATACAACAGTAAAAAGCTTTTCCTTGGAGTAACAATACAAAAGCATTACAAATTTTTATTTCATCAAGTTGGCAGCTGCATATATGTCTCTAAACTGGTTAGGAAAGAAGACTGTAGGGAAAGTGGTAGCAATATATTCCTTCACTGTATATGACAATACTTCATTACAGCAGGACAATGCTCTTGTATTTGCACATATATCACTTCTCTCAAATTTCTATCCCTCTTTTAAGACAACTATTTTGTTCACATGTTTATTATACCTCGGGTATAATAAACCTTATTACCTTGGGTATTGAACAGCATTGCTTAATTTATGTTTGCCTAGGTCTGTAAATAAGCAAAAAAATTTTAAAAGTTGTATTTACAGTAACATGATGATTGAATTTACTCTTTCTGCTACTAAGCACAGCTTGTGAGATCCAACATTTCTCTTCCTACTGACCACAAAGATAGTTGTGCTCCAAAGCTCATGCCCATTCAAAAATAAATTGATTATAAGAAATTACAACGTGGTTATTAAGTCTTCCTTTCTATAAGAAAGGGAAAAACATAGGCATATCAGGGCTGAAAGAACCACACAGGCAATCATGTGCAGTACTCCACAGCCAGAAGTATCTATGCAATAGGTAGTTTATAAGAGAAGTCTACAAAATACTTATTCCACTCCCTTGCTCATTACTTTACTGTAAGCTTTTTAACCTTTTGGTCTGTTTTAAACTGTCACCTTCAAATGTAATTTTAAAAAAATCCTACAGAATCCTACAGAATGAGGAACACTAAGTCAAAGCAGATCTTACCCTCATTATCTCTGTAACACTACCATGTCTCCTCTTACACCTCACACAGTTCAAACATAAAGAAACCATTTTTAATATGTGTTTTAGAGGAAATGTCCTCTTAGGAAGGAAGTCAGATGACCAGGTGGGTGAAGGGACTCTTCACACTTCTTTTCCTGTGCTACTCTTGCACCTGCACCCCTTTTGCCCTGCATCAGCATTGACAGAGCACAGGTATCTTCCCTCACAGAAAAGACAGGGCTCACACAACATTAGAAAATCCATAAGAACACAGCTATTAAAAAGTACATTTTATTACTAAAGGCATTGGGGTGAATATAAAAGAAAACGAGCATACACGTAATTAAAAGGCTTCCCCTCATTCATGAGGTTTGAAAGCAAGAAAAAGCACCTTCCTCAAGGCTAGGAAACATGTTTTATGGAAGGTAATTGTGGAGAGAAGCACCACGTGCTCCTTGCTGAAAGCTGGTAGTGTTAACTGGGGGTAGATCCAGAGGCTGTGACAACTCTCCACAGCCAAAGCAAACACTTGAGGATTTCTGGTGTGGCCTGTGCACAGGTTGTGCTGACAGAGTCTTCTGGCCTATTTCCTCCCAAAGCCAATCCCACTTCAAGCTCTTTGCATATTTGAAAAACTACAGGCTTATTGTACATCACACATTGCTTTCACCACCCAATTTCCAACCAAACTTGAAAATAAATTTTCACATAGCACCACATATGACTGGTACGCTGGTATTTAAAATTGGAGTCTCTAGTGTTTTTAAGCAGTTTTAAAAGCAGCAAACTTGCACAGGAAACTCTTTAAATATAGTATAGGTGCCACTGAAGAGCCCTTTATGTTTATCCTTGTGCTTCAAATTCACACCAAGAAGTGCTTCATGGCAGCCACTTTTGTTTTGGTCCAATCTGGCAAAACTCTGGTGTTACTCAATTTAGTGTGAATTCTAGAGCTGGTCAGAGAGTGTTCTGCCAGCTGGGGAAAGCAAAAACAAACCCCTTTATTTTCAGCTGAAACCAGAAAGCCTAAGAAATGTTTATTTGGGTGGGGGAAAAAAAAAAGAAATCCCCACTTTTTTTTTTTTAACCTTATACAGCTTGACATTTCAGCAGGGCCACGTTGTGCCCCACACCAGGGTGTGAGGCTGTCACATTTGCGCACGTGGAGACAAGCCCAGCTGGTTCCCAGCCATCACAGCGCTGCTCCATGGAAGTCTGAGGTATGCAATGACTGCCTCTGGCAGCTCCACAGGAGAGACCTTCACATTTGAAAGCCATCAGGCTGCATTCCCTAAGATTTGATAGGCAGGGAAGCCTGCAGAGGAGTTCAGCTGGAGATTTGCTCTTCCTCCCTTAAACTGGTGGGAATGCACTCCAGTGGGAGCCTCACCCTCCGAACAGGGAACTGGAGGCCAGTTCTACCTGGCCACTGGAGTTCTCCTCCTGGATGGTGGTGGGAGGCTCTGGAGTGGGGTCCAGAGAAGGCAGACACACAGGAGGCATCACCCTGCTGCTCAACACAGCACTCCAACCTCTCCACCACCAGCCTCCATTTAAAGCTTAACACTCACTTTTAAACAGTTTTTTCTCCCCTAACATACATAATTTTGAAAAGCACAAAGCCATTTGCAAACGTTTGTTTCTTTTTTTCATATTTCTCTTTTCATCGTTGCAATTTAACAGGAGGGTGGGCAGCAGGATTGCCTGCAGGTGGGAGGGGAGGAGGAGCAGCAACCACTTTGTCTTTTGCGAGCACTCCCTGATTGTGTCCACCCCACACTGGGACGTCAAGGCCAGTGATAGAGATGCAGCTGGACAGGTTTCTCCAGGGGCTCGGGGCTGCACGCAGCGTTCAGCAGCCTGTGAGAGGAAATCAATGACAGCTCTCCCTGCACTGGGCCCTGCCACATTTCCCTCCATGGCCTCTGTACTCATGCAAAGAGTGCAGTCCTTTGTGCCACCACCCCCAGCGAAAGCCATTACAGCAGCTGAACTGTGGAAGGTGACATCGATAACTAAAGCTACAGAAACAGCTTCCACAGCTTGGTGAGAGCAATACAGGCAAGCAAAATATTACAGCTAAGCCCCATTTCATCACTCTTGATACAGAATGGTGCCTGGGCTCTTCTAGCATTAAACACTGGATGCATTGATACATTTTCATGTTGCTAAACCATCAGATGTGCCTGAAACCCAAAATACCCTTTCTAGTGGCAGAAACCCAGCAGCCATCACACAGGTCTCCCTGTCATGCTGTAGCCTTTAGATAGTGGACTGTGAAATGCCAAAACCCATCCCTCTTATTCTTTCCATCACTATTTCCTGTAGAGTGGCTTTATCTGCTGGGACAGCATGGTATTTTTTCCTGAAGACACTAATATTGTTTACTCTGTCTCCTTTTGAAAATAGTTTCTTTCCATTATGCATTTTTATTGACATTATTATCTTATTATAGACATCATATGGCAAATAATAGTATTTTTCTTGGCTTTTTTTTTTTTGCAAATCATTTTTTTTGTCTACATAATGTAGGTTTTCCAAATTCATTTAACCCTTCTCTAATTTTTCAGTAAGCTCTGGCATTGGTACTTCTGCATATTCCCTGTAGCATAGCTGGTGCAAAAAGGCACAATACCAGCAAAAACTTGTTTAAATATATACTCCTGTTAAATTTTTCTTTGCCTGTTTGTAACTAGAAAGCAAGAAGAGTCAGGAGCCACCATGGCTGGGATGATCTGACGAGACCAAAGCCAGCTGGCTACGGGGCAGTCACAGATGCAGGCATAGGACATGCAGCAGGAACATCCCAGTCTCTTTTTTACATGGGACATTCAAGCAAGACACTTCTTTCCAGCGAGTTTCCTTCTCGAAGTGCTAAACTAATTGAGAGGAATAGAACAAAGCATAAGGAGAAGATAGCTTGGGCTCCAGCCCCACTGCAGATGGGATGGCCTGGAAAGCAGTGGATGAAGCCCAGGAAAAATAATCCCCCTTGGGGCAGTGGCCCTGGAAAGCCAGTGGAGGAGCCAGGATGCTCACAAAGGCTGAGGTTTGGCAAGGCAGGATGGGTGTTCAGCCTCATCAATGGATTGATTTTATATTCTCCAAAGAGATGATGCACTTGACTGCAGAGAGAAGAAAAACCATGGCCCAGTAACAGCCAGGCCCTGGTCTGTCCTGTATTTTATCTGCTGGACTTCTTTAGTTGAACTTAACCCTGTTATTGTAAACTTGCAGATTTAAAGGCAGTCATCTGCTAATATGTAACAATTATAGTTCAACTATTTGTGAAGTCTTATTAAAAAAAAAAAAAAGTAAAATATAAGCTTCTTTTAGTGCTAAGAAAAAAAAAAAAAAAAAGTCCAGCAAAAAGAGTAACCCAGCAATATCTAATGATCCAAGAGGATGAGGATAAAGAAGTTATCAGTTGGGAGATGAAAGCATTAAGCAGTGAAAACAAACTATAAACTTACTTCATTATTGTGGACATACAGACCAAAGCCAGGTCTTGGTACAATGAACACCACAATCTCTGGAATTAGGAGCAGAAACATTCAGTTTTAAATCGAAATGCTAATATTTCACTTCTCCATGCAGGTGTTTTGCCTTCCAGGCTTCACCCTACTTTCATTTTGTCTTTGAAAGGACAGACATGCTAAAGCAGAAAGCTTTTCTGCATGGACAACTTCAAAACATACTTGTTCAATGGTCCCATTATGCAAAACTTTGGAAAACTCCTTTCCTTGCCAGCAGATGCTGGTAGCATTTAACCTCTCCACTGCCACAAACCATTCCCAGGCACATCAAGGGACTGCTCCCAGCCACCCTGCACCAGTCCTCACTCACAACACCTCCCATTACAGTGCAGCAGTAAAATCCAATGCATTTTGACTTACCCTGCGGTTATTCCAGAAAAACAAAATTTAAAATGTGTCTCAAACTCTTTATAGATCTGGTATCAAAGTAATTCACAGCCCATTATGAAAGCATGCATTTTAAGACCTGAATCAAGCTATTTTATGCACGTCCAAAGCCTTCATTCCCACCTCAGAGAGCTTTTAGCTTTCCTGGTACCCAGTCAGGCTCCTGCAAGCAGCCACTGCCTCCAAGCCCGGTGCTGGGCACTCTCCAGCTCAGGGAACATTGGGTTTCACTGCTGAGTGCTCAGCACAGGGCCAGCAGCCACCCCAGCCCTGCCTGCCACTGCCACGCTCCTGGCAGAGGAAACCAGCAGGTACTTGGAAAATATAAATAATCGTTTTCATTCAACCCAAATGCTGCTTTGCAACATCACCGCCTTGAATAATATGTCCTAGTGTGCCACTTTGTTCTTCTCTCTTACATTATTTATCCTGTAAAGAGTTCTGCTGTGGGAGATGCAGAAAGCTGCAGTCAAATACAAAGCACAATCAAATAACTGCATTTCTCAAGGGGGAGATGTCAGAGATGCAATTCTAACAGGACCTGGTCATTTTTTAAATTCTGGGTTTTTTCAATCAATATAATCTGGTACAATATTTCAGTAGAAAATTCAAATAAATAAATTGGGATTAAGATGAAAGGACTTTTGTTTTCTTTACACAAATTTCATTTAATAGTTTCAGAATTTGCAATCAGAGAGTAAAGATGGGTTTTATATGGTTAGGTCCTCAAACTATGATGCATTGTTTGAACAGCACAAAGATTTGAAAGCAATTATGTTGCCTATCACTTTGTATTTAATGGAGTACAGCAGCAGGGACCAAACAGAAGATATTTGCCCACTGGTAGTAAATGGTTGAACTTTAATATTTGTTTGTCTGGATGATCCTTTCTTTGCAAGCTCTTGGTGCAATCCACTGTGGGCAATTACACCTTCAGTATCTGGCAGAATGAGAAATATCTGTGTTGGAAATGAAAAGCAGCCAGTAGGGAAGAAGAAAAAGATGCAGCACTTACAAAACTATTAAGGCCATCTAACAAAAAAAATGGGAAAATCTTTGTAAGCCAACAGCCATAGCAACTCCTTTCAAGTGTTCCTTTCAGTCCTTTACAATATCAAAAATTAGGTGACATGGTACCACAAAAACTAAAATCTCACCAAAATAAATACCTTGGGAAAAAAGCAAGTAGTTATATTAAATGTGAGTGAACCAAGCAAGTTCTTTAATAGAACTCTGGAAAGTAAAGGTTGTCTGTAAAAATGAAAGCAACACAGATCAGCAGTAAGCAATGCTGTGTTATCCATCATTTTATGGTTATGTGGACCATAAACACTTTAAAGAAAGAGTATAAATGCCTGGTGAGATGTCCATGAAAAGGGAAAAAGGCTCCATTGCTGGAAGGAGCTAGGGGAGGTGCTCTGGGCAGTTTAGAAATGAAGATGTGGAGTTTTTTAATTTGGTTCCGACACTGGATTAATGACACCTAATTTTAGCCATATATATGCTTGACATTTGTTCTGCAGTAATGATTGATGCTTCCTCTAGAATCAGCAATAAGTGACAGGCACTTTCAGCTGGTCATTCACTGGATCCTAAAATAGTTTATAAAACAGGAATCTCCAGGGATGATTCCATCCACATCCACTGACTAGAAGTGAACTTAGCAGCTGAAGTTAAATGAAATAAATTCTGCTTGAATTTACCAATCACAGCACAGGAATATCTGCCAACCACAGAATAAGAAATAAAGCTGACGAAAGGAGTTATAGTGAAAAAGCCACATTTTTGGGCATGCTTCATCTTCTAATAATTAGGATTTTTGGATTCATGCAACTGCACTCCGAGTAGAAAAAACACGTGACTTCTTTCTTTTAAATTGTCTATGTTTATAGTTTTCATCCTCAAAATGTAAGCAGTTCCTAAAGGCATCATATTATGCAGCACTCTTTCTTCCCAAATTTGGTTTCATCTGGCAATGTGAATTGTGCTCCTTTACTGGCAGTAGATCCCCACTTCCTTGGGAAACCTTAAAAAATCCCCTCTCGTGCACTCACTCTTCCTAATGGAACACAATGCATAAATGTAAAGGTGTCTGCTTAGTCCACTAGTGCAACTTCTGACAAATTACAGTGGCAGAATTAACAGATCTAAAGAAATTACAGAAATATTAAATGTATCACTAAAAGAACACTATGTCCAAGTACCAATACTTTAACTTTTTAATCACACAGTTTATGTAAAAGGTCATAGCAAAGATAAAAAAATAAGTAACACAATCAGATAACTCATAGTGAGATATCTATTTTAAATGTCTAGAGCTACAGAATTATAAAGAAAGCTATAAAGCTTGTAGGAATACATAACTTACTTCTATGCAACTAAGATGTATATACTGAAGAATGTAACAGACTGCAATTTCAGGAAGCTGCTTCTCTAGAGATGTCCATGCAAAAGTCTCATATACATGCAAAGCAACACAAAACTCTTCATTTTTCTTTCTTTATGTAACTTTAGGTCAGACAGATTTTCTTTTTTTGTTTGTGCATTTTTTTCTTAAAAAAACACTACAGCTTTACATTCATATTTTCTGAAATGCAAGAGGGCTGAAAGATTAACAGATTAAGCAAAATAAAAGGAAGGATTAAGACAAAAGAGAAGAAACAATCAACAACAATACTGTGAAGTGAGAGATTGTTCCATCCAATACTAGCAATGGTAAACATTCACCATCCATAAAAGAACTCCTGGGACCTACTAACACTGCACTATTGGAAAATTAATGGGCTTTGCAGAGACCTCTCATCTGCAAGGATCTTCATTCCACAAACAAGACACACCATGCAAACTCGAAATTCTCATTGTATAATCTGTGGCAGAGAAGACCTTTATGGATTTTTTTTTAAATATACATAATATGTTTTACAGAATACACCGTAGGCATATTTCTTCAAAATGCCATCGACCAATGCTGAAAATTCACCATCTTGAAAAAGAAAGCCAGGCATATATAAGGAAAGAAAAACAATTTCCCATAAAAAGATTACAGGCAGTAAAATATGTATATAAACTGGAAGCCAGTTATACCCTTCTGAGGAAAGGCTGAATCCTGCAGTTGGGTAATGTCCATCCCCCCGAGCCCCCAGGAGCACCCCCAGCCAGAGCAGCCTGGCATGGGGACCGAGTTAAACATGCCCAGCAGCATTCTTCGAGTGCAGTGAGATGTGGCCAGATGGCTTGAAGGCATGTCTAGAATCCAGCAATTCTGCTGGAACCAGGAAATGCCCTCTTCTGAGTAGTACATAGTGATCTCAGTGAATCCACAGAGAAGCAGGACTGCTGGAATATAAAAAAAAGCCTTTCCCAGCAGTTATTATCCTGTAATAGAATGCATTTTTTT
Source organism: Vidua macroura (assembly GCF_024509145.1). NCBI lineage: Eukaryota > Metazoa > Chordata > Aves > Passeriformes > Viduidae > Vidua > Vidua macroura. The sequence goes on from NC_071571.1 coordinate 10,347,158, forward strand.
CCACACTTTGGAAAGTACTCCCTATTCAGGGAAGCAGTATGGCAGCTGCTATTAAAATTTGACCCCTGTGATATTAAGATAATAGCTTTTGACATAGCCATACTAAATGTCATTCCTCATTCTTCCATGTCACTACCAGTAAATCAATACCAGAAAATAATTCATTGCTGGCAGAAAAGTTCTCCTGTCTTTTTACTGACATAAATTAACGAGCTACATAACGTGAAATTATCTGAAGTCAACTGCTATTTGCATTAGTCCTACAGAGGTCACTAAGCAGACGGAATGCATACCTGGCAAAGTCCCATACCAATGGCAAAATTTAGTTTACATGTAAAATATAAAGCAGGCTATTTTTATTACCAGGAGTTTTACATTCCTCGTCTGCTTCAACGGGCTGGTCCTGCTCTGGCCTCACCAGGGTTATACTGACACTGCTGCAGTCAACAGAGTGATGTGAAAGAAATAAAAAAACACATAAAATTGATAGCTAAGAGCTAAAGCTTGGGGGGGAAAAAACAACAACAAATAAAACAAATAAATCAACCAGAAAACTCCAATAATGTTGCAAAGGACTGGCAGCATTCTGCTGAATTAGAGCTGCAGCTCCCACTTGCAGCTTGGCTGTCCATAAATAGCAGAGCAGCCATGCCAGGCAGCCACTGGAGGCTTTCTCACAGTCACTATACACTGCCCAAGCTGCAAAAAATCCAATCCTTTTCCCACAGCTTTGCTGGCCACCAAGGACTTTCCAGCCAATTGTCAAGTACAATCCTTCTCAGTGGGATAATAAACACTACAACCCCCTCCACATCCCCCCCCAGAGCCTTAAATGTCCATTTTTATATAAATTAGAGGAGCTGTTTTGCATCAGGTGACTGCCTGATTTGTTTGGAGGAGTGTGTGACAGGCTCGAGGCTGGGAAAGGAGCCTTCACGCCCACTGCCTGGCCCTAATTAAGGCAAAATAAGCGCTCCTGTCACGCCCGCCCCGCCACACAAAGAACTCCCGTATGACGTAGAAGACAGCATGCACAGATGAAAGGGAAATTTAAAAGGCAGCACCGTCCTGGTTTTCTTACTAGCACCATCAAAAAGGAAGGAAGAAAGAGTGTCAAAGAGCAGTGGCATTTAGAGGTAGAGATCCCCAAAAGAATACTTTTCTGATGAAGGACCTGCAGGTCCAAAAACTTCTTGGTTCCCTGCAAATATTTTGGTTCACTACATGCCATTACATTACCCCATAAAACATCTCCCAACCTTTTTTTTTTTTCCTATATAAGTTAAAAACAGCTGATAGAAAATTCAACCATTTTCTTTAAAAAAAAAAAAAAAAAAAAAAAAAAAAAAACACTAAACCTCAAACTGGAGGATTCTGGCATACTAATGCATTTCAAAACAGAAATGTTGTAACCAGAAATAGAATTCATGCTTTAACGTTAGCATGGAAGCATTCCTACCTAAAATAAAAGAAGCTACCACCTTGATTTAGCAAGCACTTTCGTCTGCTTTATCAAATTACCAAATTATCATTTTATCTATGCACAAATTCTTTTGTGTCATGAAGAAAGCTTGTTGTATCTACCTACATCAGCTGACCAAACCTGGATGTCCTTGGTGATTACATAGCCTTTGCTAAAATATACATAATCACAGTTAGGTATTTCTGTAAAACATCCCAGAAGTCAATATAGAGAAGATATTTGTATACTTTCACACATTAATACATTTTCTGTAGCTCTTCACTGATTCTATTCCATGTGTTTGCTGTTGCCCTTGCAAGAGCTCACCCTGAAGAGCACCAGCATTTGCTCCCTCCTGAGTAAATATTTTTCCAGCTTCTTTCAAAAGTTATAGGTTGCCTACCTGGGCTTGTTTTTTGCTTAAAATAAGTCAGTTTTGAGCTGTTCCCTTAGAAGAGAACTGTGAAGTTAAAGGGGTTTTTCTCCACTTGAGGCCCAGATAAATCCATACATATAAATCTAGAGGTTCCTCACAAGGATCGTGTCTCCAGCAAAAGGGGTGAAGGATCTAACACATACCTACAGAAATCATACAGTCCTTCAGAAGCTTTATATGAGCTGGAGATAAAGTAGAAAAGAGGGAAAAAACCAAATACAGTCATGATTCTGTGCCAGGAAAGGCAGAAGCAGGAGAGAGCGGGCCCTGAAATTACACCCGGCACCAAGCAGCGATGGAATGGAAGCTGAGGGAGAAGAGGCTGCCACCTGGGATGAACATGAAGAAGGATTAAAAAAATCATTCCTTCTTATATGTTCAAGTTGGAAAGCATCAGCTCTCAGTCCTAGTGCTGGTCTCACGAACCATCACCTCCAAAACCCTCCCCAGACAACTCTCTGTCCAGAACAACATTTTTTCTGTGGTCCAAATTAAGAACTGAGCCTGAAGCACTGCTGCCTGCAAGCTCTAAATACAGGAAACACGACTATATTGGTCATGGCTTTCTTACCAGCACAAACCATCCTACAGATATTCAATGGGGTAACCATGTGTAAAGCAAACCTTAAAAAAGATCTAGTTAATTTTAGCTCAGGAGAGTCAACTTCCACGCCAAGCAATCACACAGTGCTCCACAGCACTTCCCCTCATGGTTTTCACATTTTTTTTCCAGTTCCCTCTGCATGAAAGTAGCCTTAATCCCCCATGCTTCCTGAACGCCCCATCAAATACAAGTTATTCTACAAGCTTTACACATCACATAGCTTAAAATGTCATTAAACTCAAGAGAGTTTACTGCAGGGTGCTCAGACCTGGTTTTTCAGAGGAGATGTTGAGTAGGTAGTGCTAAACAGGGCGGTCTATTAATAAATTTGTTCAGCAAGTGCTCAGTTTAAGATCTAAGTAGAAGATACATCATTCATTACTCCAAATGAAATCACTGACAAGACTTAAAAATATATGCAAGACTTCTCCAAAGAAAGCAGAATATAGACTGCTATTTGCTCTTCATGCTAAATTAATAAACTACACTATTAAACACATGCAATTAACAGCCATTTATTATTTTTGCAGCATATTTCCGTAATTGATAATGTAGTATAAAAATCATGAAAACTGTCTGGGGGTTCATTTGAGAGATTTATTAAAATTTTACATGCCTTACAACAAGTACCACCAAAATGGAACAATGTCTACAGGAAAAAAAAAACTACAGACATTTAATTACTGAGCAAGGTTTTAATCAAACCTTTCTATTTTCCTTCATGGTAACAAAAGAGATGTTTCGGCACTGGGCCAGAAAGTAACTGTAAATTTGCATGTTCTTTGCTTCCGAAGAAAAGAGGTTAAAAATTCATCTTTAGCTCAATGTAGTAATTATTTAAAATCTCTGGCATGAACTGTTGAAAAGTTAAATGTATTTAAAATTTAAATATGAAACAGAAAAAATGGGATAACAATGAAAAAGGACCACTTCTCCACAGGCTCTTTATGTATTAGTATTTTTCATAACATCGGGTAAAGAGATTCCTAAAATATGGTATGGTTTTCAAACCCTCATCTCTCTGGGTCCTGCAGCCAGCCCAGCCCAGCCCAGTGCAGAAAGGCTTGGCACAAATTCTGCACACACTTCCAGTCAAGGAGTTTCCAATGAAATATAAAATCTGCATTTCTTCAGTTGTGGAGCATTTTAACTCCTTGGCATGGTTGGAGAAACCTCTCCCACAACAGGAATGGTCTGAACACTCTTGCCTAATTATCAATACACTGAAATCCATGACCATGTAAGTGATCCACTGACATTCAGTCACACAGACATATTCAGCCACATCTGGCCTGCAATATTGTGTTCTTCCATCTGCAGCCTCTGCTTAAAAAACATATGAACTAAACCAACTGCAAAGCTCTATTCTGCAGATATTGTCAGTAGTTCAAACTTCTCCCCTCCCACAAACACAGACAATGGTCCTAACTGGTACAGAGCATAGAAATAAAGTTCAAAAAATTTCTTGAGAGAGAAACTTGCCTAAAGAATTTGCTATGTTTTCTATGCTTTTTAAAGTATACATATTTGTCTAAGCACCATTCTGTTCTTCCATTCTTGCATCACCAAGATAACTTCATTAATCTTAGGAGGTTTTTTTTTTTGGTTTTTTTTTTGGTTGTTTTTTTTTTAGAAAAAGAGTGAATCTTTTTCTAAGTAGGGAAACAAAGTAGAAAATTTCAAGAAAAATTAAGGGAAAATTTTGTCTAGCATCATTGTAACTTGAGTTTGCACAATTTTTTACAATTACTATGTACCCATTGATCAGAAAGATTTTAAACAATTCAAGTAAAAATTACATTACTACAAATGTAACACTTATCAAGAGCACAACACTTGGCCAATGACTTTGAAAACAAAGCTCTAAGTTGTAACCTGAGTTCTGAAAGAAAAGAAAATCAGCCAAAGTCACATTAGAGCAATTACCTTTAATACCCTCCCATCTCCCAGAAACCTCCAGCAGTTACACCTTGTGCATTCAAGGGAGTTATCTCCACTTTCACAACTAATTTACAGAGGTTACTGAGGCTCCCTTGGGGGGGAAGAGGGTCATTCTCATAGATAATTTTGTCCCACTACTGCACATTAACAGGCTTTGTACATTTAAATGTAGGAAAAAAACTCTTCAGGAAAGACAGCCTGTGTGATTCAATTTCTCAGCTGGACGTGTACAGTAAATTCAGTGAGCAGATCATCATGGTGAGAAACCTCTGTGGGCAGCACAGGTCCTTCCACCCCAGAAGACACCTGCCTTCCTTCAGAGCAGCTTTCCACTCCCAGTCTTAACTCTCCTCCTCATTTCTATACAAAAATACCATCATTTGGTTGCTCCCCTGACCTACTTACTCAATGGAGCATCTTTTCCTTCTGGAAGCAACTTAACACTACCTATAGGAAGCTAAAAACAAGACAAAGCTCTATACAGAGTGCAGCTGAAAAAAAGATACTTGGAATTAAAAATAAGACAGATTTTCAAAGTTTTCTAATGTATCTGCAAAATGGGGTGTGCTTACATTCCATCAACAGGAAACTGGCTGCAGTTTAAAATAACAATACTAGAAAAATAGTGAGAAGCAGAATAGAAGAAGCAGAAGACCGGGTGAAAAGAGTTAAATCTGCAGTGCTTTAGGAAAGCTTACATGAACTGCAAGAGAGCCACCCTGACAGAGGCCATAGTGCTCCAGGACAGTATTCCTGCTCCACCACTGGCACCAGCAGAGGAAGATGCTTAAGCTCATGCTTAAGCCCTCAGCTGACCCTGGTAGCTGCAGTTATCAGTCTGACAGCCTGCCATTCCAATTCAGCTGACAACAGCCAAGCACAAGCACAATATTCACATGCTTAAAATTAGTTGTGCTCAAGTGCTTCAAGGTATTGGTTCCATCTCCCATCTCATTGTTTAATTAAACCATCATGTTACTCGGGTCATTGGTATTTTTGAGCACCAAGGAAAGTTTAAATTACTGTCATCATTTGCTCCTCTCCTCCTAAAAATATATCAGGAAGATGCTTTAAAATGACAAAATGTTATTAATTATTTTGATGCATTTACCAGTTCTCACTGTTTCAGCTAATTGCTATCAACTGAGTCTGAGTGTATCTGCCAGCCAGAATGATAGCAGATATCAAGGCCCCACAGCAAATGTTCTTGCACTGCATGCTGTTATGGATGGTATGTGTGTATGGCACCTGTGACCCCTCACGTGGTTAGATAGGATAAGTCAGTATATTTAAAGGTGTTAGAAGCTAATATATGTGCCAAACATCACGTGGTGGTCTTGTTTTTTTTTTTTTTTTTTTTTTTTGGCTAGCTTAGCTGTGGTGAAGCCATCTTGCCTAAGAAACAGCTTGGTTTAAAGTTCTGCTTTTCACCTTGACACAGCCTAAACTCCTGTAGTTCCTGTTCATTTCTGTGTAAATTTATTCCTGCAAGTTCAAAAGACACAGATGTCTGTTGGTGGAGGAGATAAGTATAGTCCAAATCAGAGCTCACGATTGCTGCTCTAGCACTGGATCAGGAATGAAATGCCATCAATCACAGAACCCGCATGCTTCCAGCTTAACCTCCTGTAGGATCCAGTCCTTTCCTTCCTGAGCAGGCAACAAATCAAAAATCCCAGGGCCTTCACTTCCCTGATTAAAACATATTTCATGAAAACACACTGAAACTAAACACCAGGATTTAAAGGTGATATCAACAGTTCATTGCAACTGGAATGGGGGTGAAATCGGATCAGAGCACGTTGGGGAGCTGAGGTTGTGTAATGGCTGTGTGCTATCGATTGTGCATACCTATTTTCAGGTCATTTTGTGCTTTCTAAATACCATACAAGTTTTTTGTTTGTTGGTCGTTTTGGTTTGTTGGGTTTTTGTTTTGTTTTGTTTTGTTTGTTTGTTTTTTGTTTTGTTTTGTTTTTTTTCCCTAACTTAGAGCATATAAATGAAAGTTTATAATAGGATTTAGCAATTTAGGAGAAAATAGCGCAGTCAGGTGTGTACTCACTTTTTAAGAAACCAGTTTTGGCTTTGGTACTACATATTTTCATTTCATAAATTTCACTGACCTTTCTTTCAATGAAGGATCCTATTGAAGCAAAAAATTCTACTTAGAATTGTTTATTAAAATTTTATTTTGCTGTCATACTTTCATACACTACATCCGTAAAATATAATCACACCTTCTCCCAGCATTACTTAAGTTTCTAAAGCAACCCTTCCGAATGTGGAAATTTCTTTGATTGCTTTTTGCCCAGAATAAATATGAAAGCTGCTTAAGAGCTCAGAATTGCAAAACACTTGGTGCACTTCTACCAAGATCTTTTGAAGATGAAGGTGGGCTGGCTGAGTGTGGTGCCCTGAGCTGGCCAAATGTCAGGAACTCTACCTGAGTGCAGGGTAGCCACATCACTGCTGTGTGTCACAGAGCACCTCCAGCTGCCTTGGCAGGCAGGGTGTACAGCCAGCAGAACCCCAACACACCCCCATAAAGCCATTCTCCTCTAAAATCTATTAGTGCCCTGCAAAGGCATTCCTTAGCTTACACTTCCCACTCAGAAATGAAAACCAAATTTCTTCTCTTCTTTGCTAAGCAAAGTTTTAGCAAAAAAAACCAAAACAAAACAAAACAAAACAAATCAACTAAAAAAAAAACCACCCAACAATGAAACCATATGGAGAGCAGAAAAACTGACCACAAACATTTTTTCTTAGTTCAGGATGATCTAGAAGATCAATGGGACATAAATTATTTGTGAGCCAAGCTATTTCTGTAAATTCTACTGAATGTTACATCAAAGGCAAAGCAAAAAGCCCATAACAAGAAGTTCAAAATAATTTCCCCTAACCTCCTTCAGTCACTGAATTCTCAGGTGTTTCTTCTAATCGAAATAAAAATATTTCTATTTGCGTCATTTCCAAACTGATGTTCATGATTTAAACTCATCACTCCTTACGTATTCAAGGTGACTCCAAAGTCTCTTGATATTTTCTGTGTATGCTGCAACACACAGGCACAGTGTGGGGTATTGAAACTGCTATGTATGCTTTCCTTTATTACTTCATTTTGCTTTAAAAGTACTTTTTATATTATAGGATGCTGCTCACAGGCATCACCACAGCTACATAATTTTGCAACACAAAGTCCAAGGAGCAGCTTTCAAAACACAAAATGAAGGGTCAGCTACTAGGCTGAAGTTTACAAGATGACGTTAATTTTATGGAAAACAATGAAAATGGATGGAAAAACCACTTTTCTGTTTACAACAGATTGGACATGACAGAAAAAAAAACATTCCTGACCCTTCCTCACGCAAGTCCTTTGCCTGCAGAGAATCTCAGTGTTAGAGGCATTTCCAAAGATTAATGGAAAACTCAGCTCACGCCAGCCATGTGACTCTCCCTCCACGGGCCCATGACACCTAGTCCAAGGCTCTCAACTTGAAATAAGGATGTGCCCAGCCTCTCTGCTCTGGCAGGGGAAATTACACATCAAGTATTACAGTGTTCCCCCTACAACCCTTCTTTTTTCCTAAAATAACTTTAAAAATAACTGGATACTAATAATTTGACTGAAAAGCAAACCAGTTACCCTGGAGAAAGTACCACAGACACACAATTTTATACAGTAAAATACACTCTTTTTGTATAAGTGTTCAACACACTAATGCTAAAAATAAGAATTTTGCTGTTTGTCTACTTCATACACAGTAACATTGCTTAAGATAACATCTTTCTGTTATTTTTAATGATTAATAAGAGCTCAGATAAAGTTATATTTGCTTTCTTCATTTGTGGCTGAAAAGGAGAGCACAATTGTTTTTAACTAGATTATTGGCTTTTGTCAAAACTTGTTAAGCCAATTCTGAACCCTTTCCTGCTTCTAAATGCCTCAAGGCCTTCTGTAATTAGGGTGCTGCTGGAGTGCCAAGGAGCAAAAGGAAAATTGCTGGTTTGGAGCACCTTGGACAGCCAAGGTCACTTTTGGTGGCAGTGTACCAAAAATCCATCATCTTGCTATCTATGCTTCAAGGAAATAATACTTTCCTAAATGTCTGAAAACATGCAAACTTTGACCAGCTTAGAAAAGATACAGTTAATTAGTCCTGCTGTGCTGTAAGTTGATATTGCCAGCAGCAGGTGGACCTGGATGTCGACTCTGTGTCCTAAAGTCCTGTGGTACCTGTTCCTGTTCCTCCAACCAGCAATATATTACAATCCTGGCTGTTGCCATCTGGCAAAACTGTTTGAGTCCAAATTTCACAAATCCCTGTTGTTCTTAATTATTTGAGGCATATTCTGTAAGCATACAAATTATCATGCCAAATAATTTAATTTACTATATCTAAATTATATTATTATATTATTACTAATTTCACAGAAAAATTTTGGAAGTCACTGCACAATTCAGCTCCTCAACACATATCAGTATGCCTGGCATAAGTTATAAGTAGCTGACTTTAGTTATTTTCCTTTTAACTGTTTTTAAACTTTCACAGGAACAGAAAAGTTGGAGCTAAGCTTTGTCCCTTACCACTCAAGAGCTACCTCCAGCCCAAAAGGCTTATATTGAAATTTATAGTTGTATGTTTCTATTTATACTATATTTAGTACAAAATTAACACCAGTATTAGACAGTAAACAGCATTTATACACGTGGACATTCTTGCTTTGGGGAAATTTGAGTTCTCGTGATGTCTGCACGATCACCTAAGTATCATTTTCAATTTCAATAAAAGCATGTATATGAGGATTAGACTGCTATGAACACTGCAGTGCAGATCTAAATAACTCAGTCTGCCAAACTAGTGTTACTATGGAAACTAAACTAATGTACTGTGACCACAGCTCTGACTGCATTACTTAAGACCATCTGGTTAAAACAAATATTTTCGTGGCACAGTATTTGTTCTTAATTGTGTACCGATCCTTTTTCTTTTTTTTTTTTAACATGCACAATTATTACGTTTTTTTTTATTACTGTATTCTGTTCAGGTTTTCACAACACTGCATATGATTTTAGTTGTATTTAACATGCTTATGAACAAACCCACATGTCTAAGTTAAGCAAGACTGGATGAAGGTTAACAGTCTGAAGTTCCCTGCTCTCTTGCACCATGTTTTAGAGGTATTTTTTCATATTCCTGCATCACAGCACCACTGAAGAAACACTTTAGGCCATCTGTTCTCCCTGGGAATGCAATGGTGCTGAAAAGGAAAGCTGAGCAATGAGCTTCTATCCACCCATCCCAGGTCCCTGACTGCTCTGAGGGTGCAAAGCACCTTCCAAGTCCATTGGTAGCTCCTCCAGCAGCGCCCTGCTAGGAAGAGGCAGAGCACTTCCAAAGTGGTTTATTCTACCTTGAAGAATTTTTCAGAGTAATAACTCATTGCCTGTCTCCAGCCAGGGGAAATTTAATATTCTGAATTGAGATGTGTCACTGCAGATACTGTTCAGATAAGAAATCAAATGCTTTCATGGCAAAATTCAGATTGAACAATACAGATACCAACACAGAAAGGTGAGGACCACTTTTCCTATCTGTTTCTAAAACCAGAATGAATATTTTATTCCAGGGAAACATTAAATTAATGAACTAATAAACAAGTAGATCTATTTTTCATTTCAGTGTTTCTACAGAACTGTAATGTTTAGTTCCTACTTAACAGGGAATAGATATATATATGTATATATATGTATTAATGGTGGGGATTTTCAGGGGTTTTTTTGATGATGGGTTGACCCTGGATGCCAGATGCCCACCAAAACCTCTCTTACCACTCCCCTCCTCAGATAATACAGAGAAAAGCTCATGGGTCAAGATAAGGCCAGGGAGAGATCACTTACAGTTACTACCACAGACAAAACTTGCCTTGGATAAATTAGTTCCATTTATAACCAACCAAGTGAGAGCAGGGTAATGAGAGATGGAACCAAATTTTAAAACACCTTGCCTGTATCCCTCCCTTCTTCCCAGGCCTAATTTCACTCCTGAATTCTCCATGTTCTCCCCTGCAATGGTGCAGGGGAACAAGGAATGGGGGCTGTGATCAGTGTGTCTGCAGAAAAATAAGCCAGCCCCACAATCCAAGTTTGTCTGTTTTTTGCAAGCTCCACAGAATAACCATGTATTGCAAGGACAGGTTTCCAGGCTGCATCCTTGAACTACATTATAAATTTGAGGATGTATGACTTGAGAAAAACAGAACATAGTTGGTTTTCCAATGATGAAAGGAACTAAATGCTGTCCATTATGACAATGAGGCTTTTCTGGCTGTCCAGTCCCTGGCCATAGAGGTAGACACATTCTCTTGGCCTCAGCTTGAGCGTTCCTTAAAGATATGACTTGGAGATGCAGATTTATTTATCCATGCTGCTGGAGGTATGGAAAGTGCAGCGGTTAATAGTCTGAAGTGACTTGCAATCTTCTTTAGGCAGATCTGTTGCACAGAGCCTGTGAGACCTACAGTCAGGAGGGCAGGGAGGGGTCTCTACCTGAGAAAGGCAGCAAAGACACCATTTCCTTCCCTTTGCTCGGCTAGAACTGCTGCTCCATCAGTGCAGCTGCAGGCACTTCTGGCAAGAGCTGTGGCAAGCACAGCAGCTTTCAGGAATTGTGGATGATACCATAAAGAAAACTAAGAGCAATTAATCTACTGCTCTATTTGTTTGCATGTCCATCTGCACATTTTATCTGGCCACACCATCATGATATGTGGGAACTTGTAAGGTCTCAAATTAAACTAGGTGTTGTATTCTGATCTTGGAAACCATGGCAGAAAGTTAAGAATTCAGCTAGAGCCACCACCTATTTATGAAATATACATCTAAGGAAAATATTCATGTTTTAAATTATGTACTTCTGAATGCCACCACTGGAGACTGAAGAAGGAAAGTAGCTTTCAGTACAGAGCTCCTTCAGATTCCCCAGGGCAATGCTTTTTGGAACAACTTTTGCTCAATCCTGCCAATATTTCACTTTTTTTTTTTCTTCCTAATTGAGAAAACGATGGGAAGAAGATTATTTTTTTAAAGATCATTAATATTAAGGAAGCACAAACTTGTTAGTTCATAATTACAGCCTTGTATCAGATTGCCAACCAGTCAAGCATTTCTTATCATTAAGAAATGGATAATTGCAGCAGGAGATGATTGAAGGAAATCAGCCAATCTCTCTAACAAAAAAAAATCTATGTCTTCCTTTATCAGATGGGTATAGGAAAGTCAGCATCAAATTCTGGCTAAAGGTTCCACAAAAACATGCCAGGAGCTAAAAGCAATATAATTAAGAGGTGATTACAGAAGAGCTTTACCTACAGCAGGGCGTGCAAAGCACCACACCTCCCTGTGCCACACACAGATCACTCTTCGGCCAGGAGCTCCTAGTGTGGCTGCTAGGAAAGTATCCTCACAGGGAACACTTCCAAAGGGATCTGCTAGCAAGGTGGGAGGCACCAGCCTCCCTTCTACAGCCAAGAGCTGCACAAACACCCAACCATGTGTGCATAGAGCTGGCTCTGACCTCAGGGCTGCCCTCGCAGCTCCTCCAGTGGTGAGCTTCAAAGAAACATTAAAATAAACTTTTTCCTCCAAATCTGACAATTGATGCTGGAGTTGCTGCCATGTGATGACTTGGTAAAGAGACTGGAAATAGGAAAGAGGAACTACTCTGACTCCAAGACTGTTAAAAGCTGAATTATGTTTGGCTGACAGGAAAAAAAAAAGCTAAATAAGTTTTGTGCTACGGGAGATCTGAGGGTAGATAACTAAGAGAGCAGGATAGGGAAAATCTCCAATTGTTTTTATCATCTTTGCAATACCACATAAATAAGAAGAATACTTAACAAAAGAAATCCTGTTACATTTAACTATATTTCCACTAATGACTGGCATAGTTTATGCCATGACTTAATTACATGTCCTGTCCTAGTATGAGTTTCACAAAATTTAAACAATGTTACTTTGGACACAGCATCCACATGTCCAGCATGGCAGAGAAAGAGGGGAAAATCAGATCTAATTTCTGCATATTCCCCCTCCACAATACAACAAGGGTCACCCGCTTTCAGATTAAATTTATGGAATCAAATTTCTTTGGACTTAGAAGAACATCCTACAGATTCCTCAAGTCCACTGAAAATATATCCGGTTTTAGCATATCAGAACATGAACGTGACTGTATTTCTAGTCCAGTTTGGCAACCATCCCAGTACTGGTGTGATGACAAAATCAGATCAGCTCTGATTCCTCCTGACACTCTGCTTTGATGTGACAAGCATCAATACGAGAAGGTCCCAAATTTCAGCCACTGTTTCAGGTGGGCTCCTCTGTTGTGAGGATGATGAAGATAAGAAATTCTGTGGGCAGAGCACGAGGAAAGTGCAAGGCTCACCTGGCCTGCTCAGCTATCCAGTCTCTGCCATGAAGGGTGTCTGAACAGCAAGACTGACCCCAGCTCTGCCCACTCCTGGCCTTCCAGCTGCCCCTCCAGCAGAAACATCCCTGGAGACAAGAGAGACAACCTGTCCCAGCCTTTGCCATCAGCTCTACTACCTCTGGCCCTTGGACTTTCCACCTGTCCTCCTCTGACTCTGAATCTCATTCTTTGTTCTTAAGGGAATGTATTTAAAAAACAAATCCTGATTGCAGCTTATCTTCAGAGTCCACACCTTGAGTCACCCCATGAAGGTGTGAACCTATGCTTATGTGGATGAACACACAACATGAATTTTGCATCACTGCCCTTTCCTTTCCTCTTCTCTGCTGCTGCTCATCACCTCACTTTAGGCTGTGAACCCTTCAGTCCACATAGCATGTCTTGTCACATCTGGGAAAAAACTTCTTTCTGTTCCAATTCCATTTTCCTGTACCTTTCTTGCTCATTGCGTTCTCTTTGTATACATGTCACTACCAACAGCCTGATTAACTCCATTTCTGGCAAATTGTTTTTGCAAGGGAGAAGAAGAAACAATACAGTGAAAGTAAAGGAGTATCTGCACTAGAGAAGTACTTTATAAGATTAACATTATTGGATTTGTACTGAAGGATTTCAGACACCACTGTGTCACGGTTGCTTCCTTTGCAAAACAAAACACATTTTCAGACAACAGCCAGAACCTTGGCCTCTGCCTGGACTCAAACTCAACTTGTTCCTCATCTTAGATGAAGAACTTGCCTAGAGCATCCCTCCAGTTTCACTGGGGCATATACAGCAATAAGGGTTTTTAGTAGGATTACTATGGTGGTCTTGGAGTATAAAGAGAACAGATTCACACATGAATAGCTGAGGACTCACGTTTACTTGCATATAAACAGAATTCAGAATCCTTAAGTAGCAATTCTATGAGGAGTAAAACTTCCTAACCACTGAAGACATTTGTTTTAGAAATCACATACATATATATGAATTGTTTGCTCCCCCATTTTCACTTTTCAGGTATATGCAAATATCTGCAGATTCCTAACTTCGAAAATCAGATACAACCTCACAGACCAGTATATGGAAATTTTCCTTTTTTTCATAACAAAATGGGAACATGTAATTTCTAGTAACTTACAATATCTGTAAGCAAATTTAATAAGTACAAAAAGTGTCTGCTTAAGCAAAAATTTTGGATACCCTAACCCAGAAGCCTACACATGGACCACCCATTATTTAATAACATGCCTTTGGCAAGCTCTGTTGATTCTTGCTAAGAATACTTTCTTTAAAATAGAAAAGGATTAACAAAAAGTTATATCTTCAGTGCTTGACACATGAAGATCACCAAGGAAACTGTACTTATTTGACTCAAGGAGAACAGTGCTTAGATTTAAGGACAAAGCATGCATGGGATTCTTCATGAGCTTTGTTTTGCTTGCATTGAAATGGAGCATATCTAAACCCAGATCATCAACTTCTAAAATATATTTTTTAAATGTATAACATACTTGTGCCCCACAATACATATAGAGAGGGCCCAAATGTGTAGGTACTAATGAAAATTATTTATGACAGTCCTTCCAAACACAGTTTGTTTCACCCCAAATCATGTGCTTGTGGTACTCCTATGGGGAAACTCCACCTCAGCAACCTGGACAAGTGCTCCAGCTCTATCTGAGGGAAAAGCAGCCACATCAGTCTAATTTACAGTCTGGTCTACATTTGTCTACATTCCTCTGCATTCAAATGTTATCTTTAAAAAAAATACACTTTTCTCCCCTCATTATTTCCTTTTCCTTCAAGTAAAACACTTTCCAAATGGGACATGAAACTAAAAGCTCTTCATGTCAATTCAGCTTTAATTTTCCTGTAAGTTATTTGCTGTTAAGTTGACAATCTAAATGTATGTTTTAAAGAAATTTCACTATTTCAACATTTGATGCTTCAGTTTTACATACTTCATTTTATATTAAAAGAAAAGGGAAAAAAAAAAAGAAGTATCAGATGTCTCTCCTAGAACTTTTCAGTTAAATCCCTAAGTGACACACCCAGGGAGTTGCTTGCTTGAGGCATGAAACACAATTAGGGTAAATGCAGGCATGTCCAAGTGTCCAGAGGTATCAATTTCTGACTGTTAACATTCCATAGAGATCCTTGCTCTATTATAAACTTGAGCTCTGCCACAGAGCTCACAGCTACCATAGTAAGCAAAAGCTATTTGATATCATTAACTGCAACAGCATTTTCATTTTGCTAGAACTGACTGGAATGGCTGCAGGAAACCCTTATCTGCAGTCCAACATGACTCCATCAGTTTTCATGATATCCTAAATTAGGTTTCTAGGAGCCTATTAACAAGAAATGTAAATACCTGCCCTTGGAGTATCTCCATGGTTCACATACCATGCTGCAACCCTTTCATCCAGACATCAACAGAATAATCTGTATTTAAAAACACAGTTCCCAGTTCCTAATATGAGTACAACCTGATGTCAGAAGTAATGGAGAAAAAATGGAAAGAAAGTGGAGAAGAAGAGTCAAGGTGACTAGAAGAAATAATATGTAAGGGGATAACTGAAAGCAAACATTTGCATTACTTTTTTTCTTAAATTCTCTTTGGCCAAAATTTCTTGTTCAGTACTTGTAATTCATATATGCTGCACAAAACAGTCATATGATCATCACCCTAGCACGTAATGTTAAATGTGCTGTAGGTGTTGGTCTCAAAGCTCTTCCCCCCTGGTGTTAGGCAATCACACCTCCTTTTAGACACTGTCCTGCCATTCACTTTGGCAAAGGAGATTAGTGCAGAGCCTCAGCCCTGGGAACAGCTGCTAAAAGGAAGAAGCAATGGCAGCAGGAGCCCTATCCTTGTATTTAATAGGAGGGACCCATAAACTCAAAGAGGAATTAGTGACAAATCACGTCTGCTGATTAAATGACTGCCAAAATAATCTCTTTTTGCTAGAGAACATGTAAATCAGAATTCATCTAAGAAGAGGAACAACAAAATGGGAAGGTGTGTGTCCACATATCTGAGCTGCAGAGGTGATGAAGACCCTAGACCTGATTCTCAACCAGACAGCACCTATTTTCACCAAGCATGTAACATGACTGCAAAAAGAGCGACTTCTCTAGAGTTCTCTTTGTCATGAACTTTTCCTTACTGTTTGGAGGAGGTTTTGGTGTAGGAGAAGGGCAGAGGATTGAGAGTCCTCTATTTGATACATGGACTTTTCTTTAAGTCACATGGCTGAACTGGTGAGACAGGAACTAGAAAAATGGCCATTGTGGGTGGAAAATTGACTGTATCCTTGACTCAAAGGATGGTGGCCAGTGGTGAAGTCCAACTAGTGGCCAGTTTCTAGCAGTGTCAGAGGGACTGACAGTGGGAAACATTTCCACGTGGATGTCTTCATGAATCACCTGAACAGCAGGACAGAGTATGCCCTCAGCAAGGTTGTGGGTGGGACCAAGTAGGTCAATATGCTGGAGGAATGGTCTGCCAGGAGCCTCGTGAAGCTCAGAATGACAAGTATGAAGTCCTGCATCCCCTACAGAATAATCCTATAGAAATATCTGGAGTGGGGACCGACTGGCAAGGAAGCAGCTTTGCCAAAACCCCCCCGGAGGGCTCTGGTGAACTCAAGTGGGAAACCCAAGCCAGCTGTATGTCCCTGTGGCAGGGAGGGAAGGCTGCACACAGCTCTATTACCAAGTGTAGACAGCAGGCTTACGGAAATTATTATTTCCCTCTCTACAGAATTTTTGACAATATTTTTAGAACAATGTACCAGTCTCAAACAAGGCTATAGGAGGAATGCCACAGAAGGTTAGATGGAGTCTTGATGTTTTAATGTGGTCAGTTTCACTGCATCAATTAATGACATTTCAGCCTACAGATCTCCATCAGGAAAGAGGGCACCTCTATGAACCCTCAGAAAATAGTGAGTTTGATACTGATTGCTCAAGATAGTATGAAATAAAATCTTTTACAGAATATATAAATTTCTCTTTTGATTTTTCAGTCTGTCCACATCAAAAAGCACTCTATTCAAATGTTTGAGCAAAGCAGTTCAGCTGATAGCCAAGGTTTATCTAACCATGGACTATAAGGTGTTGCAGAACAATTATCTGATAAAGAAAAGAGAAATAACCTATTATTTATGCTAATGACCATACAGCCAGTCTCTCTGAATCATAATGATTAATCATCCCATGGAACAGGTGTAATGAATTATTCCTGAGTTATTCTCAGGATTTCAAACATGTATGAAAACATGCAAAAAACAATTACAAGTGGCAGGCAGCAAAGGAAAACAATGACAATCATTTGTTCATATAATGTGTCTGAACACTAGTTGGCCTGAAATCTATTAATTAGATGTTCACAGTAATTCCTTCATGCAAACTGATTCATAACACTGTTGCCAATTCTTCCAGCCACAAATGGGTCATTCTCATAACAGCACAGCTCTATTTATCTTGGCCATCCCGTCAGGAGCAGAAGCACAGGCAGTAAGGCCAAAGCTGAATGAGGATTTACACACTTTTATTGAGAAACTTAATTTTTTCAATTTGCCTAAATCATCATTTACTTTATGTGCTGCAATACTGCTACCATCAGCATTAATATATAATCTTGGCTTCAGCCTCCAGGTTGTGAGATTGATATGTACCATGCTCATATGTTCCTCCTCCCTTGTTTTTTATATGCTAGTGTATGCCAAAGCCTGAATTTCAAAATTTTCTCCATCTCTTGAGGATTATTGATTTCTTTAAAAGGAGAGGGGAAGTAGGGATGAGAGATGTGATATTTTCACACCATCACTAGAGAACAGGAACCAAAGAAGGAAAAGGCACAGCGTCCAGCCCCCAGCTACTGAAGCTGTTGATCATCTGCTGCAAGGGCTGCACTCCAGGCAAGATTAGGAACATCAGAGGTAAATAAAGAAACAGCCTCCATCAAGGAAGATTCTCCATCCCCTATGCAGTGTTCACATACCTGCTTGATTCTTCTGTTACCCACTGATCCACAGTAACTGTTCAATGGCAATGTACATAATAGTCAAGAAGAGGAAATAACTAATTTGCTTGTGGCTCATTGAGAATTTTGCCAAAACATCAGTCAATCCTGTTATAGTCACTGATGTGTAAAAAAACAAATGGTCTTCAGTAATGACAAAAAAAAGGCAAAACTGTCTTCCATAAACCCTACAAATAACATACTCTAAAAATTACTTTTTCTGCTCTAGTTACAAAATGTGATTAAAGCTGTATTTCTGTGTAAGAGAGAATACTCGTACATTAGTACAGGATTTGTTGCATTGAATTCATGAGTTCAGCCACACTTGAGGACACAGTGTGGAGTGGCAGGAACGAGAATGCAGGTGGAACAAGAAAAGAAACTCCCCTTCCTGAGAGGGCAGAGGATGTTCCCAGCCAGGTCATTCCCACAGTGGTGGTCTATGTGACCTTGGATTACCTTCCACAGCACATGCCCAAAGCTTAGGTGCAATAAGCAAAACTGATTAAATGAAGGCCATTCCTAGTGCATCCTCAAATTGGTGACAAAGTTTTCCTTGAAAATGGATGGGATTAAGCCTTATTCTTGTACCTGAGTTTGAAAAGGCTGGTACTATCATCAAAGTTACTTCAAAACTCTTTTCTTGCATGAACATTCTGCACAATCTTAAGCAATCACATCACCTGCCCTTTGAATTTTGCTTACTGGCTGTGAAGAATAGCATTTTTCCATTACCTCTTACCTGAACTTCATTACACCAGTAATTACATTATTATTTGCAAGACTCTAACATGGGCCAGACAAGCAGTACATCTAAGGAGATAGCTGAGAAGTTTATAAAGGAAGACACCTTGTCTTCCCCAAGAAATACACAGTGGTCATTGCAGATAAATTAGAGAGTCATTCCAATTTCTGTTCATGTGCCACAGTTTTAACAGCAATGAAGAGATGCTGTGTGAAGCATGTAAGTTTGCTGTTTCTTTGCTGTTATTTAGAATTTAAAAAAATAAACACACACACACATCAAAAAAAAAAAAAAAAAAAAAAAAAAAAAAAACCAGAAAAAAAACCCACACCAAGTTGCACAAATTGGTGATTGATACTAGGAAAATGCATTGAAACAGCTCCTGGTAGGCAGCAGGAGGCTCTGCCCATCTGGCCCTGGCTCCTCCAGTGCATCCAATGCTGCCAGGAATCCAAATCTGTAATTACAGCTACCCAGTGCATGAAACACCCACGCTCCTTTGCCTTCTATTTTCTGTATTCACACAGTAGAGCTTCTCCTGCAGCTGGCTGCTCCTTCAGAGCCCACAAAGCCCGAGCCACACGCCGTGTACGTGACGGGGCACCCCGAGCTCGGGGCCCCGTGCCGAGATGCCCCACTTGGGCTCCAGCCTCCTTGCCCAGTGCCTGGCTGGTCCTCACATGCCCCCACTGTCTCCCCACTCTCTGCAAAAGCTACAGGGACAGCACAGAGCCGGCTCCTCCCAGGGACTGTGCTCCTGCAAATGCAGTGCCAGGCAGGAAGGCAGCCTGGTATTTCAAGTGACCCAGTGACAAATCATTGGTTACTATGGGGCAGCCCAATGCCAACAGTGCACTGCAGGCACAGGATCCTGTGCCAGATGAGAATACAGCAAGCAAGGAGCACAAAAGCATCGTGACCAGAATCTGGGAGGCAAAATCTGATGATGGACTGCAACCCTTCCAGTGAGATGAACTGCCAGCAGCATTAATGAAATGCAAGTACGTAACTTATGGTACAGAGCACTAGAGGTATTGAACTGAGAAAGGGAAACATTTCCACAGCCATGAAGGGCTACAAATAAAACTGGGATTTATAGCAAACAGTTCCTAGTGCAGAAGCACGGCTCCTTGATGGTATTTCCACGTGAAGAGCAATGATTGGTGTCACATATCAGGTAACTGCAGACAGTGTAACAGCTTCTCTTCCTCTTCTGCAACTCCTAGGTCATGGGCTGGCCCCTTTGCTTTTCTGATAAAGCTTCCAAAATCTTAGGAGGAATCCCCTTCCCAAATACAAGCTCATTGCTCAGACCTAACCTCAATGGAAGTCTGCTCTGACTACAGCCTGTAGAGCACCTGTTAAACACCACATCTACAAGGTTGTTTTGTTCCTCTGTCTGAGTTTATCAGTGGAAATACACATTTTGTTTAGATGCATTAATCGCTGGAATCTATGCAACTACAGCAAGGGTCACAGAAGCACACTGGTATCTAGACATAATCTTAGACACTGAGGATCAATACATGTACCTGGTACTCCTCAACCCTATCTCCCTTTCCTTAAAATGGGTATATGTGAT
The DNA here is from genome assembly GCF_024509145.1 of Vidua macroura. NCBI lineage: Eukaryota > Metazoa > Chordata > Aves > Passeriformes > Viduidae > Vidua > Vidua macroura. The sequence continues at coordinate 10,367,431 of NC_071571.1, forward strand.
GGGAGAAGCCAGCAGCACGTGTGCTGTAGTACTTTTGCTAACAGCTCTGGGAAATGCTCCTGCCTGGGAAGAACAGCAATGGATTTCTGCAGTATCTCAGACACTGAAGTGCTTTCTGTTGGTCAGATTATGTAAGAAAAATATGTCTTATGGAGGAAGTTATTTCAAAACAATGCAGAAACTTGTGAATTAGGAAAAAGAAAATCCCAGCAAATGTAAATTTCCCACCTTTCTCAGTAGAAAACCTGGCTGCTGCAGTTCATTATTTCTGAAACTCTTCTATTAGTCTTTGCACTGCTGCAGACATCTCTGCTGGTATCGAGGCCCTATTCTATATATTCACAGTCATATAAATGTGAAGAGACATCAAGTCATGTTAGGGAAGAAAACCCACAGAAGTTACAAGTAGGAGTACAAAAATATTAGTGACAGGATAGAAACTACAAAGACTACTATAGTTCCTTGGTTCATCAGTATTACCTTTACATTCTTCACCTCATTGTAATTTTACGTGGTGTGCGTTACAGTGTGATATTTTATGATCCCAAGGTTACAGAATTCCTGATTTCAGTATCCCATCACATAAAATAACCATGTTCTAAAATAAAAATCTCTTCCTGACGTTCCTGTGGCTGTAAGTCTACACTTATTTCCTTCACTTCAAGCTTTGCAGAACAATTGCTGCAATTTTCTCAGTGAAGAAATAGAAAACAAAGAATTAGTATCAAACGTTGGGAGATCAATTTTCACAGACCCTATTGCTTGATAATTTAAATGCTAAGTACTGCAGCCAATTAGTCTAGACTGAAGTATTTGATGGGGGCAAAATTTAGGTTAACAAATACTGCATAATATTATCTGAATAATATAGAACAGACTTCCTACAAAGATGAATTTTGAATCTGCCCATTATATGAAACAGGTGCAAAGAGTGCGTGGGAGAGGTGAATTCATCCCTCCTCTAAATGGCAGTATAAAATAAAATTAGGATATAAAATTTGGGGGTGTCTCACAGGGCAGTTTTTAATTATATACTTAGCAGCATCTTTGCATATAATCATTACCTCAGCCTCCTCGTTTGCATGTGTATATTCTTTTGTGCCATGATCAAAGAACAAAGGTTAAATCCTTCTGAATCTCTATTCAAGCAGTGAAAATTGAAAACAGCTATTTTGAAGCTTTGAGCTTTTTTTTGTGTTTTCCAACTGTCTGTATAATCTGCTTAAAATTCTGTTTACTTGTTAAACCATGTACTCATAGTGTGATGTTGTAGAGCACAAGTAGAGCTTTAAGGAGGGCCCTTCAATGGTCTTCCCATGGAAGAGGGAGCAACAAAACGAGGTCTCCAGCTGGGACACTGGAGGACTTCCACTAGATCTTCACCCCTCCCATTCTTTTCCTGCACCCAGTTTTGGTTTGCATGAAAGGGTTTGGTATGGAAACACTGGAATTTCTGTCTAGTCCTTTGTTGCTGTGCTTGTGGCACACAAATGAAGTCCCTTCTCTGTCCTGAGTGCAATGGATAAACATCCAGCCTCGGCAGCTGGGGAGGATGGGAATTGATGGAGAGGCAGAGCCATCCTGGTGTCAGTAAGGAATGATGAGACTGGGTCTGCTGCGGACATGGGGCTGCTTTCTGTCACTTCTTTCCTAGAAAATGTCTGGTTTGTGAGTTTTTCTTCTTCCTCTATTGCCACCTGTATGAACACCAAGCTGTGTGTTATGACCATTCAGTATTCCTGGCTACCTCTGAGGAAGTCCTCAGTGCCCAGTTAGAATTCCTGGCTTGTGTTTGGGCTAGATTAACATCAAAAATAACCCATATACTGCAAACTTCCTCTTCTTTCTAAATAGAAGCTGGCAGGACCTGATCAAAGGTTGAAACCTTTAGAATAAGACAAGGGAAGATGAACTGCTGAGTAAATGAAAAGCACATGGCATGGAAACAGCTCAGCAATCCCTCTTTTTAACAAAACCTGGACAGATGCATTTCTGTAACACATCCAGCTTATCCTGGTGTCACATCACCAAACCAAGAGAATATTGACATAGAGGGTGTCAACACACAAATACCACATTCACACAGTCACAGCTTCAAGAAGTATTTCAAGGTTCATCTAGCACCAGATACTGAAATTCACCTGCCATCCCAACCTATCAAACTAACTCAAATGCTCATTGCTGGAGAAAACCTCTTCCTTCTTCCAATCACAGGTTCCTGAAGCTATAGCCACTGAAGGCTGGATGAGATTCTCTTTCTGGGTTGGTAACCACCTTTTAGTAAAGAAAAATTTTAACAACTTTAAATGTTACTTTGCAGCCCTGCAAAAATGAAAAGATAGCTCTAGAAGATTAGCTCTTCCCTACAACCTCCTGATGATCTGAAAACATGGAATAAACTTCCTTTCTCTCCCCAGGCACACAACCTTTAATATCAGATATGAACAGCACATCACCAGGGTATTCTCCAGGACTGGGCAGTTGCATCAATTATTTCTATTGCACCACAATCCATGACAAAGAGGATGGCCAAGTTCAGCCTTTCTCAACAGACCCATGGCTCAGATCTGCCACAAGATGTATTTGAAATTTCAGTTACCAAAGGGCTATTTGGATTTTCATTGATAATTAATTACTTTCCATTATGCACACGTAGAAAGATGCATAATGGGTGGATTGACTGGAAAATACTACATTTAAAAAAGGTTTTTGGATAGTAAAATGTTCTAGAGAGCTCTTCACTGGACACATGTTACTCTTTTATACTGCTAGTCCTTTAGATAGATTCACTTTGTCCAAGTTTAGTCTACTGAAGATTTGCTGGGGATAAAGTGAGGATGACTCGGGAGCAACACTCAGATACACTGTTCAGCTTCAGCCTCTTCCACAGCCTTCCTTTAGATGAGTTGGACATTAGGAATGAGCAGCAGAGAAGGAAGCCCAGCAGGATGTGAAGCAGGTGAGGCTCTCTGGCTACGATGCTCAATATTAATAGCTTCTTGGAAATAGAGGAGAATTTGAACATCCTATTTCTGTCATGCAGTGCCAAGGCAGACTTGGATTTTGGATGGAGATGTTGGAGCGTTTCTTTTTACTCCACCAACTCTGTCCTTCTTTCAAGAAATGTTTCCACCATATGGTAGAAAGAGCCATAAAATCACAGAAAATATCATCTGGATATTTAGTCAACTGCTGTTTCCAGAAATGGTGGCATCCTCAGTCATACAGGAAAAAGGCAGTAAAAGTAGGGCTTCACCTGCAAGTCTAAAGGCCCTCTGGCATTCTGGCCACTTCAGAAGACTGGCTGAAACTAAGTTAAAATCTTCAATTAAAAAATGTCAATTCACTGAATATATATTCAGGACTATGACGTTAAAGAACACCCATTTGCTGCCTTTGACCCTTTCCATCTAAATACCAAAGGTCTGATTTTTATTATTTTAATTATTGTGTCCACACACAGACACAAGCCTCTTCCTGAAGGAGGGCTGCACATGCTCAGGGACATCTGAAAAACAAACTACTTAGCAAAGGAAGAGCCTATAAACTACAACAATATGAAAGAAATTATCCAAAGGGCAGCACTCTACACTACTGGAGTACTACTGTCACTGTAAATTTTCACTTATTTTCCCCCTAAGAGCTATCAGTATGTCTTGATGACTGCAAAGGCACACAGGCATGCGTCTCCTGCCTTCCAACACCTTTCCAACATTTCAGGTTTCCTACACAGCACCTGAATGAAGTTCACTGCATCACTCCTGCTTCCTTCAGCACCTGCCTCCTACATTCAGAGGAGAAGAAGCTCATCTACAGTAAAATAAAGCACACAAATTTTATACATAAAATTAAATTTACATGAAATTACTTTTGAAGACATAGAAAGAAAATTGAAAGAATAAAGACAAAGGGCAGAGCCAACATTCTAGGAAGGCAGAAGTGTACAAAATATACTTTAAGTGCAATTTAAACCCCTTTATAAAGCAAACAAACAAAGAAAAATTCAAAGTGATACAATGCAGTGTAATTCAAGTCTAATGTTGCAAACACTAAAAAAATCAGCAAATGAACTAGATGCCTCATGTGGCTCTTTCACTATACTGTGCATAGAGAGCAACTTGGAAAATTATACTAAAAATTTGCATGTATTCCTCCTCATGATGGCAAAATTTTTGTCTGATGATCTTTCATCATTTCAGAAAAAAAACACATGCCATAAAATTAATAGTAAGAGGAAACTAATTAGAGTTTGCACCTATGCAGAAAACACAATTCAATCTCCTAAATAATTAAAAGCATTTCTAAGCGTCAGCTTTTCTTATCGCTATCAAAAAAAAAATCAGTTTATATTGCAGCTGAGATTAATATTTTTGGTATCTGAATGGAAACAAATGTCTATTAAAACTGTGTGATGGCCTACAGCTTTATAAATAACCACATCCCCTCGTTGCCAGTTGCAGTGATGACTACGGATGCAGCATGCTAAGTTATTCCATCACAAGTCACACGCTCGCAGGAGCACTGCAAAGTGAAGATCAAGGTTAAATAGTTAGCAGGGATTTCTAAGAGGGAAGATGGCCCTGTGACCTTGGAGCTCTGACAGGTTCCAATCCAGGGAAACATGGTATGGAAGGAATCAGATGTTACCCATGTTCACAGGAGCATTGTTTTTAATTACACACAAACCATTTCACGTCCAAAAGGCCAACTAGGCAAGTCAAGAGTTCACTGCAAACAGTGTGCTGTTTCCAAAAGTCCCCACATTAATTTGCTACAGGACACATGCTTTACCCCCAAATTCAGTGCTTGTGCTCATCTGATATAGAAAATTCTCCTGCACTGAAACACTAATGGAGGCAGCTTTGAAAAAGACTCATGACACCTATTTTCACTAGAAGGTGTGCAGCTGCTTTGCAGTATTTCCCAAAAAGCTAGCACTATTCTCATGAATGGTTTCCCAATGTGAGCTGATTAGTATTACAGCTAACAGCACTGCCCCAAACTTTGCCTGGAATTTCCTCCCTCTAACTGTTGCACTAAAGATGCAATTTCATAATCCAGGCACGAAGGTGACTTCTGCCAAGCAGAGGAAGGGACTGGAGCTTGACAGGGTGCCGGCTCCCCTTGGCTCATTTAGGGGACAGAAAAGCAGCTCAGCAAGGCTGTGTCTTACAGAGAGCCAAAGGAAAGAGGCCAGGAAACTTCATGCTGGGATTTTTCCCAGGTTTAACTCTGTATATTCATCCACAGCTTCCCATGAGCCAAAGCAAAGTTGAGATTGCTTGGTGTGGCTGCAGAGCTGGTAGCAGGCACAGCCCTATGCCCTGTCCGAGTCCTTTTCCTCTGGCACATTCCAACTGTCCTTCCCTCCTGTCCTCACCTCCTACCTCATCCACACCATCCCAACATTTGCTTCAAGCAGCCTAAGTACTCCCTCCCAGAAAGATACCTCTTGAGAGGCTTAAAAACTTGGCAAAAATTAGGGTATGCTTTCACAGAAAAAGATTTTTTTAAAGGTAAACCCTGTTTTGGGTTACTGATATGTAAAAAAAGCATGGGTTTAATGGGTAAAAAGAAATTCCACTTTGTTCTTTATTTCAGAAACAGCCTGAACAGTTCTGGATGCAGTTTTCACACTGGAAGCTGTTCCAATGGAAATCTTGGTGTAGCCAAAATGAAAGGAAGCTCTGCTACAACTTCCAATGGTATTTCCATTAGTTTTATTACCCCTATCTCTACTTAACACAACACCCTTAAAAATTATTAAAAGCAGTAAAATGTCTCTTTTTTTCCTTCCTTGTCTAAGGAAGAACACAACATTAACCAAACCAATTTCTTTAACTAAAATTACACTTTAGACATCTCATTTTAATTTGACAACCACTTAGTTTGCTTTCAAATCAACACCCTCTGCATTTCTAACTACATGTTAATAACGTGGCTGAGCATGACCCATGTTTACATTTTCTAAGCCCAACTCACTCTGCTTTCTGAATTGTTAAAAATTAAAACTTCTAAGAAAAAAAAAAAGGCTACTATTTGTTTCTAAATTATTATCAGAAGAAGGTAAGTTTCAGATCACTCCACCCTTAATAACTACTGCCAGAGTTGTTTCTACCCATTAGGAGTTGTCAGCAGATTGGTTTCACTTAATGGACAGCCAAACTCAGCTTCACTGAACAGCATTTCCTTGGGAAAAAAAGGGTTTGCAAAAACCTTCATGTGGAGCAAATGAACAGGATGCATGCAGTAAGATGTACTTCGAAATGAAATGCAATCTGCTCACAAAACTGTGGCATATAGTTTTGTTCTACTTTTTTAGCAAATCCTGATGTCTAGCTGTGTATTCCAATTGGCAAAAAAAATATCCTGAGATAGCAGAATTTTGCATGAAATTCATAAATAACACTAAGTTGAAAAATAACTTGTTTTTTTTTTTCTTTCAGGTATAGCTCCAACTCTTTTTCTAAGGAGATCAAGAGTTTGACATATAAGATCATAATCAGACATGGAGGAAAACAGCTTTTCAAAAAGAAAAAAATAATCAAACTATCCCAAACTGCTTCCCTACCTGCTGGGCTATTTGTTTCATAACCAGAGCAGAAAAAGGGGTTATATAGTCTGAACAACAAGCTATGACACTTGTAATTCAGCTCATTTCTCTTATTCTGACAGAAAACTACTGGGAAATGTATGGTGACTTCTGGGGTGGTTCTTTTTGTTTGTTTTTTTTTTTCATAATTAATTCCAAAATTGAATTGAAACTAAAGGAGGAGAAAGATTAAGTGAGCTGTAGCAGAGCTGTACCCTGCCCTTCACATGCTGCATCCTGGGATGCCTTGCTAGGAGAAGTCTGCCCAGACCTCATACAGAGATGTGAATGCTCTGCACTTGGCTGGAGATTGAAGCTCTAATTCAGTACCTGTGGGAGAGCAAGGAGTCTCCCTCTCTCCCTGGTGATGCCCAGGAGCCAGAGAGCAGCCAGAGACAGCCACTGCAGCACATCTCTGCAAAGGGCTCTCTTGGCAGCCTCAGCAGTTGCTATTTCCCCTTTATATTTTTAATGTGGGGTGTGCATGTCCATGTGTGTTTGTGTTTTCCTTCTGTTATAAACTGGTTTTAACACACGAACAAAGCCCGGGGTGAAGTGATGGGAAAGGTATGGAGGAGGATGCTTTTGAAGAATGGGGTTTGATAGCTGGATCACTGAACATCTGCTATTTGTATATGGTCTCATTTACATAAAAGAGCAAATACAAGAGTAACCCAGCAATTCATGGATACAGAAGCAGTGTCCACAAGTAGATGGGGATGCCTGTCCTGCTCTATTTAGTGTCTGGGTCTGGGTTTAGAAGCTTGCTCAGAAGCAAAAGAGCCTTAGTCCCCTCCTCGTGCTTCATGTACGCCATTCCTTTACAGAAACAGTGTCTGCAGATGAACACTGGCTGCCAAAAATGTGACAAATTCAAACAGACAAGCTCTCGTAATTACCAGAGAAATCTGTATACAAAGGAGGAAAGGGAACTATGCTCCATGGAAAAAAAAAAAAAAAAAAAAGCCCAAACATCATATATGAAAACAAGACAAAGGGAGCTATTGTTGAAATGAGTCTTGCCAGTTCCCAAAACATTTGATGTTTTCTTTTTTCCCCTTAGGCTTTAACAGTAAGTGAATACCTTTTTTTTTTTTTTTTCTGTATTATAGTCATTCTGTATTTCTTCTATCTGGGAGAGAGAAAAATAAAAAATAAGAAAATCAGCCTCTCCAACAATCCTCCCCGTGCAGTACAGATGAGTCTAAGCAAAATGTAACTTCCCATCTGAGAACACCTGAATTCAGAAAAAAACATTATCACAAAACTACTAAAGGCATGGAGTTGCCCTACTAAGCCCTACTCAGCAGTACAAATTCAATAACCACCCCACTGCCTCAGAATCAACATCCAAGACTTTTTGTTGCAGGCACAGAGCAGCAGAGCAGTAGGTCAGCCTGAAAGGCTTCAGCTCTCATATAGGAGTTATTCAAACAACACTGAAAGATTCAACTGGAATATTTTCATCATGTTCCTGAACCTCTTCTCATGATTTTGCACTTTGCAGGTGGCAGTGCCTCCTGCCCTGCCCCAGCATGCTGCAGCAAATCGTGCTCCCAAATACAAAAGCAGCACCATCCCATTCCCGTGGCCACACAGACTCTCCCATCATCCTGGTAACACTCATTAGATCATACTCTTATCACCATTATCTCTCCACTGCAAGTTGATTTGGAAAAAATGACTTTGTCATCTCATGGTTCCACCGTAAATCATTAACAAGAACTTGCTTATTTTCTGACCTCATCCAACTTTACTCCTTTTTTTTTTTTTAATAATTCCTTTTTTTCTTTTTAATTACTCCTTGAAGTAACTCTGAATCTAACAACTTCCATTTAGTATCTATGTGAACAGCAGAAAATACTAACATGGCCATTTTTCTCTAGTGAAGTTTTCTATTTTATCTCAGGTTTGTAGGCAGAATTTCTAAGAGACTCCCACTCTGCTCAACAAATACACATACAGCTTTTACAGGCCGTTCTGTTATGGGTAATGTACCTACCACACCACTTCAAAATGATGCCAGTATGCCAAAAATGCAGTGCTACTACTTGGAGACTATTTCATAACGCATTCATGAAAGAAACAGGATCACAAAAGATGTTATTGCCATTACCTGGGAAAGTCATTACTGGGGAGCCTGACGCCAGTGGAAAACCTTCCACAAGCACTGGCTGCTCACAGCCAGTCACCTGGGCCAGCAGCACCACAATCAATTAACCACAACCATCTCCTCCTCTCGACACAAATCTCTCCATGGAAATTTGCTCCACGCTAATGCCTAAAACTGATTTTTAACACTGCAGATGAGACATAAAGAGAATGAGTTTATCTTCTCAGAAGAAAGCATTTCAGGCCAATCCAGTGGTTTCAAGATGCATTAGGGAAAAGCTAATTCTGACAAAGTAATTCCTTTTATTCCTCTGATTTTCAGAGGAATGCTTTGCTGATATTTCTAACCTGCACACTTCTTTTCTAACTCACTTCAAAATGGATAATCAATCACAAAAATCACTCTGTTCAGAATCTGTGATGTTGGGATGCCCAAGAGACAGGTGGGTTGGCATGCTCCTGATTAAAACAGTCACACACTAATTTGCAAGGTCTACAAAATTTGGAAATCTTTTGCCTGACATATATTGCACAAGAATAGAAATTTTCTTTACTCATATATTGCTGAGGATCTGCAACTTGCCCTCAAAATGGCCAATGTCATGAACTGGTAAGGATTATTATTAGCCTCCACACTTGTAGACTGAACAAAAAGAGTGTATTTTTCTCAGAGCATAAATTAACAGCACTTAATATGATGTTTTGGAACATTCACACAAAAACATGAAAGGTTGATTTTGCTTTTTAATGCTGGAAGGGAATTTATTAAGTTGCTTTTATATAATATTTTGGCACTTATCTGGCAGAAATTTGAGATTAAATACATAACATTGATGTAACAATGTTTTCTGTGAAATATAAAATAATCTGGCACATTCTTCTCTCTACCACAGGAAAAATAATTCAACTACAATCTCTCCTAGATATATATTACTTTCTGAATTCGAATGTTTTCCCTTTCCTAGTTTAAAGCAAAACAAACAGAAAACCACAAAAACCTAAACCAAGAAATCAACTTTGCCAGCTGAACAAAGTTGTTGGGATGTACTATCAATTACTCTTTCTAGCCCCACAGTCACATATTAAGAAATCTTTAGGACACACTGCAAAGGAGTAGTACAAGAAATGCACAACTGCAAAATGCAAAGAAAATACCCTCCAAGGCAGGAAACTAAACTTCCAAGACTGTCTTGTTCTGATGGTTTTCAGTTCTGCAGAGCTTTCTATTTTTCTCTTCTTCAATTTAGCCCTGGGAAGCTGTTGTAGGAGGTATTATCTATTTGATGGGGATTTTTTTTTCTCCAGATTGTAGCCAAAAATAGATGATGAAAGAAAAAAAAAGGAAAGAAAATCTCATGTAAATAGCCTCAGAAGATGTGATTTACAAAAGAAGAAACCTGCCAGCAACAGATTAAACCACACTATATTAGTTCTGAAACAGAATTAAAATGAATAGCATCATTAACTGCATCTGCTAAGAAGTCATCCCCCTTCTGTACAGAATGAGTTTCTGCTGAGGAAGATTCCTTGCCCACATCTCATCCCCAGACTGTGTGGGATAGAAACACACACTGGCTGTGGTCTCCTGTTTCAGACAACTGAAGGTGACAGAAAACAAAGAGAGGAACATACTAAAATGGGTTCACCACAAGATGAGGATTACACAACCTTAGATATAATTTGCACAGTCAATGAAGAGGGATTAAAAGAGGAATGAAAGCATTCAGCAAATTACATATATATACACACACACACAAAAATAAAAATGAGAAAAATCTCACCACTTCAAAACCCAATAATAAACAATATTATTCCATTATATTATAGTGTCAGAACTGTCAAGCAAGTCTGTAGATATTAATAAAGTTATGTAATTGTTTAGACTGAAATGCAACACAGTAATAGCTAAAATACTCTGCAGATGGGAAAAAGACTATTAAGTCTGCTCTTGATTCTATGTTTGCTCTTAGACACCCTGACCATGTGTCTAAAAGCAAACAGAACAGATTTTTTTATTTGACTTATTCTTAAAAATTGATACCATAAAAACCAAGTAAAGAAAATGGAATATGAATCTGATCCTAAGTTACTGGGCAGAGGTGCTGGGTAGAGTCTGTCTTTATCTTTTTCAATTACTCATCAACCACATAAATAGTCCTTAATATTTTTCCACTTTCAGAGTTGTACATGACAATTTCAGTGTTGGAGAAACATGGAGGTATCTTTGTCTAAACCACGACACCGCAACAGGCTGTGTTCTGCACCCACCCTATGTCTGTGGGATAATAAGGTCAAACAAATTTAAAAAAAAAAAAAAAAAGAATTTTTGACACAAAAGGAAGAATTATTTTCAACTTTAAATTTGAAATTTCAGTTGAAAAACTATGGTCAGTCAGAAGGACAAAGTGCATTTCTTTCCAGACTACAAAGTACCACACAAACTACTGAACATCTGCTTCAGAGGCAGCAGAACAGAGCTACGTGTCCCAGCCAATGCATGACCCATGCAAACTCTCCCTGATGTTACATTGCAGTAGCTTATTCAATCTCCTCTTTATACCAAGAAAGCTTGTCAGCAATCAAGGGGTTAAATCCCTCTTCTCATCTTCCTCCTCTCCTCAGCTTCCCACGCAAGACTGAACCTATTTCATAAATGAGAGCTGTCCTCCTACATAAGATTCATATTAATAAAACTACTCTTGGAGGAGCACAGGCTCCCTCTATCCCAGCACATCAAGCAATGCCAGCAGTGCTCCTGGGAGAGGGAACCTGCTGGTCTGCACTCTCACAGTGGGAGATGGCCCCTGGCAGCACCTGGCCCCAGACCAAGCAGGGCTCTCCCAGGCCAGTCTCTGGCCATGCATCAGCTGGGGTGTGACCAGCCTGGGTTGGAGAGTGAGGCTCAGCAGTGCTGGCCAGGGCTCTGCTGTGCCAGCTGGCCCCACTGCCCGGGCAGCCACAGCCTTTCCATGCACTTGCCAATCCCTGCACCCTGCAGGGTGTGCAGCCTTGGAGCTCCAGCTGCTTTACATTCAGGTGTCTTTACCAGTCCCATGCACAGCCCTTGGACAGCAGAACCAGCTCCATGGTACGTGGTCCCCACAAGTTAGTTCTCCTCTGACTGTGGATACTGACAGCATTGCCAGCAGAGACAATGCACTGTAACGCTGGTAAGGGATCTCCTGTGGTCCAGGCAAAAGCATCTGTCATCAACTGGGTAGTGTAAAAAACCCAGTGAGTTTAAGTCTGGGGAATGTGCTCTGTTTGTGTTAGCATACAAACCTGAGTGATACTGGAACAAACCATTATTTAAAATGGACTTTATGAGTGCAAAACACAGGCTCTAGATACCACTGCCTTCTACAGCTCACTGAGCTGGGGGACAGCTCTTCAGCAAAGGCATTCAAAACTGCCTGTAATGTAACTCTTTAAACTGACAAATCAAGATCTTTTCATGGACCCAAAAATAACTTTGCCATACATAGGAGAGGTCAGACAAGTGCCACTGGATTTGATTCTATTGCTTCAATAAAATACAAATGTTAAGAGGGCAGAACAAGTGATCTGAGGGCATTATTATCCTCACCAGCCAATACTCCACATTATGGATCTCACAGAATTCAAACCTGTTTCACTCCTAGGTCTGTCACACATCCCCCATGGTCAGAGGTATCTGCAAAAGCTGACAACAGAGAAGCTTCCACTAAGACTGGTTTTAACTGACTTCTGCCATCACTTTCCTTAGCACCTGGAGTGAAAGACAGAGCAGGAAGCCACACACACACAGGGATCTCTGGTAGAGCAGATGAAGGTGCACAGTCCACGTTCAGCCCTCCCTTTGGACCTTAGCACCACCAGTGATACCACAGACAGTGAGGAAACAACCAGCACTTCAACTGGCCAGCTCAGCATTGCCAGTGGTGTAACTGGGCAGACTCAGGCTGCAGGACAGGCACCAAGGTATTCTGGGCTCTGACACGAGATGCAAAAGTTGAAGGTGTTACTGCCAAGTCTTGTGGTTTCCCAAAGCCTTTGTTCAGCCCTTCTGCTGGAGGTGGCAGAACCAATGTGGTGTGTGCCACAGCCAAGGGCATCACCACCTCAAACTGTCCCTGTGAATCCCATCCTCAGTAATTACAGTCAGTGATGAAGATGCAGCTCTCAAGACACAGAGGGCAATTAATTACCAGAATCTAAACTGCTGGTTTTAAGTATCAAATTAAACATGCATTAACGAAAGGCAGCGCTGTGTTATATATTTTTGGATCAGAACACTCAATCAGTACATGCAGAATACAAGAACATTAGGTAAAAGCAACAATAATTTGAAAAAATTGATCTAAAAATCAAACTGAGAGAGAAATGGAGTTTTCTTTTTCCAGATGACTGGTATAACATGAAGTGACTTAACTCATCTGACAAGATGGATTACAGCTGGCCCCTTATCTCTTGGCCTGCTTAGTAACATGAAAGGAAAAGAAAAACAATGCATTAATTGATGGTGGAGAACGTTTTTCTTCCTAATGGTTTCCAGCCAGAATTTTTGAGCCTGAGCCATTTCCCAAATAATGGCTAGCATTTGTGTACACATTACTTTCTTTCATGTGACAAGGAAATGTAATTTTTCTTTGAAAACACACTCATTAAGGAAGCAAAACCCTTCCCCCCCCAGAAGCCTTTGCACCCCATTCATAAGTGTGACACAGTATAATCACTTTAAAAGTCTGGAGGAACCACAGATCCTTTGAAAACTCCCACAGCAGAGACACAGCCATGTGCCTACTCTCCAATGCCCTCTATTAGATCAGACCTACCCAGTATTTTAAGGTTATTTGCAAGGCAACAACCACCAGAGATCTCAATCAGATTGAGAGTTATTCTAGGAAACACATTAAAAAAAAATCAAAGAAACCAATGATTATCACAAATAATTGAAAGGAGCAGGCATCGTTAATACAGTCATAATATTACACAGGCTGATTATATGCTCAGAAGTCACTTGGAAGTATTTATTTTCTCTGATAGATGCTTTTCAGCTTGGTTTCACAGAGCCCTTTGAAGAAAAGGAAGTGCAGAAAGGGAGTTGCAGGTGATTGTGCTGTACTTCTCACCAGCCTTGGGGAGATCTGAGTGTGACGGCAGCTGTAACGTGGCATGGCCAGGTGAGCAGCAGTACACCCCAAATTCCCTTCTCTACTGCCAACATGTGGATCCTCAGAAGAGAAACTCAACTGCAAAAGGGTTCAGTGGAAATCTCCAGCCACTCTATGCTGTGCCTACCAGAGGCAGAAAACAAATACCTAAGGAAAAGACAGATCAAGACAGTGTGTCCTGTAAGTTTGTGCCATCCTGCCAGCAATGCCTTGGGTTAAACAAATGCATCTGTGCTTGAGCCTCACTTTTCTTCCCCTTCATTGAGATATAGCTCAGACCACAGAGAGCATGGTATCTCTCCAACACAGGAGCCTGAGTTGTTGCCAGAACAGAGACCATTTATCACATTCTTCACAGAAGAAATTAAGATTTTTTTTCTATTATGGCAAGAACTGCTTGGGCTGCACCCCAGGAGAGGCTTAGTAAAAAGAAATGGCAACTGCAGAAGAGTTCCCTGCCTGAGACTAAAGCTGAAGCTCAGTTTTACAAGGAAACAGATGCATTATGAATGTGCAGGCATGCAAAATTAATTTAAACCCACCCTGAAAATAGGGAGCTGAAAGATGCTCCCTTGTGGAAGCAATCCCAGCAGTGCTGCCATGCCAAGCACTGCCTACCTGACTGGGCAGAATGGGATGCTGAACACCCACCACTTAGAGCAAAGACAAGGCTAATGCTGCACATCAATTCCTATTATTTTATTTATAACCCCAGTGCTGAGATGTGTACTAGCTATGTGGGGCAAGGTACACTTCCCTACTCTCTCTCTCACTGATGGATCAGCAGAAAGCTGGTGCTGTAGATTTCAGTGATTAGCAACAATTATCACATAAGGCTGCTGACCACCCATAAGAATGCAGCCACCAACTCTTCTCTCATGTATGATCACAAACTGGGGATCCAAAAAAGGCCAGTCCTCTGCTGTGGTGGATCTCACAAGATCTTACAGATCTCTGTAATTTGGGAATGCTTCAGAGAATGCTGTATTTTTCAGGTGATGGCAAGGTATTTAAGAAATACACTTATTCCTGTCAGCAACTCTCTGAAACATTTAGAAGTTCATTCTAAGAGTAATAAATATATTTCATAACCGTCCCAAGGGAGTTTTTCCTCGTCAATGAAGCTACTGTACTTGGCAAGGAAGCGGTGTGACATTTTTCCTCAAAGGCTTTGGAGTGATAAATGATAGCTAAAATGATTTTTTCTATTATGCTTAAAGCCTTTGCAGAACAGGCTTTAAGAAGAAAGGTTTGGATTAAAAAGTCTAAAATTTAAAAATCTGGAAATGTAAATGTTAGAGTATTTGAAACACAGACACAACTGATACATAGAGATTAAACTCATTTAAGGCAAACTCCCAGACAACTCTTTGGTGTGAAACAACTGAGGGATTGGAGATATCTCTTACTGCCTTTCACACAATAAAGTTCCTTTGAAAATGCACCATAAACTAAACTAACCTTTTTAAAACATTATGACATTTTATTGATATTGAGCTGTGTTCAGATATTAAAATAGTTCAAGTATCTTTCAGCATACACTAGAAACATGTTTGTTCTTGAATGAGCTCACTTGAAGTACACCTAGAGAGAGTAGCAGTAAAATTATCAGCCTGAGGGCTTGACATTTTTAGAATCTAGAAATAAAAAGTTAACACCCAAAATCTTAAGTTTAGGTCACCAAATTATGAAGGTTTTAAAAAAATCAAATTGGATTATTTCTCTTGTGGTTTTGAATTGCAAGCTATATATGTGACTCATATTTTCAAAAGTGTTAATGTTAAAATAATTTTATTATGGTTTTAATGGAATCAGATGCAATCTTACAATTTACCAGGCTGTCTGGGTATTAAGAAAAATGTTCCAAAACTTCACAGTTAACTCTTCTTGACAGCTTAGTGTGGAATTTAGTTATATTCAAAAATTGCATTGACCCATGACTACCTTACTGAGATGGCACTATTTACATCTCTCAAGTCCCTGTGAAAATGCCTAACCATTATGGCCACTTAAACTAGACTTAGTTCTGGATCTGGAGTCTCACACTGGCTGAGAGAGTGAAGTCCTGGCTGCACACTGCAGATGCCAGTCAGTCATTCCAAAGGGACACAGCAGCTTGTGACAGCACCCAATGGGAGGAAATTTGTGAGATTCACCACCAGGTCTGAAGCTGAGAATCAGGACTAAAGAGCAATATGGTAATTAATATGTTCAATACCTCCTAAGTGAAATAACAAGATACACAATGGCTGATTACATGGGAAAAATGTACTTCTAAAAAAACTAAATAGATAATAATTTTTAAGTCTACAGAACAAATTTACAAGAGGCAAGAACTTCAGCTTTATCACTGTAGTCACCAACATCCTGAGCTGCAAATGGAGAATCAAACAGTTGTCAAAAGACCACTACTTTAAAAAAATGACACATCAGCTAAACAGTGTTTCATAATTACAGACAAAGCAATGTACTGACATGCTTTTTGTTCCCACTTGGGTAATATTAGAAGTCAGTGCCATTAATATCAATTTGGATTCATTTCTTGGGTATCCCACTCCCATTCCTATCAAAACTCAGTAACTGAAAATAACTGAAGTCAAATGTTCTCTGTTTTCTAACCTGTAAATGTCTGTCACACTGAAAGACACTTCCACAGGTGATTGAATAAGGCAGGGGAGCAGTTTATCAGACACAGAGCATTTCACCACCTGGCCACTGGTTCCAGTCCAGACTGAAATTGATAGTCCGTGTTTAACAAAAAAAAAAAAAAAAAAGTCACTAAAACAGCCCAAAGTTTCCAGCAGCTGTTCAGCTGTACTTATTACACTCCCTGGTAACAGTAAACTATTTGTACAATCTCTCCGTACAAAATGCGGCATTAAAATGAAACCTTGGCCAAAATTACTGACATTTCAGTCGAGACAAGATTATTCACATGCCTGAAGTCTCCTGTCTTGGAGAATGATGACCAAGATGTGTTTCTTCCCAAATGACCACAATTTTATAGTAGATGCTGCTGAACTCCAGCAACATCCAGACTGTGGCTCTGGGCTGCCTCCTTCTATCAGTTATAATCTGTATTTTCACATGATACTGATCATGAGGGTCTAATGCACACAGCCAACAACAGACTGCATTCATCTACAGGCAGACATATGTGTCGAGTCCCACAGACTCCTTTTGTAGGAAAGCCTTTATAAAACTGAACACCCGATGTCAGGCTGCTACTGACCTGGCTCTCGAGGCTCCGCTTGGCTGCCAGCTGACCCCATCCCTGCTCCCCACCTCCTGCCTGCCTGGACCAGTACAGCAGTGATGATGGTTCCAGGCACTTCCAGCCAGAGCCCAACTACCAATGAACATTCCTAAGTGCTGGATCATCTTATACAAAGCATGGCATAGGAAATACACTTTATTCAAAGTCTGATGTTTCTGAGAGTGTTCTGAAAAGCACCTGAACACATCCAGGTAAGTAGGAGTACAGCCCATAAATTTCTGTCAGTGCAGTGCTTACAACAAAAATCAGGAGAAATCTTATTCCAGAGCCTCAGAGGCAGATGGAAGTACCACACACAGAAAATACCCGATACTTGACACTGAATTACTGCAATAATATACATATGGCATATGCAGCTTCAACAATTGTGCCTGAGCACTGGTATCCCACAGAAGCATGTTTGGGGATAGGACCACAGGCAGCATTCACATGCACAACCTCACTTGGCAGCTGTTTTCCTGTTTGCTTGTTTGTTTGTTTTTCTGGGAGGGCAGAATGACTAACTCAGCAGCTCCTGTTTGCAGAGTCTCAAAACAGGGCTTGGAAGCGTGAACTGCCCATTTAGGTCAATTTTTCTTTTTTTTTTTTTTTTTTACCTGGGATCTCAAGGTAACATTTACATGCCCTAAATACCAATTCCTTAATATACTTTTAGCACAATTAGGTGATCAAGCAGAGCTCTAGTCATGTATTTCAGCCAAGCAGCCATTAAGTACTGGGAGCAGCAGCATTAGCAGTTGGGAGTTTATTTCAGGGAACAAGGATAAAACCTTTCTCCTGATCCATAAAAAACCCCATTGGAGAGTGTATACAAAATGAGAGGGACATGAATATTAGATGAGAAACCACAATGAGACAAAAAAGATGTGACATAAAAAAGCAAAATTTTCAACCAGAAGGCAAACCTATGGAATGTGAAAGAGAAGAAGGCAAGAAAGAGGGAAGCAGAAAGATCATCGATAATTCTTTACACCCAGAGGCATTTTGAATGTTACAGTTTAATTAAATTAGAAATAACTGAATGAAATTCCATGACCAGTGTCATACAAGAGAGCAGACTAGAGGATTTAAGGTTGCTTTCCAGCTTTAAATCTAAGACCCTATGAACAGAAAAGGAAAGAATCTTGATTGGCAGCAATGGAGACATAGCTATACAAAATGTTATTTCAGGCAGAGAAAACATACTGCCAAAAATAGTAAGAAAATATGTCTGACATATGCATGTACATGCTCTGTTCTCTACTACCCACATCAGTACTTACTTATTTAATGTACAATTTGGCAGGAAAAAAAAAACAATAAAAAAGGATACAGTAGGTCCCAAGGGAATTGCTTCACAGGTGCCAATAAACTTAGAAAAATAGGAAAATCCTCAGATATGGTTGGTCTTCAGCCCTGCCCAGAGCACAAATAGGGAGGCCACAGCCCAGCAATTCCTTGGATTACAGAGGTATCTGCCTCAGCCATCTCAGCCTTCCTCTACTATGCCCAGGATGTGCAAGAGTGAGGCACTGCCAAGGGAAGGGCTCGCCCAAGAACAAGTTGTTCCAGCTGCTCACAGCTGCTGGACACTCCCTTGGGATCTGGGGACAGCTGGCACAGGATGGGTAGCCAGCACTTCTCAATAAACAAAGAAACATGCAAAGGACAAAATCTAGACCAAGATTCCTAACAAAATCATGGTCAGCAGCAATCAGCTTTGCTGTGTTACATCAAGCAGAAAGAAGCACTGGAAGCCTTTCTGGAGAGTTTGGACACACAAACTGCAACACAAGTACGAACTGTCACTGCTGGATACCTTCAACTCGGTATTTTTATCGCACATTAGGAGCACATTTATCCCAGGAGTTAAAAAGAAATACTGCATGCAAAGCAATGCTTACAAAGCTGTAGTGCTGCTGGCTTCAGTGACAACCACACTGATTGTATTCATAGAGTGAGACATCAGGTTTTTGGGAGTGTGTGCTCCAGCCTCCAGAAAACCTGCTGCTGTAGGGCTGAGACTGAAGAAGCCCCTGAATCCTGATGAGCTGCTCACCAAAGGCTGGGCCTAAGTCAATTTGCACAGTACAACTGCAGTGACAGGAAAACAGAACTGTTTTCCCTGAATAACCCACCCTGATTCCCTCTGAATAACCCACCTCCCCAAGGAATCTCGAGCACCCACTCCTCCTCTCTGAGGGTCCTGCTGATTTCCTACAAAAACTGCCAAGTACAAATCTCTGGGTGCAAGATTTGCCATAGCCTATCTTAAGTAAGTAGCAAATGCGCTATTTCAGAAATTGCCAAAAATACACAATGAAACCATCACAGTATTTTATTAAATCAAATCTTTAATATTATTGTTTGCAGTTCACTGTAGAGTATTTTAAAACTAGTTCTACAGAAGGCATTGCCTGCCTGTGCTGTGCCTACACAGATGAATATATGCAAAAGCCTGCGGCTCGTGAAGGTACAGTCATAGGGAAAAAAAAGAAAACGGAACAGAACCAGGAACCAAACTCCCACATATTTGCCTTTTTCAGCTAATCTTGCTAATAATAGCACAATTGTTTCCTTGTAAAGGAATGCAGGGAGGTTTAATTATCAAAGTAAAACTTGATGCTTTTAAGGCTAGGGGGGAAAAAATGAAACCACCTTCCTTTATTTCCTAGCCTTTAGCATAAGGACTGTACTTAGAAACAGAGATCTCAAATTTAGCACTTGGGTGTCACTGGAGATTTTAAAGCGATCACTCCCCTCTTTTCTTCTTCCCAGCTCACCCACCATCACACAGCACACCAGCTCCCAAGAAAAGAAAGCAGTAATTTCTGAATTGCCAATGTAAATTTTTGTACAGTAAAAGGGGGTGAAGTCAAGAAAGAAGCCTTGACTCTCTAATGTCTGTATTGAAATCAAAGTGCCATTCACAAAGAAATGGTCTTACAACTTGATCTCCATTCCTTTACCACCTCCAGCACCCACAGAATTTGTAAAACATCTTGCATTCAGGCTATTTGTTTTGAATATTTCAGATGGTGGAACAAAGATGTGGCAACCATAACTTCAGTTTCACATCTGGAGTGTGATGGCCAAAGGTCAGGACACTCAGCACAGTGACCTGGTAGGGTACTGTTAGTCTGTAATAACCACAGTAAGATCCAGACCAGATCAGACTTCAGACAGCTGAAATAAAATTAAATAAAGGGGTTTTTTCCCCTTCAGTTCTAGATTCAAAATCATTAAACCATAAAACCTGTAAAGCTAGGAAATAACATTATCATATACTTGCAAATTCAAGGAAGTAGACAGAGTTCTGAGGCTAAGCTGTATTTAATTTCTGCCCACCAGTCACTAGCTTTGGTGTGATATGTCATCCTGAATAAAAGAAAAAGAGGTACCAGATTTCTACGTTCTTTCTGTTAAAAAGGAAAAAATCTTTCCCATGTTCTTGAGAACCCCATCTATTGAAATGCACAAGTAAACCTTAAAATAATTATAACTAACAGCAGTAGTCTCATTTATTTATGATGAATAAAACATGATGGAGGGCTGTCATAAAAAAAGACAGAGATCTAATCTCCTAAGGCACACAAGTGCATTTCCTGTTCATGTCAGTAAGAATAAACAGCCCTCTGCAAAGCCCAATGAATTTACTGGGGCTTAAGTGCCTCTGTCATATAAGAAAAAATTACTTAATATTACATGTTTCACATACAAAATGAAGGGGAGGAAAGTGGAAAGATGGAGGAATAGCAGAAAACATGAGAAATATTCACTAAATTCAAATTCAGATTTATAATCCATTTTTTCTAGGTTTCCATGATCAGTGAAAAAAATCAATATTCCTGACCCCACAGGAAAACTGCTTAGAGCAGGGTGTTTCTGATGAAAAAAAAAAAATTATTCTGAATGACATCTCTAATAATCTATCTTCAGCAAACAGGAAATTCAATGGACTTAAGAGGTTACTTGTATCCTAAATTTTGTGATATTTTATCCAATATTAGCCTATTTGTTTCCACAATGGTTCAGTGTGGAAAGAAACACCACCACAGACACACAAAACTGTAAGACACACATTAGTAATTCCATGCAATTGCACAACAGCCAATTACCACGTTTTGGAAATACAAACAGGTGTTCAGCGTGCAAAGTACCTGAATATTCCTTCCACACTGTTCAGCTTTGCTAGACCTCAGGTGCAACCTGGCAATCAGCTCTGGGCACTACACATTATCTCAGCACCTCCTAAAGCAGTCTGGAGTTACTTAACAAGGAATGACAGAGGTCCAGAATGTTTCATCTGTGCCCTGTTTAATGTCCACAGAAAGGCTTTGTAAATCACCAACATGAGATATTATGCAGCTGATTCCAGACAAAAGCAGGGAACAGACTGGGCAATCTCTCTAGGTCAATCCAAACCCTATTTCCTAAGAACATTAAAGTTCCCTTTTCTGCAATCCCAAGTGAAATGGCTTTGACCTAAGGACCATAAACCTCAACAAACCCCACGTTCTATTACCACCATAAATGCCACATCCATTGCAAGGCACCAGCCCAAGGATCTCAGCAACACAAGCCCAAGTTACACAGCAAGCCAAAGCCCAGTTTCTCAAAATGAGGATTACCACATTGTGCTTGAGATAAAATAGAGCTTCAAAGACAAATGGTGACAGCTCCAGTAACATTTTAGATCCATGTAAGAAGTGACATGATTGCTGACAGCTGTACATCTTCCGACTAGCAGTTCCATTTAAGAAAACGGAAGGAATTATTTTAACATATTCTGGGGGGGAGGGAAAACGGAACTATTTTTAAATTCACAGTTAGCAAAGTCCCACTTTATTCATGAAGGTTAGCCACAGAAAACCAGTCTTATGGTCTCAATAGTGTGCTGATGCTCAGAAAAGCAGATATGAGAAAACCACCTTTTCTTAATAGACATGCTCTACATGTGACACACAGATTAGCTCTGGCTGCTTTAGAGATTAAAATTACTTTTCTCCTCATTTGCAGCTCTTTGCAATGCAAAATCCAACAGAAACTGAAAGCAGGAACTAGACTGTTTCTGGGTCATACACCATTATACCTGTTAGTTAAATGCCAGTTGCAAAGCTTCTATTCCTGGTTGGAATGTGTGAGCCACAAAATCATGGCCTGACATTCAATTTATAGGGTTGGCACTTGGGCATCTAGAGACAGAACAAATTTTTCACAGATTATGCATATTTCAGGTAGATGTCTTTAAAAGGCTCTGAATAAGGAATGTCATGTTCAAAGAACCAGTATTCAGATTTTTGTCACATATTAGGTATTTCTTTAACTCACAAATTTTCACAATCTTATGTTCAACTTGTAGAAAGGAGCAACCAAGAAATCACATTGACCAAAATGCTCTGTTTTGACAATAAATCACTAACTGTTAAAATAGGAACCTGAATGCATGACTCTTGAGACACTGGCCTGCAGTGTAGAATTTTCTAAACTAAAGTGATCTGTTACATGAAAGAAATATTTTGCCAGGTAATTAAACTTTTTCGTCTGCACGAGGAAAAAGAGACTCAGGAAGAAATCAAATCCGGACTGATGTCTGCAGGGATGTTTTCAAATGCATAGTTTCTGTAGAAAATTTATGTACTTATTACATTTACAAAGGCCTGTGATTTCCTTAAGGACTTGAATTGTTAAATTATTTTCCCCCTGGTTCTAGTTTCTATTACTTTTGACTGCTTCAAGAGAATAAACAGGTCACTCTGCTCATTGCTTAAACCATGTGACACTGTAAGACTGACCAAAATTAACAAAACACAAAAGATTTAACGAGGAAGAAAGAACACAGGAACTGACTTTAATTGGGATCACTACATTGTGCAGAACTAAAGGAAGGCTAACATAGAGGAAACTCTTTTAGAGGAAAGTACAAAGGAGTCAGGATCTGGCAAGCAAATGTGATACACATGTGGTAAGGCAGTCTGTCATCCATCTTTCTAGAAGGAGATCTCTTTGTTGTTCTGCTGGGACAGTTTGTAGATGTCCAGCTTGCAGAGTGTGCAAGAAAAAAAAACTGGTGCACTTGTAACAAAAAATAGCGATGTTTGTAAAACACAAAGAGATTCAGGGACCAGCCCCAAAAACAGGGAAATTCTTGGTTGTCAGGGTAACGTGATCACCCCAGACAACAGAGACGTCAGCAGCAATGTGCAGTACACACTTGGTACCCAAGCACACAAGTCTTCCTGCTTCCCTTTTGTAATTAAGCCACAAAGGGATATAGGTAATTGCTGCTAAGGTGGGGATCAGTCTTTTCTCTGTGTTAGGGATCCAAGAAAGCCAAGAATCTGGTTGATGCTTAAAAAACAGTGTTTACTGGTGTTACCCATCAAACTTTCTGCCATTAATTAAAAGAATCAACAGATAGGAGAAAAACAGTGAACCATAAGGGACAACCCTTCTGTTTAATGCAGCAGTGTCCAGCAAACGTGGTAAGATCTAATGACACACAAAATAGTACTATTACTTTCTTTAAGGTAACACTCATGTGGCTTTGCTTTCCTTAGATCAGATGCCCATTGTGTGCAGTCTCACAAGAAGCTAATAAACAGTTTTCCAGTTTTCTGCAGACTGGCCTCTTGAAAGCTGCATTGCCTTCTCCATCAAACCAGGCTTCAAATCACCACTCAGCTGCAAGCATACAAAGATTCAGATACACAGCAGAATAAATGACCAGATGAAGAAGTCTGGCTTGTGTACCTTGCTGATGATCCCATAAAACAATGTGAAGTCATATGTCTGACAAAAGTAAAAATGTGCAAATTTTGAAGGATTTTTATTAATGAGGGTGGATACAGTCAACTGATCCCACAACAGCATTACCAGTGTGTCCTCCCAGAGCACTCCTATTGCAGTTTACACGGTTGGTGTTTTGGGTAGACTGCTGTGGTTTTACCAGGCAGGTACCTAAACATCACCCAGCTCTAACTTGCTTCCCCTTCCAGTCGGACAGGGGAAAGAACTGGGAAAAAAAAAAAAAAAAAAAAGTAAAATTTTTGGGTTGAGCTAAAGACAGTTTAATAGGACAGGAGTTGAAGTAGTAGTAGTAATATTAATAATAACCAAATACACAAAACAGGAGACGCACGATACAATTGCTCACCATCCGCTGACTGATGCCCAGCCAGGTGCCAAGTGCAGCCTGCAGCTGATTTTTTTCCTATTTTTTTCACTGAACATGACCCCAAATGGTGGGATACCCCTCTGGACAGCTGGGGTCAGCTGTCCCAGTTTGCGTCCCCTCCCAGCTGTGTCCTGGGCTCCTTGCTGGTGGGGTGGGGTGAGAGGCAGAGAAGGCCTTGGCACTGTGTAAACACTGCTCAGCAACAACTAAAACATCACTGTTTTATCAACATTATTCTCATCCTAAATCCCAAACACAGCACTGTACTAGCTACTAGGGAGAAAATTAACTCTATCCGAGCTGAAACCAGGCCACCCTGAAAAATTTTGCAGAAAGCTATCTACCAGAAAAGAATTCCCATGGAGTAGAAAACATTAAATAATCTGAATTCTGAATATTAAAGTTGACAAGAATAGCCTCACGGGTTTTTAATCTTACTCTATGTCACTGCCGTTGTTTTCTTTGAAGACTATCTTCTTAAAAAAGAGAAAAGTATTTAAATCACTTTGTTTAAATCCCTCTAGAGGCTAAACCAGCTCTTTAGCAATATGGAGTGAATAAAACATTCACTCACCAAAAGGGATAGACATTGATGGTTGTGCAGGAGGAAGAAATAATATGATTTAAAAAAAAAAAAACATTCAGGTACAACTAAGTTTATTTCTTCATTGTTCTGATATTAAATGACAATTTATACTCAGCAAGGATTAATGGAAAAGGGAGATTAAAACAAGCCTCAGGAAAAAAGATGGAAAACATCTTAAATTTTCAGAGTAGCAAATGGAACAATCAGTGTAGGTTAACATCTACACTTTTAGTCCTAAGCATTGTTGGGACTCTTTGCATCCAATTTTGTAACACAGCCCTGCCCCAGCTGGTGAAAGATCCTGTTTCTTCACTCCTGGAGTCCAAGAAACTTATCTGTGCTTGCCCTTCCCTCTTCCCTCCCTGGATATGTCATAAATTGGCCAGTTTGCATTTAGGGCTAATAGGTCATATGCAATAAATGAAAATCTTTCCACAACAGTTTCACAGTCAATACAAGATGCCAGTGAGCTTTCTCTGTTCTACTTGAAACTGAGCTGGTGTTGCTAGCATAAATATTTACTTTATATCCATAAACACACGTACACCTTCCCACACACACCCCTGTGACCATTATGTAGCTACATGGCTCATATTACCGACCTACAAGTAAAGAAGTTTTTCAAGTTATAACTTGAGATGTCTCTTACCAGATGTGACAATGACCTGCAACAGCAGCTGGCACTCAAGGTAGCTATCAAACAGCCATACCTTCAGCTAATATCCCGCTTTGCATAATTTACAGATGATTAACAATCTCAAGTTTGCTTCATCAGTATGGGGATAGCACTTTCCACATTTTGGCAGGAAAAGCCCCTTGTCCCTGTGCACTTCCCTCCCTGCCTCACCCAGCAGGTTCCCCCTCTGAGCCACACACCCCAGAGCTGCTGGGGAAGGAGCCCTGGGGTTGCACCAGTGCTGTTGCAGGACTGATCACAGAAGAATCATGCTAGCCAGCAAACATGGACTGAGCTAACACATGAGCCAGGTAACAGATATAAGTTACAAATAATAATGTTCCATTTGTGTGTGACAGCAATCATCACACTCATTACAGACAAATAATAAAAGAAATAGTTTTTGTCTCTTTTTGTTTGTTTCATATTAAAAAGCTCTTAAAACCTCTCACAATAGCTGCTCTACCCTGTGATCTAAAATACAAACCAAACTCTGGCAAGGCCAAGTACATTAAGTTTAAAGTCTACATCAAATACTTCTCTGGAGTTCTTTAGGTGATAACAGATTAAATAATTTTTTAATCATTGTATTGTTTTCAGTTCCACATGACTAACATCAGACAAGAACAGCAGCTCAACACCTTTCTTAGAGGAGTTCTGCCACCACCTGGCACAAGGCAGGTGGGGATTATAGACAGTATGAACCAGAGTTGAAAATGCCCCTAAAATAACATGAAAGCAGAGCTGGATCTCAAAATCACTTCACATTTCTAGCTGCCCTTATGATTTCTCATAACCTTATGATTTCTAATGATTTAGGTCATCTCTTATGATAACCTAAAAGTAGAGCTTTGTCTCCATGCTTGACGACACAAAATAAAATTATTACAAAATTCTAGAAGTTAGAAAATAATAAGACATTACAACTCATATTCAGTTCTTCAAAGAAAAAAAATGTGGCAGGGAGAGGTCAAAATCCAGTGAAGTTAATTCCTTAACTAGGAGTTCATCTGGGAGATGTATACATGTAGGCAACTAGCTTACAAAACTTTATAGGTGATCTCAACGTGCATTTGTAAACAAGGTCAGGAATGATTCATCTCTTCCTGAGCTCTTAGATACTTACTGAATTCCCAGATAAGAGTGAGGTCAAAGAACAGGTAGACATATTTGAAGGAATCAGATTATGAGTCTTATCACAGAATCAGTGATATGTTTTTTGTAACTCTTAACACAAAATTTCCAGGCTTCACTTGAAGGCCTTATCCTAATCACCCTGCTGCAGAAGGACATCTATTCATATCCCAGAAGAAAGGAGTAACAGACATAACTCAGGAGAGGATTAGGCTAAATATAGCTAATATTGGTTTAAAACATATTTTCAATCAAATCTTGATTTGCATCAGTCTTCACTAATTGGCTCACATGAATCCAGATTCCTGTGTGCAGTGTAAGTGCTGTACTCAACTGCTGAATTTATTATGCTTTCCATTAAGAAAATGACCCCGGCACAGTTGGTACCAGCGACCCTTCATGGTTTTGTTACTAGTTGCCAAAGGGTACAAGCTGGAGAGCTGCAGAAGGGTCTGGCCAATGCACTGGCTTGGAGTTTTTATTTTATTCCACAGCCTAAACCCACTCCTTCCACCTACTAGGTATCTGTTTCTCTCTCTCTCCTCTATGGACTTCACACCTTCCTGGTTTTGCTGATCCTTGACTGCTCTATGCAGTCTAAACTTCAAGAGGTAGAAGTTAGTTATCAATCATTTATCCCTATGACATGAGGGGGTTTTTATGGATGCATTCAAGTATGTCTGTATGACACTCCAGGATCAAGGATGATCTCTGCCTCCTCCTTTCAAGCACAAAAGCAATCAATGCAAATACTTTAATAGCAATGTCATAGCCATTCATCATTTCTTAAAACTTTAGATCTCTGCTTTGAAGTGATAACAGGTTAAATGACAGTACTGGCCCCCTCTGTAATTATGTCCCTTTTGTGGCAAGTTTTCTGGTATACAACAGCTGGTTTTATTATTATTAATGCTGCACGATGACTACAAAAAATCTGACCTGAATGGGATAAAACCAAACCAGCTGTTTCATCTCCTTTCATCTCTTCACATCTCAAAGGGGGCTTTGTGCACAATTGGTTTCCACTGAAGAGCTGAAAAATCACGTGTCACAAGAGGGGCCTGAGGTATGTGGGTCACAGAATAAGCAGCAATCCAGGGCCCCGCCGACGGAAATCTCTGCCCAGCCCATCCTCCCCCCTAATCTCACCAGGATGAATTGGCACCGAGGAAAACAACCAGCACTCACTCACTCCACTTAATTTCCACAGAATAAACATAGAAATGAAACATCCAGAGTATTCAGTTGTAGAATCTGCCCTGAGAGTCCAGATGAGCAGTAAGAATGGAGAGGAAAGGGTTTTAGTCTCCAAAACAGGAAAAACAGAACCCAAATTTAGATCCATTACATTGTTTCTTCACAGAATCTAGAAATCACACTCTTTTCTACTGCAGCAAATGACTTCTCCCAGCCCTCTCCCTGACAGCCTCCTTAGTTACCCTGGTTTCACAAACCATATTTCTGTCACCTATGCAGATACAACAGTGCTGCCCACCAACTCAAGATGACAAAAGTTCAAAACCAGAATGTATTAATTACAGATCTCTTTTAATTTTACTCACAAAGAATAATAATTAGAGAGTGAAAGAAGCCCACACAAACCCAAAAACATCCCAAAGACACTCCATGGACTTCACTGAGGTTCACCCGTAGTTCCCATTTAATGATCCCAGATGTTGTTACTGGCAAAACTTGGAACTAAAACAATTTTACAGAACCATCTTAAGTACAAACTTAACTCCCTAAGATACTGCAATGGTTAATTAGTACAGACTTGAGATGACAATGCAGAAGATTATTATTACTTTACATGTGTAAAGTACATTTTAAGGTATTATTTAGCCATGTCTCTGACATTTTAATGAAAAGCCATTCAATACATCACTTTATGTAGCCTGAAGAATATGAATCATTCAAATAGATGTTTATTTTCAACAGACATAACTATTAAAATAGAATGCAAAGAACATGCATGAGCAGCATTATAACCAGCTGCTGTAATTCCTGCATTTTAAGTTGTCAGTGTAACAATTAACAGTGTGGTACCTCATATGTCCTTTAGTGAGTTAAATAATCAGTCACCTTTATAACAAAGCACAGCTGTTAATTGAACACGTGCCAATAGTGGCACCTTGCATGGAGGGCAACGCTGACCTCACACAGCCAGGACTCTCTGAGAGCAACAACCTGGGTGCCAACCATGCACCAGCTCCAGGGGACCAGTGAGATTTCCCTGGCCTTTGGGAACTCTGTGTATGCAACACAGTCCAGCAGAAATAGGGGTGTCTTGAATCTGGACACACGCTGGCACAGAGTCAGTATCCCACAAAATTAGGCAGGAGTGAAGAGCCTGGAGGGCAACAGTGGAATACAGAGCACAAACACCCAGAAGACAGAAAATAATTAGCCTCAAGAGCAAGACCTAAATCAAAATCCTCTCTGCTTTTCAGCCCAAGACACACATCACCAGGGAACTGTGCCAGTGTGCATCGCAGCATTTCCCACTGCATGGACAACTACCTAGTGAAAAACATTGCCCTAAAACTTGTATTGTACTGCTCCAAGCCACAATGTCAGGGCTGCTCTTAGTTTTATTAGGATCACAGGGCAAAATTTTTGTCCCTCCTCTCCACACCAAAATGCCACAGTGGAAAAGTTCTCTTCAGAGTAACAACCTGACACGCTCGTATGTAAGTGAAGAAAATTGCATTCACACCACTATACCAAGAAAGAACCACACATCTTTGTTAATTAACATTATTTACGTAAAACATGATTTTGGTGGCTTTCTACAACTGGCCTTAAGCTAACAGATCAGCCAGAGGGCAATGCAGAAATTCACACTGCTCCAGATCTGAGTTTCAGGGCTGAAATTTTCAGGAGGCCTGTGCACACTTAGAGTAACATTGGTGTTCTTAAAGGGACCAAGGTGAAGAACAACAGTATTCAGATTTCCAAAATATCTAATATGCAAGTTACTGTGCAGTTTTATCAGCTGCAGCACTTTTACACAGTCTTTCATCTCATGTCTTGTGTTAATGCTCAAGCAATAGTTTACAAAAAATCTCTAATTTGGAGAAATGTAATAAACATTACGAACAACTTCTTTGGGATTCTTCTAATACAGTGCGAAAATTAAACCTCAAGTAGAGAAAAAAACAAAGCAAAGCAAACTATTTGCCCAGTTCTGTTAGAGTAACTCCTCTGCAGTAACCATTCTTTGCAGGATCAAGGATTTAGTGTTACAACTTGTGATGCTCTATTACAGCCTTGGAGACAAAAATTCTATAAAATACATTTCCATACTGTGGCCAAAAAGAACAAATTAAAAAAAAAAAAAAAACTAGTTGTGAGCAACAGATTTTTATTTTATCTGAGCTAGCCATAAATTTACATCTGACACCAAAACCCCTTGTTTTTAGCATTATGAAGCAATGAAGATGCATGATAAACTGTAGTCCTATCAGACACAAATTATAAACAAAAATATTTAAAACTATCATGGAGAACTACTGAAGTTTTGATGATGGATACAAAGACAACAGTAAACAATTTCCAACTTGGCAGACCGACTCAAATCAATCTGTTATGGAGATTAAACACTTTGAAGCTTAATTGCACATGCCTGTGTCACCACACGACAAAAATAAAACCAGAGATAAATATTTCAAACATCCGATGCTTTCACTAGTTCCTTCTATCTTACATGCTCTGTAACATGTGAAAGCATCCAGGAAAAAATTCATGTTCCCTCTTCTGAAGGTAAAAGATCAAAAGTTAGATTTTCGTAGCTCTTAATACAGTCTTAAAGGGGCACGTAATCCAAGCAGATACATGCTTGCACATTTCCCTTCCCATCCTTCTCAAATCCAAGCTAGGAAATGGGGATTAAAGATCAAGGCAGGCTTGAGCTGCAAACAGGTGAGCAGAGGCAGTGTGTGAACCTTGGACACCAGTCCCAAGGGTGCCCTCTGACATGGTGCAGCTGATAGCTTGTTTCTGCAATCCCCCATGTGAATGGAATGAGTCCTGGTGTATCTGCAAGGTCACCTTGGCTACTGCTGGCCACCCCCACCGGAGCCGTCACCCCTCTGCGCTGGGCGGTGTCAGTCGGTCCCCTGGCAGCACCATCACTGCCCCAGGCACACGGTGAGCCCCAGGTGAGTCACCCCTGGCAGGAGCCGACTTCCCTCCAGTGGCTATAAATGGAGCAGAAGGACCGGTTCTGACCCAGGCTCCTCAAAGCTGAGTGAAGGTAGATGAATCCTGCTCTTCACCTCTGAGTCACAGCTCCTCCTCCGATTTTCACCTGAGGCTGCACAACTATGTAACACCCACATGCAGGATTTAAAATACATCCTGGCCAAGAGCAATCTGTAAAGCAGGAGGATACAAAATTTTGACAGTTTTATCATAAATAGCCCATAGGCCTTCTAAAAAGAAGCTATGCAGGGAAAACAATTACGGCCAGATAACCGTATATTTTAATGGGAGTGCAGATCTCCTCTGAAAATTAACTTCACAGTCATCTTGTAGGAATATGTTTATTGCTCCTCAGTGATAAAAATAAAACCATCATTTAATTTGACTGCCAGGGCTGAAACCTCCACCAGAGCTTCAATCTCCCTGGTTTACATAGCACCATTAGCCCCATTGCTAACACCACAGTAGTACTGCTGGCCTAAGAGATGAAAAGTCAAGCTAAATATTCCTTTAATGCCCAAAATAAACAGACAATACTTGAAGCTGCAGAGAGAAAGCATTTCTGTTGTAACAATTTTACCCTTTCATATTAACAAACTATAAATAAATCTAAAAATATTTACTGAAGGCCAAATTCTGCAGAGCTGAATTTACCCAGTGGTGTTATGTAAGAAAGGGTTTCAGAAATGCACTAAATGGGGCTGATGTTACAGCTCTAGAAATAACGTCTTCCATTTTCATGCATTCCACTTTTTTTCTCAGTTTCTTAAACTGATAAATTTGCAGTGATGTTTTTCTCTTCAAACACATCTCCAGTACCTGATGATGATGATTTGGAATGAAAACTGGCACTTGTGGCCCCTTTATGCCAGTCTTTCCTCCCTCATCCAAAAACAGTTCTGCTGTAAACGCAACCAAAAATTACAGAAGGGCAAAGTTAAACAAAACAGTCTTAAAAAATGATTAATTTAAATCTCCCTGAAAAACTTTTATCATTGTCATTTAATTTCACTGAGCAGATTTACAGCACGTGAAATATTTTGGCAAGTATAATAGATGAGTGAACAGTGACACAAGACAGAGATGATCTGGCCAGCTGACCATCCTGCTGCCTGCCTGTCTGAGGTCCCACACACCCAGCTCCACAGGTTGCTAAAAGAAACTCCTGAATTTGTCCCATATTCAGGCACAGTAAAGTCAGTAGCACTGACAGAGAAGGACCAAGTTGCTCTTGTATACCATATTTTACTCTTAAATGAAGACAGCCCTTGCTTTTAGGCCTACAACCAAGCATACTGCAATTCCTTTACTATAATGACAATGATAATAGCAGAATATGAAAGTTAGAAAGTTAACAATAGTAGGAAGTTAGCAATAGCAATTCCATAGTAAAATTCATTTTTCTCAGAGCATAGAGAAGTTTTTCTCACCCACAGCTTCCCATCAGTATAGGTGACATGCACAATGGCACATGACATGCACATGACATGTTCAATGGCACAACTGGCAAGAGTCTCAAAAGCCAGAGAAAAACAGAGAGAAGATGTTAATTTTCCCCTTTACTTCTACCTCCACACTATAGAGGACCAGGGGAAACACCCAGGCAAGAGCTCACAACAGCAAAGCTTCCCCAAGGCACAAGATTCAAGACCCTGCTCCTGCAAGCTCCGTAGGGACCCACAAGGTTTGCTGGCCACATCCACATTTCCCTGCAAAGCCGTTACCGGCGGAGGCCGGGAGCTGCCCCACATCACAACTCTAAAAGCAGTTCTAATTCTCTCCCCAGAGAATCTCATTTAAAACACAACCACATTGTTAAACCACCATGATTTGCTCGCCTGCAAGACTGAACTTCCAGGCTGCTCTCTGTGACCTCTCCTAAGTGGATGTCCAAACCCTTCTGTATCGTGCCAGCAGGTGGAACAGTGTTTGGCCAAGAGAGACCCAAGTCTCCTTTGCTCAGCACTGGCAACAGCAAGTGAAATGCTGCCATGCAAAGACCTTCCTTAAGACAACCCAGATTTTGGCTCTGCCTCACACAGATGAGTATCCAGCCTTCAGTATGGTGTTTCAACTAGTGGTGTATCAGGGTCAAATGATACCAAGGAATATTATAGAAAGCAGAAAATATTTCTAAATCACTGCTTCACACAACAGCCTATTGAGAGAGGATATGAAGTCTGACTCACTGTAATCTTCATACATTTAATGGATTTTTCCACACTCCAGTTGGGCTTCATACCAACAGGAAGAAGGTTATTTTCCTCAGTGAAGATCATTAACAATTCATATGCAGCAGTTTCTGCCATATGTGGCTCATCAGCTGACTGCCTTGATCTGTTAAACAGTCTGCTGGTGGGGTTCTTCCAGCTTAAATGAGGAGCACATTATTTTATAGTTTTAATAATATTACCAAAAATGATACTAAAGCCATTTGCTGTGAAAGAAATGCCACTTTTATTCAGAAAAGGTTGTTAAACCATCCTCTACCTAAATGCATTGCTCATTTTTTCTCATTCTCCTCTATTCTTGCGGGGGAAGAAGGAGATGTGGGAGGACATTTGCAAGACATAAAAAGCTTCAGAAGTTTCCAATTGGTACCATGCACTGATAAAACCTTGTTTCAATAGGCCAGAAAACAAGACAAGAGAGAAAAGGGGGAGAATTTGTAGTAAAGAACAGTTCTCCCACTTGCTTCCAATCACTGCTTAGTTCACTGAGAAAGGGGTAAAAATGTATATTCCCATCAACATAGAAAAAGCAGATTTCAAAGCAGTTTTCTACAAATATCAGCACTATCTCTACTGCACTTCCTCCCTGCATTGAATCACCATTTTGCAAATATACAAGTTTTGGTTAAACATGAGCAATTATAGGAAGCAAAAGAGAAAATCATTATTTCACTTCAGCTTTATGCAAAATTATACTTATGGAAATCAATGAAATTATTATTGTTGTGGAATGAGAAGAAAATGCATTTTACATTTCTCCAAGCTACTTACATTCTGTGCTCCATCTCAGATAATGACACTGTCACTAGTATTGAAGACTCCGGTCAACAGTCCAGCAAATTTGTCAATTAATGATGATTCCCCTACTCCATAGTCAAACACATACAAAGTTACACCCTGCATTCTGGCCCTCAGCTGACTTCGTCTTCTCTTCATAATCCATATAAACTACTGTACTTTCAACACATATTTCTAATCAGTTCATCTCAGAGTCCCAGAGCTGTCTATATGTATCACACAAGCAAAATTGACTTCATCAAGGAAATAAAAACCTCCACAAAAGAAAGCACCAAAAGCAATCAATGCATCAGTATATTCGGATGTTCGGGCCAGAACAGATCTGTTTCCAGAAAAAAGGGACAAATCAAATGTGACCTTCAGTTATTATGTCTACTCTTCAGATTCCTAATCCCACTCCATGAAACCTGTATCTACTTCAGAAGGATGGTAAACGAAATTATTCCAAACCCAATATTTAATGGTTTCTGCAGTGACAAGAAAACACAAGAGTTCCTAAGCGGCACAAAGATACTGCCAGAAAACAAGTTAAAAGAATTTTGGCCGTTTTCCTACAACATTTGAACAGCCAGAAATACAAATTTTACAAACACAGAAAAGGGTCATAGAGAACCATTCCAGCTGTGTTTGTTTTGAAAAGAAACTTGTTTTAAAATAAAACTTAATCGAAGCCTCAGCACCAGAAAGATGGGGAAGGTCCAGCACAAACAACTCCAGGATTCTGCTCCTCACCTCTCATGGAGTTTTGGGCAAACTGTGCATCTCCACAGCATTCTCAACATCCCTCACTCTTCATCTGCCTGGGGGGATGTGAAATGCAGCTACAAAGCTGAGATGCAATAGAAAGCATTTTTAGTCCAAATGTTAATGGTTTAGTTAAATCTGAGTTCAAGCTATTAATATTTTGTTCAAATTCTTCATACTGTATTCAAGGGATTGGTACAGAGATTAGTATGAAGTATTCTTCCTGCCTTAGATTAGGTTATAGCAATTATTTATGTGTTTTACATTTCCTTGGCACGGAGAGCTAAATTAACTGACTGCATTTTTCAGGAGTAGCTCTTAGATGGTTTCAACAATGACCTTGCTGTATTACCAAATATCTATCTCCGAAATAAAAAAATAAATTCTGACAATCCTGGGAAGCTGAATATTGTTACAATATCAAGACTTAAGGAATTTGGTTTATGATACAGTAATAACATGGCATATTGTTAGCAAGATGAAATCAGCTTAGTGGTCATAAGAACAAAAGTGAAATCAAGTTAAGATTGTTTCTCTGAAAGGAAAAGATGACTTGACAGACAGTAATCAAGAGTTATTTTGTAAATGGATTTGCTGATGCTTTCCAAAGGAATTAAAAAGGCTTAAGTTATTCAAAATAAAAATTACACTGGTTCATTTTTAAATACTTCTGGCCTTATTTTTAGAAAATTTGAAACCTGTTTCTCTTTCTAATAGAAGAAAAAGTGAAAGCAAGATTTCTGTTCCAATAAAACAGTACTGGGATTTATTTTCAGTTTGACTGAATATTCAGGTAACACTGAAGGAATTGTTTCAGTGGGACTGAAGAAAGAAAATTAGCCCAGATCTGGAGGCCAGCTTCTGCAATGGTTCCATAGATTTGAGATTTCCTTTCTGATGGATTCGTGCTGATACACTTTGAACTCATTTAGAGTTACATCTTCTTTTATCCCTACACTGTTGATTAACTTCAGCTTCTGAGCTGGAAGGAGCAGCAGGGAAAGGCAGAAGACCTTGCATCTTGATCATGAAAACAAAAGCATGTTTGAGTAAGACTGATCAGCACTGCAAAACTGGAAATATGTAAGCTAGAGGAGGCAATATTTTTCCAAGTAATCAATCTCCTACAGAAGGAAAATGCGATCCTGAGGTCTCATATTAAGACAACATGCCTGATAAAAAAAAATTATTATTAAGAGCTGCCTAAAATTATGAAGCCTCCAAACCGTTATGTGATATTGTTGCAGCATTTGTAAGATCTGATTCACTGGTTGAAGTGCAACTCCCTTCTGCTTCAGCTCAACAGCTGAAAACACATCCCCATGACAACCCAGGAGCCGCGGAGGAGAGCACAACACCCAGCCTGCTGCCAAGCACTGCCAGAGCAGAGCCCTCCTCCAAAGAGGGACCTGCCAACCCACAGGAGCACATTTCTGTCACTGCTATGGGGCCTGGACATGTGTGCATCGCCCTGGATTAGAAAATTTGAAGAGAATGGCATTAGGTGCATGCCAACAACCCTAACACTCAGGCAACTTTTTAAATTCAACAGTGACAATACCATCTTTGCAATCTAATACATTATTAGTGTGAATAGATCAGGGAAAATGATAGGTTATTTAGATGCCCAAATGTCTACCTCCTGCTTGAGCAGGACCAGTGACCAACCCAGACTTGCAGTATGAATCCATTACATCTCAGACCAGCTCAGGGAAGCTGGTTTTCCTACTCAACAATATGCAAAAGAAGTCTGCTAATGGTAAGGTTGGAGTTGAACAAAACATAACTGTATTTGTCTAGATCAACGCTGCAGACAGAATATAATCATTTCAGCACTAAAAGCAAAATAATTAGCTACATTTATCACAAACATCAAGCACTGTGTATCTCAGCAGTTGTACTGCTCCTTCAATTATTCTGCCTCTGTTACATAAGCTCTACTCTGCAGCTCCAGGTGATACAAGAAAAACTCAAATTTGTATCACTTTTGTAGTCTACTTTATAGCATAGAG
This sequence comes from Vidua macroura, assembly GCF_024509145.1. Taxonomy (NCBI): domain Eukaryota; kingdom Metazoa; phylum Chordata; class Aves; order Passeriformes; family Viduidae; genus Vidua; species Vidua macroura. Next base: position 10,404,105 of record NC_071571.1, read on the forward strand.
ACAAAGAAAAATATGTTGGGAAAAATCGAGAAAATCACCTGGTATACTATTTTGAAGTAGTTCCACTTCAGTAATTTCTTAAACATAGTCTCATGATCCACTTTGGGCAAGGACTTAATGAGTTTGGCAATCAGAATTACCCAAGCATTGAAATGATCCTTAATTAAAATAAAACCTGACTGTAATAAGTACAAGGTAGTTGGTACTTGTGTGCACTATTTCATCCTCACCAAATACAACAATTAACTCACATGGTGAAATCCCAGCTGAAAAGAAACCAAGAGCAAAACCTCATTACCTTGAGGCCATGGTGACCTCTCATAAAAAGACTGCAAAAATCCTGTTAAATCAGAGTCCCCTTATTACAACATTATGGTGAGTACATACAACTTGCCACATATTTTCCTGACCAGTATTTCCAGAAATTAGTTCTGGAAAACAAATCCTACTATCTCTGTCCTCAGCTGCTGGCAGGCTCCCAGTTCAACTCTTCCCAGAAAGCATAAAATCACCATCAACAGACTTCAGCTGGCATTTAGTGTCAGCTATACAAAGTTGCTGGTCAAATATTCCATAGCTATTGCTGCTTAACTCTTAAAAAATTCTCATGTTTAAAACTAGAGTACAAGATTGAAACTTGGTACTTTCTAACATACCATATTTTTCAATCATCTCTCCTGACAACTTGTTCTGGTTTGTGTGCATCTTACTTCCTATTATTTCTTAATTTGGTAAGTAAGTTCAGAGTATTCATAAATTCATACCAATTATACAGTGTAATCAATAACAACCCACTGGGAAGTCAGGCTCTAACTCTTCAACATCTTCTATATCCCTTAACCCTTCTTTGCCCATACCCACACGCATCACCTGCCACGTGAACCAAAGCCACCGGCAAGAAGAGGCTGGCAAAGCTGGTTACTGCAATTCAGAGTGACACTGCTATGCATGTGCTTTTCAGAAGCCTTTTAGGACAACACCAGTTTAAAAGAAGCCTCCTGGGAAACAGCACATGGCTGATACCCACAGAGTATGGGTATGAGTATGGTACCCAGCCAGCTTCTGGGAGCTGCCTCAGCTCCAGGCTGTCGCCGGGACCTGGCGGCCGCGCTCAGGGAGAGCCCACACACTACCTGTGCCCAGCAGCCTGCACATCCCATCTGTCTCCTTGACAAGCAATTTCACATTCTTTCTAGGAAAGATTTTAGGACAACTGCCAAAACACGCTCCTTGCATTGTTTCTGCCTCGTGCTGTCACCAGAAGGTCACATGGGATGGCTGGAGATGGGGACCTACCACAGAGCAAATACAAGTATCTGGGATTTCCTAATGGGCATGTAACCAGTGCAGGACACACAGGCAAAAGCAGGCCAAGAAGCCACCCAGGGAGCCACTGCTGGAGTCGGTGCCACCAGCTCCCACTGTGTATTGATCCCACCCTGCCAAGTGGCACAGCCTGCACGGGCTGTTTTGAATATTGCACCAAGTGCATTCTGGGGTGAAAGTCTAATTTTTCAAGGCAAATTAGACACACAAGGACTCACATTAATTACAGGTTCTGGGCACTAATCCATGAAGACAGGTGCAGAAACCACAAGTTTACTGCTGCTTCAAGAGTTTAGCGATGGTGAGCCAGAACCAGTGCGTATCCCATCCCAGGATATAAGACCTTCTGTGTCTGAACAACAAGAGCGAAGCAGCACAAAATAACAAACATTCACATGTGAGTGTTGCTCAGAACTTTACTCTGAGGGAAACTCTGCTGGCTCTGTTACCAACAAACCCCTCTCCTGACCTTCTTCACTCCTTGCACTTATTTCATATATTCCTTTTTTTATATAAATAAGAGCTCTACTACTGAAATGACCAGTCTAAACACACAAGGGTTTTTAGAGAAGTTTTTATTAGCCCCTTTTAAAGAGTCAGAACAGGCTAAAACAGCATTGCTACTAATGAGTCACATTGGTGGGCTGCAAGAAAAGTACCTTTGAACACCACCAACAAAACTGTTCTTCATAAGGCTGCTTACCATTACACTCTACCAGATAAAGCTTGGAGAACTTGTCTGAAAAGGTTACTGTGTTCTGCATTCCCATCACTTGCACCTACACCGGTGGGACCAGGGTCAATCTGACAAATGACAGCTTTCCTGCTTTTACTGAGACCAAGACCCAGTTGTATGGCTCCTGTTCTGGCTCAGCAAAAACTTCGAGGCCAAAAAAACCCTAATGTGGGTCATTAGGTGGAGGCATTGCTACTGAAGGTGTTTCTCCCCTCCAGCAGCTGAGCTCAATGCCATGTTCCCAGCCTTTGCCAGCTGAAAAAAATACCACCAGTTTCTGGTCTCCAGCTGACTGCCAGGGCAGATGCACAGTACATTCTCTTTTCTGGAGACAGATAAGGATGAAGGTCCCATACACTCTTCTCACCCATTCCTGCGGCTGACTCAAATCCAAGAGGGAGGACAAGAGGTGAATTCTCATAGATTCCCCAAAGGGACAAAATAATTTCCAGTGGAAGAACATATTTCACAATCACCAAATCCCTTTTCTCTTGCTCTTGATCAACAGCCCAGACATTGGCAGTACCTTCAAAACAAAACAGGACCAGCACAAACCCTAAAATGAATGATTTAAACCACTAAAAGCCACAGACTGGAACATTATAACTTCCCATATACACCTTTTCCTCAACCAGGCCCTTAATGTGTTTTCAATTATGTGAATAATTTGCATAATTAAGTTGCATTCAATACAGGTTTTTTCAACTGGTCAGAATTAACTTGAAAAAGTCTGCTGTCACAATGATTTCATTTCTGAAGGCAACCCCCTAAGCCACTCTGGTTTCAATAGTTTAGTTTGACTTATCTAGGGCAGATCTAGAGCAAATTTAGTGTAATTTGGAACTTAAAAGGCATTCTGAACCTAGCATTTTTATTAGTATTTCAACATCATGGTTGGGAAGTTCAAACATACAAGACAAGTACAAGCTCAAGTCCAAAAAATCTTCAGTGTGTACAACCACTGAAGATGGTTCAATGATCAAAGAGGTAAAAACCCTTTCATTGTAGGGAATTACATAACATTTCTTCATCCAAAGCATATTGTTCTACTCCTTTCCCACCTGACCATGCCCAGCCTGCTGCAGCTACAGAGTTTACACAAACCTCACAAGTGCTCACAAAGTGCCAATTATAATCTCATGCTTTTTGATTTCCCCTGTTCCAGTCCTTGCCATTTTTTAGGAGATGGGCCAGAAGCTCTTCAAAAGGATCTAGTTACTTTACAACAGTCCCGTTCAAGTCAGGAAGAGATACAGATGGCCTTCAGTGATTTCTTGTGTTCAAGCCAGTTCAGAGAACAATCGTGAATGGTCGAAAGACTGACTTTAAAACATCTTGATAAACAAATACACCAATAACCCTTAAATTAATTTGTTTGCCAATAATTAAATGCATTTAGCTTCCCAAAGCTGAAATGCCAAGGATGCAAATGTTCATTAAAATCTAAACGCACTATAATCAATACAAGATTCAACACTAGTTAAATGAGCATAGTCTAGAGCTCAAAAGGACAAAAAGATCTACAAATCTTCATTTTTGTTTAAGTTGCATTGCATGTTAAATTCTGCTGCTTACAAGCCAAACACTGTGTGCTTCACTGATACTAAATTGTCCCAATGAAGTCAATAAAAATATTTCTGTAATGAAATAAAAATAATTCAGCTCTGTGCTAACAGAAAACTTCATCCAGGGAAAAATGTTTCTTCTTAAATATCACATGAAAATGTAAATTAAGCAGTGGGCTGCAGTGGGTGCCTGTCGTGTAGTTTAAATGAAGACTACTAAGGCAGATTTAATTTTGAATGCCAGGAAACTAGGATGCCTTCTGCAGATTTGAGAAAATACGATACCGAAGTACCAGTATGACTTACCCAGTGAGCAACTGGTACTTCAAGATACTGCAAGCAGTGAAGATGCTTCAGCAGTATCCAGGAACAACCTTACAGGCACCTATAGGGACACTCAGTGCCTAAAGTATTGTATATTTCTGGACAATATGCAACACATTTCCACCATATAAGCATGGAAATACCTGGTAAGAAACTTCTGTTCCTACAAGAAAATACAACCCTGCAAACTGAAAGGGCTGTGAAATGCACTTTAATTGCACTGAAGCCAACACTGCCCTCTTAACATCAGTAACCAGACACAGACCTTTGGGTGCAGACTGAAATGGAGATGAGAGGACAGGCTCCCCAGATGTCCCTAATGATGTCCCTTGTCCATGGCACTCATGCTGTCAACCCCTACAGGGAGGATCCAACATGGCCCATGTGGAGTGGCATCCCAGAGGGATGGGCCTTTCTAGGTATGTTGACCAGAACAGCTCCCAGCAAGTTTGGAACAGGGAATGGTGTTGGTTCATTCCATTTCTTTTCTAGACATGTTAGGAACCCAGGAATGGACGAACATACCTGGAAATTATCTGAAATGCATTCCAGCCATGAATAAAGGCTCTGACTTTTCTTGTTGTCCCTTCTACTAAGCAGATCTTGCAAGAGAATCAGCTCCCTGCATCACATTGGTGTCTGGTGTCTGTGATGCATCTATCCACAGACTGTCAGTCTGGAGTGGGATAGCTGTAAAATCTGTAAAGCAGCTTTTGGAACTGAAAGGCCCCTGAAGTCTGAAGTAAAAGGACTTATTCTGATTATAACAAACAAATCCTATTCCAGCTGTAACAAAGGAATCCATTCTTTCTCGCATGAAAAGCCATGTATTTTTTAAAAATCCTTTTCTTTCTACCTTGCTGGTTATATATACAGTACTTAAAATAACTTTAACTAAAATCAACTTATCAGGTTACTTGGATTTCTAGAATACATAGAAGTTTTAGTCAGAATTCCTGTCCCATTTTCCCATTGTTTGGCAGTAGAAAGAGTCACTGAATCAATTTGTCTGGGGCCTGATCAGAAACCTTGCAAATACCAATAGTGAGATTCTCTGGCTAGGATGTTTCAGTTTTGTCAAATGAATCCATCTCATTAATCTGGTTTCCACTCCTAGACAATGGTTAGAGACAGACACTCCTGGGCTGCAATTCACGTGACCCTCAGATGTCTAAAAAAGGATCAGGTGAATCGTGTCCAAGAAAAAACTGTTCTTTTCCTTTGATTACATAGGGACCCTATAATGATTTGATCAGAGGCAGACACCCAAACTGCTATCTATCCTTACACAAGATGATTCACAGCTTCAGCAGCTCTGACAGAGTCTACCCAAGACCTCTGTGCAGCCATTAGCCAAAATAAACCAATATTCTCCACTCGGTTGCCAGGACCCACAAGGGTCAGTATAAGAACTGAATGTACCCCTTCAGCTCTACTGCTACACAGGGCTGAGTTATCACAACCAGTTCTATGGGAAATCTCTTTTGTGTTCTATATTCACATTTCAAAAAATACACAGAAGAGAGATGCCAAAACAGAAACATTTTGTTTCAATATCACTTTTTTTTAGAATTAAATTCTACATGCAATACAAGCTCTAATGTGTGGTACCTTCATTCCTGTGTGATCTGGCTGATCCTATAGCAAGAAGCAGGTAACCTCCAAAGCTTGAAACAGTTTGGTCTCACACAGCCAGCTCCATACAAAGGCCCTAGCTATCACCAGTGCTTCTGGGTGTATCTATATGGAGAATATTCCCTCCACAAGCTTACACAATTATGCTTCTGCAATGTTACAATAGCCAACAGGACAGTCAGTATACAGCATATTTACATGTATTTTCAAGAAACAGGTGAAAGGATGCACACAGGTTAGATAAATTAAAGAGTTCCACAAAAACCACAGGTATTCTGCATCTCATTCTTTCAAAATTAATAATTCAAAGATACTGAGCACCTGCATTTCTTACCAACAGCAGTGGAACTGCTTCTTGAGTGCTTCTTCTGCACTCAAAAGACATTTATCACCAGTACAACAAGGAGGATATTATTTGAGTGATGACCTGGAGAGGCCTTATCCTGCAAGATGCCAAGTGCTTCCTGTGGTTTGAGAGTGACTCTTGTGTAGCCATGAGATCTGTCAACACTACAATACACACACCTTCCTTACTCTGCCTCCCCCCTCGCCATCTCTGCTCACCAGGACTTCTTCTGACCCTGGAATGTAACATCTTTGGGGTAAAAATCACTTCTTTGTATACTTTTGTATAATAAACTGTAGTGACCAGGCCTGACACTGACTCTATAAAATATAAATAAAAATCAGCACTGCACATCTATATTGCTCTGCCAGAAGAGATTAATTAGAACCATTCATATAATGACAGGGCTCCTTCTGTCTCACCTCAAATGTCACCAAGGTAGCTCACACTAGATATATCATTTTATTTTTGACCCTACCTTTTTGTAGATGGGGGAGATAATAATGCATCTCATGTACCAACTTTCATTTCTCCTGTCTATTTATATTGTAAACTCTTACAACTGCCCCTGCCTCTTACTTTCCACAACACTCAACAGCAATGGCTTGAACCACACTCTACTGTAATTAAAGGATCTACACCATTTATTATCTCCAGACAGAAAAAAGCCCAAGTGGCTTAAGCAAGACTAGATCTCTTACACACCTATGGCAGTATAGTCCTACCTAATAAACAGCCTAGGTAAAACCATAAAAGATGTACTAAGAAGACCAGGGGGAGGGAATGAAGATGACAATGCAGTAGCCAGTAAACCTGAAAGTCCCTTGAAGGAAACCATTGACACTGGTGGCACCAAATACTACTCTGTCTCAAAGGTCCTGACAGATTTTTATTTTTAAATTTAAATTCCCAGACTGCACGTAAAGCTTCAGGAAATGGGAAGATTTCTTCTGTTGGGTAGGAATGCATCCATCACCGTGCACCAGGATTTGACAGCAATAAAACAACAGGTCTTGCACTGGCTTGAATACATTATAAAGTAAGACTCCACTTAAATAATGAAGTGTTGCAATACCCCTGGCAAAACACTAATCTATGCAGTGAAAGCCAGGCAAGAAGAAAAATGTGTCTTACCACATAGTAAATAAATTTCAAGTGTTTAGTAAACCTTTATAAACACCAGGATTTGAATGCCATGACAAATGTAGCACTGAATCAGCCTGGAGGAAGGGCAGGTTGAGGAAGCACAACGCACCTTGGGGCAGAGGACACCCTCCCAAGACCAATGATTGGGATACAAACAGCACATGAAGAATCCAACCTCCTCTGCTGTTGCAGACCCTCAGCCTGATGTAAAGGGGAGTAGATGGAACTCAGACCATTTGCTCCTGCATGGCTACGAAATCCTGAAACCTCCTGCCATGGATAGGATCACTATTCTATCCATGATATCCATGGCAAGGCAGGCTTTTTGGGTGGTCCAGAGGAGGGGAGAATAGTCTGCATCACTTGCATCAGGGCCTACTGCTCAGCCACCTTTATATTTAAATAAAAAATAACCAAAAAAAGACATCATATTTCACGACAAGGATGTAGTCTAACAAGCTTGCTAAAACACAAGGCCCCTTGTGACAATGGACATAACACAGATGTCAAAAATGGCACAGTTATCTGTAACTGTAAACTTAGGGATTTAATTGCCCCAATGATCAAAGAGGTAAAAATTACTCTTTTTAAAAAATGTTTCAGGTTCCACTGTGTGGATCCAGTGGATCCAGACAGCTCTTATCTGTGAAACTCTGTAACATCTCAATTACCAATGCCACAGAGACCAGACCAGCTTCTCAGCTGTACAGTCTGGCCCAAGACCATAACCCATGTGCCAATATGCAAATCAACTGTCCCATTGTTAATGATTCAGAAATGCTAAATTTTTGGCAAGTTAACAGTAAAGAGAACTTGAACTAAATACATTAATACACTAAGGCAATGTTGCATTGCAACCCCCCAGGCACATCAGCAACTATAGATATTAGGCTTTAGAGATACTTCTTTTTGCACAGTTGAAAGGTCTGAAAAAAAATAACATTAGGGCACAAGCTGTCATCTGTCTTACATGACAATTAGGTTATTTGGGGGTTAATAATTTTGAGGTTATTATTTTCAAATACAGTTCTTATAAAAATAGGTTTTCATGAAAACATACACAATGACAATTCCTGGATATATTTAAATAAAATACTGGGGATTCTGTGAAGAGCTTTTATCACTATTTATGGTATTAAGTGTTTCTTCATCTCACAACTACAACATCCATGAGAAAGAGAAAGACATATCTAGGTCCTGCTACTAAAATTATCTGTCAGGATAAAGCAGCTCTGATCTCAGGGTATATTTTCTGACTTGCCTTTAGCTAAGACATTCTTTCTAAGAAAGGAAAGCTAAGAAAACCCGGCCTAAAGCTGCATGTGAAGCTGTGAGCCTCATCTGCTCCCTTCAGGCATTATCCAGGAAAAGGAGCAGCCACCCAAGCCCAGTTCCCATCCCACTTGACTCAATTGCTGAATATAAACTTTAATACCTCTGCTTGAGGAGCTCTGACCATTTTTAATTCCCAGTTATTTTCCAGATCGCTAATTACGTTTTGCTCAGTTCTTAGAAAAAACATTGCCAAGATCAATAACTTTTCAGATCTTTTTCATAGTTGGACTTTACTCAGCCAAGGTTTTCCAAGCTTTCTTTTGAAACCATTGTGTGAAATGTTATTCCTAAATTCTGAATTCTTCTAAAAATTTAACAAAATACAATAAGCCAATTCTCTTTATTTAAATAGTGTGAAATTGAAGGAGGACAAGGGTACCTCCTGACATACACAGTCCAAAACATTTAATTTATGCCCAGCATAAAGTAAAAGACAAAAGATTAAGTGTCTACACTTCTGAATTAAATACATATACTGAAATTTCATTAATATTTACAACAAAGGACTACAAATAATTATCAAATGTGCCATTCAAAAATGCAGTATTTAATCTGATGTGTCCAATGGTTATAGTTTGTGTCATAAATTGTTGCAATCAACTAATTAAATATACAGTATTACTTGAGTAATATGGCTATGTTCATTCTAAAATTAAATATACTGCAGCTGTTAGTGCTTTGGTTACATTTTTGAGATCATCCTCCCTTTTTCAGCATGAACAGCAAATGCAGGAGAGCATTTTCCGCTGTCTTCCAGCTCTGGGAACACCAATGACTACATTTCACTTAAGCATGGGCAGTCTCATTTCAGCCAGTGGGAATACTTACAAGTTTAAATTTAAGCAGAATCATGGCTTAGCTGTTCACATGTAATAGTCAGAACATAAATCAAATCATACTAGAAAAAAATCCTGTTAAAATTCTTATTTCTGCCAAAATTGGCCATCATTGCAGCCTGCTGGCCACAACCTTGAACTCAACCCACATGAGACACCATCACTTTTAGGCCCAAGACTTTTTGCTGATACATGAAATTATTCCAATGAGTTGCATGGAAAAAAGGCAATGACTTCCTCCCAAACATTGTTATTTAAACTCTATAGTGAACATATTCTTAATGCTTATTACATGGGGCCCACTCTGTTAAAAAATGCAATTACAGAATGAAAATAGAGGTCAGGAGCAACTGACCAAGGAATTTAAGAAGTGTTTAAAACTGGCAAGGATGAAGCATAACAAACCACCCCAAATGGGAACACAATGGCACTTGCGACTGAATGGACACCTCTGTCTTTATCACAGCTACCACCGTATATATTAACAACAGATATGCAGCACATGGAAGGAAAGAGTTGCTCAAACCCTAATCCACTGCCATACAATATGCAAAACCTGACCCTTTAAGAAGCACCTAAAAGCTCCTATTCCGGAGAACATCCTGGCCTGAAGAAATAAAAACTGCAACATTACCCAGAAAACACTGAGTGAGCAGTAGTCATAAACAGAAATAAAGTGAAAGTCATTCTTCATTCAATTATGGACTGCCAGGGAAATGCCCCTGTGAACTCCACTGGGCATCCCATTCTCAAGGTAATTTATATGAAACAAAAAACACCAGATACATATGAATCAAATTCGCCTTTTATTTTCTTACCACCATTGTTCTCAAACAAAGTAACCCTTACTGTGCATAGTTACACAGTAATACTTAAAACCCAGTTAAAGTTTTGAGTTGGAACATATTATCACTCAATAAGAACTACACTAATCACTGTAATTAAGTCTCTATTTAAACAATTATTTTGGTATTAAAACTGTTTTCCACAGCCTTAGTTTTAATGCTATTAATCCACTGTGAAGTTCCTTTCACCAAGCAAGAACAAAACTTCTGTTGAGATACTTAATCACAGAGTAAACCTGTTGTTGTTCTAATGCTGACTTATGGTCTTAACAAGAAAATCTGTTTCATTTACTTTGGATAACAAGGAGACTTTTGACACTGTTACATCTTAGCGCATACAAGCATTTTGCTTTGCAAAAGACAGAGAATTCAATTCTCATCACAGCCACCTACACTTTAATAATCCCAAGTAAAAGTGTGGTCCTGCACAAATGGAACCAAGGAAAGAATGGCCACAGTTCTGCAAGACCATTTCCCCATCAGAGTGCAGCAGCAATACTGCACCCGAGGAGCAGTAACAAGGTCAATCTAAAGTCATCACCATGGATCTCTCCTGGTTTTCCTGTCATTGATCTGAGTTACAACAGACAATGTCATTTCAAAATTCTAGCAAAGACCAAAAAGGAGGCAGCAATCAGAAAGCATATTGCTATCTGAGCTATTGATTCTAACTTTCCAACCCAGCCTCCATCTTTCAACCTACAGTGAATTAAGAGCGTATTCCTTAAATACTGATCAGTTCTGTCTATAGTTATGTTCTTATTACAAGATTAGTGCAATAAACTTTTCCACATTGAATTTTACCTTCACAGAAAGAAAATTAATTAGGCACACACTAAACAGCATCCAAAATTCAGAGGTTATAAAAGTTTAAATGCCGTATGTAGACCCTGTTGAAGTCTTTTGGTTAATTAACTCCTTTTCTCTTGCAGTGCATGCCACATGCTTTAGATAATTTTAGCCACATTATCTTCAATAAATTTTTCCACTTCCAGTGTGTAAGAAGTAATATTCAAAAGACTAAACTTTTTATGCCTCCATAAGTTATGACCTTAAAATACAAGAACTACTTAGTTATATTACCTTTGGTTGCTGCTTCTGACTTCTGTCTCATGACTTCTATTACATGATCAAAAAGTAGAAGACAGCAATATTTTTAATATAGCATATATACAAAATTATTTACATCGCCAAGCTATTGAAAAGGTCTTTATTAAGTGTGAAATGCCTATGTTTTATTACAGTTGCCATTAATATTTGGGTGCAGTCACAACCTACTTTATTGTGTGTTTTGAGTAAACCAGTCCCTGAGGGATCCTGTTATGGTCAGGCTTACACAGGGCAAAGCAGAAAGCTCAAAGAATTTTAGACATTGAGCAAAAGTGAGCTTGACAGACACCCAGCATTTCAATAAAATTCAAGATGGAAAAAGAAGAGACATTCCTCCTTCAGGAATGTGATACAGAATTGCATGCATGTATGGGCTACATTCCTACCACTTTGGGGAAAATAAATTACAATTATGGCAACCCACTGATAGTTGAAAATGTGGTTAGTTCAATATAAAAACTAGCTTGCAATATCTCTAGTTATAACAACAAAAGAGGAGGGATTAGGATAGGATAGGATAGGATAGGATAGGATAGGATAGGATAGGATAGGATAGGATAGGATAGTTCATTGGGAAGGAACCTACAAGGATCATCCAGGCCAACTGCAATATGCCAGTTTTTCCAGCAAACCTAGAAACTGAAGGTTTTTCATAGTTGATCCATCAGTCATTAAACCTTGCACACCACAAAAGAAACAGCACTGTTTTCCTTTAATAAAAATTCTTTTTCATCACGATGAGTAATTTTAGGCTTCAGTAACTTGCATTCTCACTTTCAACAGAGCTAGTAATATGTCCAATTTCACTTTCAAAAAGCAGCACAGTATATGACAAACCTCCACAGAAAAGGTATTTGAAACAGAAACCTCCAGTTCCGTTGGGATGCTCACCATTTCAGTAAAGAAATGATCCTTGCAGGGAGAAACACTGCAGGGGTTGGAGCTCTCACACTACACAGGAGCCTCCAGAACAGCAGCTTCCAGGCTCTAGACTGCTCTGTTGTATTGACAGCTCTTAATTGATAAAGCTTTATCACCACTAATGAAAAGCGTTAATGAGGAGTAGGCAGGAGAAGAGAAAAAACTTCAAGAAAATGTTATCATTCAGGTGTTATTGGTGAGAAAGGTATCACCTGTGGGACACATGAAGTCGTGGGGGGTAACACAACAGTAAAACTGCTACTCCTGTATTCAGATGTATACAATGCTACCAAACCCCAAATCTGTAAATCCCAAAATAGAAAGAGTCACGGATCTGCAGAGCTTTGCTTTGCCAGCGTGGGGAATGACATCATTGTGACTCACAGTGCACAAGCAGAAGAGGCAGCAAGAGAGCTCAGAAAGGGAGCGAGGAGGGAGGGAGAGCAGCCATTCAGTAACTCTCCTGCTCCGCATCCCATCGCAGTAGTCATTTACACATTTATGTTCCTGTGCCTTCATTTGCAAATGAAGAGGACATGCTAAATTTAGTTCAAATCTTTTCTCATGACACATTTTAGAGTCTCAGTGGCAAGCTGTATGGAAAAGCAATGCAATTAGGAGTTAAAAATCTAATTGCAAAGGGCCTGAGAAAATATACAATCCTGAAATTGCATCTTATGGATAAAAACATTGGGTTTAGAAAACCCAGTTGGCTCATGTTAACCTTGAGAACTGATCCTATACATAATGAATCTTGCTGCTTAATCCCATACTTCAAAACAATCTTGAAAACATAACTTTACTTTTTAGATACCCATATTTCAATAGTATATGCAAGCAGGAACCAAAAGTATCTCACAAATAGAGTTCTCCTGATTGAACATACACTGACATGATGCAACTTTTTTTTATACCATTTTTACCCTAATAACAATAGTGTGATTCCACCTCTGGCAACCACCTTATGAAGCCTGTTTTTCCTTTTAGTCTTCTGTTTTGCCATTTAGACTTCCTAGAGTCAATACAAAAACCCTACAGTTAATTACACAGGAAGAAGTTGCAACATAAACACTTGTTATTCCTTAGGAGAAAGCAGCAGCAGTGTTAAATTAAAAAAAAAAAAAAAAGATCTAGTGGCCACAGATAATGAACCTATTACAACATACACATCTCTAAAGCTGTGTACATTGCAACAGTGCAACAGCAGAGCCAATGAAGTCCAGCACTGACTCAAATCAATGCAGGAGAATGTACCTTAAACATCCCCCCGCAGCACAGCTGTAAATAAGCTCACTTGAAGCCTTCATTAAGAAACTGGCTAGCTGAAAGAAATGACACAGTATAATCGAGTTTGAAAAGACAACTGACACAGGTCAAACACTGTGTATTTCTTTTTCACACTATTCTCCAGTAAGGTAAACACAAGTACTACACATAACAATGGACTCGACTAGCCCCGACAAAATCACACTTGCGGGGCTGTGGGTGGGAGGATGATGAGAGGCTCGAAAAGGAGAGATATCTTTCACAGACTTTCATCAGTGTTTCCAACCTAAGTCAAAACCAAAAGCTAGGACGGTTATATTTGCTTATGATCAGGCAACCATAAACGAAGACACTTTTGGTATAACAGAGGTATTCCATCAAGCATGATGTTTCTTTGTTTGGTCAAGATCATGAATCAAGTTCCAACTTTTTCAAACCTCACCACCAAAATACTCTTCTCCATATAAGCCTGGATATTTTTAATTATAAAAAAAATCCTGGATATTATAATAAAAAAAAATCATCTGCTTGAAAACTAGTTGCAGTAGGACCCAGATGAATTCCCTCCCTGCTGCCATTGCTGCTGAACTCCACCTGGTATCTGGCTATTAAAACAGATTCTGAGTGTGACACTGTAAAAGATCTTGTCAGTTTTCACACAGCAATTTTCTTCTTAAATTTAGAAGACCTCTGTAAAAAGTACAGTGATATAATACCTGTTAAAAGCATGGGGAACAGGAATGCATATTCTCTATTAAAACACATCCCAGAGAAGAGAAAGCAAACTGCAAAATTTTCAACTCCCTTTTTTTTGATGAATCTGCTCTTAAATGCTGTTTCCTAATCTCTTGTTCTCATTTTCCTCAGTCATTTTGGAGTCAGAACAGAAATAGCCAAGAATACATGTTTCAATTTTTTAACCTTTAAGATATTTTGTAACTGCTTTAATTTCTCACTCCACCTCTTCACATCTCAAAGTCACTGTAGAAAGATTAAGAGAGAAACAATACATAGAAAATTGGGAACATTTTAATTCCCTATTGTTCAAACAAAGCTTGAATCCTTCAGATATAGATGTGCTGAATTTCTCAAACTTTTCTAGCTGTGTGCTGGTTTTTGGATGCTGTCACCTACTGAGATACTTCATTTAAATGCTGAAGACTGGTTAAAAGGCAAAACCCCAAAAAATATTAATATACTCTCAGAGAGACAGGAAGTCAATGCAAAAACTGGAGCTGCCCATTTGCCTGGAATATCACTTTCCTTAAGAACTACTAGCAGGACTTTACAGGAATTTCACCTCATTATTTGCAGGAATGAATGAATTGTTACACAGGATGAAGCCAAAGGTCCATCTGATTGAGGATATTTTCTCTAGCAGTTTCATATTTTATCTAACTTTTGGAATTATTATCCTCTCTCTTGTAAACACAAAAAACTCATGGGGATTCACAGAAATTGCTGTTCAGTGGGTTAAAAAAGAATCCGACTAAAACAAAAGGACCTTTCCACACAAACAAAGTCATTAAATTGTGAAACTCTGTGCTGCAGAGGCCAAAAGTATAAATGGTTTTACGGAAAAAATTCAGGGGAAGTAAGTTCATTGCAGACTATTGACAAGATGAGCAAGCTAACAGCTTGGAAAGCCTCCGGCTTGACCAACTGCAGGAAGTTCAGGGGATTCACCAGGGAAGCACTGCCCTGTGCTTAGCCCTTCCTAACACTATCTGTGCTGGCCAGGAACATGCTGGGCTTGTCAGATCCACTACATCTCTTCCTGTGACTGAAAACAGCAACAAGGAGTCTGCAGCTCAAAGGACTGAAAACTTTCACTTTATTCAGTCCTGGTGCACGATTTTCCCCTTTAGCTAACATTGTCCTGTGTGCTGATGTGTGAGCAACCAAAGGGGTTAGAAGGGATATAGATTCAAGAATATTTCTATGGGTGGAGAGTCTTCCTAATTTTGGGCAGTGCAAGACAATTCATATCCTGAAACACAGGAAAGAATTTTCCCTACACCTACTTAAGATGAGTTTCCCAAACTAGTATGAACACCTCCCAGAGTAATGGACAGTAAGTAGAGTAATTGAAGGGATGTCCATATAAATGGGCTGTACCAAGCTGTGCTGCCAACTGACTCACTAACATCCCTGCAATGTTTTGCTCAGAGATCTAAGTGAATGCTGCTTTCACATGTGCCAGTGTCTGGTAGCCCTCACATTAGCTCTTTGTATCAATTCACTGAATCACAAAGGAAATGGGGTCAGCAGGGATTTTGGGAACCACCTAGTCCAATCCTCTACCCAAAACAGAATTGATCAGAGCAAATGGCACAGGACTATGACCAGTTGGGTTTTGAATAGCCCTAAGGATGGAAATGTCTCTACTTTGTTTATTGTCCTTTAGCAGAATTTTCTGTATTTCAGTTTGAGCCCATTGCCTCTTGTATCACTGGATACCATGAGAAGGGCCTGGCTCCAGCTTCTTTACTCCCTCTATCAGGTCAGCCCCACCTTCCTCATGTCACAGACAGAAGTCAAAATTCAAAAAACCTAAAAGAAAGTAAAAATAAAGCTTCACTGCCTGATCCTGGACTAAAAAGACAGTGGTCTTAGGTGCCTGTCTCAGCTGTCTGATCCCTGCAGTTTGTATGGCCATCTCATCCACCAGCAAGCACCACTGAGGCTGAGCAGCTGCAAAGCAGCATGGCTATAAGGGAAGAAGGGAGCAGCAAACTCACTCTCAGGCAGAAAACTTACAGCAGTTTTCATAGGATATTTAAAACTCCAGATGATCTATTAAAGTAAAATAATCAAATACCAGCAACAATTTTTAACATCCCCAGAAGACAGACTATTCAACCCAGAAAGATGAAAATAATGCTATATGGTATTTTACTCCTATTTATTTATAATGCAGCCCCACAATAGCACACAATATAAAAATACACTGTCCCTTTCACAAAAGCAATTAAATAAATAAAATATAAACCAACTCAGTACCCTCCAGGCACTCAGACCAGCAGAGCCAGATTCTCCATCATGGTCCTTTATCCAAGCACGCTCACACAGCCACAAGCACATCCCCTTCTCTTGTCTGTCTCTTCCATGAACACTTAAGTCCCATTTATGCCCTGGCACTTCTCTACACTGTTTTTTGCATAAATTTTAATGATTAACAGCAAGTGGTAGTGAAATATCAATGCTGTCAAACACATCTATTACTCTTTCTTGAAGCTAGACTGAGAAAGATGCTTTCCAGCTGTTTCAGTGCAGACAGTTTTTAAAACCAAGTTCCCCTAACCAGCCAGCTCATCAGTCAAACACACCCATTCTGCACCAAAGAGCAGCCCAGAATCTCAGAGGTACAAACGTGGCTGAAAGAAGGCAGGTGGCAAAAAAGGCTAATCCAAACCCTTAACTCCAACCCTGCTCTTCCCCAGCTTCAGCCAAGTATCTGCATTTTTCCAGTAGCATGAAAGCTCAAACTGTTTCAAAGCTCAACACTGGCATTTTCCTAAGATTACTTAATGATACTTCTTCCTTTTAATTTGAGCAGAAACAGTTTAGCAATATAGTTGGAATGAACAAAAAATGGTAAGTTGGAAGAAAAAATATAAGTGTGCACTGAGGCACAAAATGCCCTGACAAAAAGAGAAATACTCCATAAATAACTTCAATAATATAATTATTTTTAAAATGTCAAGTACCTACAGAAAAACCAATAAAATTATGATCCTCATGGAAGCAGCAAGTCTACTCTTCAATTTTAACACACACAGAACTAAGGAGTTGGCCCAGAAACACAGAGCATAAACCAACATGGTGGAAAAACTCTAAAATCTAAATTTTTTTAATTTGTGCTCCCTCTCCTGTTATAGTCCATAAAAACATGAGTTCATACTGAAAATAGAAAACTGAATACAGGAAAAGGATGGTGCCAAAGTTAAAGAGAAACATCCCCATAAATTAGCACATTAACAAACCTGTGTAGATAAGATGAAGTAAAAGGACAACGTGGTGGAGTCTCCAGGGCATTAGACAGCTTCCAGTTAAAATTGCCATGTGGGATCAAAAATCATCATTGCTTCTGAGCAATGAGTTACAGTAGCATAAGCTTTTTTGTTCACAAATAATCTTCCACTGGGAAACTCCCAATCTATACAGTTCTTTTTCTTTTTTTGTTAGCAGGATATTGACCTACAAATTGAACAAACTAAATTAGAAAGGTATTTTTTGCTACAAACCCACATTTCTGGATCCCATTCAAGGCAGCTCTCCAGGGCATTCCCAGTTCTCTGTCCTTCCCAGAAGGCAGGACAAGCTCCAGCCTGTGTGGGAAGCAGAGGGTGCTTGGCTTTGCTGCTCCCCTGCTGTCAGAATAGCTCCCCCATGCAAAGAGCTTGTCAATCAGTGACAGATTATAAAAAGGAAACAAAATGTCACATTCCTGCAAGAACCTGGGGACAAGTGAGCTTACCTAGAAAAGTGGGATAAGCACAGCTACTGACCTGTTAAGTCAACAAGGTCAGAAAAAGCACAAACCCCTGTGCCTACAAACAGGATTTCAGCAGTCTCATGCTTCCCCTTGGCATTTCCAGCCATGACCCCATGGGTAATGCTGAGGGGAGAGGGATAAGGAAGAGGGTGATATATTCTCAGATAACCTTGACCCTCTCCTTCAGAGTAAATGAAGACTCTCTACCATGCAATGCAGTGCCAGATGTGAACAGGACACAGGGAGGATGCTACCCAAATACCTTCATTCCATTACAAAAGAATTTTGAGGCATTAGTTTTAATAACCACAAATTTTCAAATAGTGCTCCTCAGCACCTGGAATGTGAATGGAAGGTATGGAAGCAGCTGAGGTAACAGGAGTTGCCAAGTAATCTGACTTGGACAAGATTCAAAGCACCTAAAATTGGTCTGATTTTACAATCTTGGCAGGAGAAACTTGATTAAGAAAACCATTTTTCACTAGTTACTGCTTTTAATAAATAGCCTACTACTTGTAGCCTACAGAAACTGGTATAGTGACTGAGAGTGGGTGAAGCAGAAGAGAGGATGACTTGCCAGGCAGTTATTATTAGACACCTGATGTCAGAGCAATGATGGTTACCTCTGTGAAAACACTGCTCCTGAGCACAACATGGTTCATCTCTCAGGGAGGGACACGAGCAGAGGGAGACATCAGCAGACCCCCCTGCTGTTCCCTGGGGAATATTAATCCACTCTTCCCATTTTAAAACAATATTCAAATAATACCTGACATACTGCCCCTCTATGGCACCTACAAAAGCATGAAGGTGGGATGGTTTGCCCACAAACATTGTGACCATCCCCTCTGACAAGGCCAGAGGTGACACCAACCACTGTAGCAGCACAGCCTGGATATGTCCTACTGTTTGCAAAAACCCTTCATCTTTGGCAAGGTAGTGAATGGATCTCCTCACATCTGGTATCATCTGCTGGCACTTGCCAAATCAGGAAAGAAAAAAAGGCACCTGACTAGAGTGAGGAAAGTAATTTCTGTTCTAAGGAAAGCTTTATCTTCTCAGACATTTGAAAAGCTTACTGAAAATCCAAGAGCAGCAGGATGGATAGCTTGTTAGACAGCCATTATGTTGATAGAGAACATCTGAATTTTGAGAACAGCACATAAAGCCTAAACTCAAGTAGTCCACTAGAAATGAGAAACCTTCTGCAAATGGAATCCAGACAGACACAGAGCATGGATAAAATAAATCTTGGCAATCACTACCTTTGTACTGAATCTTCACTTTTCAAGGGTTAAAACATAAAACACTCACAGAACTGAAGGAACACAGCCTGCAGTGCTCCCAGAGCTGCACCACTGCCAGCAGCTCCTTTCTTCCTATTGCTTCTCCAGCTTCCCCCACTCCCCTCCTCCCCAAATCAGGAACAGGGTCCGTCTGTCAGCACATCCTCAATTAAGCAGTCAGTTTGGTTTCTCATCTTCCACACACAATCACGCATTTGTCCTCAGCTGGAGACATGGGGTGAAATCAAAGTCAGGAGACCAATCTCTACGGTCAAGTAATCAAGCTAATTTTAGCTCATAAACCCATGTTCAGCTCTACTCCAGCGACTTAAGAAAATTTTTAAGCTTTTGCATCAGAGGGAAGGCTGGGGAATGACAGTGTCCTCATGTCTGCACTGGGAAGTCACTCCCACCCAAGTAGCTTGGGCTGGCTGTGGCAACACAGGGATGTCAGCAGCCAACCAGCACAGCCTGCCACCAGCAAGTTGTCTCCATCAGGTAGATTTTTAACTGTCCTTCAGCACTTTCAGCTGAATTAGGTCCCTGGCTTACTTTAACAAGTTATCCAGTACTTACAGTAGCTTAAATTCTCCTAATCTGCTGGAGTCATTTTTGGCAAGTAGCAAAAACAGTGAATCATCCCACATTATCCCAGAGAGACTTCATAAATAAATCCTCCTATCTGAGGAGAACTTGCTGA
The DNA here is from genome assembly GCF_024509145.1 of Vidua macroura. Lineage (NCBI taxonomy): Eukaryota > Metazoa > Chordata > Aves > Passeriformes > Viduidae > Vidua > Vidua macroura. The sequence continues at coordinate 10,423,980 of NC_071571.1, forward strand.
AGGCTTTTTTATGTGAAGGAAACTATTTTGGTCCTGTAAATAAGTAACAATGATTCAGTCCAATAAATGAGCCATTTGCTTTTTCAAGCTGATCTTTACTAGAGAATGATAGGGCTAGTATACCGCTGTACACCTCCAGATTTCATTCATTCCCCTCCAGCAACCTACCAAAAGAGAGAGAAAAACTGAAATAAACTCTCTTTTTTTACATGTTTTCAACTGAGTCCTGTGTAAGCTCATTTTTATTATAAAAGCCTCCCAAAGCAGAGGTGACTCAGCAGTCATTACCTCAGACATCAACATAAAATTAGAGATGTTATAACAATTATGTCAATTAAATTAGCAAGACATCTTTAGCAATTCTGATTATAACCAGATATTAAATTTCAGACTAATTTGAATTGCAATCAAAGCCCATATTTACATCTTAAATGAATGCCAGATAGAAATGTCAATTAATTTGTATATATTGTTTGAAAGACCAATTATGATCATCAGGCACAGTGTTAGACAGTAGCTAGAAAACTCGCAAACAATATGACTTCTTTTCAAAGAATGAGTTTGCCAATTTCCCTCTTTCTGCATTTTCACATTGTTTGCTTATTTTATAGGTGGAAAAAAGGAAAATACACCATTTCAATAAAAGGTTTTGGTTTTCTTAAAAATGTTAAATAAGCTCTCAAATCCAGTAAGCCTATAATGTGCATTGCTGATGGCATATTAACTCTAATAATTATTCTTTGTTAGCAAAGTAAGCTGTACGAATTTAGCTGAAGTATAAAAGTCACTAAACAATGAGCATCTGTCATAAAATGGTGCAATACATCATGCACAAAATCTCCAGTCCTTTCAGCCAATGGTAAAGATCCTCTCCCACTGTCTATGATAGGATTTCTGAGCAATGAATGGGGCTTTCTCTTCAGCATAATCCTTTCCTAATCTAGTGTCAGGATTTTGTGATGCAATTCTCCTATTCTGAAGCTGAAACAATCTCAAGTCTCTCCTCACAAAAATAAAACATTAATAACTCTGTCTTATTGACATGAGAGTTTTGTAAACATTGAATTGCCTTTCTTTCCAGAAGACAATACCAACAAACACTTTCTCTTTGCCATTTAAGGTCTTTATATACTTACAGGGGTAAAGAGTATCTATAAAATTGCAGCTGACATACGAATACAAGGTTGGAAGGTCTGACACTCACTCGGAGCTCATGGAGAACTAAACAGTCTGTCAAGCCATTTAGCAGCAAATTGGATATCTTATTGTTCTAAATAGGATTGAAACAGGACCTGCATTGTTGTACAGAATTAAGAGTGACAATGCAGATTACTCAATTTTAAAAGGAAGAGAAAGAAGTAACTGGACCTGAAACATAAAAAGGGGGTTGTAGTTTCTCACCAAAAACTTTTCATAAGCAGAGAGGGACTTTTTTCCTTATAAATACATTTTTTAATATAGCCAGGTAGATTTTATTTACACACAGGTAAAGAAAAAATTATCCCTGCAATATTTTTATAGGAAATTCACTGCTGGAGAATAATTGGGTGAAATATTCACTCTCTGGTCATAATTTGCTATCACAAAGCTCACTCCTACAAACCCAGAACACAGCGCTGACCCCTCCAGTGTGTACAAGGCCTCAGTCAGCACTTGGGAAAACCAAAGACAAACACAGAGCCACAGCTCTGCATCAGATAGGAGGATGTGGGACGACCAACCTTCCACAAACACACCCCAAACCACCACCATCAACAACACCACCAAGTTTCCAAAGTTTCCACACATGAAATGACTGTAAGTAAAACAAAAAAAGACCTCACCTTAAAATATCTCTAGTTCTAAATTTGCCAACTTCATTCCTATTTCTGTCCCTAACATTACACAGAGAGCCTCTACTCAAAGTGAAACATCATCACATGGGGAGCAGCCTCAGTTAACTGGCAAAGCAGGTGAGCAGGGCCAAGCAGAGCCCTGCAGACAGACTGACTGCACTGTGCAAACCTACCTTTCCTGGTTCTTAACATAAGTTAAGATTGCATAGTTAAAATACATAATTACACACAAACACAATTTTGGATAGTGAAAATGCCAGTTTGTTATGTGCTGTTTTAAAGAAAAAGAAAACTATTTTGACAACAGGGCTTGAGAGTGGTATTTTTAGAATTCACATACGGCACAGCATTTCAGCCAAAGAAAGAAAGCAGCAAAATATTTCTAAACTGAAATATCAGTGTATTTGTGCTCCATATTCCTGACTCATTAAAATCTCAAATGCTTAACTTCAATCTTCCACACAGTTAAACAATGCTTTTTTTGCTTTATGCATTTTCTTATCTGCAATAAAAATGCTTAATTCCATGTCCTTCCTATATGAACCCTAAATAACTTTTTCATTTAAAACAATTTTCTGCTATCACGATTTACACTGCAGTATCCTTCTGCTCAGCCTCCTTTTTTTTCAAAATAGATCTGGAATATCAGATTGGACTAGTCAGCTATTTGGTTGAATATCCTACCCCTGAAAACAGAGACTTGTAAATGTAAAGCTGTAGTGAAGCTTCAGGAAACCACTACACAATAATGTGCTCTTGGAGAAATTTCTTCAAAAATCTCCTTTATTTTCAGCTAGTCTCAGCTCCCAGGCATGAGAGTATGTAATCCATAACTTCCACCACTTGCTATAATTGAGGCCTCTTCTTGCTTACTTCACCTGAGTGCTACTATGTTGTACATATGTTTTCTTGGAATAGCTTCACAGAACTCACAGATTAATTTTACATTATGTGTGGGTTTTGCTTCCTTTTTTGTTGAGTTTATTCACACCTCGGTGATCCCGGTGTGATGCTCCCTGTGATCACAACTGTCACCTCCGTGAGCGCGTTCTCAGGACTTGGATGCTCGGACAGATCTAAGGGATGCCTTTGAACACAGCTCTGGCAGGATCCAAGACTGTTTGCAAGCAGATGGCACATTTGCCAGCAGGCTTAACCAAGGCTGAACTGAGTATTGTTAATGAGGTCTTGTCACAGAGGAACTGCAAAACCATCCCTCCGCCCTTGGCTGGATTATCTGACCTACCCACATTGCTCAGATGCACAGGACACAACTGCTGCTTGTAATATTTCAAACACAATAGTAAGGAATCCAATGACTCTTATAGCTCCTGGCCCTTCCCAAAATCATTTTAAACATTTAACTGTCCAACCATGTGTAAAATGCCCTTGAGGCCGCAAAACAATTGATGACATGTAAGTCATATGAGTGAACAATATTGAGTGGGATCCTTTAATGGCATAGGGCTTTCTGAATAAGATACACCACTCTTCAAATCAGGTGGAAAGAATACCCCCAGTCTGGAAGTGTCCAAAGCATATTTTCTGACTTGTACCCAGTGTGAACAGTACACACAAAAAAAAGAAAAAAAAAAGAAAAAAAGAATTCACTAACTGTGAAAGTCAAATACACTGGAGCTTCTTTGCACAAAACAAAACATGGTAATAACAAAAATTCCTAGAGACTATCACCCTACTTTGCTTGTCAACTGAGCCTTTAAAAGCAAGTGAAGACAAATTAGGATAATACCAAAAATTAAAATACAATATTTTACAAACTAATAAAAATGTCAAGCTGTGATCCATGCTGTGACCTTGGATACAAAAGATAATATGAAAGGCCTTTACACAGGGAGACAATTCAGAGTTTAAGTAAATTTCACCTCACCACTGAAGGCATGCAAATGAATGTAAGTAACTGGGTCTCATTAGCAAGGTTTGCTCTAGTTCATAGTCTTACTTTCAGGTATTCTCTGAGTCTCCCAAAGATAAAGATCAAAAAAGGAGGTCAAACTGAAAGATTCATCTTACATCCACAACCAATTTTTCAATAAAATTAAAATGGGACACAAGTGTCATAGTTGGCGACAGCCATTCCAAGAGAGTCCAAGACTCCATAACTCAGTTTAAAGCTATATTCCAACCCAGTTCCTCCCCAAATACAATGTAAAGCACCAGCAATTCATTTTGCAATATAGACCAGAGTATGATTCCTCTTCAACAAAATGCCTTAATGTTATTATTTCAGCTTTTACTTCTCCTATTAGGACCAGTAATATAACTGGGGAAAAAATTCTCAAGTGCTTCAAAATTTAACATTTTACACAGGTTTTAATGACAAAGCTCTCGAGGACATGATGTGTTGGGTTACTTTTCTGCTTCACAAAGTAATAAATCAGGAGTAAATGGATTATAAAAATTTCATTGTAATTCTGACCCAGTTTAACAATTTTTTTTACAAAATTGCTTCCACAGATACTACTTCCCATACAAAGGCCAGGACTAAGAACAACAGTTGGGGATTGCATAGGAAAGGAACCAGCACAGTGCACTGGGTGTTAAGTACTCTACAAGAGGCCAGCCGATTTCTTCTCACTATGGCACTTCAATTATTTGGAACAAACAGGCAGTGTCTGCACTACTGTTTATCCTTTCTCACCTCATTACTGCTCTCCAGCTAAATACATTCAAAGGTTTTGCAAGTCTTCATCTAACTTACTTTGCTATTTCCAAAGGCACTCTAACTATAATACCTGCTACAGAGAGTGAGCATGCAACTGCTGCTTGGCAAAGCCTGGGATGGAGATTGGAGTATGTGCATTAGCCATGATTTCACATTTCAATTTTCCTTCCAATCTATTCTATCCATTCTGCTAAAAAAAAAAAAAAAAAAAAAAAAAAAAAAAAGCCAATACCAAAATCACAAGCTCAGAGCCTTTTAATCAGGGGAGAAATAAAAGCTGAGTTCATTCACATGGTTAAAAACAGTAGGATTCTCCACCCTTCACAATCCTAATGGTGACACCTGGAATAAGCCAGGTTTATCATCCTAGTCTGCTTCTGGACACCATTATTTTCCATCAGGAATATACGTTGAAAAGGGACTTTTGCTGGTCAGTTCTTGCTCCTTGCATTATGTGGTTCTAGCCATTACCTCTGCAGCAGGGAAGGGAACAAAAAATCATCAGAGAGAAATGTTACAGCCTTTATAATCCAATGATAATGTCAATGATCATGAAGTAAGGAGAGATTTTACAAGCAGAAATCTGTGTTTTCAGTGTTCCAGTTTTTATTCAGAGTGATTACAGGCTTGATCCTTATACAATTATTTGCTCTGCTTTCTCGGCCATTACAGTCAGCACTTGAAATAAATGGCAACACTGTCTTAGAATGGAAGACAGAAGTTCCCTCTTAAAGCAGGTGGCATCATCTCAAAACGAGTTCAGTGTTTCCAATGATCCAGCCAATGTCAATGTGAGGACCTAATCTTCTCCTTTCAAGAGGATAAGTGCTACCAGGACCTTTTATATCTTTTAACCCTTGCTAAAGTCTTGCCATCCCCTTGACCTCTGATGACCCTTTTCTTACCTCTGAGCAGCTCAATCATGCACCAGGCAGCTGCTTCCAGTACAGCGAGCTTGGTTCACACCTTTCCTTTCTCCAACATGGCAAACTGAAGAAGAACTGAAGAAATGAACCTTCCCTGACACACTCCACTATTCACTGCTTTTTTACCATTTATTTTTCAGCTGGTGTCTGCTGTATAAACAGGAAGCTCCTCCAGTGGCTCCCACCTTGTGTTCCCCTTATGGAATAATGTAGCTCAGGGTCTGAACCATGCTGTCATTCAGATGTCAGACACAGCCAGCCAGCCCCTGCTGATAAAGAACAGCCATGATCTTCTAGGAGAGCTTTACATGGAAGGAGACTTAGCCCTTCAGCAGTATCACTGAGTCACAGCCCCTTGCACTGTGACCTGTCCCAGCATGGCACTGTCCCAGCATTGTGACCTGGAGTCTCTCACATCAGCCTGCTGAATTCCAAGCATCCAGCTCTTGAGTTTGGACTAACTTGCAGAAGGAAGCACCCCTTGCTTCCTTCTCGTTTCCTTTGTGGATCTGTGTTCAAAAACATGAAAGGCCAGAGCCAGACATGCTATTGAGCAGCCTTGAACTCAATCCATGGGTTGTAAAAGAAAGCCTTTATACCATTATGCAGGAAAACAAAAGAAGAAACACTTGAAAGTATTCCCTCACTTTCCTTGGACAGAGGAAAGTAACCCTCTTTGTCCCCAGACTCCATTCAGCTCTGTCAGATAAGGACTTTCTGAATAAAACAGCCGCCCCATACCACACACAAACTTCTGACAGAACAGGCTGTACTTCAGAATGGAAAAACAAAGAAAAAACTTACTCCTGTTCTTTAGTGGGTTTTGAAATCTCAGTCAGGCATTTCAACTTGGAGGTTCAGGTTTAAACCTGGAGATCCAAACAGAAGTACAGCCCTAAAATTGGAGAGACACTCGTGCAGCTGGCCACTGGATGAATGCAAGGAAAAGAAAACACTTGAACTCAAAGTCTGCTTCTTTGAAAACAGATCCTGTATTATTTCTTCGCAAACTAACCTCTGATGAGGTTCTGGTGAGCACATTAAGCAGCACACCCTGCATCTGCCAGCTCCAGTCAAATTAACACAGAGCCTCATGACAGTGACTAAGAGCAAGCATGAAACTGGCCTGAATACAGAAGCGCTCACAGTTTTTAAAGAAATGGATAATGGGTAATTTGTAGGAGTTGGTTGTCAAATTATATATTTAGGGGGTTTTTTTGTATGCAAGCTAATAAAAGGCTTAAGCCTGTAACTTGCACTAGGAATAATGATTAAAGTAGCAAGCTTTGGCAGGTTCCGTCTGAAGGACTCTCTAAGCTGAACTCCTCCCACAGCCACAGCAAATCCTAAGAGGTATCTTAGGAATGGATAATATGAATCACCACTTTTTAAAAGCAAGAAGGATAATGCAGATTGGCAACCATTTTTTATTTTTTTTAAAGAGCTAAACCTGTCATGAAATAAAATCACTGCTGACCCATAGGAAGCCACTGGCACAGCCAGTGATTAAAAGAATCTCATAAAACACATCCAGGGATGTTACATCCTTAACTCTGAATGATTTTTTGCCATTTTAGATGACAAATTGTACTACAGTTTCAGTCTCACTAACTTGACCAAATAATTTTTGAAAGTGTCTGAAAACATAAAGATCTACTTAATCTTTTTAGTGATCAATACCACTATATTGCATAGAAGATTGTGCAATAGATTTAGCAGAAGATAATAGAGAGCTATTTGTGAATCTAAAATGGTGTCTTGACTGGATACATCTAAAAGGGAAATTAGTATTAAGGGGTGATGTGGCAAGCTGAAGACTGGTCAGGTAGTAAAAGACTAATACCCTTAAAGAAAACAATAAAGAAGTAATTTTCACTTCCATAAAACCTTGATTGATAAAGCACTGACTGAATATCTAAAGCATGCAGTGAAAAGAAAAAATTCAGTCCTGAACCTAATTTGAGGCTTGCCCATACATCAAATTCGTTTCCTGATAATAGGATTGGTTTAGAAAGACCAACCAACAGTGAATGAACTGAAATTATTTCAAGAGATCTTTATAGCAAATTACCTTACAATGTACTCTTTCAGCAATTCAAGGGCCAGGCAAGAACTTTTTTGACTGTTTTAAAGATATTGGGGTTTAACAGCATTTATAAGCAAGGCTTGTGTTCTGTGGGAGCTGTAATAGAAGTAAATTGCTGCACAATGGGACTCCCAAGTAACCTCCATCTGTCTTCCTTCTACCAGCTTCCAGTACACTGGATGGTAGCAGGGACTGCCTGATTTTTTAAGTATTTTTTTTTCATTTACACAATGTTAGAAGCACACAAGAAAATGAAACTTAAGAAATTAACAACCACAGTGGGTAACAAAAGTTGTAGCTAAAAGGAATACTCTTCAAGAAGCAACAACCAGGCTTTGGACAAGTGCTACCATTAAATTAAGGTTTGGTTGCCTTGCATAAAGGCATCTATTCATCTCAAAAAACCCATAGTGCTGAGCATTAGAAACAAAGTGTGAATCTTCATATGGAACTAAGTCGTTATCTCTTCCAGAACACTTTTTCCATTTAGTAAATTACCCACTGCCACTATAAATTGCTAAAGTGGAAAAAGTAGTCAGAAATAAAAGCAGAAAAATTTTAGTTTTCCTTATCATTGCTTTAAGTACAAACATTTTCAGCCTGCAACCAGAAGAATAATTTATGTCAGAGAAAAAGAAAATAGCAAGAAGAATTTAAAGACACTCCATAGCTTCGATATTTAATTTTTACATATAATAAACACACGTTAGATGACTGCAACAATATGCCTACTTCAATGACTTATTTCAGCTAAATGAAAAGGTTAATTATAAGGCTTGGATAATTATGAAAAAAAAATATATAAAAGCCCATCATGAATCTTAAAGATGACATCTTTATTTCAAGACAAAAGCCACAAACCTTGTTGTTTACACATTACAAATGGGTATGTGTTCATTTTATGAGATGGTGCCAAAAAGAAGGTCACGATTAGAGCAGTAAGGAAACACTAACATTAGTTAGATTCTACTTTATTCAGATCAGGGAAAAAAGGTGAGTATAAACTAATACCATCCTTCAAGCATAGAAGTTACTTCAAGGACATTAAACATGAGAGAAGTAAATGTTTTCATCAGTAACTCAGTAAAATGCATTGAGTCTATCAAAAGCAAAATCAAACTGATAACTGCTTGACATTGTCATGAATCAAGTGGTTGGATTATTGCACACTGCAACATTTTTCATCTCTACCTGAAAACAAAAGCAGTAAACCAGGTAGGCAACTCCAAGCCTTGATATAAATGGTTGTCTCTACTTAAACCACAAGCTGACTTTTGTTTACCTGGCCATGAGCATCTTTTGACCCAAGTGTGGACGGTCCCAAATGTCCCAGGCACGGCTGGTCCAGCCACACTCATTCTGGTGGGACTCCCTTCCAGTTTGCTAAAAGCACAAGACTCCTACAGTGCAGGGTCAGGGAAAAGCAGCTCAGAGCTCAGAAAAGGGCAGCCTTGCCTAAGCCCTGCACCTCAAACACCGCCTGCCCACTTGCTAGAGTGCATTACCAATCCAAGGGCATCCGGAAGAAATTCCGTGTCTGAAGCCAACTGGGTACAACAGTGCAAGCCAAATGGGTACAAGTGGCCTGTGAAGGAAGAATGGCTCATGCAGGAAACAAAGCAGGAGGAATAAGTATTGGAAGACTCACAGCTTTGCCACTTGGCTACGAAAGCCACAGCCATGTGCAGCAATGAGCCCTGAGCAAGGAACCCAGCAGCTGAAAACGCTCAGCCCTCCAAGCTGCAGTGACTGTTCCTGAGAACAGACCACAGTTGTCAACGTTAACACAATTTCACACTGTCTCTAATCACATTTTAATTTTAAAATAGCACATTTCCAATGGTGCATTTCTATTCCTTCCCATTTTACAAGGAATTTGCATTTCTTGGAAGCAACTGGCTTCTCTGGGCTCACACACTTTGCTTGAGTCATACATTAAAACCTGCTCTGCTGTTAAATGGCCGTTCCCTTTTCTTTACATCCAACAGCAACCAGAAATGCAAACGCACCAAACTCAAAAGGGTAGGTTTGAATCTGATTCTTTGCAGACACAAAATAACAAGCAAATATGAATGTATCAAAAAGTAGCACTGAAAGCCACTTTTTCTTCCAAGTCCTCACTCCTATTTTGCTGTGCTTGATTGCCTAGAAACCACGAAAAGTGAAGCTCTAAGAATACAATAACTTAGAAATATGATTGCAGCATGGAACAGGTAATTTGCATTCTATATTTAACACATATGCATATGTTAATGCTGACATGAACAGCTATTAGAAATGCCTAAAAGTGTCTCAACCAGAGCTTTTGCAACTAAGTTTTTCATGGTAAACACAAGATGAAATATTTAATATTCAGAGTTAATAGTTTGGAAGAGCTTACATTTCAGACTGTTCATCACTGTTTACCATAAGTGCACAACAGGTTTTATGTTAGCCAGGAAATACCTTGAAGCCACCAGCTTTAGAGAAATACATTAAAAATTATTTGTTTGTATTTAAGAAACAAATGGAGAAGAATTCCTAGACTGGTTGATTAAAGATGCAAGATTTGAACCTGTCTCTCCTCCCTCTAGAGTGGGAAACACAAGAGGATTTGCTAACAGACAGATAAATCAGCATCACTTTCAAGACAAAAGCACCACACACTAGGAAGGAAGATACCAAAAAATTAATGCAATTAAGTCTACAGAGTAGCACCTAAGATGGGAAAGTACTGGATTTCCACAAATTTGGGGAGCTGCTTGCTTTCTGTGGCAAAAAGCAGGAGCTTTGCCTTCTCCTCCCTGCCACATGCTAGATGAAGTGGGGAGAAGAACAACCTGTGACTCCAGTGCCATGCTGGGCTTCCTGAGAACTTGTACTGAAGGCTTGGAGGTGAGTGCTTTGGTGGGAGCACAGTTTGTCAACCTGAGACAAGCGCTCGCTCCTTCCTTAAGAAACTTATAGTTGGGGTGAAACTCCCTCACTCCAAAATAATACAGCCTCTTAACATGGGAAAAAAACCCTGTGTTATATTAGGAATCACCTTAAAGCTGGTTCTGAAGGAGCAGCTGATGAGCCTTCTCAGTTGAGAGGAATACTGAGACACAAGCCTACGTAATTATCACCATTCTAATTCCTTCACTGTGTTTTGGGCATCTCAGCAGAGAGCAGAGAAGCAGCACAGCACCATTTGAAGGGCAGAACCCAGCACAGCAAGCTGCCAGTGCTGCAGCCTGATGCCTTGCCATGCCTTGGAGGGCACAAGGCAGAGCAGCCTCTCTCATCCCAGCATGAGGCAGAGCCGTGCTGGGGAAGCGCTGCAGCCACCCCACCAACAGGAGCAGCTCCAGAAGGACCAAATGCTTTGTGATCTTCACTACCACAGGAAATCAATGAGGCCTGCCCTTCCAAGCCATTCACAAAATTAAAACTAATATGGTGTCAAGTACACATGGAAAACAAACAAGAGAGGAAATGAAAAACTCAAAACATCTCCCTCTGATCTCTTGTGCTAAATAATCCAAGATAATGCATAGAACAGACATGCTGTAAGATGAATTTAGGCTGATATAGCTGAGCTTTAGGATGATGCTAGTCTTCCAGTAGGCCCTTCAACAAAAAATTTCTGATGTTTTTCTTTGTTAGGTAACCAATTTGGATTGATATTAGCTAGCCACACAGTTCAGAAAACTTGTTTCACATTTCAAATTCAGATATCCTGCCAAAATGTACTTCAAGTGTAGGTGTAGGAAGAGAAAAATATAGACTTTTTATTTTTCAAAAGAAAGAAAATATGAAACAGGGAAGATATCACTTAAACAGTGGAATATAATTAATCACCAGGTTCATAAAAAAAGGGTGAAGACACACATTACAAGCAGTTCTCCACAGAAATCAATTTTACATTAAAAAAAAAAAAAAAAAAAAAAAAAAAAAAAAAAAAGAAAAAAAAAAAAAGACTGCCAGGTTTCCTCTTCCCATTTGCCTTCAGGACTGCTACCAGTTCTGGCTCCTAACACTAACAAAATGGGGAGGAGAATGAAGCATTGTCCCCTTACTACGTTTTACAGAAGAAGCAATACACAACTTCAGTCAGTGTTCTCTCAAGGAAGCCCAAAGGAGCTTCCAATCCTTCATAACTCTCACAACAGCTCTTTCAGCAATGGAAATGACCATGCCTCCATGAGGGTTTTTTTGCTACAAAGTGGTAATCTGGGATTCCTCTTCTGCTACCAAGGAGAGAGCATAGCTGCTGACAATTTTAACACCTTTTCTGGACTAGTACAGACAGTTTTCTAAAGGCACTAATTAAAAATACTGAAATGTTTGTGACTGGAGTCTTATTTAGAGCAACTCTAACTGTTGTACTGCACCCACACAGAGGGCAAAGCAACAACTGAATCAAGCACCTTGGTTCCATCCAATCCAGCCTCTTTGACTATAAGATCCAGAAACTGCTTTTTCAGGCTTTTGATTTCTATAGCTGAAAAGATTTATGACAGTAACACACATCATGATACAGTTCCTAACAACTTGACAAAGAAATACACTGTTGATGTTGGCCACAATTACTTCAACAACTTTGCCTTAGAACGTCTGGGCATGAACATATGAGCACCTATGGACAGAAATCCTCCCACTCTGACAGGCAAAGCTTCAATTTAACATTTCCATAATGAGTTTCTTACTCTACCATGATCCTGAAAAAACATCTCTTAGAGCATTTCACTACTAACTCCAGAAAGTATCATTAATACCTTAGCAATGAAATAGTTACCAAATCTACACCTCCACAGCACCTGAAAACAGTAGCTATTAGTAGAATTTCTACTTACAGTATAACACTGAGCTAGCAAATGGAAACAAACTCCAGAAACAGAACAAGCCCTGCTCCCTCAGGAATTCTATGGCTCTGGCAAGAACTGAGAACATGGTTATGAAGACTCTCTATCCACATAACCTTTCTAGGAACACAATCCTTTTATGAAATATGTGATTCCTATTTATGGTCTATATTCCATGAGGATGTCATGCTTAGAAAAAAATGGCAGCTTCAGTAAAACACATCAAGAGAAATCCAAGAGCTTATTCTGCCTATCTGTTTTGATCTGCTGAGAGTTCCTAAGACACAGGGCATTTTGTCACTCTGAAGTTATTTTTAAGTAGAAGCCATGTGCATTTTCCACAGAAGAAGAAATCAAGGGAAAAAAAGGTATCATGCACTTAATGACTAATTAAAATAACAAACTGAAGGAATTTTCACACCTCATTGGGCTAAGGACTTTTTACAGAATAATTCCTGAAAGTTTTACTTGGAACCTTCACAGAATTGTATCATCCTTTTAGAAAGTCTGTAACCAGGAATCTGCAAGCAATTGGTAATGGCCTCAATGCCTGTTTGTAAATAATTAACTTAGTTTTTTCCTAACTACTACACCTCATGCTATAAGGAATTGCATAGTAAGCTAACTCATCACTACACAATGTACAGAGGAGATAATTAAAGAATCTACCTTTTACTTATTGATTGATTTCTTAGTTTAGTCACAAAAGGTACTGTGCCTAAATGAACTGTGTATGCTTTCACAGTCATCAGAAATAACCAAACAAGCTACAGGGCAGCACCTTCAAGGTCCTAGTCTCTGTAGTTTAAACTTACTGAACTTATTGAAAAAGTTAAGTTTCATTAATAACCCACCATAACACCACACACAAACCCAGGGCCACCAAGATGAGGCAATGGTGAATTGCAATGGGCTTCCTAAACACAAGGCAGAGGATACTTACAGAAAGCTTCCAAGTAACTAAAATAGTGCCAGTCTCACTCATCTTATTTGTGGGGAACAGCCTTTTTATGGAAAAGAAGTCACATTGTGTCCTTAGCTTATTTGTGAAAGCAGCAAGATGGGAAAATGGAGCTCAACCCTGAGGACAACTTCAGTAGTAATAATACTTTTAAGCATTACAATGCAACTGCCAGAGCTTGTTCTGTCAGACAATAAGTCAATATTAAATATTATCAGTTATCTCTGTAGGAAATGTTAAAGAGTAAATAGTAACTCAATTTCAGTCCAAAAATAAGAAAAGGAATCATAGAAAAAGCAGTAATTCAAATGCCTGATTTCTCCTTACAGTATAAAGAGGTATCAAAGCTGAGATTTGTGAAGAGTTGGGAAGAAAGTTAAGCTGTACAATAAAGAGAAGATAATCCCATGCATTCAATGAGTCACTGACCCATTTCCTATCCAAGATCCTCATATAAAGAGATCTTCCTCTCTTATCAGTGCACAAGTCACACCAATATTGCAAACACCTGGCAACACTGCTGAGGACCAGGGCTATACCCTATTCCCATTCTGCACACCAGGAACTGGTGCCAGAGCTGTGTGCAGCAGAAACTCAACCTGAGGCTTTCTACCTCCTGGGCTAACTCCCCAGGCACAGAAAATCCCTCCTTGTTAAGGAGACCTGTTACAATAATACACAAAGTCCCTTGCATCATGTTATCTGAGGTTTAAAATCTCCAGGTAACACAGGTCACTTCAGTTTGCAACTCAATCCCTTTGCCAGAACAGATTTCTTTTCTCACTAACACAAATTAACCCAGTTAAATAGATTTAATCCATTATTGGTGTGGGAACTTGTTGCAAGGTGTAAAAAATCCCGAGTTACCCTCTAGAGTTTTCTTCTGGGACCAAGTCTTACAAGGCAAAAATACAGAATGCACCAGAGTGTGACAGCATCAGAGGGAAGGAAGCCAAAATATTAGCTGTGGCATACAGACTTAGAAAGACAGGTTATGATAATTGCTTTTATACAGACACTTTGGCATGGTACTATTTGAGATTAATGAACAGAGATAAGGTTTAACAAAATCAGTTCCACCTGTTGCCCTGCTCTGACTCAAACACATATTTAGAAGGCAGTGCCTCCAAATGTAGTGAGCACTGAGAATAAAAAGGACCCTTGAAGTCCTAAACTGCCAGAAACCAAATGCAGATGGAAAACTGATCTTCTGTCCTTCATCCATTTGACTGAAGGCAGAAATTGACTTCCTATAAGTTAATAATTAAATTTACTGGGCAAACATTAATCCTTTGTGTGCGGCCATCACATTATCTTTCATTATTCAGAAGACTGAAATCATACTGTTCTAGCTCACTTCACTTTCATTTCACCAATCCTGGAAGAGGGTATACTGAAGTGCTACCCACATCAGGCTAAGCCTTTAACAGTGGCATCAATTATTGTTCTGTTCTTGCTTCTGGGTTGATTCCTCTCGTCCAGCTTTTCTAAAAGCAGCTATTTGTTAAAGAAGTTCAGATAAAGCAAAAGGGGCTTCATTCATGAGGTAAATACAAATGAAGCTTAGACCAGCATTTGGACCATGTCATATGTAGTGAATGAAATAACAGAAGGAGCTTCAAAAATAGGAGTGCAATAAAAACCTATTAAGGACTCATCCTGGCAGCAGCTGCTGGAAAATGCCCCCTCCAGCTCGGATGCAGCTGGGGCAGCTCCACTTCAGAGGGGACGGTGTGTGGCTGAGCCCTGGTCCCACACTTGGGCTAGAGAGGGAGCCTTAACCTGGAGCTACTGCTGCAAAAGCCCTTCCTCAGCAAGAGGAGATCACAGTCCATGACATTTGTACAGTGCAGAAGAATGGGACAGTCAACATCACAAACTCAGAGAAAAAAATGAAAGAAAAATGGCCAAATTTTTCAGAGATGAAAATCATTATCAGTCCACCCTCCACTGCCTATGAAAATGTTCTCAAGAACCATGAGAAACATTAGTTTTAAACTACAACAGATACAGCATTGTGCGCATTACAGGAACTGTTTTACACAGCCCCATTGTTGGAAAAGGTGGTTGTTACATCCCACCTCCCAAGGATTTAACTACACTAACCACTACCAGCCACTGAAAATGACTCACTTGCTCAGGAATAAGAAAGACAAGATGGTATTACAATTTTTGGCTTAAAAAACCCTCTCCCTGAGCATTTCCAAGTGACCAAAGGCTCTACAGGCTCAGCTCTACTCTGTATTCCATGAGGAACAAACTATCTGAGAGCACATTTTCATGTGTTCCCCATTTGTCCATACATGGCTCCACAAAAATGCACCCTGCAAACACTGGCATACCAATCATTCATGCTCACAAATACATTTCTTTTCTGCTGGCACAAGCAGGCTACCTGCAGCTACCTTTTCTGTGCATTGGTCAGTGTATAGAAAATTTAACACCGAAAAACAAGCCCCTCAGATTAGAAAACTGACTGCAATAAAGCAAGAATTGAATTAGCCGATTATCTCAATATGTGGTTTTAATTACCTCTAACTCATAGCAGTCTGCTCATTTGCATCCTTCAGATGAGACCTTAAATATCCATACCCTCTGTGCCTGCCTTGGACTAAGAAGATAGCTTGGGGCTTTTTGGAAAAAAAACAGATTCCTGCCTCGTTTTACTTGGCTGCTACAGTCCTCTGAGGTGGCTGCAATTCAGCAAAGCCATAGGGCTTGCAGCTTGGGAATTAGGATGGAAATTGTTACATGAATGCAAATACTGTTCTTGGTCTTTTCTTGAAAAAAAGCACATATTTACTCACCAGCCTTAAAAATTAAAAAAGAGGTTTTAATTAAGAAACAATAAGCCACAAAGAAAAAAACAAAACCTGACAAGAGTAGCCCAAAAAACACAATTTAAGACTAAACAGATCAAATAACCAAGTTTTCACTTTAACCAAAGTTATCTAAAAAGGAAACAAAAGAATAAAGGACAGAATTTAAAATTAGCTTGGCAGAGTCAAGAGAAAAGCTGAGAAAATGAAAGACAAGGTATAAGACCTTGGCCACAGAAGCTGATTGGAGTTTACAAGTGAACAGAATCCCTGTTTAACAAAAATGCATTATTACAGCCTGAATGTGCCTAGCTCATTGTAAGGCACCCAGAGAGGATTAATCTTCTGCCCCACCTCCTTTTACACACAGTAGCCACAATCTGGCCCTTCAAGTCTGACTACTGCAAAATGCCAATCAATTTCTATAGAAAGTGGCAGCTTCAAATTACATTTCATGGCTTCTTCTTACTCCAGATAAAACAAATATTTCTTTAGTTATGCCATGCTCACAAGAACACCAATTCTGAAGCATCAGGTTGAAATACTACACAGCAGATACACTACACTGTTGGTTTTAGGCACCTGAATGAAGTTTAAAGTTATGGTAAGGCACTGCTGCAGCTTACAGCTGAAGCACAGTATGGAACTTGACAAGTGTATCTGAAATCCTGTCATTTTAACCTAGCTGTCACTTCACACCACAGCTAATCAGCTTCCTCTAACATGTCAGAACTATCTACTGCATTTTTAGAAGCCTTCACCTTCCCTTGTTCTTACTAGAAGCCTCTCCCAGTCCGCAAGCCTGAGGATGAGGACAGGTGCAAAGTAAGCACATTACCTAAGAAAGGAAAATCACTTTTAATTACCAGATTGAGCTGCACAAATGCAGAGACCTGTAATTTTGATCCCTGCCTGAAGATATGCTTGGCACTAGGGCAGTCTTCAGGGACAGCAGACTGTTTCAGATTGCAGGGTGGCAGGATCCTGGCTGACAACTGCAGAGTTTTGGCAGCAGGAAGGGCAGAAGGGGCTCCAGCCCCTGGGTCAGCCAGCAGCCCCTGCAGAGAACAGCTCTGCCCAGGGAGGGAGAGGCTTCCCCATCTCCATAGGAGTCTGTGCCTATGAAGAGGTTCAAAGCCCCTGAAGATCGGTCTAATAAAATCAATTCCAACTCTGTGGAAATAAACCTTAAATTTGGTACTAAAAGCTGACTCTATTTCCTTCTTGCTGGGAGAAGGATTTCTGCCCTGTTTTGTTTGAACTGGTTAGTCACACACCAGGAGATAACACGGGAGAAGGCAAAGAAAAATAAACTACAGCAACAATGAACAGTTCTAAACAAATCGGGATGGTTTCACACTATGCAGGCAGCCAGGGAGAGAACTCGGGGGGTAAAAGCAGGAGGTGAAGTCATGGGCTCCAGGCTCAGCTTTACCTCAGTCGACAAGCTTGTTTAGAAAGGAACTGGCAAACACAGTGATCTCTCTGCCCTGCCCTTAAATGCTTATCGTGTTTTGACTAAAAGGGTATTATCAAAAGATGAGCAAGTTCACAGCACTATCTCATTAAACCCTCTGCTGTTTTCCTGAAGAAAAGTGCACCAATGGTACATCCTCCAAGTTCCGTTTCTTCGTAAGAATTACACCACAGAAATAGTTTCTTCGTATTAAATATTGGCAGGGCAGTTCTAAAAGAATCAGTAGCCAAACATTGCACTTAACATCTGCCATTTTAATAACCACCTCTACCTCTACTGAACAATGTAATAGATAGTTGTAAAATTCTAATAAATCTTGTGACTGGCATCCATCTCTCTCTATTTTATATCATTATAGGTTTCTTGCGTGCTATAATTTTGTAGAAATGGTAGCTTTAGTTTTCCAAGACAGTGTTGAATTTGAAAAATTAAAATGTACACCACACAGTTTCAAGACAAGATAAAAAGCACCTCCATTCACTGGAGGTGCTGTAACTGACTGCTCGTACTCTGCAGGACACTTCCATCGCTAACTCACCCACCCACCCTCTCCTCTTTTTAAGCAAGGCTGCAGCTGGTCTCCAAGAGGTTCTAAATTAAGGCAGGAATGTGGCACAAAGTGCATGTGCACGAATTCAGATCTCTCCACACCCACTGAAACACATCTCCAGAGAAACAAAAGCCCAGCACAGCAAGGGATGGAGAAGTCAGCACTTGTGCTCGGTGACACCCATCTTACAAAGTAACTGCTAAATGTGTCTCAGGAGATAACTCATTCACCTCAACAGCTCTTAACCACTGTTAGTAAGAAACATAGAATGTTCAATAATACATATTCTATTTCACCTTGTGCTCTTCCGTGGAGTAATAAGGTAGTGCAAAAATTCAAGAGAATACAGAGCTGGAGATTGTAAATTATGTCAATAACATACCTGTAAATAATATGAAATCAAGATAAATAAAACCATCTTTTAAAGGACTGTGGTCTCAATGAGAAGTGGAACAGTGTTCAGAAATAGATTATATTCACTTTAGAATACCTTTGCATGCTGGAAGATGAAGATCAGATCAATGTATGTGTACTCACTGAAGGCCAAACCCACCAGTCAACCTCCACTTGTGTGCTGCAGGGGTTTTTTTCTTAATTCCAGGAGCAAAACAAAGCCCCCTGAAAGTGAGGTGAAATGTCTTTGCACCTCCTGTGGATACTTCCACATATACAAAAGATGTCTCTGTGTTTGTTATACTTCCATTTCACACAGGACACAGGCAAGTACATGATGGAAGATGGAGCAAAGTCTTTCATTAACCACTTACAACTGACCACATCTATTAACCTCACACTCTGAGCCTACGATCCCATTTACCTCCTCCAGATGCCAACCACCCTTCTCACATCTCTCTTGCATTCCCCACAGGCTCCCATTTCTCCTCCCTTCCTTCATCCTCTTGCTGTAGCCCGTCTCCTGTTTCACCAGCAGCTTCTGGTTTTGTACTTGCCATGGTTTAACACGGGCTTCCCACCTCTGCCATTCCTACAGCTCCTGCTCTACCTGTACTGCACTGACACATTCTGTAGAGCCATGATGCTGACTGGATCAAAAACCATTTATTTCTGTGCACATGTAAACTGATGATGGATGAGATGAAAAGTCTTTTTTGAAAGAATTCCTATTAAAAAATGAATTAGTGAGAAATACCCAGCTTACTATGTGCCATTACACACTCTAGCTCAATTTTGATCTATATTGATTTTATTATATTTATTGGAGCTAAAACTAGCTGGTATGTTATTATGCATTTACAGAAAATAAAGAACTAGAAATCTAGTGGTACAGGTTAATCAAACTGTCAACAAACCTTTGCTGCATAGCATAATCCACACAGCAATCTCAAAATACATTACAGAGCATTTTATAACGCAAATAAACTTTAGCGGGTTTTATTTTTTATATAAAACACTCTAAGACACTACAACATTATATCAGAGCTGGAATTTTACTTGAGATCATGCATGTTTTTGAACTTGGGCAGTCTAGAGAGTTCCCAGATGTTAAAAGCAAAGCCCAGGACCCCGTGGTTGAGCTGGGATGATCAGAACCTCAACTAAAACTTCACTGGTTACCTCTACATCCTAAATGCAAAACAGCTACAGAACATTGCTATGCCACAACATACAGACAACAGGACCAACCAAAGCTGGGTGGAAATTTCAAAAGCTCATTTTATTTGCTTTTTCCTGAGGAAGCCATGTGGAAAAATTCAAATTTGACTCAAAACAGAAGGAGAGGGGTCAAGCCTCACCTCAGTCACACCATCTTTACAACCATTACAACTCTTATTTATTCACAAACATAATTTCAGCTGAAATGGAGGTGACCCAGCAAAGTGTCTGCAAGAGAGGAGAAGCTGACAGTCTTTAAATTGGTGTTTCATATATCTTACTGCAGTGTATGGAGGCTGCTTTTATACCCTCTCCATCTCATTCACGGTGCTTAAAGACAAAACTGCAATGCTAAGCATTGCTTGGGCCATGAATCATAGTGTGGAGCAGTTATTCACACAGAAAATGCACGACTTACTGATTCAACAGCCTTAACACAGTAGACCCCTGTCCTACAAGGCAACTTAAATCATTTGTTGAAATTAAACATGACCCTTCAAGGCAGTAAGCTTGCTTTCAAATTTCAGATAACAACACAGGTCCTGGTTTCAAGTGCCATTGAAATCAGTGGAAAGATTCAAAAACACTTCCAAAGGCTTTGGATTGAGCTCATGGAATGCCAGATCCCATCTGAGCCGAGTCATTACCACCAGCAGTCTCAGCAGCAGAAAAACAGAAGGAAGGGACTACAGAGCAATTACATAGCACAGCTTCAGTGCCCAGCAATTGGTCAGCCAGGCTATGAAACACCAAGTACTTGACCTCTTTTTTGTTGAAGAATTATGTATTTCTGCAATCCTTACTTGGAATTACTAAGGACAGGAAGGATAATGCCATCTCATTTCAAGCCCTGTGGCACACACAGTGTCAAAACACAGAAAAATTCATGGCTGCCACCATACAACTCTTAATTCCACATCCAAAGTTCACCTCCTCAGAAGCTGTGGAAATCTTATGTCTCTCTAAAGTCAGTGATGAGTGACAACATCAGATCACAGGAAACCTTATACCAAAATCAATAAGATACATACAAAAATTCTGTGGATACTCAAAAAAAAATTAGAATTAAATTGGATTGATGGATAAATTGCAATATTTAAAGATTGAATATATTTAACATTGTTGCAAACTCACTTTAAAGAAGTCTACACATCAAAGACGAAGGTACCATCCTAGCTACATATTTTGTTGTAAAAATTATCTAATCCTCCTACAATGGTATCACCCAGAGACCTCAAGTGACATGCTGCATTCTGTATCTTCTGCAGCAAAAGGCAAGCAGAACAGAAAAGAACAAAACGTGGAAATGTGTTGCTAGGATAAGACGTCATGGAAACCAAATGCATTGCACTTAAATAGTATGCCATTCTGTATGTGCTTTAACACACAGAAATACTTCATTTTCTGAAGTTTAATCATTTGCCTTTGGTGGATTTAGATTTTTTTTTTTTTTTACAGCACACCTGAGTTTAAATTCTAAATGTGTTAACCAAATATTGTCTTAGATTTTAATCTCTACCACTCAATAAGGATGATGGGATAGTATAGATCCAATTTGGGCAGATTTTTTCTGCTAGAGCCTTGCAGAATCATATCCCAAAATGTCATGCGAATTATCACTTCGGATCAGATGCATCTCTCTTCTCTCATCCTGCAAGTTTCTGAAGCTCCAAGGACACTCTGAAGGAGAACAAATGAAAATGAAAATTTAGTTGCTGTGCAGAGCCTCAGGGGGCTTTTCTATTGATGTCTCTGGGGAGCAGGGAGCTAAGGTGGGGAAAAGTTTTGAAGAGAGAGAATTTTCCAGCAACACAGGCCATGGCACAGGCCATGGTCTTCTCTCTCTTAAAAAAAATCCATTAAAGTTTAAAAAAAACTTCCAGTCTTTCAAGGATTACATTCCCTCTGCACACTTGAAATTACAATATCATGGGTTTCTAAACAGTAAGCCACTGTTTGCCAGCTACAGCAACAGAATGTAAAAAAGGCACATTGCCACTTTGTAAGAGCACATCCCACCATGAAGCCACATATCCAGTACACAGTATTTTCAGGATGCTTGCCTATTTTGAAAACAACACACAAAATGAAGTTAAATGACCTTAGAATACCTGAACACAGTCTCCAGAATGTCATGCTGTCACTTCCCAGCTAGGGAGCTGGGATTTACTAAATACATTTCATCACTGCTAAAGTGCAAAGAAGACACTGTGAACAGCATTTTCACATAGCACGATCACTACTATATTTTCCTCTTGCCACAATAATAATAACAATAATAATAATTACTATAATACTCTTCATCACAGTACAAGTGATTCTGCTTGTCAGAATTTGAATGGCAAACACTTCACATTGTCAAAAAGATCCTTTTTCTTCCACCTGCTATCTGATGAAGAACCAAAAGTATCATTGTGATGTAACCTAAAACATCCCTCTAAGAATTCAGGCTTTGATTAGGAAAAAGAAGTTGGGCTGTGTTAAAAACCATTTCCATGCATTTCCCAACAGGCCTTTTACTTTGCCTGAATACTGGGTAAAACTGTCCTTGTACAGAAGATGTACCTTTTGAAAAACAAACAGGTCTGGTAGACAGGACTTGATACTACTTCAAAGCACACCATAAGAATCAACAGATTTGCAAGTGGCTTTGGGAACAGGATAAGGTCTCACCCACAGTCCCAGACTTGCAGCTTGCAGAATTATAAGCATTAGGAGAGCAGGAAGCAGGACTGAAACGGATTTCATGGTAAGTCCTTCATTAGTCCTGGCAGCATCTGAGAATTGGACTGCACACTGAGAAAGTTTCCTCACTGTATTTGTATGTATTTATATGGCTTAAATATACCCAAGTGTGGCATTTCCATGATATCTTCTAATCAAGCTCATTTTGGAAAATATCCAAAACAGGAGTGGAAACAAATGAGTTGGAATTAGACAACACCACAAGACAACTACAGTCTAACCCAGAAGGCAAAACCTCCTTTTTTTTCAAGACTGATTTTTTTTTTTGGAACCATTTCCAGATATTGTCACCTTTTTAAAAGGAAAGATGACTGCAAGTCTGACTATTTGCTATCAGAAGTCAGCATTTCTGCAGCATCCAAAAGCTACAAAGGGCATTCTTTGATCCTGTTAATATGGAAATGAGGGCACAGAGAGTGCTTTCTTTAAAGAAAAACAGCTGTATCAATAAAAGCTATTTGTGAAAGCAATGAACAATTTTCTCAACAAAATTATATTTAAGTTCTTTAAGCTGAAAATCCTTTAGTTTAACAGATACTGCAGAATCCTCCTTTTGATGAGTGATCACATACAGCCATGGAAGTGGTTTGCCCACATTTTCCATGTGCCAGCCTCACACAGAATACTGCCAGATCTCCTGGGGGAGATCTCCAGCTAACATCACATGAAAGCAGAATAGCTCATGTGAGAGACAGGCAGGATCTAACTTCAGTGGGGACAATCAGTAAGAAAAAAAAAAAAAATACAACTTGCCTTTACTGGCAGAAGTTAGGAATAAGTACCCTTCAGGTTAAAGCCTGGCAGAAAATATAAAGTAGCATTTGCTTTCTTACCAAATGATGCCCAGGGAGATTTCTAAGCAGTTCCTCCACTCTTCACAGCAGAGGCCTGGGTCTGTTTCTGAGAAGAGCTTTCCCAGCACCAGAGTGGCTCTGTGCAGGGCACCAGATGAAAATAAGAGGAACATGGGAAAAGGAAGGATGTCAGCTCACTACCAGCACTGGCCAAACTCTGTGAAAGAGGCTGTGATGGGGAGAGCCAGGCATGCTGTGCAGAGCAAATCCGTGATTCCTGGAGGACAACCTCCAAGCTAATGGGACAGCAGAAAACCTGGCAACCAACAAGCACTCACAGGGTACCAGCTCAGTAAGGAAATCAGTCCTCGATTTCAGTTTCTGTTCCCACTGCAGATGCACCCCTCTGCTGCCTGTTTGCTCCCTTCAGAACAGGAATTGGTCCTTGTGCAGCCCTTGCAGAACAGCAGCTGCTCTCTACATCCCACTGCAGCAGTGATGAATTACTCTCTGTCAAGTTCAACCCATGATAATGAAGTGAAAAGAAGAGAGTGAGAATGCTCTGATATCAGAATTAGGCAATCTATTAAGTAGCAATAGCAAGGCCCTTGTTACTAGCAAGGATCTAGAGCATCCCTTCAACAGCTTGTCTTTGTTTAAAGCTTTGTTTCCTGGAAGTGAGAAAGTAACAAAGAAAAAGCCATAAATAATTGTTCAAGACATTAACTCTTTTTCTCCCCTGCAGCTTTTAAAAGGAGTACAAGCTATAAACTACCCTATAAACAGATCTTGAGCTTCCTGTGATAACTTTAGTGTCAAGCAAAGCCTGGCACTGAGCAACAGTATGAAGTTTTCCACCCCCATTTTGAATATGGATACAGTTTCAGACTGCTGTGCAGCCTATTTTACAAGTTTTATTAGGTCTCTGCTCCAATTATCTTTATATTGTTCATATTTATTGCACAATATTGTGCTGTGTTATTCACATGCTTCTGGGACACACAGTATGTGAAATACTACTCTAAGCAACACGGGATTTCCATTTTCTTTTGCAGTTGTGGACAGCAAATACTATCAAGCTACAACACTATTCAGAAGCTGCACACCTCCTTGTACAGACAGTGTAACAGGCAGAAGTTTATAGCATGTTAGTTATAAATTTACTTTTATTTTACTTAACATTTCCTTTCTCCATACAAATGATGCTGCACTCACAATTAATTGACCATATGTATTTATGCAGCATGTGCACACATCATACCCACCACCACTTCCATGATTACTGCTAAAAATCCATGCTATTAAAAAAACTAGTCACACTTTACATAAAAAAAAGAGGAGCTATGTATTACTTAACAAACAGTAAGGTCACAATCTCCATCTGGCCAAAAACCATGTCATAACAAAAAGGAACAGCTGGAACTTGTACTGCAGAATTCTGCTCTGCCTTTATTTTTCTATATATGTACTTAGCACTTCCCAAAGTCATCTTAGCAAGACTTTTTAAGACTAATAACATCACCAGTTATATCAAAGGCATACTATTTAACTACTTCTATTGCATATTTCAAGTGCTTTTATTGCACCTTTCAGCATGATTTTATTCACATCACTCAATCTGCCTACTAATAGCCACTCTTTAGGAGTTGTTAAGCTACTTATGAGCCAAGGCACAAGCTACCCACTGACACAGTTCCAGTCCTCACTTACAGAGAAGGCCACGCCAGCAACCAGGCAGCCAATCCAGGGAAGGACAGTTTTTTACAGATCTAGTAATTTTAAGGGAAAAAAAAAAAAAAAAAAAAAAAAAAAAAAAAAAAAAAAAAAAAAAACAGAAAAAGAAATTTTCAAGGCTTTGTCTTCATGCTCAGTAGCAGACATTTACTGTAACTGATGTTTGGAGACTGAAATCTGTAAAATGTTCATAATAATACTTAAGTCTCCTCTTCAGCCTAAACCCTGGAGTAAAAATACAGAATGAGCAAGCAGAGAGAGACATACCAGTGCTGTTAATGTATTCATGCTCACAAACAAATGCATTATAATTCTGTCTGTATGATAAGGCAGCACAAAAACTATCTCTAGAATAATAATCCATTCAGTGATATTCTCACATGCTTCTGTGATTTTGATGCTTTTAGTTGATTAAAAATTGATAGCCAAACAAGTAAGCATTTGCTCTGAGTGTCCGAGTGTCAAAGAAATTGACATTTTGTTAAATGAACACTCACTTTTCTAGAATATTCAGTTGAAATTTAGTAATACTCACATTCTAGCATGAGCAAATGCTCTTGCATTTGAACAACACTGGTGCTGTGCATATTATAGTGCACACAGAGCCCTGCATGGCTCCCAGGCTGCTGGGGAGAAATGTCTGTGCAAGCAGCAGTAAACCTGGCAAGGATGGAATCCCACCCATCCCTCTGCTGATACCTCTGGGACTAAACCCAGGCTCCAAGGAAACAGATCAAACCTTTGCCTTGACTTTGTCTGAGCTAAGACTCACTCAGAAGTTTCAGCTGGGGAAAATGTGGTCTATAAATCTTGTCCTGAAGGGATACAGGATATATTTACATCACTCCATGTTATTTGTGACTGAGCCTTGCAATCATCAAAACCGAGGATGCTCCCAACAATCATAATGAAAGAAAAATAGGTCAGGCTCCACTGCACAAATTTTGAAAGTTTCACATTGAGCTATCATACAAAGAGTAAGAAAAGAGTAACCACATCATTTTCTCACATATCCAGAGCTAATATCTAGGAACATGACAATTTGATGCCTGATTTTGTTTCACACTGGACAAAATCAGCATCTTCTTTAGCTTCCTGTTGATACAAGATATTTGCAATATTGGATCACCTTTAGTCTCCATTTCTCAAGTCATCAGACCATAATACATTTGGAGTAAGACTGAAAACCGACATTGATGTTCAATCTGCTTAGAAGTGGTTTGCAGTAAGTTACCATTTGTTTACAATATTAATTTGTGTCCAACAGACCTGGATTAAAAGCATAAATATGATATAACTTAAAAGTGCAATTAAAATTTCCCCATACCTCTCAATTCTTCTAACAAAATCCACAAATATGAACTAAATATAATATGAATATATATGATATATGAAGGTCAAACAGCTTTTTAAGACAACAGAGTCATAGAAGGTTTCAAAAATCAATAAGACATATAAAACTGATTGCAACCTTATAAAAAGCATCAAATCTTTTAGCCTGGGTGACATAAATATAGCATTTCACACTGTAAGCAATTTCCTGGCAATGTAGGCCAGTTTACCTTTGCACTATGAAGGGGTTTTTTGCATCTCTAGACTACAAGTAACTGCAGAGGTTATTTAGGGGAGCAGACAACCCCATAAAGGCACAGTGCAGGACCAGGAATAGCAGCTCTTTGCAGCTGAGATGTGATGTCACACATGGGTCACCCCACACCTTGGAAGCAAACAGCCTGGCTTTGCTTTCAGGGTGGGATGATTTGTCTCTAAGGAAAAAGGATGCAGGGCAAAATAACTTAACAGAAGAGGGGGTTGTAGTAGCTGATGTAAACATTCAATCTCAAACCCTGGCTCCCCAGCTAACCACTTCCAAAGACCTCAACACTCCCCATAAGATGGCAAAGGGGTGTAGGTGCTCCAAGCTCTCCATACCCAACTGTGGCAGCATCTCTCTGGCCACAGAGAGCAGACACAGACTTTCCCAGGCATTTTCCCGGGGAAGGCTGTGAGAAAATCAGAGAAAAGAATGAGAAACAATTCTTATCTTCACTTGTTACACCTGCTGATGTACACATGTGGAATGTGTCATGGAGATTTGTTTACCAAAGGGTGATTTCTTAATTAGACACTAGATAGTGTTTAGATTGATTGTCCAATTAGGTCAAAGCTGTATCAAACTAGATGTAAGAGTTACTAAGTTTCTTAACAAGTATAGTGTAATATAAGATAATATAATAAAGCAATTAATCAGCCTTCTACGATCATAGAGTCAATGCTAATTATTACCTGCCTGGGGTCCTGCGGCAACACCCAGCTGCCCTCCATGGATGGCCAACAGTGCCACTGCAGCAGCGTTTTCACAAGGACAGTCACGTGAAATCCACAACAAACAGGTGAAAACCACAACAAAGAGCCCAGGTGTGATGTCAGGACACCCTCAGGCCTTCAGCAAAGCCCTGTTCATGCTCAGAGGTGCAGTCATGCATCCAAGAGATCAGATCCTTCTGACTGGTCTCAGCCAGGTGACTCCAAACCCTTAGGCATCTTTTATATTCAGTTTGCAGAGCCTACACTATGTCCAAAAATGTTCAAATCACATTAAGTTTCTAGGCTGTTTTTGAAGATGAAACAGATAAAATGGGCATAAAAATTTCTAATAACATGATTTTTTTTAATATACACAAGCAGATTCACACTTCCCACAAGTCAATCATCTTTGACTAAAAAGGACTTACAGGAAACACCAAAGAATGCCAGCTAATCCCAAATTGTAGGGATCATTCCTTTAAACCTTGCAGTTACAATGTCTGTGAGCAGATGCAGAAGGTACTGAAATTCTCCCACTGGTGCCAGAGGTGCAGGCAGAATGCTCTTCCAATGAATTCAAGAATATCTTTGATACTTTCTGCATCAAAACAATGCCAGTTAGAACACTGACATTTAATCCTGTGGCTGTGAGCAGAGGACACAGCTAAATTTACTCTGTGGATATGCCCTAAGCAGTAATCTATACAGGAAGGGAAAATACTAATACAGAAGGTAGAAGGTGCATCTCTAACACCATTATGATTTTGAAGATGTACTGAAATAGGAAGGAGGAGGTGAAATGTCACAGCAGATCTTTATAGAAAACCCAAAGGAAGATAATGTTGCCCAGAACCAGTGCAGAAAATATGAATGTTAATACCATTTTTTTTTTTTTTTTTTACATCTGTATTTCTGCCCTGATACTGTGTGACACTGTTTTCTGGAACACAATGCACTATTTCAAACACAAAAAGAAACACTGTCCACTGAAAATTAATATGTGGTAAGAACATTCCTTTGCAAGATGTAAGTGATTTAATAATGAGATTTGGGGTTATGTCATCTGACCATATTGTTTCTATGGTCTTTATGGCAAATTAACTACTTACATTTCCAGCATCACAGCCAGACCTACAATTTTCATTCCAGGATGATATCCACACAGGATGAGCTAAGAATTAATGAGAAACACTGAACAAGTATCAGGACACACACTGTTCTCAACAATGCCACTGCTTCAAAGGTATTTTTTAATGCTGCATTATATTTGTAGATATGCAAGAAGTTTTTGCCATACAAGTAGATGTGGCACAAGGATATTCACTGATGTGGCATGATACCACCAAAATGCACGAGAGGCAACCCCACCCATCTAGGGCTGGAACAGCAAAAGACAATTCAGAGATATACTTAGGGGCTGTTTAGTTTGTCACTCAACCAAAACACACACAAATTCTTGGCAGAACAGGGTAAATTATTAACTTTATTTATCATCTTGCAAAGTAAACTGTAACAATTCATAAAAAAAAAAAATATCCAGAACATTGAAACCACACATTAATAATAATAAAACCCCAAAACTGCAGATCACAGAATTAGACTCTATTAGGCACATTGTTGTACTAAGTGGCACCCATTTAGAAGAAGCAACAGAGCCAAAAAAAACATTCGTCTACACAAAGATCCAACATGAGCAAATGGAGCAAGATTAATACAGCAAATTCACACAAATTCAGGACAAGAACAGAAATCAGGCATGCTTTTCCACTGTTGTTTGTTTTTCATTTTGCTAAGACAAAAAACACTGTGTTTGCTAAAATGTTTTAATTAAGAAAAAGCATCTATATTTAGGACAACCTTTATTTATTACTAATACTGCCCTTCTTACACATCAGCATAAGCTTATAATGTAATTTTCTTAAATCATGTCACAGTCAAGGGACATGAAATGGTATGCAGCAATACAAATACCCTCTTTCACAAATTTCCTGGCATAACTGGACTTCCAATGCTGCCTTTGCCCCTTCCCTTTTCCATCTTACTGAAAATACAGCAAAAATAAAAATGCTAGCCTGAGTAGTTTCAGGTATTACAAATTCTCCTTGACACCAGTGGCTGGAGTCCAGTCACTCTGAAGCTCACTTCTTTTAAGACGGGACATACACCAAGCCTGAGGAATGCATCAGTGTAATGAGACAAGAAATATTTTAAATATCCACAAATGTTAATATTATTACTTCTTAGACTAAAAGACTTTAGCAAAAAAAAAAATATAATATGGAATTACTGTACATTTTTATAACAGTCATTTCATTTACTGATAACTCTGGTTATTATTTTGTTTTAAACAATTGTAAATAAAACTTTATACCCTCTTGATAGAAAACTTACATTGTTAGTCACATATCTGAGTCAATTCCTTCCCCCTGAGCATAACTTTACCCTCTGAAAAGTAAGTATACAAGAACATGGCCTGAAGGGACTTATTTCATGTATTTTCAGAGATGTGTCAAGGGAGGAAACAGGAAATAAAAATCAAGAAGAGACAGCCCTTTTTAATCAGTGTTTTTCCATACCCTACTCATGCCCCCCATATTCCCATGACTTTGCAAGTACACTCAATGCAAGCTTGAAATTCTAAAAAAGGACCCACTGAAGTCACAAACAGCTTGATCCAACTTGCTTTTGGTTCTACAATGTATATTGCTTAAAATTTACAAGATTTTATTCAAATGGATCATCTGCATATGGTTCTAAGAAAGACATCCTGGGTCAAAACTGAAAAATTTTAATACTATGATGCAATCCAAAGCAATAGTTCTGAAACTGCATGGTGGATCCAGTGATGACATCAGCTCATAGGGAAAAAAAAAATTGACCAAAATACAGGATGTCAAAACTAAGAAAAAGTATTTATTAGCCTCTCTGATGAAAACCAGATGCTTTCAATTCAGAAACTATTTTTCTGTCAGTTCTATTTTCTTCTTCCTGCTTCTCACTAATGACCTCTCCTCATAAGGCAGCCAAGCAGTCACCTTCGTGCCAGGTCACCAGCTACAGGCTCATAAACTCTGCACTGGCACTACACAGTACTCAGCAGAGGCTGCAGCAACCCTTTGTGTGATGCTCTCTCTTCTTATTTCAAAAAAAGTGTGAATGTCAACACCTGAAACCTTCACATCTCAAGGCAAGATTATTTTACCATGTCTTATCCATCTGTTAAATAGATAATTTCCAGGAAATGTGAGTGCTCTATTTAATTACTCCTTGGGAAAAAAGCAAGGCAAATGGGGCTGCTGCAGGACAGAATTCAGGCTGGTTTCCATTTCTCTGCAAAGAGCTTTGGTTTTGAGGCTGTTGCCATGTTGTCTGCTCAAAACCAAAGGCTTTCCTTGGTGGCTGAGGTACCCAAGAAATACAGCAGGGCCCGGGCACAGCAGAAGCAGAGCCCCACGTTTCTGTTTGGCAGCTGCTGCTCTCACTGACACAGTTCTGGCCCATGACAGCCAGCACTGCCCCAGGCAATGCCAGGCAGAGGGAGCAGCACAGATCTGGCTGCTCACACAGGCACTTTGGGTATGCCCAAACGTGAGCCAGGCTGGGCCACCCAACACAGGACCTGAGAGCCATCCCTGGCTTGGGAGATTTTCAATGGCAGTCTTGACAAATGAGGGCTTAGGGTTTCAGGTGCTACTTATACACACTAATTCTGTGTAGGAAAGGCAACAGAACTCTTATTTCACATATCAAATCTTAACTATGAGAAACTGTGGAGAAAGTGGTCTAAAGAATTGCTTAGGTGTATATTGCACATATAATGCCAGCCTGACCTCTGCAACAGACATCAAATGCTGTTTGTGTAAACTGATCCCTGATTTTCAGATACTAATTTTTCATAGCTGGCTGATGTAGACATTTCATTGGCTGCCTCCAAAGTCTGAACTGTTCTTCATCATCCTCTTCAATATGCTCAAAATTCTGATGAGTTGTTTTTTTTTTTAATTAACAGAAAAAAATCTAAAAGCTACAAACAGTAGATGTTTCTGGGCCATGAAAAAACAACGTGATAAAATACCACAATTAACCTTGAAAATCAACCATTTTTTCCCAATATTATATACCCAACATGAAAAAATAAACCCCAAAATTATTTTTACACTAGAGACAGGCTTTAAAATCCCCAAGGAACACAGTGGGAAAGTCAAATAAGTATTCTGGAACACCAACCTAAACATTTCCAATCCTGTTGCATCTTTTTTTGGTAAAGTTTAATTGCAGAGACATGCTCTCATTCTTGCTGGGATCCAGCTGCCACTGTTTCCCTCTGACTGCAGCCACGAAAGCCACAGCAAACGTGGCAGGAGTGCACATGTGCTAGCAGGTCCTTCCATTCACAGTCCAGCACATTCATCACGGTATTAACGAATGTACAGAGCTAAGCACTGGCACAGTTGGGTACCACACACACCCTCAGCTGTCTCAGCTGCACACACAAGCATGGGGACAATGCAGAGGCCAGGGCAATGCCACCTGAGGGAATCCCACTGACCAACACAGCCTGTCTGAAGGCAAACAAAGCCTTGGTGCTGAAGAACAGATGCTTGCTGCTTCACTGATGAAATGTTCCAATATTGTATTTTTCCTGTTGTCCACTGGACACTATTACTGTTTTTCCTTCATTGCCTGTGCCAGACTTA